>NC_133412.1:149056944-149716666 GCF_049350105.2 Macaca mulatta | reverse complement strand
AGCTCAAGTTATCCTTCAGCTTCAGCCTCTGAGTCGCTGGGACCACAGGTGCGAGCCACCACGCCAGCTCATTTTTGCACTTTTTGTAGAGACAGGGTTTGACCAGGTTGCCCAGGTCTCCAGCTCCTGAGCTCAAAGTGGCCCACTTACCTTGACATTCCAAAGTACTAGGATTACAGGCATGAGCCACTTTGGCCAGCCCCCAGCGCTTCTTAACACCTGCTCTGAAACGTCCCTGCTCCAAGCCACAGTCACCTCACCAGCGGTCTTCTAGCTGGTCTTCCTGCTTCTACCCTGTCGTTTTGGAGCGTGTTATTAACACAGCAACTGAAAGAGGAGAGGGACAACCAGAGCCCCCATGACAAGTTTGGGGCAAAACTAAGATAGGGGTGGGCACAAAGGTAGGGCCAGCCAGGTGCCTCTGGTGGCCCAGGAAGACTTGAGAATGACACACCTATCCCATGTACTTCCACCCTGGCCCCATTCTGAAGACCCCTATTTAAATACATGACCTAGATAAAACCCCAACACCATGTTCAATGTCCAGTCAGACACTTTCAAAGAAACAACAGCCCAGCAAACCACAAAACAACTGAAAGTGGTCCTATTAAAATGTGTGATTGCGTCACCCCTGTATTCAAATGCTTCCACTGGTTCCTCATGTAATCTCTCAGCATGAGAGCCACACTTACTATCACCTTGTGTCCCTCGTTTCCCAGGGCCTCACCCATTCCATTTCACCCACACTCCTTTCCTTGATGCTTACTGAATACGCCAAGCATAGTCTTACCCCAGGGCCTTTGCCCTGGCTGCTCTCTCTGCATGAAGACCTCTCCCTCCATACACCCACATAATCCTCACTTTCTTTAACTTTTGTTGTTGAGTGTAACATCCTCATTGAGACTGCTCTGATCACTCCTTGAAAAACTGTAGGCCGGGCGCAGTGGCTCATGCCTATAATCCCAGCGCTTTGGGAGGCTGAGGAGGGCGGATCACGAGGTCAGGAGATCGAGACTATCCTGGCTAACGTGGTGAAACCCCGTCTCTACTAAACCTACAAAAAATTAGCTGGACGTGGTGGCGGGCACCTGTAGTCCCAGCTACTCAGGAGGCTGAGGCAGGAAAATGGCGTGAACCTGGGAGGCGGAGCTTGCAGTGAGCCGAGATTGCACCACTGCACTCCAGCCTGGGAGACAGAGCCAGACTCTGTCTTAAAAAAAAAAAAATTGTAGCGTCCACCCCTTTTCTGCTCACCCATACCTTGCTTCCCCCCAACTCACTTACACTATATACATTCTAACAAACTATATAATTTGGTTATTTGCTGTGCTTATTTTCTCTCTCTTCCTCCCAATAGACTGTCTGCTCCATGAAAAATGAAGATGGATTTAGTTTGTTCTTGTTTCTCTCTTTTTTTTTTTTTTTTTTTGAGGCAGAGCCTCGCTCTATCACCCAGGCTGGAGTGCAGTGGTTCGATCTCGGCTCACTGCAATCTCCGCCTCCCAGGTTCATGCCATTCTCCTGCCTCAGCCTCCCGAGTGGCTGCGACTACAGGTGCATGCCACCATGCCCAGCTAATTTTTTTGTATTTTTAGTAGAGATGGGTTTTCACCATATTGGCCAGAATTGGTCTTAAACTCTTGATCTCATGATCCACCCGCCTAGGCCTCCTAAAGTGCTGGGATTACAGATGTGAGCCACCGTGCTCAGCCTTGTTTGTTCTCTTTATGGAGATAGTCTCCGTGCCCAGAATAGTGTCTGGCACAGGGTAGATCCTCAGTAAATATTTGTTGAATGAATAAAAGAATGAATGAATGACTATTAGTTGAGTTTTTCCCCTTTCTTTGAAGCTTCACTTTTTTGCTAACAAAACAACAACAACAACAACAACAACAAAGAGAGACTAGAGAATGAATGGAGATGGAGATATGGATGAGGGTTAAGTCTTTGAAAATATGAGCTATTAGTTGGTCTGATCACAATTACATGTATAAATGGAAAAAGTAGCACAGAATATCCTAGTATACAGATAATCAAATCAAGATTTTCATTTTGACTGCATTACATGATATTATGGTTGAATTTTTTTTTCCTAATTACTTTTTTCTTAAGAAAGCAGCATAAATACCAGCCATGTGTGCATTCTTTTAAGGTGAATTACCCAAAAAGAATCTATAAATTGAGTACTTTCATTCCCACAAGTACATAATGCATATCATGCATGAAGGTGTTGAATGCAAAGATAACCATGTGGTTCGTATCTTTCAAGAGCTTCAGGAGACTCACAAACCTCTCACTGAAAGTTGACCAGCCCCTGAGCTGTCCACGTATGTGGGTTCTGTGGGCATTATGGTTGGCTGTCTTCTAGACTTCTAGACTTCCAACCCACCCCTTTCCCACAGTATGGCAGCTAGGCCACTGAGTGGAACTAATTCTACCCCAAGCTGGTCATGGGGATTCATTTAGGGATAGACACAAAACCCAGTGGAGTTCAGAAAGGAGTTCAGACATTTTCCATTTTTGCAGAAAGAGATTTTCTCTCTCCCCCAGGGTGTGAAACAAAAAACTGGCAGCCTTCTTGCTACCAGGAAAGAGGCCAGCATAAGGATGAAACAAACACACAGAAGAACAGGGGGAATCAGAAAAGTTGAACCATAACTCTATTTACTTTGTGAACCTCTGGATCAAACCCTGCCTGATGCCTACCCCACCTTTGCACTCACATATAAATCCAGTAAGCTGGTATAAGCTAGAGTGTCTTTTACTTGCAACAAAAGGCATCTTGAAATGTCTTCTTTGATCTCTTTCAGGCCCTCCCCTCTGCTTCTCACTGGTCCTGTGTGTGTCCTGGAATAACACGTGGGCTGTGCTATCAGTGTTGTGTGTGTCACAGTTGCAATTCCAAATCCTAAGGCAATGAATTGGTTTTCATTTACATATATCTGATATCTCGTTTCTCTGGCATTAATGATTGCCTTGCCATTGATATTAAAAGCATAAAAGCAACAGGGAACTTCTCAGACCTGCAGCATACTTCTCCAGTTGCATTCCTGAGCTTTGCTGATGAACATGCTTTTAAAATGACACCATGGGACTCCCCAGGGAACACTGCGGCTGGGTTGCCTCTTCCAACGGCCTCTCCTAGCCTCGGCCTGAGACCCGAAGGCAATGCTGTCCAGGGGACAGTCAGCCCAGAAAGACAATGTGTGAAGAAACTCAATAGTTCCTTTCCTTATTTATTAGATTCCAGATACATGGGACCAGGATGGAAGAATCCTAGGGCATTTGATTTACATGGGGATCTCTGGGAGAACATATACAGAGGCCGAAAGACGTACAAGTAGGTGATGCTGCAATGGGGAACTGCCATTTTAAAAAATATATACATCTTAAGAAGCCATTCCAGTCATATTATCATTATTAGAAAATAAAACAATCTTTCCACATAGTGCTTTTCTTTGGTGCTGTTCCATGAGCATGGACTCTGGACCCTTCGGTCTTCTTGTCACAAGCTGGTCACCCTCCCCTGCCACTTCCATCTGCACAGAGGGAGGGCGGAGTCTATGGGGAAAGGGGGCCCCCGACACAGGTGGGTGCAGGTTCCAGCTCCTCTAAGGCTCTGCCATGGCCTCCCGACTCTGCTGGAGTCTTGAGAGTCTCTTACTTGGTTCTTAAAGTGTGGCCCGAGGAAGCTCCCTATATGCAAAGATTGGGTTTCACACATGATGAGTTCACAAAGTGACAAAGCCAGTCTGGAAACTTTAGAATGTATGAGGACAAGGGGACCAAACAAAACCCAGCCATACCACCTTCTCCATGGTTGGATTTTTATGTTTTATTTCTTGGTTCATTTCAAATTACCTGTATCATGAGAGTACAACTGAGACGGGCTGTTTCCTCTTTACAGATTTTCCAGAAATGGCAGGTTTGGGGTAAACTTGAGATCTGTTCCATTGGAGGAAGGGTCCCCTAAACTCTCCTCACTTCACCACCTTCCACTACGTCAGTCCTGTCCCCCGGAGAGGGTTCTCATCTGGCCAGGCTTCCAGGTAAGAAGTTGGCCCCTAAACTTCTTTTCTGAGTGTCCAATGGACCCTTTCAGTGCCAGGAACTTTCCCATTGGATGGAGTTCCGTTGTTACTGACACGTTTCCTGTTGTGATCTGAGGTTTACGTATAAAAGCAGCTTCCACCTCATGGACACCAACCAACAGGACTTCCGCCCCACTCTGCTAAAGGGGCTCTGAAGTGAGGCCGCTCGCAGCAACACTAGGTCCAGTGAGGCAGTGTGCAGAACACCAACACGCTCCAAGCCAGATGTTACATGGTGAGCCAGAAATGCTTTCCCTAGAAAAGACGGACAGCAGATGCCAGCTGGGCATGATGCCCTGCCGCCTGGGTCCTCCAGCTTGAGCAGGAAGTGACAGAACAGGGTGCCACCTTGGCCCCGCTGCAAGGACACAGCACAGTAAGAGACTGAGGGACCCCCAAAGTGCACACCCCAAGGTCTCTACTGTGAAGGTTTCCCCGGAGCAGAACCTCGGGGCAGAGCCTCTAAACACTGTGCTAGACTTGGTTTGTAGCTGGTGTTCCTTGATGCTGGGAAGGGGCCTTTGCCCCAAATGTGTGCCTCCACCCAAATGAGGGAAGATGGGCTGCATGGAGGGCCAGGCATGCAGCATCCTGGGTAATGGCTCCAGTACCTACTCATCAAGTGACTCAGACCTGATTCCCCAAAGGCAAGCAGAGCTGTGGGGGACACACCACTGGTCTGGGAGGACTCTTGGAATCCTTAACATTTTCTGTGTGGGACACCATCAGAGAGCTGCTCTGCGGTTTGTGGATTTCAGCCATTCCTCCTGTCTGGGATGACCTCAGCACGTCCGAGCCCGGAAGCCCAGGCTGGGAGGTTCCTGGGGTAGAACCAGGGAGGCAGGACCAGGGCTTCTGTGGAAAAGCTGCAGAAAGGCACCTGGCCTCCTGGTGTCCTAGTGCCAGGTGAGATCTGCCTGCCTCTCTCGGTGAGGGGGGTGGACTAGAAGGGCATTGACTGGGGATCCCCGGGGGGTTGCTCTGATTCCTGCTTGTGAAGGCAGCTGATCCGGAAGGGGCATTTTCCATCATGGCTTGATACTCTTTCATCCTTGGGAGATCCTCTAAGCTGCCCTTAGCCAACATGTGAGCACAAATGGGTGTTCAGGGCTGCCCCTTGAATGAGTGAAAACTTTCATGGCCGTCCACAGAAATACGGTGACCCACTGTCCCAATGTGCCTGGAGTGCAGGAGTTTCCTGGGACAAAGAAACATCCCAGGATGGTTGGTCACCCGGCACAGCCAGGGGGACTGCAGGCGTCCTGCCAGAGAGCTGGCGTGCTCACAGTGCCCAGGGGAGCTACACCAAACCTCTGGTGGTGCAAGGGTGGTGTGAGGGCACCCCTCCTGTGGCACTGGCACACCAGCCCTGCGGTATGATGCTGAGTGCAGGGAAGGGAAGCCAGGAAGGATGAGGCAGGCTACCCCGCTGAGCTTCCTCTCTTTAGGGCTCCCCTGCCTACTTACTCAGCTGCTGGGCCTTTCTGTGCTTGGTAAAGATGGGTCTGGGCCTCTGCCCATCCTGCCCTGATCCTCCCCCCCCCGGGAGTGCTCTCAGATGGAGCCAGGCTCCTGAGCTTCTCACAGGCTCACCTGGCCTGGACCTGCCCTTCAGGGAGAGGGGGAAGGCAGGAAGCAGGAGAGGGTTCTGGGGAGGATGATATGGTCCCCGCTTTTCTCTGTGCCAGCACGTTCCTGTCTACAGGCCCTGGAGTCACCGTGGCTGGCTGAACCCACTGGGTGAGTGAGCTCTGAGGTAGGGTCAGGAATTAGCATGGGACTCCCAGGGGAGGAGAAGAAGAGGAAGAGGACAGGTGGACACTGGCACGGTGGGTGACAGGCAGGGGGCTAGGCCCCGAGGGGTGGGGTGCCCAGGAAGCACGTGAGCTGTAGCTGCTGCTCTCCTGTGGGTCCGCCCTGGCTGAAAGCTGAGTGGGAACTGTGGAAGGTATGGGGCCTCTTGAGGGGCCCCAGAGAATCTCAGAGCAGGCAGGGCCTCTGGAAGAAAGATGCTGCTGTCCCTTGCACACCTGCCCTCTGCAGAAGGAAAACATCCGGGTGGTACCCAGCCTGAGCACTGCCCACCCAGGCCGCGGAGCGAGGAGGAGGCAAGGGAGTTCGGAAATGCACACGCTGCCTCTTGGTGGCTCGGTGGAGGGGAGGGGGCACTTGCTCCAGTGGTCTCCACTCCCGAAGGGAGTCAGCCCTGGCCCAGGCCTCCGCACCGCCCATGGAGAAGGAAAGACATACCAAAGAAAAAGCCAGTTACAGATGAGCCCCGCACCCCTGCCCCCCAATCCCCGTCCCCCGCCCCACTGCACCCGAGAATCTGCACACAGCCAGGAGGTGAGAAACCCCTGCCTCTGGGACAGCTCAGAGCCATGATACAGGGGTTGAAGGTGGAGGCTGGTGGCTGTGGAGGTCTCCACCTCGGTCTGTCCATTTGTCCGTCTGTAGGTGGGTATTGGTCCGTGTGCAGGGCCATCAGACCTTGGCCTCCAGCATCTCCAGGAAGAGTTTGTGCATGGGCACTTTGCCCTGCAGTTTGACGCTATAGAAGTGCTGCACGGCCTTGGCGGCCGTCTGCCGCAGCAGGGGCAGTGTCAGCAGCAGCTTGCCCGTCCTCCGGGGCTCCTCGTGGCGCTGGCTCAGCTCGTAGTCCTGCAGTGCCTCGTGCAGCAGGTCCTGCAGCTTCTGGACGGCCTCCAGATCCTCGATGTACATGGAATCTGCAGGCACAAGGACGAGCATTAGCAGGCTTGGCCGGGGAGTGCTGCCTGGCATGGGTGTCATCTCGGGGTCCAGGTGGCAGCATGGAGGCAGGCAGGGGTATCTTCAGAACCCTCACTTCACAGAGAGCCAATCTGAGGCTCAGAGAGGTTAACTGCCAGTCGGAGGTCACAGAAGCTAATGACAGAGCTGGGGCTCAAACCCAGGGAGAGACTGGCATCTACAGAGGACATTTCTCAAGAGGTCACCAGGGGGTGGCAGCAGAGACACTGGAGCCAGACTGTTGAAATCCTGTGTACCTTACTTGCAGGCTGTGTGACTTTAGGCAAGTTATTAACCTCTCTGTGCCTCATTTTCCTCACTTGTAAAATGGGATAATAGCCATGCCTACCTCAAGGGCTTAAAGGAGTTAAACAGGTCAAGGGTTTATAACAGAACTTGTCACAAGTCAGTGCCCTGGTAGCAGTATCACCCTTACCACCGCCCCTAGCCCCATCACGGCTAACACTATGACAACCACTGCAGCTGCCGCTGCCAGGCACCAGCTCCCCAAGTCTTCAGTGCAATCGCTAACCTGACAAAATTCTGTCTATAGGACACAGAATACAGGCACAGATATAGGGGCTGAGCTCCGTGTCAGGGTGCCCCGTGGTGGCAGCATGGGGCACGGTGATGGAGGGAGCTGTTGGGAGTTCTCTAAAATCTTGGGAAAGGTTTTGAACTTAGGCCATGACCTAGGGGTTCAAACAAAATTTACCTATATCCCAGCATAGCAGGGAGGCACCTGCTGATGGCCACGTGACAGCTGGGTCTGAGCCGGCTGAAAAACACGGGAGTGAGGACTCAGGGTTGCGGTGAGGGTGACTGAAGCAGCACATTACCCAGAGCTTGGTTAGCACCTAATCAGTGTCAGGTAGTGTTATTCCTGTGGGGACTCAGGCTGGGGTGAGTGTCCTTGCAGGGCTGGGTCTTCACTGGCTCCACATCCAAGCCTCCTCCACATTTTTCTGCTCCCTGCTACCAAGGCAGTAAGCACTCCTTCGTCATCAGGTGGGAGACGAAGCAAGGCCCCATTCCTACACTCTCGGCCACTTACAGAGTGGGTACCTAACATGGCTGGGCCCTGCCATCTGGGCTCCTGTCTCTTGCCAGCTCCCTCTCCCCGCCCTCTCCATCCTCCCCCCACTCTCCCCAAGGAGGCCAAAATTGGCAGCTGCCTTCGACCAAAAATGAAATAAAATAACATTGCAAGATTAATTTCTTTGCAATCCATCAGCAGGTCTGTATTGATGGCATTGATAAACTGTTAATTACAAAATCAATGGCTATGAATTTTTCCTGCTGTCAGGGAGCTTTGGGGATGGCTGGGATGTGGGGTAAACGGCAGCCAGCAGGCTCCAAGGGGGCCGTGGTGTGGGGTCACAGTCTGCCTCTGATGTGCTTGGGCACTTCTGCCCAGCGTCAGCCCCCTGAGCTACTGGACCCACACCTGAATCATCCCGTGCACTCAGCCTCAGCAGTGGCACCCATGGTGGCCCTGGCGGCTGCTGCTAGGACACCTCAATTGTCTCCTGGACCCATCCCTTCTCCAGCCAACACATTTTCTCTATTGTGCCTGGGTGATCTTTCTCCATCAAGGCTGGGGAGGGTCACTTTGGTACAACGCTTCCTGTCTCCCTGTACTGACCCCATCACAATCCAATCCCTTCACAGCCCTTGAGCTTCTGGTCTGAGCCCAGCCTGCTTTTCTAGTCTCTCCCCCAAACTGGCCTGTTCTTTCCCCATTTCCCGCCTGGAGCCAATGGCCCCACTACAGAAGTTTACCCTCCCTCTTCCCATCCTACCGAATCATCTCTTGCTTTAAGACCTCACTCAGCATCTGCCTCCCCAGCTGAAAACAATTTACTCTTTCCTCCTTGAGCCCTTTTCATGATCCTCTCTTATGCCAGGAATCACTGGCTCTTTCTGCCACATCCGAGTTGATGTCTTATCTCCCTTGGAAGCAGGGGCTACCTCCAACTGGCTCCTCTTCCCCAGGCCACTCACTATGCCCCGCAGAGCCCAACAGAAACACAGTGAGCTAGGAGGGATCTGTGCCAAGCACGGTGCCCACGGCCTTATGTGCGTCACTGCACGTTCTTCACAATGAGCTGCTGTTCTCCCCATTTCACAGATGAGGAAACTGAGGCTTTCAAAGGTCAGGTTGCCAGACACTCAGCCAGCAGGTGGCAGAGGCAGCACTTGAACCCAGGTCTCACTGACTCTGAAGTACACGCTTTAAACCCAGCCTGCTCAAAGTGTGGTACACAGACTGGCTCCTGCCTGCCCTCTGGATGTTACTGGTCTGTGATAAGAAACTGAGAGTAAGCATTTAGAAACTTTACAGCACTTTGGAAGGATGATTTATATTTATGTCTGTTATATGTAAAAATGTAAAAATTTGACTCATGTTTTATACATCTGGTTTTTAATTTCATTTTTCTAATAATTTATTTCTGTTGTACTTTACAAAATGATCTATCCATAATGGATTGAACATTTTGAAACACCTAAGAATGGGTCCTTCATCACAGGTACTTTGGCAAGCACTCCTTTAAATCATTACTTTATTTTATTTATTTATTTGTTTCTGAGAAAGGGTCTCACTCTGTCGCCTAGGCGGGAAAACCATTACTTAAAAAAAAAAACAACACTAGCCAGCCTGCTTTCTGAGTATCTGCTTGGTAGCCACAGGGCCTTATGCTAAATCCCTCCGTGCTGGGAAGGAAGCATTCCCGTCATCAAGGCCTGCGGCTCTCTGGAATAAGCAATGTCTGTCAACTCTTGGGGGTCAGCCAAGGCCCTGAACATCACAGACTCCTCCTCCACCTCCAGCTTCTCATCCTGTGCACCAGCTGCAGGATGGCTCTCTACGTGTCACTGGGGCAAGAAGTCCGGAGACCTGAAACCTCATACCATATGACAAAGTACACTCAGGCAAAGTCTGATGCCAACAGAAGCTCCTGATGGACTCATATCGACAAACCACCACAGGTCCTCAGGTGGGGGTGTGTGTGTATGTGTGTATACACATGTATGTGGGTGCATATGTGGGTACGTGCATGCACATGTGTTCACGTGTGTGTACGTGTGGGTGTCTAGGCATGTGCATGTGTTTGTATGTATACATGTGCATATGTGTATGTGTGCAGGTCCATGTGAGATCAACAGAAGAGCAGCTGAAAGCTGGTGTGGTGTGGTCCAGTACTGAGGACCAAGTAAGAGTGGAGGAGACACCACCTCTTTATTTGCCTCTCCCAACACAGCCAAGATTGAGCTCTGTGTCTGGTGTAAGTAAGGAGAGCCCAGAATAGAGGACTTGAGCTCTAAAGCCTGGCCAGCCTTCCTATACCTGGCTTCATGCACCTTGCTTCCTCTGCTTTAACTGCTTTTGCTCCTCCTCCACCCGTTGGAACCCCCAAACCCTCAGCAATGCCTGGTTCAAATGCTCCCCTCTGTGTAGGTGAAGCACAGGACCGTGATGCTATTCTGTATGATACGTTATTGTAGAAACATGTTATTATGCATTTGTCAAAACCTATAGAACACTACAACACAGTCGGCTGGGTGCAGTGACTCATGCCTGTAATCCCAGCACTTTGGGAGGCTGAGGCAGATGGATCACCTGAGGTCGGGAGTTTGAGACCAGCCTGACCAACATGGAGAAACCCCGTCTCTACTAAAAATATAAAAATTAGCCATGCATGGTGGCACGTGCTACTCGGGAGGCTGAGGCAGGAGAATGGTTTGAACTCAGGAGACAGAGGTTGCGGTGAGCCGAGAACACACCATTGCACTCCGGCCAGGGCAACAAAAGCGAAACTCCATCTTAAAGAAAAAAAAAAAGAACAATACAACACAAAGAGTGAACCCTGATGGAAATTTGGGCTTTACTTAATAATATGTCAATATTGGGTCACTATTTGTAACACATTACTGCATTAATGCAAGATATTAATAATTGAGGAAACTACTGGGGAAGGAGGACTTGGATGGAGTGGGTGTCTGGAACTTTATGTACTATCTGCTCAATTATTCTGCAAATTGGCCGGGTGTGGTGGCTTACGTCTGTAGTCCCAGCACTTTGGGAGGCCAAGGCAGGTGGATCACCTAAGGTTAGGAGTTTGAGATAAATCTGGCCAACATGATGAAACTGTGTCTCTCCTAAAATTACAAAAATTAGCCAGGCGTGGTGGCAGGTTCCTGTAATCCCAGCTACTCAGGAGGCTGAGGCAGGAGAATCGCTTGAACCCAGGAGGCAGAGGTTGCAGTGGGCGGAGATTGCACCACTGCACTCCAACCTGGGCAACAAGAGCAAGATTGTCTTAAAAAAAAAAAAAAAAAAGTTATTCTGTAAATCTAAAACTATACTTTAAGAAAACAGCATTAGGATTCTCTAACAAAGAATGCACTACAATTTTGGAATTCAATGTGTAAATATTCTCTGTGGGCGTATGTAAAATTTTTATTATTATTTTGCACTCATTTATTATTAATAAAAGATTTGAACTAAAAAAGTGACATCCTTTTCTGTATTAGATCAGGTTCCCTGGGAGCAGAGCCTGAGGCAGGGGTTTAGATAGAGACATTTTGGAGGGCATGTGTTCAGGAGAAAGGAAGTGGAGAGGCAGGAAGCACAGAGAAGGAGAAAGCAAGGCAAAGATGGGACCTTGGCTTAGCCTGAGCCCATGCAGGGCTCTGATCTGGACTTTTGTCCCCATGTGGGTCCACCACTGCCTGGTGGTGCCAAGGAAAGGGCCACATAACCCTCTGGGCAAGGCAGAGGAGGGCAGGCCCTGCAAAGGGGTACCTATGAGCTGTTAGCAGCTGGGGGATGGATGCACTAACCCAGTAAAAGGGATCCAAGTGGGTCATCAACAGCACCCCCTGCATGCGCCACGAAGCCATGTGCTAGGGCAACCAACTGTCCCATTTTGCCAGGGACTGACAAGTTTCCTGGGATATGGGACTTTCAGTTAAAGCAGGACAGTATTGAGCAAACCAGTTGGTTACCCTGTGTGTACTGTCTACATCTGGGAGCCAGTTCTCCCTCTTCCATATGCTAATAACACTTTGGGTCCTCTGTCATTAATAATAATGATAATATTTAATATTTATTGAACATTTCCTCTAGGCCAGGCACCGGGCTGAGTGCTTTATTGTCAGTCGATCTTTAATACTCACAAAAGCACTTGGGGATGGGCGTGGTGGCTCACATCTGCCAAGGCGGGTGGATCGTTTGAGGCCAGGAGTTTGAGACCACCTGGGCAATATAGTGAAACCCTGTCTCTACTAAAAATACAAAAATTAGCTGGATGTGGTGGTGCCTGCATGTAGTTCCAGCTACTCAGAAGGCTGAGGCACAAGAATCGCTTGAACCCGGGAGGCAGAGGTTGCAGTGAGCCGAGATTGTATCGTTGCACTCCAGCCTGGGTGACAGAGCGAGACTCTGTCTCAAAAAAAAAAAAAAAAAAAAAAAAAAAAAAAAAAAAAAAGAAGCACTTGGAAGAGGTGCTCAGAATATCCCCACTGAACACACAAGAACACTGAGTTGCCCAAGGTAATACTGCTAGGAAGTGTCAGAGACAGAATTTGAATTTGGGTCTATCTGACCCAGACCTGGACGGTTAACTCAGCCACACACTGCTCTGCAGCAGAATCATGTGTGTGATTCCTGACATGTGCTCTCTTTAGGGAGGGTACCCTGTATTTATCCTTCTCCTGCAGCCCCTGGCACCCAGCACCATTCCCTGAATAGTGTGGAAGCTCTCTCAGTGCAGATAATGGTTCCATTCAAGTTCATTCACTGGCATTCCCCAGTGCCTGCCTTTCTCCTCAGATAATCTAGCCAGAAGCTGGTGGATGCTAATGAAATGGAGTGAGTCCTCCTCTGTAACTCCAGCTTAAACCACTCAGTTGGGAAGGTTTTATCCTCCTGTGTTCAAGCAATTTGACTGAAAGATTCAAGGAATGGGGTATAGGTTCAGGTTGATTTTGGAATCAGAGGATCTTGGTTTGACTCTTAACTCTGACACTTTTTAACTGTGTGACCCTGGGTGATTTTCTTTACTTTTCCAGGTCTCGGTTTCCACATCTGTAAAATGGGGTTGCAACAATAAGAATTTTACTCTCAGATTGTTTGTAAGAATTCAATAAACTCCTAGCTAATTTAATAAGTTGACACTGAGCGTGGTGGCTCATACCTGTAGTGCCAACACTTTGGGAGGCTGAGGTGAGAGGATTGCTTGAGTCCAGGAGTTTGGGACCAGCCTGGGCAACATAGTGAGACCCCCATCTCAATAAAAAATAGAAATAAGAATTAGCTGGAGTAATGGCACATGCCTGTAGTCCCAGCTACTCAGGAGGCTGAGGTGGGAGGATGACTTGAGCCAAAAGTTTGAGACTGCAGTGAACTAGGATCAAGCCACAGCACTCCTACCTGGGCAACAGAACAAGACCTTGTCTATAATAAACAAATAAATAATTGAGTGCTTTTTATGTGCCAAGCATGTTGCAAGCAATATAATTATGTATAAAGAAATCCTGTCAATAGCCTTGTAGAGTAGGGACTGTTTGCTGCCTTCCTTTTACTGATGAAGAAACTGAGGCACAGAGTGAAGCAACCTGCCCAAATGGTAGACATGGGATTTGCTCCTTAGCAATGTGGCCTCAGAACCCATGTCCTTAGCCAGTGTGCCAGTCTGGATGTCTGAGGCTTAGGAAATGCTCAGCCAGTGCCAGCCTTCATCACCAACTTTTTATCTGCAAGCCACCTCTCGGACAATCTTCGGTGATAAAAATTTCAGTGTTTTCTTTTCATCTCTATCCAAGGCAGCCAGTCCTGCCCACAGGCCCCAGAGATGGGCTCACTAGGCCTATGCAGACCCCCATAATCTCCCCCTCCAGGCCCCGCTGCCGCCCTTACCGGAGTTGGCGAGGGCCAGGGCCTTGAGCGTCACAAACTCCTCCTTTTCCACCTTGAGCTTCTTGTACCTGCGCACCAGCTGCAGGATGGCCCGGTAGAGCTCCAGCAGCCCCGCGAGGCGGGAGTGCTCCTCATCCATGATGTAGTCCTCAGCATACACCAGCTTGTCGTCATAGGGCAGCGAGCGGTACACGATGCCCAGGATGAGGATCTCCATCCAGGCACTTTGCAGCAGGCTCATCTGGTCCCCCAGGGAGAGGTTGGAGAAGCCTGCGGGAAGAGGGGACACAGAGGGCAGTGGCAGGTCAGAAGGGCAGACCAGGAGCCTCCCTGGGGCTCGCTAGGGGGAAGAGGTTGTAGGGTGTGGCTGTGTCTCTGGCACCCTTGGTTCCTGTCCCCCGGCCTTCCTTGTGTGGTGTAAGACTCACTGTCCTCCCCTTGGGGAATGTGTCAGACTTGGAATTCACGGAAAAGACTGAAATAAGAACTCAGTCAATGTTGACAGTTGTTGCTATCATTATTATTGTTAGTTCTATGGTATTTTCCAAATGTCTGTAGAGGCTTTTTGATTCATTCAATGCATTTGTAGTTAGAGGAGTGACTGAGTACATACGAGAGCAGCATTACGAGCTCTCGGCCACTCTGGGGAGTTTCCAGGGCCCACTCTCTGCTCAAACCAGACGAGGCTTTCGTGTTTGAAAATGACACCTGATCCTTGATGCAGCCTCAGCTGTGCAGAAACCCACAGGCCTTACCAAGAATGAGGACACAGCTGTTCAAAGCCACAGGGGAAGGCCCCAGCGACCACAGCCTGGGGCTGCTAAGAGATCAAGAGTCCCCGGGGTCAGGGGCACTTTCTCACAGGACAGCCTGTCCTCCCAGAGTCAGAGCACCCCTTCCTGGGCCATCATTCTCTGCTTCACGATGACCCAGCAGTCCTGTTCTGGGAGCTTGGAATCATGGGAGTTCCCCGCTCCCTGCTACTGAGGAGGCTGATTCCACAGTGAAAATGAAGCTGGGCACGGAGAAGGCTCCAGAATTGCGACACTGTCTTGTCCAGTGAGCTCTGGGTATTGCCTGGGTTGAACGCTGACTCCCATTTACTAGCTGTAGGCTGACCTTGTGAAAACCATGCAACTTCTCCAAACCTTACTTTCCTCATTTAGGAAATGGTTTTTTAGTAGGGTCTACTTCAGAGAGTTGCTGTGAGGTCTAATTGAGACGATGATTCCAGAACAAACTAAGTATTTACCGAGCTATTATTACTAATGATGAGATGAGAGTCCTCATCTGCAAAACAATGATAATATACTGGAATTGCATTATACACGCACTTAAATTAGGCAAAGTCAATTAACATCTTGATTTATAGGAGAGTAAGACAGAGTAAGTAAATAAATAAGTCAGCTGATTTTCAAACATCTTAACCACCAAACACAAGGCAGTAACTTCACTGGAGATCCAAACAGAAACTCAGTGATTGGTTCTAACATGGACATGCTGGATTTATTCAAAGAATTGTTGCACCATGCACTATGGGTAACGGACATGAAGGGATTTTTTTCAGGGTTAGTTTTGCCTAGGAAGGACTTTCTACTTCATTTGCTGACTTAGACCCCATCCCTGGCTGGAAGCCACTTTCTGATGTGGGGTGCTGTGGGGGTGAAGAGAGGAGATGCATGTAAAGTGCTGGGCACCTCTCCCGGCGCCATCAGCACTCAACACGCCAGGGTGCTGGAATGGCTGTGGCTGTTGTTACTATTAATATTATTGTAGTTGTTGGCACAGCATTGGCATCACTCACTTCTCCTCTCTGGACTTGTCTGGAGGTCTGGGTGGTCCTGAGCTTCTGGATCACCCAGCTCTTTGGCTTGTGTGGTCTACTCCATCCATCTGCTGTCCTCTGTCTTCAAATGCCACTTCTTCCCTGGCTTCCACACAAGGCATGGCAGTTGAACCTTAGGGGGCACTCCTGGAGCTGAAGGCCCCCAACTTGGCAGGCCACCCTTACTCTGTGAGCATTCTCCAAGTGAATTATCACGGTGCCCAAGACTGACGGCTCAGATCACCACCGGCTAACAGAATCCGTGGGTGATCAACCAAAGAGCAGGAGTGATTACACCGACCGACACAGGCGAGCTTTGATTGATGCACCTTCTCAGGGGAGAGGCTGTGACAGAGGGTCAGGGTGTGTGTGTGTGTGTGTGTGTGTGTGTGTGTGTGTGTTTGTGGGGTTGTCCAGATTCCCTGCATGGGAGAGGGGGTGTGGCTGCCTGTGGTGGCCGGGGGAGCTGGGAGGTAATAAAAGATAGATAGAAATGGACATCCAATTTCCCTTATCAGGTCTCTGAGTAGGAGAGAGGCCTTGGGCAACATTAATTAACAGATACCAATCAGCCAGCACGGGAGAGTGTGTGGGGGGAGTGTTGGACAGCTCTGGGGAGGGGGTCTAAAAGCAGACAGACTGGAGGGGAGATAGAGGAGGGCAGGAGCAAAATTAGCAGACAGCTGAATTGGAAGGTGGCAGAGAGAGAAGATGAGGTAAGGACTAGGCTTCTGGAAACGCAGGGGAAAAGTCCCCTGTGCAGTGAATCATGCAGGTACAATCATTAGGATGTTACTAGAATGCTTTCCTGCCCTTTGAGACATTCAGCAAAAACTTACTGAGCACCTACTAAGTGCCAGGCCTGTGCTAGGCACCGGGGACAGAATGGTGTGCTCAGTCCAGAACTGCTCCCTGCCTTCAAGGGCTTACAGTGAAGGGGAAGACACACACCAAGGGGTACAAATCAGCACAAAGTTAGAATATGAGAAGAGCTACAGCAAATGCAGGGCTCTGAGAGCGTGTAACTGGGGAAGGTGGTCCAAACAAGAGTCTAGGGAAGGCTTTGTGGAAGGGGAGCCTTGAGGGCTGAGCTCTCCAGTGGGGTGGTGAGGGCACCTTTGATGAGGCACATGCCCAGGTGCCCCTGGTTGGCCCATCCCAGCTCTGAGTTCCCAGGATGCACAGACACTGAGCTCTTCCTTCCCCTACCCCCACGGCTAAGCACAGCAAAGAAGCTGCCTGACAAACCTTTGCAGCTAAAAGGAGAGAGAGGATGGACAAATGCCATGGGCTTCGACTCCCAGGAGACAAGAAAATGTGCCCACGGTACTTGGTTAGACACTCTAAGATCTTTGGACCCAGATTCAGGGCTAGCTGCCTTTGCCTGTCTTGTAGGAGTCAGGCTCTGCCCTTCAGTGGTGGGAGGGAGTCCGGACTTGGAAGGTTCTGTGCTGCCATGGGAGGATGTACCCGGGAGGCCTGTTCCCAAACCTCTGCTAGGCTGCTTTGAGTTCTGGACTCAGTCCCTGATTGCGCTCTTCCTCCCTGAACATTTTCAAAAAGCCCTGAAAATAGCTTTGATAATCTAAATGTATACTCCAAAGCGCTGAATGGTAATACAGCCTTCTTCATTTTGTGCAAGGAAGGGAGGGGGAGATATTTGATATCTTTTAACATCTGAAATAGTTCAAATATTTTCTAATATTTGCAAAAAGAAACACCAGAAGGAAAATTGAGAAAGAAAAAATGGTGACTTCCAGGAGGTTGGAGGGGAGGGGACAGGGAGAGGTGAGACTTCTGTTATATACATTTGTGTCTACATTTGGCTTCTGAACCCTGTCAGTGATTAAGATGCTTAAAAATAAAAGTAAGTCATAAATATAATTAAATTAAAAATAAAATAAAAGGCATGCTCCCTTCAACCTAGCAATTCTACCACTAGAAATTTCTCCTAGTGGCCAGGCACAGTGGCTCACGCCTGTAATCCCAAACTTTGGGGGCCAAGGTGGGAGGATCACGTGAGCCCAGGAGTGTAAGGCCGGCCTGGGCAACACGGCGAAACCCCATCTCTACAAATAATTTAAAAATTAGCCGGACACAGTGGTGCATGCCTGTGATCTCAGCTACTCGGGAGGCTACGGCGGGAGGATCGCTTGAACCCACGTGGTCAAAACTCCAGTAAGCCAAGATCACGCCACTGCATTCCAGCCTGGATGACAAAGCGAGATCCTGGCTCAAAAAGAAAAAAAAAAAAAGAAATTTCTCCTAGAAAGAAAAATATGAATAAAGACATAAAGATAAATGTAAAAGGGTATTAGATCACTGCTTGAAATTATTCAAAATAGAAAAAAAAGAAGGTAACTAATGTAATACATGTGATTATTATATAAATGTAATTTTTAATTAAACGAATGTGCCAAATAAGGTAGAACTCTGTGTGGACGTGAAACGATACCCAAGGGGGCAAAAAGGGTGTCATCGTATGAGCACAGAGATCAGATTCCTAACTGCTGCTTACGCTGCCGCTCAGTGCCTCAGTTTCCTCTTCTGTAAAATGGGAATAATAACAGCACTCACCTCATGGGGTTGTTCAGATTAAATGAGCTGACACGTGGAATACTTAGAACCTTGCTTAGCACAGGTAAGTGCTATTATTTTGTATAATTAAATGGAAAAAGCAGGTGTAAAGTAGTGTTAGGGTATAAGCCCATGGACTGAGGGACATACACACGCCCCACCCACACACACACCCCACACAGTGGTTGTATCTGCCCAGGAAATTCCCGGAAGGAAGCGTAGGATGGGGAATTTGGAACTCTTAATTTTGACCCATCTGTCCCATCTGACGTCTTTACTAGAACCACAAATTCTTTTATTTAAAATCCAGAGGGAGCCCAGGCACTCCTCCCTGCCCTTCAGTAAAGCGCCTTCCACCCCTGCCTCCCTCAGCTGGGCTGGGTCTCATGCTCAAGTTATTAGTAACTCTGGGACCAAGAGGCCCCCGAAGAGGCTACCAGGATGGTCTGGGGGTGGCCTGTGCCCCTGGGAGTGCAGGGGTGTCCCTGTGCCAGGCTCACTGCAGGCGGCACTGCCCCCTTGAGGCTCTCGGGCCTGCCCAGAGCTCCTGGCTCCCTGGGCTCCCACTTGGAGCTCCGCTGCCCCAGGAAAATTGTTTTATCTGCACCAACTCATCTAATAACATTCAGGCTCTCCCCAAGCTCCCCATCCCCCCATCTGTGATTTGGCATCAAAAGCTCCTAGAATTGAAGAAGGAAAAAAAAAAAAGCACATAATTTGTGGCAAGTGGAGTTCATAATCTGTTAATTTATGATCGTTTCTGTCGACCTGGAGGGCCATTAGCAGAGGTAATAAAGGGAGATGTAATTATAGGATCTGGGGCCACTTCAGACACAGCTGCTGTCACTCGGCAGCTCATATTTCATTGAGCCAGACGGGGGCTACCTGGGAGCAGCGCAGCTGAGGGACTTTTGTGAGGAGGCCTCTGGGGATGCCCTGCACATGGGAACCTGGGCAGGGCAGGGTGGTGGAGACTCCCTGGGCAGGCTCTCCTGGCCGGCACAGGCATGAGGCTGCCCAGGGAGGCAGGATGGCAGGCTTGGGTCATTTGAAGGAGGCTGCAATTCATCAAGTGATTCCCCACTGCCTATTAAAGGCTGCTAGCTCTTGATCTCATGGAATAAGAGGTGGACACTCTAAAGACTTGGGCTTGCCCTATGGAGAACCCAATACTTGGAACATTCAACTCAAGGTAAAAAACCTGCATTTGGGGTAGGATAATGTCAGACTGACTTGAACAATGGCTGAGATTCTGAGTGAACCAAGTTCCCCCTGGAAGTCAGCCTTGTTCCAAATGGGATCCTTGGGGCAAAATTAATTCCTTGTCTCAGCCACAATTCCTATCAGGGGACCTCATGTATAGTGACTTCTCAATATGTGCATGCAAAGCTAAGTGTGCAATGCCCTCTGTGTGCCAGGCTAGAAGACACTGAAGCATGAGATGTGGTACCTTGTGTTTAAGGACAGTGGCCTAAATTCTTCAGAGCTTTACTCCTGAGCAGCCTGGAGTGGCCAGTCCCCCTCTTTCTGTCTGTGCAGGCACCAGAATGGACAGAAGCCAACACAGGCCCAAAGATGGGCTCCAGCTTGTATCCTCCCTACTCAACCAGCTATTTCTCTCTCTCTCTCTCTCTCTCTCTCTCTCTCTCTCTCAGGGCTAGGGAGACTGTCAGATGCATTTTCCATCTAATCTGAGATGGGATAAAGTTGATTAGTTTAAAAATATCAGGCACCTGGCCAGGTACGGTGGCTCACGCCTATAATCCCAGCACTTTGGGAGGCTGAGGCAAGTGGATCCCTTGAGGTCAGGAGTTTGAGACCAGCCTGGCCAACATGGTGAAACCCCATCACTACTAAAAATAGAAAAAAAAAAATTAGCCAGGTGTGGTGGCACGTGCCTGTAGTCCCAGCTACTCGGGAGGCTGAGGCAAGAGAATCGCTTGAACCTAGGAGGTGGAGATTGCAGTGAGCTGAGAATGTACCACTGCACTCCAGTCTGGGCAAGAGAGCAGAGACTCCATCTCAAAAAAAAAAAAAAAAAAAAAAAATCGGGAACTTGATTGTGTCATTGCCTTTAGTAGGAGGTTTTCTTTTCTTTCTTTATTTCTTTCTTTTTTTTTTTTTTTTTTTTTTTGAGACAGAGTCTCGCTCTGTCTCCGAGGCTGGAATACAGGGGTGCGATCTCGTCTCACTGCAAGCTCCACCTCCTGGGTTCATGCCATTCTCCTGCCTCAGCCTCCTGAGTAGCTGGGACTACAGGCGCCCACCACCATGCCTGGCTAGTTGTTCTATTTTTAGTAGAGACGGGGTTTCACCGTGTTAGTCAGGATGGTCTCGATCTCCTGACCTTGTGATCTGTCTGCCTTGGCCTCCCAAAGTGCTGGGATTGCAGGCATGAGCCACTGTGCCCGGCCAGTATGAGGTTTTCATGCAGTGGCAGGAGACTTCACTAATTAATTTTACCTTAAACACTGGAAGGTCAGGAGGCAAAGAATTCAGCATGCAGATTTATGCAAAATAGGCAAATTAGCATTTAAGATGGACAACTGAGCCCCTGTTTTTATTTCATTTTATTTTTTTTACCAAAAAGAATTCAGCTTTGGACAAGGATAAATGAAGCCATGAAAGGAGGCTTTTATTACTATTAGCAACTACAACAGCCCTGGTAAGCGTCTCTGCCATTCGTACACACTAAGTGCGCTACATCCTCACGGCAATCCCGTGAGGGGCTCTATTGTGATTCCCACTTTACAGACAAGGACACTGAAGCTCTGAAAAATTCAGTATGTTGCACAAGGCCAGTAAGGACAGAGCTGAGATGAAAGCCCAGGCTGCCTGATTCAAAAGTCTATGGCTTTAGCACCCACTCTGCTCTAGCCCTGCTATCTTGGTTGGGCACAGATGGGAGATAGAGCTGGAGGTGGAAAGGCACAGGGAAAAATGAGTGCAGGGGAGACATGGTCTCCTTGTCCTATCTACTTCCTCCATGGTGTTGCAGGGGTAGGGTTGTGGAAGAACAAAGCATTGACCCAGGGGACCGCCAGGCGCCACTCTTGAGCCATTGCTAGGATGCAGGATCTGTTCAACCTAGAACAGGAGTGTGGGGGTGGGGACAGGGGTACCTGTACCCAATTTGGCCCTGGGTTAGTGGAGCAATCCAGGCTGAAGTGTCTTAAGCAGTGGCCTGACCCCACATCTGTGCTGAACCAGCACTGGGCAGATTCAAAAACTACTGAGTATATAATCCCCGAGAGGTTGAGCTCCTTAGTAAGGGCGTACCAGCCCAGATCCCTGGTCAGAATGCCCAGGGGCCACCGGGCAGTCCCTGCCAGCAGAGTCTCTGGGCCATCTGATATCTTTGTGCGTCCCTGTCCTTTAACTTGGGCATGCAAGGTCTCACACGGAAGGACTTTTTTTATTCCCTCAATCAACTGTGGGCCTTGGGCCAGGCATGGTGGCTCACGCCTATAATCCCAGCACTTTGGGAGGCCGAGGTGGGCAGATCACTTGAGGTCAGGAGTTTGAGACCAGCTTGGCCAACATGGCAAAACCCTGTCTCTACTAAAAATACAAAAAAATTAGCTGGGCGTGGTGGCGGGCGCCTGTAATGCCAGCTACTCGGGAGGCTGAGAACCGAGAATCACTTGAACCTGGGAGGCGAAGGTTGCAGTGAGCCAAGATCACGCCATTGCACTCCAGCCTGGGCAACAGGGCAAGACTCTCTCAAAAAACAAACAAAAAAACAACTGTGGGCCTTGGTATCCAAAGTCTAGGACACCTTTGCTGTATCATCTGCATGCTGTATTCACCTTTCAGAGCCACAACAAATGAAACACAGATCTACAGACAGGAAGCTGACTTGTCCCATGTTCACGGTGAGGCATCACCAGAAAGATAAAAGGAGTTTCTACCACACTCTGAGTCAACATTTTAGAGTCTTAAAGGAGTTGAGGAATAAACTGCACAGAGAAAGGCCCCCAATATGTATGTAATGTAGAATACATGGGTGTTGGTGTCTACAAAAATAAAAAAGCTCCTGCCATCTGCCCAGACCTAGAGAGGCTGAAAGCAGGGTTTGGGTCCACACCCAGCGAAGAGAAGTCCACACAGCCTGAAACATGTAACACACACTTTCCGCACCAGAAAGGCCCTTAAAATCTCAGAAGCCAACCCAGAGACAGGCCTCCCTTAGAGAACAGACGAATGGCAATAGTGGGCATGCAACCGATGCCAGCACATGCCAGACACTGTGCCGAACGCTCCACGAAACACAGGATCTCATTTCATGCTCACATCAAAGCTCACAAAGTGGGGGACTCTTGTATTCCCATTTGACAGAGAGGTCAGGTGGCCTCTAGGGTTACTCAGCTAGTAAGCTGCGGACCCAGAATTGGAATCCCAATCTGATTCCCAAGCCCATGCTCTTCACTGCTCCATTCTGCTGCCTCCAATAGGAAGAGAGAGTCAGTCTTTCTTCTGTTGTTTTCCGGCATTGTTCCAATAAGGTCTACAGGAAAACCCTACTCTTTGCCCTTTAAGGGCTCAAGGAACTTTTTCTTCGAATATTACACTAATTGTAGATTCAAACATGGCCCCACCTTGAATGATAACTAATTCTGAAGAGTCTGCAGCAGTGTATAAGCCTCACTGGGCCTTCTAACTATCTGTTCCTCTTCAATGCTACAAGGAGAGAAGAGGAGCTCAGAGAAACAGGCCTGCCAGGATTTCACAGGCCTTCTGGGGTCCAGGATCTGGGCATCAGAAGCATAGCCATTGGGTAGGCTGCGGGGATGCTGGCTGAGTGTCCCTGGCCACACTCTCCCCTGGTCCCACATGCTCACCTGGGATGTGCTTGGCCCAGCCAATGATGACCACAAGCTCTCGGTCTGCCAGGTCACAGAGAGTGGTCAGGGCCTTGATGTCCCCCTCAGGCATACCGGGGGGAGGCATGGCGTAGAGCTTGTCTGGCTCGGCCACCAGTAGGTATGAGACAATCTTGGTCACTGCAACAACCAAAGAAGGAAAGGTAAACGCTGGGAAAAGAGGAAAGGGGCCGGGGTGGAGGCTCAGATGGGTCAGGAAGCAAAGTCGGGTTCCTAAGAGCCCCAGGAAGGTCAAAGTGGCTGTAATCTCCCCTCCTGTTCTGGCTCCATGAAGTTGATGATAGCAGTGATCTGGGATATTGAGAAATATCCCTCCAAGGGAAGTTGCCTGATGAATTCTCCAGGAGGAACCTGCAGAGCAACCTTGGGTGGGTGGCAAGGGGAGCATGTTCTGGACATTGGGGCCTGTGGCTTGTCAGGACCATGCTTCAATTGGAGTCACATTCTAAATGTGCCAGGCACTGATGTCACCCCCCCAAGATCCATATTGTCTCATGACCCAGTGGTGGGAAGATGACGTTTCCCTAAGGGATGCCTGATGTTCCAGGTACAGAGATGATCTGGCAAAAAGGACAGGGACTGACACTCACATGGCTTTTTAGCAGGTGGAGAAATTTGTAAGCTCAGGTACGGGCTGCTCTCTGAGTCCAGCCGTCGCTTGTATTTCTGGCGGCCTCCACGCACTCGATCAAGGCGCACACCTATTGGGGAGCAAAGGGAAAAGATCTCAGGAGTTGTTCAACATCACCAGGGTAGAAGCACTGACTTTGGAATTTCAGCACTGGCTGGGTCCTTCAGGGCCATGCTCAGATGACCTCTGACAGCTGCCCCATGGCCAGCCTCAGGTCAGGTGGCTGGACAATCCTAAAATAATTGTCTAACAGTAATGGCGCATCCCAGTTGCCCCAGGCCTGGTCCTGTCTCTCTGGATTCAGCATCCTTCTGAAATCCATCTCAAGCAACCCTCAGCCCTTGGTTCTCCTTATCTCAACAAAGACACTCTACCAAGTGCTGGCGGAAAAAGTCACATTATGTTAGATCTGCTTTGAATCCAGGGAGGGTTAAGTTAACTTGCCAACAAAAGAAAGGAATCCCAGTCATTCACAGGCACTTCAGGGGTTTTCACATTTTCCACATAAGAAGCATCTGAGGAGGCACTCATTACCAAAGTCAATTTCTAGATCCCACTCTCTGAGGTTCTAGCATAATGCTCTAGAGTCTGTCTTTACACAAGTCCCCAGGGGCTGGGAATGCAACAGTTGGACTGGCCACCTCTGGACTGGAAAATCCGTGCCTGGAAATATCTTGAAAGTAGGTTCAAAAGCAGCCGTGGCTACTCCACGTTGACACCCACTTCCAGGAGTGAGAGTTTACCCTGGAGAGAACTGTCATTGTCACTGTATCCAACTTGCCTTCCAGAAGTCTGCCTCACCCACAGCTCCTGCTGCCTGGACAGACACATTGGTACCATTTCAAGCCCCTACCAGCAGATCAAAGGCACAGGGCCTCAGGTGGGCACACAGCTCAGACTGTCTACCCACTGATGTGGCCTGGCCTGCAAGGATGAATCCCAACAAATTGGTTACAAAGTATGAACCGCACAAAAGCACCAGAGAGCAGGTGCCCCAAGCATGGTGCTGGGGCCCTGTGGAACCTGGAAGCCACTTCTGCTTTCTTGCTGTGGCTCTTCCAGGCCAGCCTCAGACAATGTGCCTTCTTGGAGTCCCTGCCTCGAGCTCACAGAACAGCTCCCTTTTCCTGACCATGAAATGGGCCTTGACTGAAACACACAAGAAATCAGACACGGAGACCAGAGTCCTCAGAGAAGCAAGCTGGTTGCCACCTCAGCCTCTGCTGTGACAGGCCAGGTTCAACTTCTGTTCTTTTCCCCAAAGGCGGTGAGTATCACCCTCACAGAGCCCCTCACAGTTGACCTTCAGGGCCCTGTCTTTCCCTTTTCTAATAAACTCTGGTGCTTCCTAGATCGGGAGCAGAATAAACAGAATCTTCATCCCTGTCCCAGCCTTGTCCGTCCTTCAGCCCCAGAGGGTTGGCTGCCAGTCCCCCGATTCAGGCCTTTCTCCAGGAGAGGCAAGGGGAAGCCTGAACAATGGTTACTTAGTGGAATGATGATTTAGAGCCCATTCATGCCTGGGGCTATTTTCTGGCTGTTTCTTTATTAGGATGTACAGCTACTAAATTTAAGTCCCTGGGAAGGAGGAAGTTTCCTAGAGCAACTGAAAGCAAAATTACTTTGTTTACTGAATGAGTGGAGAAAATTCCTTTAAGTGCACATTGCCCTAAAGGGCTTTCGGGGTGCTGAGGACACTACCCCCCACCCCTCTGCTGCCCCAGGTGTTTTCAGTTCAGGACTCCAGGTCACATCCCCCGCTGGAGGGCAAGAATGCTGTGAGGTCACTGAGTGAGCCTATAACTCCACATTTTTGTCAGCAATGTCTTTTTCAACCCCACAACCTGGTGCATTTGTACCTGGTACTACATGGTTGCAGTGAACGTTTTTTAGTCGGGGAGAGGGGGAGTCTATTCAGCAGCCCACCCGGGCTTCCTGTTTAAAGGAAATTCCCCTGGTCAGGAGCTGGGGCTCACGCCTGTAATCCCAGCACTTTGGGAGGCCATGGTGGATGGATGCCTTGAGGTCAGGAGTTTGAGATCAGCCTGGCCACCATGGCGAAACCCCATCTCTACTAAAAATACAAAAATTAGCCAGGTGTGGTGGCACATGCCTGTAATTCCAGCTACTCGGGTGGCTGAGGCACAAGAATCACTAGAACTCGGGAGGTGGAGGTTGCAGTGAGCCAAGATCGCACCACTGCATTCCAGCCTGAGTGACAGAGTGAGACTCCATCTCAAAGGAAAAATTTAAAAAAAATTTTAAAAAGGTAATCACCCTCTTGGGAATAGGGGAATTGTTGGAAGCGTGCACCTCACCCCTCAATGGATATCTGAGTAGTACACGTTCTTCTCTCTGCCCTCTGGAGGTCAAGGCATGAACCCATGACACAGGCTCAGTCAAGTGCACCATCAAATGGAGGCACAAGGGCAGAGTGAAGGTGAGGACTGATCAGACCAGCAGCGCCTCCACAGCGGAGTGTAGGCAGCCCCTGGCCAGTGTGTCCTGGCTACCGGCTGTCCTGCTCTTGGGCTTTCCAGGGATTCTCGTGGTTCTTGTCTGGTTTCTCAACGTACTCTTTGAGCCTCCTGATAGGCTTCCAATAAACTCCCCTTCTGCCTAGAAGGTCAGGTTTTGTAACTGACAACATCTGTTGTTGACTTCTCCAGGAGCAGAATCTGCGACAAGGCTGTGCATGCGGACAGTTTCCAAGGAGGGGAGAAAGCCAGTAACAAATGTGTTCCTGAGGACAGTACTGCTGTGGGCAACTGAGGCTCCCAGCTGCAGGCTGCTTTGGCACTTCTTGCCTGCCTCCCAGGTCCAGGCTGAGCAGACTCTGGTGGCCAAAGCCCAGGCGTCAGATCAGCACACACACACTCACACACACGCACGCATGTATACATGCACACATACGCACACACACACAAATAGAGAGTGCTGAGTAGGTGTGGGCAGGAGCAGTCTCCGCTGTCTTCCTCCTCAAGTGTGGTCTGCAGGCCAGCATCATCGCCATCATTTGAGACTTGGTGGAAGCCTCGAAATCTCAGGCCTGGCCACAGAGGAATCAGACAAGGTGATTTGCATGGACAACAGAGTTTGAGGAGCGCTGCACTAAGGCATCCTAGCAAATACAGCTGTACTATCAACTCGTACCCGTACCTTGGACCCTAAAGGGACAGCTAGATGCCATCCAGCTCCAGACTGAACCTATATGCTGCCAGCACTTTGGCTCACATTTGTCCCCTCACCCCTCCAAGCCCCTTCAGGGAGGGCAGAAGGAGCAGACACAAACACAGGAAGGATGATTTTTCCTGTGAAAGTTTTTTGGGAGGCCGGGCGCGGTGGCTCACGCCTGTAATCCCAGCACTTTGGGAGGCCGAGGCGGGCGGATCACAAGGTCAGGAGATCGAGACCATGGTGAAACCCCGTCTCTACTAAAAATACAAAAAAAATTAGCCGGGCGCGGTTGTGGGCGCCTGTAGTCCCAGCTACTCGGGAGGCTGAGGCAGGAGAATGGCGTGAACCGGGAGGCGGAGCTTGCAGTGAGCCGAGATCGCGCCACTGCACTCCACCCTGGGCGACAGAGCGAGACTCCGTCTCAAAAAAAAAAAAATAAAAATAAAAAAAATGAAAGTTTTTTGGGAAAAGTTCCCTGTCTAGAAAAGCTTTCTGACTCTATCCTGTGATGTGTCTACATAGAAGCCTCCTCTGTTCACTATACCCAGGCCAAACCAAACCCTCCACCAAGCTCTGCTTCCCCTTGGAATGGTGACGGGACCAAGAGTGAAAACGGTTCACCTCATCCATAAGAGACAGTAAGGGCCCCCACTTACTGAGCACCTACTGTATGCCAGGATCTTAAACATATACTCTCCTTGAGTCCAGGACAAGCCCCAACCCCACTTTACTGACCTTCTCTCCTAGATGCCACTGGAATGAACTCTCGCTTCCCATCCACCCTGCTTCCTGGCAAGCAGCTGTCAATCACAGTGAGACGTGCTCAACACAAAATAAAAAGAGGTGTCCGTCCTTCAGCAAGGCAAGGAGATGGGCAGTCGCCACCTCTGCTGATGGCTCCATCTGGGGTGTTCTGCGTCCTGATATAGGGCCTGACCTTTCATGGATGTTCAGGAAAGACTTGATATTGAATACAGGGGTGGATGTACCTCTTTCCTCCTCATCCCCATGCCGGGTTTCTTCATGGGCTCCCAGAGCACACTGGGCTTCCCCTACTGACTAGGTGCCCGTTAAGGCCAGGGGCGGCTCACAGTCCTGCCCCAATGTCTGTCAAGGTACCCAAGACACAGCACGTGCTTAGAAAATGAAAGTATTATTATTATCATCATCATCCTTATTATTACTGTTCCCCAGCATTGCACCCAAGTTTTTGCTAAATCACATTAATAATGATAATGATAACAGCATAATTTGTAAAGGACTCTCTGTATGTATTACCCTACTGAATGCACAAAAATATAAAGCAGGTGCTATTATCCTCATTTTCCAAACAAGAAAAACTGAGGCTCAGAGAGATTCAGTAATCTGCCCAATAAAAGACCCAAGGTCTTTGCCATTCCATGGTATGACCTCCCAGGGTACAGCAAATGTAAGTTCTCCTCTAAATTTTCTCCTCCAGATCTTTACAGCATAGTGGTCAATGGCTCCAATCAATATGTGTATCAATTATCAGGTTATGCTGTTAAAAAAAAAAAAAAAAGTGGCCCAGGCTGGAATGCAGCAGTGCGATCTCGGCTTACTGCAACCTCTGCACCCCTTGCCTGGGGTTGGGGAAGATGGACCCCCACCTAAGTGAAGTGGCCTTCTTTTTTTACTGTTTTTGAGACAGACTCTCACTGTGTGGCCCCGGCTGGACTGCAGTGGTGCGATCTCGGCTCACTGCAACCTCTGCCTCCCAGGTTCAAGCGATTCTCATGCCTCAGCCTCCCGAGTAGCTGGGACCATAGGTGTGTGCCACCATGCCAATGGGACGTCAGGGTAAGTCCATGGTGGGACTTCTGGAATGGTTTTGCTTTTCTGAGAAAAGGGACAGACATGTTCAGTGCAGCTCTTTTTGCCTTTCTCTTGCCCCAACCTGGAAGGTGAAGCCTACAGCTGTGGCAACCATCTTGCAGTCATGACATGGCTGTCTGAGGACACCAAAGAACACCGGAGAAGAAAGAAAGAGCTGGAGCCCCTGCCGCCATGGCTGAGAGATCTGTGCAATACAGCAGCTGCCCATCTCCAGGCTTCTTGTAAGGTGGAAAAACCAACTTCATTTATCCATGCTTACGCTGCTATCAGGTTCTCTATAACTTGCGACAGAAAGCAATTTTCACTGACTGATACAATGGGCAATTACTTTTAAAATTAGGATGCTTAAGCCTTACAAACACTAACTGGAAAAAACAACAAGACTTGAACTTGAAATGAGAGTTGCCTTATTGTTTGTGTCCTTATATTAATAAAATATCTAAAAGTAGACTCAGGAAACACATTAAAATACTAATTAACTTACAATTACTGTCTAGGATTATTAGATTTTATCATCTTATGGATACTTTTCTGAATGCAGAAAAGCATTAGTAATGCTCAAATGTAAAGTGTCACATATTTCCAAATACTGTAATAAATACAGATCCTCTGTTTTAACCACCGTTAACACCGTTTAATCCCTTAATGTGTACAGGTCAGAATCTTAATATTTCTGAGTGCTCCATGAATAGAAAAAAATTGATAATCCCTGGAATACATGACCCTGTGCAGATGGCGATCTTGAGTTGAGATCACGCTATTGCACTCCAGCCTGGGCAACAGAGTGAGACTCCATCTAAAAAAAAAAAATTAATAATAAAAAAAACCCACTTCACCCTTAAAGATTTTCTGCATCTTGGCCATATCAATGTCAATTGACTGTATCAATATCCTGGTTGTGATATTGTACTGTAGTTTTTAAAGATGTTACCATTAGGGGAAACTGGTAAGTGATGCATGGCATCTTTATTATTTCTTACAACTTCTTGTGAAGCTGCAATTATCTCAAAATAAGAAGTTTAATTAAAAACTTAAAAAACGATACTGCTGGAAAAGTCAAATGGTGTAACCATGTGGAACATAGTTTGATGGTTCCTCAAAAAGCTAAACAGAATTACCATACGATCCAGCAATCCCACTCTTAGGTATATACCCCCAAAAAACTGAAAAGAGGAATCTGAACATATATCTGTGTAGTGTGGGGAAAAGAAGCAAATTTTCAAAAAATAAAAAGAAGGAATTTGAACAGACACCTGTAGGACAATGTTCACTGCAGCATAATTCACAATAGCCAAAAGGTGGAAACAATCCAAGTGTCTGGATAGATGAGTGGAGAAGCAAAGGTGGTATATACGTGAAATGTTACTTAGCCACAGAAAGGAATAAAGTTCTGATATATGCTATAGCATGAATGCACTTTAAAAACACTATGCTAAGGAAAATAAAGCAGACACCAAAGGACAGATATTATGTGATTCCACTTAATCTTTCTTTTTTTTTGAGACAAGGTCTTGCTCCGTTGCCCAGGCTGCAGTGCAGTGAGTCCATCACAGCTCACTGCAACCTCAAACTACTAGGCTCAAGTGATCCTCCTGCCTCAGCCTCCCCAGTAGCTGGGACTGCAAGTGCACACCACCGCACCCCATTTTTTTTAAGAGACAGGGTCTCACTCTATAGGCCAGGTTGGCTCACAGCAGCCTTGACCTCCCAGCCTCAAGAGATCTTCCCACCTCAGCTCCCACATAGTTAGGACCATAGGCACACGCCACTACACCCAGATAATTAAAAAAAATTTTTTTTTGTAGAGATGGGGGTCTCACTATGTTGCCCAGGCTGGTCTCAAACTCCTGACCTCAAGCGATCCTTCTGCCTCAGCCTCCCAAAGTGCTGGGATTACAGGTATGAAACACTGTGCCTGGCCCCCTCCTTTTTTTTTTCTTTTTTGGTAGATGGGGGATCTCACTATGTTGCCCAGGCTGGACTTGAACTCCTGGTCTGATGGTGATTACATAATAGTTTGTTTTGTTTTGTTTTGTTTGAGACAGGGTTGCAGTTTGTCACCCAGGCTGGAGTGCAGTGGCACAATCCTGGACTCAAGTGATCCTCCTGCCTCAGCCTCCTGAGTAGCTGGGATTACAGGTACATGCCACCACACCTGACTAATTTTTGTATATTTTGTAGATATAGGGTTTCACCATGTTGGCCAGGCTAGTCTCAAACTCCTGAGCTCAAGCAATCCGCCCTCCTCAGCCTCCCGAAGTACTGGGATTACAGGCATAAGCCACAGTAACTGGTCAGTGATTGCATACTATTGTGAATGTGTTTGATGTCACTGAATTGTACACTTAATTTCTAAAATGCCAAGTTGTACGTGATATATATTTTGCCACAATTTACAAATATAGGACTACAAAATGCTATCAAACTGTATACTTTAAATGGGTGAACTATATTTCAATAAAGCTGTTAAAATTTTAAAAAATATCTATCCTTTCTCAGGTTAGTGGAATTAAACAACGTAAAATGTTGAAACATGTGACAGAGTGCTTGGTACACAGTAGGCACTCAGTAGTAACTTCTTGCCTTTCATCTGCCTGTTGAAGGTCATGGAGTCTGGCTTGAACTTCCTCATGGAAGAGAGAAACATCCCCACAGCTGTAACTACCGTGAGTCAGATGTATTAAATGAAGAAATTAAAGTTCAGAGAGGTTAAATATTGTACCTAGGGCACACAGCCCAAACACTGGGACTCTCTGGAATATGCCAGCGGGTCTGATGGCCGCCTTTGTCCACCTTGAGAACAGAGGTCCCGCCCTTGGCTGCAGTCATAACTGCTCCCACCTCCACCGGCCTCATTACCAGGCTGGTGCCCCTCGTGCTTGTGGTGGTCAAGCCCACTTCCCAGCTCAGGGCACAAAAATATAACAAAGAAGCTTCGGGGTCACTCTGGGACAGAAACTCCTTGAGAAGAGGGGAGCAGGGCTCCCCACCTGCTGGCCCCTCCTATCCACTGCAGGCACATCACAGCGTCCACAGCGGGCAGCTTACACATCTGGGATAGGATATCCACCAGCTGGCTTGATAAGATCAGGCTTCTGACATTTTTCTTAATGGAAGTAAAATAATTCCTTCTTCCCTCCATCTCCCTCCTTTCTTCTCATCTTCCCTCCCTAAGCTGGACAAGATCCCAGTCTTTCAGAAGTAAAAATAGCCGAGTGTGCAGGGTCAGCCACAGTGGAGCCACTTTAAGCTTCTTTCTTTTATACCCAGGCACTAAAAATAGCAGGCTAAAGCTCTGCAAAGCGTGGCCCTGCACCTGGCCCTAAGCCTGTCCCAGGAGCTTCCCCATCATATTTCTCTTCCAACAGGAAAGGTTCAGACAGGGCAGGCGGGGGAAACGCCTCTGAGCCAGTGTCCTCCCATGAGCTACTGTCCAGGGCTGAGGTCAAGATCCCCACTGGCATTGCAAGGTTTTCATGACCAACACCCTTCTCTTCCCCTTATCCAGAACTTTCCCCCATCACCATCGCCAAATTCAACATCCCTGGTTTATGAACGAAATAAGCAGCTTCACGGTTTACAAATCTATTTCATACCCGTATCTCATTTGAGCTGCCTAACAATGTTGAGGAGGAAGAATATACACAATTATGATTAGTCCCATGTAAGATCTGAGGCTCAGAAAGGTCAGGCGACTCACTCAGGATCACACAGCCAAGAAACGTCACAGGGAAGCTTTGAACCTTGATTTTCAGATCTCCAAGTCCTATCTTCTTTGCCCTAAACTTGTGACACCAGTCCCATATAATTTCAGAATGCCTTGGGAAGCCTTCGAACAGCACAGACTTTGAGGACTTATCCATTTAGAGGCTCTGAGTCGGTAGGTCTAGGGAGACGTTGAGGAATGAGTGTTTTTCCAAAGCTCCTCTACTAATTCTAATTATGTGCCCGGTCTGGGGAGCACTGTGCTAAACCTATTTTATTCAATACTTTTATGTGACCGGTATTCTTCCCAGGAAACTTGGGGTGAACTCCCTGCCTGTAGGTTCTACCAAACTATAGCTGACCCACCCCCAGGAGGAGGAGAAAACCACCCAGAAGGTGATGTGGATGTCATGAGCCCCTGAGGCTCTGGAAGTTGTGTGGGCATGCTGACGGGCACTCCAGCCCAGTGCGATGCCCTGAACTCTCAGCCACAACCGCTGTATACACTGGGCTTCCTTCAGCCACCTGCTCTGTGCGGGTTTCTGGGTGACAGGCAAGCTTGCCTTGCTGCCTCAGACACTATGGCTCTTTTGGGCTGCCTCTTACCCCGATGACACACCATAAAGGCAGAGCGCCTCACACCTGACTTCCTAAAAGCTGAGAGAGAGAGCCTTGTAGCTAAACAGACACAGAAGACACCTAATATTCCGGGGCCTTTGCCAGCTACTCTGTGGACTCTGGGCACTGTGGTGGGTAAGTGGTAGTGAGTGATGAGCTCCCAGAATTCTGCCTATTAAAGGAGTGTCTGCTATTATGCTGGGCTCCTCCAGACACTTCTTATCATGCCACCACATTCCCAAGGACATTTTGACAAAACTGTGTTACGCCCTGCATTCCCAACTGCCAACAAGTCTCCAAAACCGTACACCTGACACAGAGAAGTTATTTCAGCCCAGCTTCCCTTTCCTTTCCCTTCTTCTTTTTTCCCCTTTAAGAAAGGGCTGCAGGCTTCCATACTGGCCAAGGCATCAACGGTGAGGTTGGAATAGGCTTCTTAGAAGGAATTCCACATAGCCAAGGAGACTAGATTCCACCCAGCTCTGTCATTTACGAGCTGTGTGGCCTTGGTCAAATCGCTGAAACTCAGTTGACCAGATCAGGCATGGCAAAGACTTATCACCTGCCTTCCATTGCTTAGTCTGTGGCAGACATTGCTAATCAATCATGGCACTCTTGCCTGTTAATCCCAGACACTGCCTAAGAAGCCTTTAAATCATGCACTCCAGCTGAGTCCAACTAAAGGCAAATTGCCATCCTGGAGCCTGAATTAAGAACAATTGTGTTAGAGGTAGCCAGCGCAAACAAGTATGCAAATAAACAAATAAATAAATATGATAATGTCAGACTGAAAGAAGTTCAATGAAGAAGCATACAAGGGGATATGATAGCATGTAATAGAGTGGACAGGGAGGCCTTTCTGAGAAGATAACATTTAACTTGAGGTCGGAAGGATAAGAAGGAGCCAGCCTTGGGGAGAACATTCCAGGCAGAGGGAAGGCCCTGAAAGTCCTAAGATGGGAAACCGTTTGTCATGCTTGAGGGTCAAAAACAGCCAGGGAGGCTGGAGCAGAGTGGGTAGGAGTGAGCAGAAAGGAAAGGCATGGTATGAGATGATACTGAAGAGGCAGGGAGTAGATAGACCATGCAAGGTCTTGAAGACCAAAGCAAAGTGTTTGGATTGTATTTTGAGTGCAATGGAGAGCCACTGAGTGATGTAAAGCAAAAGGACAGAATCTTACCAGTGCTTTAACAAGATCACTGCTAGGGGGATTAAACAGGACCAAGAGTGGAATCAGAAGTCCAGTTAGGAAACTGTTGCAATGGTCCAGGAAAAAAACAATACTTCGTTGGACCAGGGTCATGACCATGGAGATGAAGAAAAGTAGGAGAATCTGAAATACATTTTGGACATTGATCTGGGAGGAGTCAAGGATGACCTCCAGGTTTCTCTTGAGCAATAGGTGACTAGCATCACGATTCCTGAGATGGGAAAGACTGGAAGGGATAGTAGGAGGAATAGTTCAAACCTAGAGTTAATCTCTAGACATGTTTAATCTGTGATGTCTCACAAGGGACCCAAGTGGAAATGCCAATAGGGCAGTTAGACATGGAGGTCTAAAATATCTAGGGAAGACTTTGGGAGGCTGAAGCAGGAGGGTTGCTTGATGCCAGGGGTTCGAGACCAGCCTGAGCAATATAGCAAGATCTTGTCTCTACAAAAAAAAAAATTTAAAAATTAGCCCCACATGGTGGCACATGCCTGCAGACCAGCTACTTGGGAGGCTGAGGTGGGAGGATCTCTTGAGCCCAAGAGTTAGAGGTTACAGCGAGCTATGATCACATCACTGTACTCCAGCCTGGGCCACAGAGCAAGACCTTGTCTCTTTAACAAAAACAACAACAAAATCCCCCCCCAAAAAACAATACTTGTCCTTGAAAATACGTCATTCTCATCATTCTCTTTTTCCATACCAACAACGTTTTAGCTGTGTACATGACGTCCCAGATAATGGCTACAATTCCAAGACTCCGTGGCAGAGAAGCGTGGCCCTGTGACTCAGTTCCAGCAACGGGCTGTGAGTGAGAAGAACAGATGTGTGCTACTTGTGGTCCTGCCCTTCACATGGGCTTTTCCTCCTTCTAGATGTCTGTGAGATGGGGAAGAACTGGGGTCCGCAAGGGCGAGCCACATGCTAAGCTTGGCAGAGCTGCCAGCTCGTCCTGGATTGCCTGTGACCTACGGCCTGTTATGTGAGAAATGAGCAGGAATGAAACTGCTATCCTGCTTAGCCTTCTGGGTGGTTTTGGAGTTTGGTTTTTTTTGTGGAGGGGGAAAGGGAGTCTCTTTCTTTTAGAAGCCTAGCCTGGCCTGGAGTGGGATTACAGGTGTGAGCCTGTAACACTTTGGGAGGCCGAGGCGGGTGGATCACCTGAGGTCAGGAGTTCTAGACTAGCCAGGCCAACATGGTGAAATCCCATACAAAAAAATTAACCAGGTGTGGTGGCACATGCCTGTAGTCCCAGCTGCTCAGGAGGCTGAGGCAGGAGAATCACTTGAACCCGGGAGGCGGAGGTTACAGGGAGCTGAGATCATGCCATTGCACTCCAGCCTGGTTGATAGAGCAAGACTTTGTCTCAAAAAAAAAAAAAAAAAAAAAAAGCCTACCTTACACTAATTAATGTAATATACTATAAGTGTATTTCTGGATCTATTCAATGCTAACTTTTTTTTTTTTTTTTTTTTTAAAGAAAGGAGTGAATGGGATAAGAAAATGAATATAGCAAGTGCTGTCAATTCCTTTTGGAGGCTTTGCTGAGAGAGTGGGATCAGGTAGCAATAACTGGATTGAGATGAAGGGATAAAACACAGTTGTGGATTTTTTAAATTTAATTTCGTTTTTGGCTGGGCATGGTGACTCACACCTGTAATCCCAGCATTTTGAGAGGCTGAGGTGGGTGGATTGCTTGAGCCCAGGAGTTTGAGAACAACCTGGGCAAGACCCTGTCTCTTTTTTTTAATGTGAAAAAAATTTTTAAATATTTTTTAAAAGTTAAAAAATACATTTAATTTTGTCTTCATAATAGGAGAACAGAAGTATGCTTGTTTGCTAATTAAAATGATCCAGTAGTGAGGGAGAATTCGATGGTCCTGGAAGCAGAGAAGATACTGTAGGAATGAAGTCCTTGGTAAAAGGCTGGGCATGGTAGCTCACTCCTGTAATCCCAGCACTTGGGAAGGCTGAGGCAGGCAGATCATTTGAGGTCAGGAGTTCGCGAACAGCCTGACCAACATGCTGAAACCCCGTCTCTACTAAAAATACAAAAACTTAGCTGGGTGTGGTGGTGCATGCCTGTAATCTCAGCTACTCGGGAGGTTGTGGCAGGAGAATCGCTTGAACCCAGGAGGCAGAGGTTGTAGTGAGCCAAGATTGCACCACTGCACTCCAGCCTGGGCAACAGTGTGAGACTCCATCTCAAAAAAAAAAAAAAAAGGAATGAAGTCCTTGGTAAAGAAGAGAGTGATTCAGAGCACAGGAGGGCAGGAGCGGGACCACCTTTTGTCAGGATTGGAAATACTTCTATTCTACCAAAAGGAATACAGAAAACAGGTGCACAAACTGGTAAGTTTGTGGATTCAATGGTAGGAGGGTAAGAAATTTCACATGTGACTTTCTATCTTTTCCCGAACATGTGAAGCAAGATTACCAGTCAGAGTAGGGAGTGAGGTTACAGGAGATTCAAAATTGCCTCTGGATCACAGAAGAAAATCCATTTTGTAACATGAAGAATATCAATCTCTAATAACAATCAGACTTCACGGTATAACTCTAGGGGCTTTCCCTGAAGATTGGGAGCAAGATGAAGATAGGCACTATTAGTATTCCCATTTTATGGAGGAGGAAAGGGAGGCTTACAGGGGTTTGAGTAACCGGCCCAAAGAGCCGATAAGTGGTGAAGAGAAGGTTTAACCAGGCCTACGTGACCACCGAACCCGTTATCCAAAAGCCTGCAGTGAACAGTAACAATAATTTAGCACAGACAAGATCATCTCCTGAGTCTTCATTCAATCAACACGTCTCCAACCAGAGGTCATTGTGGCTGAGTGGGCCGAAGATTTCAGGGTGCCTGGGAAGATCCTGTGAGCTGTCAGGTACCTGTGTGTGTGTGTGTGTGTATGTGTATGTGTGTGTGTGTTTGTGTGTGTGTGGTTGGGGGTGGCAGTGTGTGTAGAATGTAAAGTGGCTCGAAAGGGATGCAAACACACATCGACATTCTCAGGCTGTAGCTCAATACCATTCTCTAAAGTGCTAAAGAGTTGCTTTGTTTCAAAACACTAATATATTTTGGAAAAGAAAAAGAATGTTTAAAGGCAAGTCATCTCTCATGTTCTTTCTTCATTCACAGGGCCAGAAAAAAAGTGATATTTCTGGCATGGGCTAGAGGCAGAATACTCTATAAATACAAGGCCATTAAATCCCATGCAGTGGGAACCTGATCAGGGCCTCCTTTTAATTTCCTGACATGAGCTGGCCACTAACGCAATTACCCAGAATCCCCGGAGGAGCCCTCCACCTTCCCAACAAGCACAAAGCGAGTGAGAGCATATTGCATGGATGTCGGCCCAGCTTTCACTGAAATCAAATATCTTTTAGAAAACACTTGGGGAAAGGCAGTCAGGGGCTGAGTGGGGGAGAAGTGGAGCGGGCTTGGGAGGCTGGTCACATGAGGGACGTGAGGTGAGGAGGAGGTGAAGTTGGCAGGGACGGGCTGTCTAGAGAGAATCACTGAAGTCCCACAGCTGCACTGAGGACTTGGGGAGCCCCCTAGGAAATGCAGTTAGTGGTTTTCCAGGGCTTTTCCGGATTTAGGGGCTGAGTCAGTCCACATCCTAGCCAGGCTGCAAAGGCTGACTACCGGGGGAGCTGCCCATCCTGATTCTAGAACCCACAGTGGGGACCAGCCCAAGACAAGGCCACCTTTTAAGATTCCCACCAACAAATCCAGGAAGCAAATCAGGGCGGCCAGACACCAGTCTGCCTCCCCCGACACAAGAGGCAGACTGATGAAAAGCTGACTGTAAATGACAGTGTCTTTGAATCAAACACTAGAATTTTTTTTTTTTTTTTTTTTTTTTTTTTTTTCTGAGACAGAGTCTTGCACTGTCACCCAGTCTGGAGTGTAGTGATGCAGTCTCAGCTCACTGCAGCCTCTGCCTCCTCGGTTCAAGCAATGCTCCTGCCTCAGTTTCCAGAGTAGCTGGGATTACATGCGTGTGCCACCACGCCCAGCTAATTTTTGTATTTTTAGTAGAGAGGGAGTTTTACCATGTTGGCCAGGCTGCTCTTGAACCCCTGACCTCAGGTCATCTGCCCACCTTGGCCTCCCCAAGTGCTGTGAGCCACCGCGCCCAGCCTGAATCAAACACTGGAGTATTTTAACACATCATGGGAGCTGACATTGCAAAGCAATCCCACAGTGGATTCTGCCAAGAGGAGCTGTCCCATCTGTCCCAGGTCCCCACTTTGACCAGTGCCGGAGAGCAGGTATAAAGATCCCTGTTTTACAGTGAAGAAATGGAAGCATGTGGGTGTGAGTAATAATATTAAATGGCAGCCAGGGGTGGTGGCTCATGCTTGTAATCCCAGCACTTTGGGAGGCTGAGGTGGGCAGATCATGAGGTCCAGAGACTGAGACCATCCTGGCCAACATGGTGAAATCCCATCTCTACTAAAAATACAAAAATTAGCTGGGCATGGCAGTGCGCACTTGTAGTCTCAGCTACTCAGGAGACTGGGGCAGGAGAATTGCTTGAACCCAGGAGGTGGAGGGTGTGGTGAGCCTAGATGGCGCCACTGCACTCCAGCCTGGCGACAGAGCAAGACTCCGTCTCAAAAGAAAAAAAAAAAATTACATGGGCAGAAATACCTAATAACCAGAGGCAGAACACAAGCCACCAACTCCTAACCCAGATTTTGTATTCAATTTTTAAAAGAGAAAAATTACTTTTTCTCTGAAAATACAGATTTTTATGTACTAGATTTGCTTAAAGCAAGATAGGCCTTTGGACATCTCCTGCTTTCTACGGTCTGCTCTGGATGTTCCAGGGAGAAAGTCACAGGGAGGTGGCCATAGGATCTGTCCGAACCATGTGAGGAATCTGAAAAGCTTAGATCCCTGAGCTGAGCACAGTCTTAAGAGAGAGGGAGAGCCAGAGAAAGCCCAAGTCTGATCTCTTCTGTGGCTGTTGCTGGGCCCCCAAATTGGGAAACGATCTCTGATTATTTTACCTAAGAAAGGAAAAATCGTAAAACACAAGGAGAGTGTGGCTGGATGCGGGGGAGGATGGTGTTCAGACGTGTAGGTGAGGGGAGCAGAGAGGGCGGAGGCACCCACATCTCTCCCTCTGCAGCCCTCCCCAAGCCCCTGGCCCCCCAACCCCCCCAACCCCCCCAGCAACAGAGGCCCACTGTGGGACCCTAACGCGGAGGAGCAGCCCTGGGGAAGGTGAAGTCCGCCTTTCAGAGTCCCGTCAGAGTCTGAGGTGGGCAATGAGCCCATGCTGGTCTCGGGGGGCCTGGGCCTTGCCTGCAGAGCCAGGAGGGACCCCCAAACAAAAGCCAAGCCAGGCAGCTGCCAAGAGCCCCACCTGGCAGGGGCCCAGGCTGTTGAAGGAGGCATGCTCCTCCTAAGGGGGTCGGTCCCCACGGAGCTTCAGATCCCAGGATCTCTCCAAGGCCCTGCAGGGGACAGAAACTAAATGCGGCTCTCTGCTTTGTGTCATCTCCCCGCTCTTGGATCTGGACCTGCCAGCACTGGTAGGGAGTGGGGGAGGGAGCGTTCCAGTGGCTGTCCCTTCCTTCTTTAGGCAGAGCTCTTTAAAGGGCCTTTTCGGGCTCAGCATGTCTGCCTGGGAGGCCCCAGCCGCCACCCTGGGTAAAGGACATCAACCAAAGGGCTATATTTGCAGCGGGGCAGGGGTGTCAACACTGAGGCGTCCCCTGCACGTCCTGCCCACTTGAGGCAGCAGGGGTCTCATGCCTCTGTCCTCCCAGCACCCCCAATACCATCATCCTGGGACACACAGTGTCCACCTCGTTTCTCTGACGAGTGCCAGTCTGGATGTCTGAGTGGCCACCGGGCAATTGTGGGCCTCACCATCTCCCTTCCTGCCATCAGTGCACCCCTCACCATCTCCTGCTTCCTGGGAAGCCACTAGAAAGTGCCCTTCTCTCTTCCCAGCCCTGCATAGCCCCCAAAGAGACTCTGTTCCGTGTTACGAGATGGTCCAGGAATTGAGTGGGGGTCCCCTCTGGCCCTACCCCATCCCTGCCCTGTGCCATGGGGAGCAGACACTGAACAGGGCAAGGAAAGTTCCAGCCTCTGGGCCCAGCTCCCCTCAAATGAATGTGTGGCTGAGAGTGGGAGTCATCTCACCCCAGCTCCTGCAGGGCTCCATTTTGTCACCTGTAAAATTCAGGGCTATATTGAAAACAATGAGGCTTCTGGCTGCTCTAAGTACCTGGGATGCTGTCAAGTAGGAAGGGAGGCTGCACGCTGCAACCAAGTGGCCCCTGGCCCTCTGCTTGACCTGCTGTTCTCACATCCAGCTTCGTCTCTGGATGTGAGAACAACAGGTCAAGCAGCTCCGTCTCTAGGGCTTAAGAGGAATAAATGAGTCTCCAAAGCTTAGAAACCCTCAGATTCCCAGCACCACACAGAGAGGAAAGTCGAGAGACCAGCACTCAGGCATGCTTCTCTGGCCTTTGTGCCTCAATTTTCCCATCTGTGAACACCAGGAAGCTCTGAAGGAGCAGAAAGAGCCTGGCATAGGAGTCAGGGGACCCAGTTCAGCCACCAGTTTGGATCATCCTATCCAGGAGCAAGACCAAAATTATATAGAGTCAAAAATGAACTAACAGACAGGCTTTCCACAGGATGTGGCCCATTTTTAATCTGGAAAGGAGACTGTTTTTTCGGTTGAGCCCCTAACGAAGCAGCTGGCCTGTCTAAGAGCTGAGTGGTGCGCTCCATCACAAAGGGGTTAAATGAAGCCCTGAATGAGGAGCATTTTAAAAGCCAGTGTGCCATGTCGACACAAAGGCCGCCGAGGGTCTGCTTCAAGAGCTTCTGTTTTATGGATATAGGTGCTGGGCTGAGCTGAGGTGAAGTGGGGGACCTGGAAATGGTAAACGGAAGTGGAAGGTCCAATTTCTATAGCACATGACGGTCCAAGTTGTTCTGACAAAGCATCTTAGGTCTGGGCCCTCATCTTCAGAGGGCCCTGGGAGAGGGGATAGGAGGAGTGCCCTGGGGCTCCCAAGGCTGGGCTGGGCTTCCAGATGCCCACTCCCAGCCTTCCCCCTCCAGGGTCTGCATTCCAGACCTGTCCTTTGGTTCTCTCTGTAGCCCCTTCTGATCACCCCCACACACCTCTTTTCCTGTTTCCTCCCTCTTCTAGAAGGATTCCAGGCCCAGAGCTTAAAAGTTGATCTCTAAGAGTTGTCACTGGCTCCCCTTGGAAGCTGGAGAAGCAGGGAAACCACATACACTCACGACCCATCCCCAAAATGGTACTGAACGAGGTTCCTCAAACTAAAAACATCGTCCGGGCACAGTGGTTCATGCCTGTAATCCCAGCACTTTAGGAGGCTGAGGTGGGAGGACTGCCTGAGCCCGGGAGTTGGAGACCAACCTGAGCAACATGACAAGACTTTGCCTCTACTGATAATATTTTAATATAAAAAAAAGGAGCAAATCAATAGAGAAAGCGAGGAAGAGGAGATCTGGAGCAGTTGTCCCAATGAGAGCTACGTGTCATTTCAAATTTTCTAGTAGCCACATTAAAGAATAGATAAAAAGAAGCATATGATGCTAATTTCACAATGTTTTATTTAACATGTGCAGAAGATTAGCCTTTCTGCATGCAATCACGTTTTTAAAATTATCACCACCAGACTTTACACTGCTTTTTATGGTCCTATTAAGTCCTCTACAGCGGGTATGTGTTGTACACTGAGCACACCTGTTTGGACCAGCGCTCGGAAGCCACGTGTAGTTTGTGGTTGCCATATTAGACAGCACAGCTCTAGAGACAGAGGACACAGGGAGTGAAAGGAGAGGGAAGGGAGAGCATGGGAAGAGAGGGAACAAGGAAGCGACCAGCATTTCCAAGGCAAGAGCCATGTCCTGTCCACCCACCAGAAAACAAATGCCATTCTTCACAGCTGAAGGGAACATTATTTATCATTCCTGGCCTTAATGTGTCTGTCCTTTCCACCCCCGAGCCCTCGAGGGTGCTGGGGGATATAACAGCCTCTTAAGCCTACCCCTCCTAGGGTGGAGGTGGGGTTTGCCCCTAAAGGAAGGCCTTCCCAGAGTGCCAGGCCAGCTAGCTGTCTGGGGCCCAACTGGGGTCAGGGGTTCTGAAAGATCCTTAATGGAGAAATTCCAATTCCCACCTCCTTAAAGGAGGACAGCCACGCAGGCGCCGTGGCAGGCTGGCAGGGTGTGGGAGGAGATGGGCGCCCAGACTGGGTCTCACCCTGGGACACAGATCCGTGGCTTGTGGGTGTCTCACAGGGAATGAAAACTCCCCAGGAAGCAGAGCCTCACGGCAAACCCCAACTCAGTGGGGCCTCTTACCTTCCTTCAGCATCCCCACTTTGAGGCATTTCATGAAGCGGCAGGCCTGGCAGGACTTGCGCCTCCGTTTGGTGATCTCGCACTCATTGGTGGCCGGGCAGCTGTACTCGATGTTCCCTGCAATCAGACACAGAGAGGGTTGCCAGGTGCTGGCCGCCCAGGGCCCCCACCTGCCAGCGCAGGGATGGATGGACGGGGATTTTAATTCGCCAGAGCTGCCACTCCCCCCACCCCGAGGCTCCCACAGGGCAGCGTTCTCAAAGCAGGTGCTCTGAGGTGCTTGTCAGAACGTTTCAAACTCTCTTCCATATGGAGACTCCAGGTCGCAGGTCTGGGTGGACCAGGCAGCCACTTGGGGAAACTCTCCAGAGGATGGCCACCCACAGTGTTGAAGCCACCTGTGGGCGGGGACATCGAAACTCACTGAGCCAGCCTTTTACTCCAGGAGGAGAACATCCCCTGTGCTGACCAGAACATCAGCGCAGACCACCACCACCAGCTCCTCCAGCCTCCAGCCTGGGACCCTGATGTGCGGGAAGAGCCTCTTGGAAACTCTGTGTCCACCAGGATCAAGGCCTGGGTTTTGCATCCCACTGGAGGGGCCCAGGCCACCTGGCTTTGCTGACCTTGAGGATATGCTTCCTCTCACCAAGTTGAAATTTCCTCATCTTCAAAACAGTGAGATAATCTACTAAATGAAGGATTAAACAAGACCGCATACGGACAACTGCTTTAAACACTGTTCAATTCGAGGGGGTCATTTTATAAGCACAGTTCGTTTAGCAGAGGGAATCTGTGATAAATTTTTCAGGCCACTCCTTTCATGGGTTATAAGAACAGCTACCAGGCTGGGCGCAGTGGCTTATGCCTATAATCCCAGCACTTTGGGAAGCTAAGGTGGGTGGATCACCTGAGGTGAGAGTTTGAGACCAGCCTGACCAATATGGTGAAATGCTGTCTCTACTAAAAATACAAAAAAATTAGCCAGGTGTGGTGGTGTGTGCCTATAATCACAGCTACTCGGGAGGCTGAGACAAGAGAATTGCTTGAACCCGGGTGGCGGAGGTTGCGGTGAGCTGAGATCACGCCACTGCACTCCAACCTGGGCGACAGACCAAGACTCTGTCTCAAACAAAACAAAACAAAACAAAGAATGGCTGCCATAAACCCAACCCGTGCTCCTTTAAGCTGTAGGCCCCATGAAGCCAAGACCTTGGGCTGCTCCCCAGTGTCCAGCAGCACTGAGCACAGCCCCCACCATATAGAGACGGGCAGGTAGAATGCAGCAAATGAAGGATCTACGGAGTCCTTCCCAAGAGCTATTCCATGAAAGAGAAAGTAAGTACTAACACTATTCCCATGTTACAGGTGAGTTTTCCAAGTGTTTCTATGCCATGTGAACACAGAGGTCTTCTTTAGGTTGAACTGACCTTCCAGTGCTCTTCCTGGGAGGGCTGACAGTCCAGTCAGGAGAGGCTGCGGCTGCCTTTCTAATACAGGCATCTGCCCTGGGCACGCTGACCTGCTGGCTCTTATTAACGAATATGCATTGAGCACCTACAATGTGCCTGGTAATGGAAGGAAAGGCAATGGGGGGAGAGCGGGGGGCGGGGGCATAACGAAATGCAACTGGAGTGGCCAGGCGCAGTGGCTCGTGCCTGTAATCCAGCACTTTGGGAGGCTGAGGTAGGTGGAGCACCTGAGGCCCGGAGTTCGAGACCAGCTTGGCCAACATGGTGAAACCCCGTCTCTACTAAAAATACAAAAAAACAAGTAGCTGGGCGTAGGGGTGGGCACCTGTAATCCCAGCTACTCGGGAGGCTGAGGCAGGAGAATCACTTGAACCCAGGAGGTGGAGGTTGCAGTGAGCCAAGATCATGCCATTGAACTCCAGCCTGGGTGACAAGAGCAAAACTCTGTCTCAAAAAAAAAAAAAAAAAAAAAAAAAATGCAACTGGAAGGTACAAATGAAAAACAGCACATCACAGTGCTGTTTTGTTATGGTGTCTCTTTGGCTGCCAAAGTCCCAAAGTCACTGAGGTCAGCCTGAGCCAGGGTTTTTCAGAACAGAATCTCTCAACTAGAACACATCTGTCGTTCCAGCCCCACCCAGACATCCACTTCCTGAGGGAGCAGGGAGGAGCTGGAGGCTTGCCTATCTGAATCCTCCACACTAAACCCTACCCACTTCAGAGGAATAGCAGCTAAGATTTACTGTGCACCTACTGTGTGCACAATCTGCACCAGCTCCCTCAGTCCTCACAACAGCCTCTGAAGGTACATCAGTGTCCGATTTCAGACCAAGAAACTGAGGCTCTGGGAGCTGAAGCGGGTTACCCAAGGCCACACAGAGCTCCTGTCCCACCCTGCATCTCACAAGGAGGATGGGGAAATTGGAAGTGCTGCCCCCTAAGGACAGGCGCCTGGTGCTGACGCAGCAGCTGAGGTTGCCTGGTGGGCAGCAGGGGAGAAGGGTGGCCTTGGGCTTCCCTGTGTCACTACCTCCCCACATGGGATATGGATGGAAACCTTTTCTATTGGATTTTCTGGGAACAAGCATGAACCATGTTCTACCATTAAAAAGTGCTTTGAGGTAGCAAAATTACTCAATGTGCCTAACTGTATTGAGTACTCACCTTGGCTCAGTGAGTATTCTCATCCTTTCTTACTGGTGAGGAAAACTATTTCTGGAGCACCTCGGAGATCTACAGGTGAAGGCTAGTGATCCTCCGTCCCTCTCTCCCTCTCTCTCCCTCTCTCTCCCTCTCTCTCCCTCTCTCTCCCTCTCTCTCCCTCTCTCTCCCTCTCTCCGTCTGCCTCTCTCTCCCTGTCTCCCCATCTCCCCCTCTCTCCCCCTCTCTCCCTCTCCCTCTCTCCATCTCCCTCTCTCTCCCTGTCTCCCCCTCTCCCCCTCTCTCTCTCCCTCTCTGTCCTTCTCTCCCTCTCTCTCTCCCTCTCTGTCCCTCTCTCCATCTCTCTCCCTCTCTCAAGTCCAGCAGGCATCACCTTTTTCCCCATCCCATTTCTTGCAGGGAGGGAGCTGGAGGTCATGCTCTGTGCTGGAGGATGGGAGGTGATGGGAAGGGGAAGGGATGAAGATTCTCTGTACTCCTCTTCGCTTTTATCTAGCCCTATTTCTTAGAGCGTTCTGGCTTGGGTGGCTTCTTGGGGAATAATTTCAATATTCATATAAGCCCGGTAAAATTCGAAAGACAAACAGAAAGGAGGGAAACACATATAAAAGCTCATTCAGCCAAGCCTTTATCTTGGCTTAGAAGGCACTGGAAGGTTTGGCCCGTCCCCACCCAGGTCCACCCTCTCTCTGCAGCCTCAACATGCTGATTTCCTCCACTCGCTCTGCATAACTATCACTTCCTGGAACTCCATGGTCTCCTAGGCTGCCAGGCCTTTGCTTTGCAGCTTAGAACAGACTCTCTATGCTCCCTCCACCCTCTGTTCCTCCACATCCCACATGGGGAGGCGCTCCTTCTCCGTGCTGATAACCCATTAATGTCCCCTGTGTTGTATCTCTCTCCCTCCTCCACGTACTCCAGCTCCTCTCTCGTCTCACTGCCTGGGACACCAAGCCACTCAATGCACACACATGGGGAGCTCACACTGGCCAGTGCTTGTTAGGGAGTAGCCACAGCTCTGCTTTACAGATCCTGAGGCTTTCATGTTCCCAGCAACCCTGGAGGTAAATAGATTTTTCTCTATCTTACAGATAAGAAGGTGAGTAGAGGGGCCAGGCGCGGTGGCTCACACCTGTAATTCCCGCACTTTGGGAGGCCCAGGCAGTCAGATCATCTGAGGTCAGGAGTTCGAGACCAGCCTGGCCAACCTGGTAAAACCCCGTCTCTACTAAAAATGCAAAACTTAGCCAGGTGTGGTGGTGCACACCTGTAGTCCTAGCTACTTGGGAGGCTGACGAAGAAGGATTTCTTGAACCCAGGAACCCGAGATTGCAGTGAGTCAAGATTGTGCCACTGCACTCCAGCGACAGAGCGAGACTCTCAAAAAAACAAAAAACAAAAAACAAAACAAAAAAAGAAGAGAAGGTGAACAGAATCCAGGGTATGGGACAGCAAGGACTAGGACCCAGCCTGTCAGGTCCAGCCTGCTCTGAGCCACTGTGCAAAGAGCTCACAGGGCCTGCCATGGGCTTCACAGCTCCAGCTGCCTGGGACCCCTACACCCTTTGCATGTTCTTCACTTTTCCCATGCTTTGCTCTCAGCTGCTCAGCCAATCTGTCCCCTTTTGAGGAAGGATAGGCCACAGGCTGCTGCTCAGAGCAGGGGGGTCAGGAAGTGTGTGTGTGGAGCTGGTACTGGTGCTCTCCCAGGACAAGAGGACCAAGTGCTAACAGCAAGTCCCCAGCCAGGCTCTTCACCCTTTGGGGGCCGGCCTGCATGCATGTGTGTGTGTGTGTGTGTGTGTGTGTGTGTGTGTGTGTCAGTGTGTGTAAAAATAAATAAATTATGTATTTATTTTGGTTCCTTTCAATTTGTTTTATGGCCCCAGCGGCTGGCTGCCAGCAAAGCCAGGCTGGCGGCCTTGCTTTGTAATTTTTTTAAGTGCCTCCTCGATAAAGTGATGAGATTAATCCATCAGAATTCCTGTGGTCTCTTGAGGAGGGCCTAGGAGCGTGCAGGAACAGGGACAGGACATTGGCGGCACACACACATGCAACTGAGGTGTGGAAGTTTTGGGGATGAGTTCTCTCAGGACAGGGACACAGCCAATGGTTAGCAAAAATTCCAGGTTCTAACCTGGGAGTGTATTCAGTATAGACAGGTGCAGACTCCACTTTGGGCACATCACCTAACTTCTCGGAGCCTCAGTTTCCTCATCTGTAAAATGGGTACAGTTCCCAACTCATAAAGTTCTTACCTAAAAAGTTCCCCAGATTCAGGCCAGGCACAGCGGCTCATGCTTGTAATCCCATCACTTTGGGGAACCAAGGCAGGAAGATCACTTGAGGTCAGGAGTTTGAGATCAGCCTGGCCAACATGGTGAAACCCCATCTCTACCAAAAATACAAAAAATTAGCCAGGCGTGGTGGTGGGCATCTGTAATCCCAGCTTCTTGGGAGACTGAGGCAGGAGAATCGCTTAAACCCAGGGGGCAGAGGTTGCAGAGATCATGCCATTGCACTCCAGCCTGGGCGACAGAGTGAGATTCCATCTCAAAAATAAACACATAAAAAATAAACGTTCCCCGGATTCAGTGGCAGAAAGCATATGAAGGTCTTAGTGAAGTGCAGGCACTGGCAAGCAGGCCACCATGGCTGCTCTGCTTATTTTTATATTCAGGCAGATCTTAAACAGCAGGAGTGTCCAATCTTTTGGCTTCCCTGGGCTGCATTGAAGAAGAATTGCCTAGGGCCATGCATAAAATATAATAATGATAACTGATGAGCTAAACAAAACAAAACAAAAACACTCATCCTGTTACAAGAAAGTTTATGAATTTGTGTTGGGCCGCATTCAAAGCCATCCTGGGCCACAGGTTGGACAAGATTGTCTTACAGCATAGACACAACCAAAGGATTCCAGGGTAAGCCTTTTCTAGGTGTCGGATCCGAGGCTAGCCACCAACTCTGATATTTGAGAACATTAAGGTCTGCCTCCCATCCCTAGACCTCAGAGTGGATGCTGCCGGTGCCTGTGGGAGGGAGGCAGGTACTGGTAGAACCTGACCTAGACTTCTCTGTGACCTTAAGGCGGAGGGGTAACCACCGCCATCAGCTCTCTTTGATCCTGTGTTTCCCTGGGAGAAGGAAATCCCAGGGGCATCCCCCTCAGCTGCTCACGAACAGCTGCAGGGAGGAGGGAAGCCCTGCCATGGACTCAGGGAGGGGGTTGCTAAGCTCAGACAAATAGCTCTCAGGGACCTGTGGCCTCAGAGGCTGCTGGCTAATGACAGAGCTCAAGTGGTACCACTCTATGCATCTGGTGTGAAAGGGCTGGGGTGATGGTCACTCAGTTCCACTCCCTTATTTACTCACCCCTGGAGACAGGGACCATCCCTTTCATCTCTGTGTTGCCCAGGGTCCTCTGCCCTCCCGATGCTCCCCTCACCATGAGCTGGATGATCTCATTCATGCCACTGGCTTCCACTATCACTTAATTGGCAATGATCTGCAGCCCGTGCCCATGCCCTTAGAGCCACCCGCCTGCTCATGTGTCTACCTGGATGTCCCCTGGGCCCTCCTCTTTCTCAAACTGAACCCATCCTCATCCAACCTGTTCCTCTTACTGTATCCCTTGTCTCATCAATGGGATGACTAGCCACCTGCAACCGGTCAGAAATGAAGGGGCCTCCTGGATTTTTCCATATCTACCCCTAAGATTCTTTTCATCTTACTTCCTGATACCTCCTCCCTCCCTCCCTTCTGCAACAGTCCTAGTTTCACACTCATCACCCCTTCTGACTACTGTCATGCACTAGCCTGTCTCCATTTCCCTTTCCAATCTATCCTCCACACTGCCTCCTGGAGGTCGGTTAATAACTTTCCCAGGCAAGTTTACCGGTTCTCTGGCTCATCGTAGTACATAGAGCACACCTGCCTACACATCATCCCAAAAGTCCACTAACTGGCAGGACAGGAGTGGGAACTGTCTCAGAGAATGAGGAAAGTAGAAACCTAGGTAGCTAAAGCAAGGGATCCAGATAAGAAATAAGCTAGCCACACTGCAAAACCTCAGAAAGTGTCAGGCATTGAAGACTCAATATACAGCGGCATCAGGAGCTAGAAGACAAAGCTGCAATGGTGTCCAAATTCTGAGGGATAATTATTTTCTTTTCCTTCTTTTCTTTCTTTCTTTCTTTCTTTTTTTTTTTTTTTTGTGAGATCGAGTTTCACTCTTGTTACCCAGGCTGGAGTGCAGTGGTGTGATCTCAGCTCACTGCAACCTTGGCCTCCCAGATTCAAGCGATTATCCTGCCTCAGCCTCCTGAGTAGCTGGGACTACAGGCGTGCACCACCAAGTCCAGCTAATTTTGTAGAGACAAGGTTTCTCCAGGTTGGTCAGGCTGGTCTCGAACTCCTGACTTCAGGTGATCCGCCCACCTCAGCCTCCCAAAGTGCTGGGATTACAGGCGTGAGCCACTGCGCCTGTCCAAGGACAATTATTTTCAACTAGAATTCTGTACCAAACCAAGACATGAATCTAATGTGAAGGTTGGAGGATGTGAAGGTTCCACATATACAAGGTATTGCCAATTTTACCTCTCCTGTACCTTTTGAGGGCGCCCATGAACTACATGCTTTCCCCAGAGAAGGAGTGAACCAAAAAAAAAAGGAAGAGGTAGGATCCAGAAAACAGGGAATACAACCCACGAGAAAAGTCAAGGACATGTCAAGAAGGAAATGGCAATAGGCAAAATAGATTTTTTTGTGAATATAACCATATTAGGACAGTGGGATTTTGTGTGTGTGTGTGTGTGTGTGTGTTGGGATGGGTTGTGTAACTGGAGCTAACTCGTCTTCCATAACAGAAAGTCAAGAAAGAAGGTAAAAATTGCTGTCAGCAAATATAGCTATAAAATCACAATATTACTAAATGATAGAAGAAGAGATTTTTTTAAATGGTTAACTCTGGATTGGAGTGGGAGGAGAATGGGTAGTGCCAGTGACTGCGATCTTTCATTATACAACGTATATATATAAAAATATATATTTATATAAACATATATGTATGTTTTTTGTTGGTTTTTTTTTTTTTTTGAGACAGAGTCTCTTTCTGTCGCCCAGGCTGGAGTGCAGTGGCACAGTCTTGGCTCACCGCAGCCTCTGCCTCCCAGGTTCAAGCAATTCTCCTGCCTCAGCCTCCCAAGTAGCTGGGATCACATGCACCCGCCACCACACCCGGCTAATTTTTGTATTTTTAGAAGCAACGAGGTTTTACCATGTTGGCCAGGCTGGTCTCAAACTCCTGGTGATCCGCCTGCCTCAGCCTCCCAAATTGCTGGGATTACAGGTGTGAGCCACTGTGCCCGGCCTAAAAGTTATGTTTCTTTTATACTCTTTAAACTATTTGCATACCTTATTTTGAAAAGAATTAGAAATAAATTTAAAGTATAAATTTAAGAAATTCTCCAACTGTTGTCCCCCAGAGCAGGGAACAAAATCTAAACTCCAGGGCAAAGCCTACCGGGCCCTTTATGATCTGACCATTTCCAACTTGTCCATCCTAATCCCTTCTCACTGAGGCCTCCAGTTCGTAGGCTCCAGCAGACCTGAACTATCAGTAAGTATAATAGTTCATGGATCTCATGGAGCCCCCAGCCCTCCCATGCCTCCCTCTACCTGAAACTCCTCATGTGGTCCACCTGGCCAGCTCCTCGTTGGAGCCACAGCTCTCACATGGCCTCCTTGGTGACACTTTCTTCCCTTGTGCCCCAGACAGGCTCACATGTTTCTCCCCACCACCCCATGCCCACACTGAAAGCAGCTACCTTAGTGTTTCCTAATCACATTTGTACCTGTGGGCCTCCCTTCTGAACTGCGTACTTTTTGGGAATGGAGATTATTATGTTTTTCATTTCTGTATCTCAAGTACAGTATCTCAATCCTGGTACCTGATTAATATCTGTTGAATAGATAATGAATGCAAATGAATCAAAAGCAAGAGCCCCCACCCAGAGAATCCTAGAATTCCACAACAGTGACCTTTCAGCTACCAAATGCAATTGTCTCCTCTTGGTCTTTCTCCTCCTGGTCCTTCCTGAAGCAGAAGACACCCATTGCCACCCTCTTAAAACAGACTATTTGGTTAGATTTCATCTCCCTTCTCTCTGCAGGGACTCTTGCAACATCTCTGACCACTTCTATATGGATTTCATCAGCTCTGGGGTGCTTGCTTTCTTTTGTTTTTTTAGTCGCCTGGTTTGTAATGAACTAAGATGCTTTCAATGGTAAGATGCATCAGTCAAGAAAGAAAAAAGAATCCACCAATTAGGCTCATGCCTGTAATCCCAGCACTTTGGGAGGCCACGGCCGGCAGATCACTTGAGCCCAGGTGTTCAAGACCAGCCTGGACAACACGATGAAATCCCATCTCTACCAAAAATACAAAAAATTAGCCAAACCTGGTGGCGTGCCCCTGTGGTACCAGCTACTTTGGAGGCTGAGGTGGGAGGATCGCTTGAGCCCAGGGAGGCTGAGGCGGCAGCAAGCCAAGATTGTGCCACTGCACTTCGGCCTGGGCGACAGAGCGAGACCCAGTCTCAAAAAAAAAAAAAAAAGAGCTTTTTTCCAGATTTTATTTGATCCCATAGCCTTCTTACACATACATAAGAGAAAACACAAGAAAAAGAGATTGGTTAAAATATTGTTAAAACATCTCAGTTAGAGTCTAACTCTCTTGATTCATTTTTGATCAGTCACTGTTTTCAGGTTTTTTTCACAGACTCATCCTCTCTACTATCAAGGGCTTTGTTAAGAAAATGTTCACTGTTGTTTCAGGTCACTGGCCCCTACTCTGCAACTTTTGAGGTGCATTTGAGAGCAGCGACAACCAGGGAACGGCTGTCACCTGGTCAGTGGTAACTGTGACAGGCAGCCCAATTCAGAGATGTAACTTGGAGAAAATGTGTGTCTTAGAACTGATGAAATATGGCACTCCTCAGTCTCCTTTCAGGGCCCCTCCTATGCTCTTTCTGTTCAGCAGGGTCCCTCAACCCTTCTCCTTCTAAAGAGCTTTCACTAGAACAGCAGTTCTCAAATTTGAGCTTGCATGAAGCTCACCTGAAGGGCTGGTTAAATCAGATTGCTGGGCCTTGCCCCCCAGTCTTAGATTCAGTACGTCTGGGGTGGGGCCCAAAATTTGCATTTCTAAGAAGCTCCCAGGTGTAGCCTTTGCTGCTGGCCTGAGGGCCACACTTTGAGAACCACAGCCTAGAGGATCTCCTTAGACCTAAAACCCCACTCAAGATTTTGCTTCTGGGCTGTAATTCTAAACTCTCCAGGGTCTCCGTGAACTTATCAAACTCAGTATGTCCAAAACTTTACCCATTATCTCATGCTCCTTCCCACCCTGACTCCCCCAGCTAATGAAATTGTTCCTTCTGGGTATGTATGTTTCCTCCCAATGGCCTTGCCATCTCCCTAGTAGCCTAAATTAGAAATCTAAGAGTCCTCCTTCCCTCAGCGTCCACAATCCAGTCACTATCCTTTTAATACTGAACCCACTTTTTTTTTTTTTGGAGACAGGGTCTCACTCTGTTGCCCAGGCTGGAGTGCAATGGCCTGATCTCAGCTCACTACAACCTCTGCCTCCCAGGTTCCAGCGATTCTCCAGCCTCAGCCTCCCAAGTAGCTGTGATTATAGGTGTGCGCCACCAAACCTGACTAATTTTTGTATTTTTAGTATACGTGGGGTTTCACCATGTTGGTCAGACTGGTCTCAAACTCCTGACCTCAAGTGATCTGCCGCCTCAGCCTCCCAAAGTGCTGGGATTACAGGCGTGAGCCACCGTGCCCGGCCTGAATCCACTTTGGAAAGTACCTCAAGCCTGACTTCTCCTTCTAGGCCTTTTGCCCCGATCTTGGTTTGGACGGCCCTAACTGCATTGTTAAAATTGCTTCCTGTGGCTGATGCGGTGGCTCACACTTGTAATCCCAGCACTTTGGGAGGCCAAGGCAGGCGGATCATGAGGTCAGGAGTTTAAGACCAGCCTGGCCAACAGAGTGAAACCCCCTTCCTACTTAAAATACAAAAATTAGCCAGGTATGGTGGCATGCACCTGTAGTCCCAGCTTCTCGGGAGGCTGAGGCAGGAGAATCGCTTGAATCTGGGAGGTGGAGGTTGCGGTGACCCAAGACCATGACATTGCACTCCAGCCTGGGTGACAGAGTGAGACTCCATCTCAAAAAAAAAAAAAAAATTGCTTCCTACTGGGCACAGTGGCTCACAACTGTAATCCCAGCACTTTGAGAGGCAAAGGTGGGAGGGTCATGAGGTCAGGAGTTCAAGACCAGCCTGGCCAACACAGTGAAACCCTGTCTCTACTAAAAATACAAAAAAAAAAAAAAAAAAAACCCACAAATATTAGCTGGGAGTGGTGGTACACACCTGTAATCCCAGCTGCTGGGGAGGCTAAGGCAGGAGAATCGCCTGAACCCAGGAGGCAGAGGTTGCAGTGAACCGAGATTGCACCACTGCACTCCAGCCTGGGCAACATAGCAAGACTCTGTCTCAAAAATAAATAAATAAAATAAAATTGTTTCCTCACTGGGCTCCCAGCCCCTAGCATCTACTGCTTCCACATCATCATTCCTATTGTTGTCTGAATTATCTTGCTGAAAGGAGATCTGATTAATTCCCTGCTCAGAAGCCTTCAATGAATTCCCATTGCCAAGCATAACTAACAAAACAAATACTATTTATTTCATGTGCCAGGCACTCAGTTACACCCTCACATGCATGTCTCATTTCATTTTTGCAACAACACTGTAGGGGCAGGAACTATTTATTAGCCACATTTTACTGATACGGACATTAAGACTCAGAAAAGCTAAGTCACTTGCCCAAGGTGATACAACTAAGAAATTGTGAAGCTGAGATTCTAAGCCTGGTTAAATAGCCCTCAAATCTTAAATATGACTCCTTACTTAGTGTTCCTTACCACGACCTGTGAAGCCCGGTGCAGTCCAGTCCCATGCTGTTTTTCCAGCCCATCATCCACCACTGAGCCCCCTCCTCTCTTGCTGCCAAGCATGTTTACCTTCCACTCTTGAGAAAGTGTCCCTTCTTCCAGGAAGCCCTCCCTGCCCTCCAGAAGGTATGAACCTTCTCTGAACTCTATGTGTCACCTAAGTCACAGGCTGACCACATTCTGACTTGCACCCTGGCTGTGTCTCCAGAAAGAGGAATTGTGATTTGTTCTGTCATTTGCCAGTGCCCTGCAGACAGCTAACATTTTGTGGGTTTAATGGGCTCTTGTTGTATAGATGAGGAAACTGAGGCCAGAGGAACTCAGTCCTTGCTTGCCCAATGTCAGCCAGTTGGCTAGTGACTGGGCTGGGACCAGCACCTAGCTCCCGACTCCTGCCGACTCCTGCCCTTGTCTCTACACCCCTATCTTGTGTCTCCCGAGATCCGGGATCTGGATCCGCCAGCTGCATTCTCCGGGACAAAAGACCTGGAGGCGACCCAAGGTGGAATAACCCATCAATCACCCCCCTTCCTCTCTCCTAGGGGAGTTTTCTTCCAAGCCTGCATCTGGGCCCCAGGTGAATGGAGGAAGCACTGTGCCAGGCCTCTTTCTTACTTGTTCCTTTTTGTTTTAAGTTAGAGACCCAGGAGTTGCTCAAAGGACTCCCAGTGGCCTGTGCAAAGTTGGCCATCTACCCTGGGAACTCAAGAAGTGCAGACTGGCTTTACCTAACCGCACAGCCCCTCATGGCCATGTATTGTATGTTAGTCAATGGCTGCTACTCTACGAGGAAAAAACCCAAGTGCACCACTCACCATGGCCCCTGGACTTTGTGCATCCTCTCCAGCCCCTTCCACTTCGTCTTTGCTCACTGACACTAGTCATGTTGGTCCTGCTGTCCTGAAACACACTGGCTTTTTCCTCTGCCTGGAACGCTGGTCCCAGGATTCCTTGATGAGCTTCGGCTTACTTTAAAAGTTGCCTTATTAGCACAGCCTTCCCTAATCCTCTTTCAAAATGAGACCCCCTTTCTCAATCACTCCCTGGTCTCATCATTGTTTTTTCTCCTTCATAACACCTGTCTCAGTCTGTCACCATGATTCATTATTTATTCGTATTTATTGTCAACTTTCCCCCCTACAATGCAAGCCCACTAGGGTGGGGGCCATAGGACTGCTTGAGCCCAGGAGTTCGAGACCAGTGTAGGCAACGTAGAGAGACTCCATCTCTACAGTTTTTTTTTTTTTTTTTTAAATAAATTAGCCGGGCATGGTGCTGCATGCCTGTAATCCCAGCTCCTGAGAAGGCTGAGGCAGGAGCCCAGGAGTTTGAGGCTACAGTAAGCCATGATCATGTCTCTGCACTGAGCCTGGGCAACAGAGCAAGACCCTGTGCCAAGAATAAAAAAAAAGAAAAAAAGAAAATTGCTTATGATTTGAGTCTTTACAAGGTCTCACATCAGAGGTGCTATTAAGTCAATCACTTTGTACTGAACAACAATCTACAATTTGGGAAGACACATGGCCCTAAGAAGACCTCAATCAATGCTACTTGCCTGAGTGAATCACTAACAAAGGGAGTAAATAAAAATACACTTTTTTTTCTTTTTCTTTTTTTTTTTTTTGAGACGGAGTCTTCCTCTGTCACCCAGGCTGGAGTGCAGTGTGTGATCTTGGCTCACTGCAACTTCTGCCTCCCGGGTTCAAACAATTCTTGTGCCTCAGCCTCCCAGGTAGCTGGGATTACAGGCATGTGCCACCATACCAAGCTAAGTTCTGTATTTTTAGTAGAGATGGGGTTTCACCGTGTTGGCCAGCTGGTCTCCAACTCCTGGCCTCAAGTGATCCACCTGCCTCAGCCTCCCAAAGTGCTGGGATTACAGGCATAAGCCACCGTGCCTGGCCTGGGAGTAAAGAAATTTAACACAAATTTAGTTATTCCCAGGAAAATAATCTTACAAGTGTTGGGTATCAAAAGCAGTATGTACCTGATACATTGTGGATATCCTGATCATAAGTCAACACAAATAAAGAAAGAACTCCCCTAATGGTGTAGGACGTATACTTATGGCTTAAAATAAAAAAATTTTAGGGATAGCAGCACATACATTCTCATAAAATTTCAATTAACTGATGGAAATGAAGGCAGCACACTGAAACACCGTGTTAAATGACTCAAAAAACTCTAGAGAAGGAAAACAAAGACATTTGTATCAAAGATTCATTTGATAAGCCTTCCTTCACAAAATATGTGTAGAAAAACAACTTTTCAAAAATAATATGTTGTTTTCCATAAGGTAATTTAAAATATACAAGCGTAACTAAGTAATATATTGTTATAAGCAGACATTTGACTATTTTACCTAGATCCCTTAAAGTTTGCATACATGCAAACTGGCCCAACTTCTTCAGTTTGTCCTCCCTGGGAAATGGGAGATCACTTTGTTTGGGGATTGCATTGTATTTAGACACACTGAGAACCTCCTACATGCCAGGTACTGTGAGAAGACATGGGGTTAAGTGAAAATCAAAGTAAATGTGGGCTGGGCACAGTGGCTCACATCTGTAATCCCAGCACTTTTGGAGGCTGGCAGATCACTTGAGACCAGCCTGGCCAACATGGTAAAACCTCGTCTCTACTTAAAAACACACACACACAAAATTAGCCAGGTGTGGTGGCGTGCACCTGTAATCCCAGCTACTTGGAAGGTTGAGGCAGGAGAATCACTTGGACCTGGGAGGCGGAGGTTGCAGTGAGCTGAGATTGCGTCATTGCACTCCAGCCTGGGCAACAAGAGGGATACTCGGTCTTAAAAAAAGAAAAAAAAAAAAAAGTAAGTAAATGTAACCCTGTGCCTTAGGGGCTTACAATCTTCTTGGGGTATCAGACAAAAAAAGGCAATAACCATACAGTGGGATAAGGGTGGTGTGATAGGCAAACCTTTTCAGGGCATCCAGGAGGAATGTGAGGAGAGAATCAGAGAAGGCTTCCTGGAGGAAATGCCCACTAACTGGAGACCTAAGGGACACAAGCTGGGAGTAGAGGTTGGGAGTAGGTGCAACAGAGAGAAGAGTGTATACAAAGTCTAGAAATTGAAAGCATGGAATAAAATCTGAGAACTAGAAAACAGAGCAATCAGGGTGACCACAGCGTGCAAAAGAGAGTGTCATGAGACGTGAGGCAATCCCAGAGGGCGTCCTCAGCCATGTTCTGGAGCTTCGATTCTCCCCACAAGAAAGAAGGGAGACATGGTCATATGTGTGTCCAGGCTGGGAAAGGCCGAGCCTGGTAGCAGGGAGAACAGGTAGGAAGCGGTGGGAGTCAGTAGTGGCCTGCGCTGAAGCAGGAGAAAGAAGACAAGCTGCTGGGTCAAGTGATCTGAAGGAGGGAGAATGAACAGGACTTGGCCACTGGGATGTTAGTTTGGGGTGGGGGTTGGTGGGCGCTGGGACAGGAAGCAGAGTTAAAGGTAAGACTCAGGTGTCTGACTTGAACACGGAGGGCTGATGCAGGCACTGTATTGGGAACACAAGGAGAAATGGTGATGGAAGGAAAACCGCTTCTGTTTAAGACTTCGTGCAACTGGGGTGCTTCTGGGACATCCAAGTGGAAATGTTCATTAGGTGTGAAAGAAATGGAGCTTGGGGAAGAGGATGACAGCAAGACCTATGGAATTAGCATTCCTCCTGATTTCAGAGACAACAGAAGCCATGGATATGAGAAGGAAGATGCTGGGCACAGAAGCTGGGTCAAGAACTGAGAGGAGGAAGAGAGGAAGAATCAGAGTTGAAGGTAGAGTTAATATATATATTACAAGATTGGAGATACTAGAGATAGTTGAATGCTGATGGAAGGAAGGAAGGAAGACTTTAGAAAATGAGCAGGGGAAGACAAACGAGAGAGGTAATAGGCGAGAGGGTCTCAGGAGGAGGGAAGGAGGTAGGATTCAAAGCCCTAGAAGAGCTGAGCCTGGGGTAGGAGACATCTGTTCCAGCAGTGAGTGAGTTGCAAGAAATAGCTGCGGAATCAGTGAACGGAAGCAGCTGCGGACAGGGAAGAGAGTGCCTTGGTTTGGCAGCAGGAAGCTGAGGGAGTTCTAGTTTCTCAATAAAACAGGAGGCAGAGTCATTGCTGAGACAGACACCGGGTGACAGGGTCAAGGTTATTACAAAGGTTTTCATTACGGTGGAGTCAGTGTCACTTAGCCCTAAGTCCCAGAAGCAGCTGACTTTGCCAGCCACAGAAAGTGGCTCCGTCTCTCAGAGGCACTCCTATCGCCTAAATTCAGGAACCTGATGTATAAACTCAGGGATGCGGTCCAAAGAGAGCACAGATACAAGGAGAAATTGATCTGTCTGCCTGACCTGCAAATTCACTCCTTGCAGAAGACCTGCAGGGGAACTAGATCCTAACCAGAAAGATATTAATCAGATAAACGGAATGTTTAATCACATCAGGCTGTCCCTAGGCTAAGACTCCCCTTTCCTAGGAGTGGTGGCTTTGCCTAAGTATGTCTGTTTTTTTCTATGCCTCCAGGGCTGGCCAATCCTTGTTAATTGGCACTTTTTTTTTCTTTAGATATGCTAGTAAATGCAATCAGGTTGAGTTCTATCTCATCTGACTTGGAGCCATTCTGTTCCTTCAGGAAGGTGCCTTCATCTGTCTATGAGCTCATTTATTCTCAGTGAGTGTCGTCATACTCAGTGAGTGTCATCATAGCCCCCAGTGACCAAAAAAAAAAAAAAAAAAAAAAAAAAACCCTCCCTTTCATAGCATAGAACTGGGCAGGGCTGGAATAAACACTAACATGCACTACTGGGAGTTGATTATAGGTCTCTGAGAGCCAGGGGACTGAATCTGCCTAGTTCAATGCAGTGCAGAGGAGTGTTTCAGGTTTTGTGGATCAGGCCATCTCTATTGCAACTATTCAGCTCTGCTGTTGTAATGCTCAAGCAGCCACAGACAATATGCAAACAAATAGGTGTGGCTGTGTTCCAACAAAACTTGATTTATACAACCAAGGGTGGCCAGCTTGCAGGCTGTAGTTTGCCCATCTTCCCCCTCTTCCCTCCCACCACCATTGTACTACCAGCCAAGAACATGGTAAGGGCTCAATAAAGATGGGTGGGCTGGGCGCAGTGGCCCATGCATGTAATCCCAACACTTTGGGAGGCTGAGGTGGGTGGATCACTTGAGATCAAGAGTTGGAGACCAGCCTGGCCAACATGGCGAAACCCCGTCTCTACTGAAAATACAAAAATTAGCCAGGTGTGGTGGTACATGCCTGTAATCCCAGCTACCTTGGGAGGCTGTGGCAGGAGAATTGCTTGAGCCTGGGAGGCGGAGGTTGCAGTGAGCCAGGATTACTCCACTGAACTCCAGCCTGGGCAACAAAGTAAGACTGTCCAAAAAGAAAAAAAAAAAAAGATTGGTGGAGAAGGAATGACTCTGTCTTAGTCTTTTTCCCTGAATCTATCATGACATCCTTGTTTTTGCAAAATATCCCCCCATATTAGTACAACCATTGGATTGAGCAGAAGGAAGTGATCTAAACAAGAGGTAAAGCGTGAGGTAACATGACTAACATGATTTGCAGAGCTTTTCTTTCTTTCTTTCTTTTTCTTTTTCTTTTTTGAGACAGAGTTTCGCTCTTGTTGCCCAGGCTGGAGTGCAATGGCAAGATCTCACTGCAACCTCCACCTCCCTGGTTCAAGCAATTCTGTCTCAGCCTCTCGAGTAGCTGGGAATACAGGCATGCACCACCATGCCCAGCTAGAGACAGGGTTTCATCATATTGGCCACGCTGGTCCTGAACGCCTGACCTTAGGTAATCCACCTGCCTTGGCCTCCCAAAGTGCTGGGATTACAGGTGTGAGCCACAGTGCCGGGCCGCTTTTTTTTTGTTGGTTTTTTTGTTTGTTTGTTTGTTTGTTTTTGTTTTTAAAGAAACTCCAGCTCTGTTGCCCAAGCTGGAGTGTAGTAGCAGGATCATAGCTCACTGCAGCCTCCAAACTCCTGGGCTCAAGCAATCCTCCCACTTCAGCCTCCCAAGAAGCTGGGATTACAGGCACGAGCCACCATACCCAGCTAAGTTTTAAAAAATTTATTGTAGAGATGGGGTCTCGCTTTGTTACACAGGCTGGGCTGGGCTGGAACTCCTGGCTTCAAGGGATCCTCCTGCCTCAGCTCCCAAAGTGCTGCCATTACAGGCAGGAGCCACCACATCTGGCCCAATTTTCAGAGCTTTCCAAGAATTTACAGGCACTCGTGAATGGATCATTCCATGACTTAAGCCCTCTGTCCACATAATAGGACTTAAAAAAAAAAAATGGCCTGAATATTAGGTGCTTAGGAGACTGTCCTGGTTTGGAGAACAGTGCTACACCTGTAGACTCATGGGCACTAAGCAGTAGATTCCAGCTACTTGGGCCAGACGCAGCAGCTCCTCCCTCTAATCCTAAGCACTCTAAGGCTGGGGCAGGAGAATTGCTTGCAGCCAGGAGTTTGAGACCAGCCTGGGCAACAGAGCAAGGTCTCATCTCTACGAAAACAAAACAAAACAAAACAAAAAACACAACAGATTCCAGCTTCTTAGGGACAGAACCACGTCCCTTTCTCTCCTGTTCTGCCTCTGCACCTTACTCAGAGAGGGACTCAAAGAATGCTCACTGAGTTCTGAGTTTGTCTCTGTGGTTGTCCAATTCTAGGTCATTTTTCTCCTCTCTGTACTTTTCCCATTTTTCCAGATTTTCTACAGTTGCTACATTTAGAAACAACAAAATCTGAGTGGGCATGGTGGCTCATGCCTATAATCCCAGCACTTTAGGAGGCCGAGGCGGGAGGATCACTTGAGGTCAGGAGTTCAAGACCAGCCTGGCCAACATGATGAAATCCTGTCTCTACTAAAAATACAAAATTAGTTGGGCGTGGTGGTGCATGCTTGTAATTGGGAGCTTCTTGGGAGGTTGAGCTGGGAAGTGGAAGTTGCAGTGAGCCGAGATCACTGCACTTCAGCCTGGGCAACAGAGCGAGACTGTCTCAAAAAAAACAAGAACAAAACCTAAATCTTCGTTAGAACAAAACCAAAGAGTTAATAAAATAACCAGAGCAATCTGTCAGCCTTGAGTTTACTTTTCCCTGTCCTGAATATAAACCTCTTTCTGGTTACAAACTTGAAACTCTCCTTGTGGAAAGAGAAGAGGCTGCAGCAGTTCATTTCCAACTGCACAAATGCTGCTGTTTGTCTTTTGACTTCTACGAAGAGATCATTATCTTATTCACGGTAGCAAGTAATTAAGACTATTTACAAATCTTTCATTTGGACTCCTGACTTGCTGAGAACATTCGCAGACACCTGGGCAAGCATGCAATAGGATTTCTGAGTTTACACACATTCGCCTCTGCTTTCAAAAAATGTGATTCAAAACTCTCCAGCCCATCTAAGAACAACATGATGAGAAGAAAATGTGACTGCCTTCTAACAAGCAATTCTTCAAAAACTGACCTCAAAGAGTCTAAAATAATGGCAACCTCTCCAAGACCACCTTCCAATTTAGAAAGAAAAATGTTATCTTGGTAACTTCAACTGACTTAAACATTTTATGTTCCTCAAATATCTAATGATTTATATAAAAACCATCAGACTGGAGATTCTCATTCTTGGCTGAGGCAAGAGGCAGGTTCATCATGCAGTGTTTTTCAAATACGGAGATCCCAGGGCCTTCCCCCAGACTCAGACTCAGGGTGTATAAGGCGGGCAGAGATCAGGGTGCATTCATTTTTATATCCTGGAGGCCAGCACAGTGCCTGATACAGATGATGCTCAATAAATATTTGCTTGACAAAGATGGTAAAGGGGTCCTTCTGGGATAGTTAAGAAAACTGAGGTCTGGGGTTTCAGGAAGACTTGCTCTACTCTTCTGCATTGCTAGAATTTTTTTTTTTTTTTTTTTTTTTTAGACGGAGTCTCGCTCTGCCGCCCAGGCTGGACTGCAGTGGCCGGATCTCAGCTCACTGCAAGCTCCGCCTCCCGGGTTCACGCCATTCTCCTGCCTCAGCCTCCCGAGTAGCTGGGACTACAGGCGCCCGCCACCTCGCCCGGCTAGTTTTCTGTATTTTTTAGTAGAGACGGGGTTTCACCGTGTTAGCCAGGATGGTCTCGATCTCCTGACCTCGTGATCCGCCCGTCTCAGCCTCCCAAAGTGCTGGGATTACAGGCTTGAGCCACCACGCCCGGCCTGCATTGCTAGAATTTTTATCATGTTTATTTTTTTAAAACGGCTCATTTAAGAAATAAATCAATTTATGATCAGGCGTGGTGGCTCACGCCTGTAATCCCAGCACTTTGGGAGGCTGAGGCGGGTGGATCACTTGAGGTCAGGAGTTTGAGACCAGCCTAGCCAACATGGTGAAACCACATCTCTACTAAAAACACAAAAAATTAGCTGGGTGTTGTGGCTGGCACCTGCAATCCCAGCTACTTGGGAGGCTGAGGCAGGAGAATCGCTTGAACCCAGCAGGCAGAGGTTGCACTGAGCCGAGATCACGCCACTGCACTCCAGCCTGGGTGACAGAGTGAGACTCCATCTCAAAAAAAAAAAAAAAAAAAAAAAAAATTAAAAAGAAATATATAACTAAAATAGCTAAAATAATCTGAGTCCTGTTAGAGCAAAACAATTATTGTTTTATTTAAATATATGTAGATTACAAAAGCCTATTCTATAAGATAAATGTGTTGTTTTCATAATATGTCTTAAGTTATATTGTTAAAGTGAAAATAATAATTACAAACATTTGTTTGGCACTTACTAGGTGCTAGGCAATATTCTAAGTGCTTTATATATATTAACTCACATAAGCTTTTTAATAGCTCTATGAGGTATGAACAATATCTCACTTTTTATTTTTATTTTTAAAATTTTTATTTATTTATTTTTGAGACGGAATCTTGCTCTGTTGCCCAGGCTGGAGTGCAGTGGCACCATCTCGGTTCACTGCACCCTCTGCCTCCTGGGTTTAAGCGATTCTCCTGCCTCAGCCTCTCAAGCAGCTGGGATTACAGGCACCTGCCACCATGCCTGGCTAATTCTTGCATTTTCAGTAGAGACAGGATTTCACCACGTTGGCCAGGCTGGTCTGGAATTCCTGGCCTCAAGTGATCCACCCTCCTCAGCTTCCCAAAATGCTGGGATTACAGGTGTGAGCCACCACGCCCAGCTGATATCTCACTTTTTAGATGAAGTAACTGAAGCACAGAGAGAAACAAGCAGCATGCCCAAGGTGCAGCTGTAAGGGGAAGATGGAACTCTCTGACCAGAAGCTCTGGTGGTTAGCCAATGCACCACACCATCTCAACTCATATGTGGAACTGGAAACATATCCAATCCTAATGTCCTCAATTGGTTTCATAAATAGATTGCCATCTGAAGAAACTTAAACACATATATATTTGTTGAATAAACAGAATCATCCCGGGGAAGCTCAGCCTGCCTCTTCTAAAAGAGAAATGAATGGGGTGGGTACATTCTGGGGAGAGCCAGGCAGGGCCCTGAAAAGAGATCTGATGCAGGGGCAGGATGGGTGGTTCCTGGGTGTTCTCCAGTTTGGTCTGCAGTTTCTGTGCCAGTTGGATGGCACCAGCTCATCGCAATGACCTGCATGAGTAGGGATTTTGTGTATCCTATCACCAGCACCTACAGCCTGGCCTGGTGCTTAGCAGGTGCTCAGCAGATACTTGACTAAACTGAATGAAAGCGCTGTATCCAGGGCCTGATGCAATTAAGAATCACAGCTATCAGCAAGGCATGGTGGCTCAGGCCTGTAATCCCAGAACTTTTGGAGGCCAAAGTGGGCCCAAGTGGATCACTTGAGTCCAGGTGTTTGAGACCAGCCTTGGCAACATGGTGAGACACCATCTCTACTAAAAATAAAATGAACTGGGTGTGGTGGTGTGCACCAGTTGTCCCAGCAGTCTCTCTCTGCCATGAATTTGATAACAGCCTTGTTGGGGCAGGCCCACCATTCCCCCCAATTCACTTCGTGGTGACTTTACAGAGCAACCCACCAGGGTTCTTACACTCCTTTGTTAGACTGATTCACTCTAGTACCCACAGAAAGAGGCTGCCACCCCCATGGCCATTGGAATGTGACTCAGCTGATATGTAAATGTATTGAAAAAAAGCTTATGGGTGTGGTGGCAGCCACTGTAGTTCTAGCTACTTGAGAAGTTGAGGTGGTAGGATGGCTTGAGCCCAGGACTTCAATGCTGCAGTGTGCAATAAGCGTGCCTGTGAATAGCCACTGCACTCCAGCCTGGGCAATATAGCAAGACCCTCATCTCTCTTTTTGAGATGGAGTCTCACTCTGTTGCCCAGGCCGGAGTGCAGTGGCCCAATCTTGGCTCACTGCAACCTCTGCCTCCTGGGTTCAAGTGATTCTCCTGTCTCAGCTTTCCTGGTAGCTGAGATTACAGGCACTTGCCACCACACCCAGATGATTTTTTTTTTTTTTTTTTGTATCTTTAGTAGAGACAGAGTTTCACCATGTTGGCCAAGCTGGTCTTGAACTCCTGACCTCAAGGCCCACCTTGGTCTCCCAAAGTGCTGGGATTACAGACGTGAGCCAGTGTGCCTGGCCCAAGACTCTCATCAAAAGAGAAGAGAAGAGAAGAGAAGAGGGAGGAGAGAAGAGAAAAAGAAAAGAAAAGAAGATCTTAAAAGATAGGTCAAACTGGGATCCAGACACAATGAGTTACTGTCCTGATTCCAACAGGCCTGAGTCTTCTACAATGAGAAAATACTCACATATTATTTGTTTTTTTGTTTGTTTCTGAGACAGGGTCTTGCTCTGTCTTCCAGGCTGGAGGGCAGTGGTGCCATCACAGGTCACTGCAGCCTCAGACTCTTGGGTTCAAATGATCCTCCCTCCTCAACCCCCCAAGTAGCGAGGACTAGAGGTGTGTGCCACCATGCATTAATTAAAAAAAAAAAAAATTTAGTGTTGGGGTCTTACTGTCTTGCCCAGGCTGGTCTCAACTCCTGGCCTTGAGCTATCCTCTGGCCTTGGCCTCCCAGAGTGCTGGGATTACAGGCATGAGTCACGTCTGGCGTTTTACTTGTATAAGTAAGAAAGACAAAAACAAGGTGAGGGACTCTTCATATGTCCCACAAGTCTGGAATTGCAGGGCAAATTATGTTGTGTTTTTCCCCGGCACAAAATACACTTTTTGAGGGACACACATTTGACAGTGTACCCCACACCAGTGAGAAGCACCCAGGGTTTGGCATTCCTGTGGATTTTCTTTTGGTTTTCTGGGGCTCTGCATGGGGGAACTAAGGGGGTGGGGAACGCATGTCATCTCAACAACAGTCTTGCAGCTGTCCAGTCCCAGAACGAGAAGCCCTGAGCAAGGGAAAAGGCGCCCCACAGAAGTACTGCTCCAACAGCGCCCAGAACTGGCAGTTTCTGGGAATTCCTAGGGCTTCTGCTGGACCCGCAGGCAGGGCTGCCACCCCCCACCCCGCACCCAGGCTCCGCGAGGCCCACCACGCACCTTGGATGGTCCTCTTGAAGAAGGCTTTGCAAGCCTCACAGGAGGCGACGCCGTAGTGGTAGCCAGAGGCAATGTCCCCGCACACGAGGCACAGGCGCTTGGGGATGGCGTTGAGCATGTACTCGCACTTGATGGCCGAGTCTTCCATGATGCCGCTGGCACAGTCCTCGTAGCTCTTGCGGCATGGGGTGCCTCCCAGCCCGGCGCCTGCAAACATGGGTGGCGAGTCCAGACCGTTGGCGTGGGTGCCCAGGGCCAGGCCAAAGCCACCGCTGGCGTCGGACGAGCCACTGGGGCTGTGGTGGCTGAGGGCATCGATGCCCGAGGACGGGCTGGACGGCTCAGTCTTGATGAAGGAGCCGCAGCTGGAGCCCAGGTGCCTGTCATCTGAGGACATCCTATTCAGCAGCCTGTGGACACAAATCGGGAAGTCAGCCCCAGCAAGATGCTGCGGGTGTGGCGGGCGGGTCCCACCCCGCAGGTAGGGTGGTTGGGAAGGGCTCTATGCTAAGGCTTTGGTGAGATAAAACAATGGTGGAGAAGGTCAACTGGTCTCCACTCGGCACAGCCGGCAGCAAGTTTCGGTCATTACCTCCAGAACCTTCTGAGGCCTCAAAGAAACTTTATTTTGATCAATAAACTTCAGTGAACCAGGTGTGGTGGCTCACACCTGTAAATCCCAGCACTTTGGGAGGCTGAGGGGGGAGGATCATCGCTTGAAGCCAGGAGTTTGAAACCAGCCTGGGCAACATAGGGAGACCCCATCTGTTAAAAAAAAAAAAAAAAATTATCCTGGCATGATGATGTATGCCTGTAGTCCCAGCTACTCAGGAGCTGAGGAGGGAGGATTGCCCAGGAGTTTGAGGCTGCAGTGAGCTCTGATTGCACCCCTACATTCCAGCATGGGGGTGGTAGAGTAAGACCCTATCTCCAAAAAAAAAAAAAAAAAAAAAAAAAAAACCTTCAGATTAGGCACCCTAGTTCTTTGCAAAGTTCTGGTTTGAGGGTGACACAAGATGGAAACTATTCACCCAAAATGTTTGGCCAACCTTCCTGCACAGCAATAATACACAATGATTACAATGTTATTTATTTGAGATGGAGTCTCTCTCTGTTGCCCAGGCTGAAGTGCAATGGGCCAATCTCAGCTCACTGCAAGCTCCACCTCCCAGGTTCAAGCGATTGTCCCGCCTCAGCCTCCCAAGTAGCTGGATTACAGGCACCCACCATCATGCTCAGCTAATTTTTGTATTTTTAGTAGAGACAGAGTTTCACCATGTTGACCAGGCTGGTCTCGAACTCCTGACTTCAGGTGATCCACCCACCTTGGCCTCCCAAAGTGCTGGGATTACAGGTATGAGCCACCGCACCCGGCCAATGGCTGCAATTTAACAGTCCTGGCAGTCCAGCTTTGGCCCAGAGACTCTAAGTACAGTGGCTTGGAGCTTCCCTGGGACCCCTATCTTCACTAAGATCAGAACCAGAGGCAACAGGTCACTTGGCCAATTCAAGAAGGAATCTTGTGGCAAAGGTACCAGCCAGATTGGCTGCCCTCTGGGTTTTACAGCTGGTCCAGGCTTGGTATAAGAAGTCAAGTCTGGAAGGTGGCTTCCAAAACCCCCTATTTCATTTCCCTTCTTAGACCCCGAGCAGACCAGCTTCTTCCCAGCCTGCCTGTCCCCCAAGAGACACATCTCCAGTGGAAAGCTTGAGGGAGCATTCTAACCCCAACTCTGAGCATCCGCCAACTATTTCTACCCAGGAAGCCTCCCCGCCCACCCACAGAGTCCAGGTGAATTACCAGTGTGGCAAGATCACTGTGTGGGATAACAGAATGTTTCCTGTAAACCAAGCCCTTCTGCCCCAGCCACGCTGGTGGAGGAGAAGGTGGGCAAGCGTGTGCCCCTCCCACATACCAGCTCCCAGGATGAAGGGAGAGGACCTGTCCCTCTCCCAACATGGACAAGAAAGGCAGCTGAGCTCACACCTGAGGGATTAAGGTATGTGTTCAGGGACACCCAGCTGTGGGTCACATTCTAGCCAGGATTGAGTGTGAGGGCGGCCTGGGTGGTGTTGATCTGTCCCTGTCCTCGACAGGCTGCCTCACTCCCTGAGCCTCCTCTGTGGAGGTAGAGAGGAGGCTCCTGCTTATGCCTGGAGCAGGTGAAAGGAAAGAGGGAAAGATCTTGGAGAGGAGCAAAGGATAGGGAGGTCATAGGACAGCCTGCCAATGGAAAGACAACTTATGGGTGCCAGGGAGGATCTCTCCCTCTTATCACACCCACAGAGCCCACTCGCATCTTGCAACCCATGGCCGAACAGCAATGCCACAAAATGTGTCTGTGCAACCTTATGATGGGGAGAGGCCTCCACTGTCCCTGGTCTCACTAATGATTAATACAAATTAACTCCTCCTGGCTGGGCGTGGTGGCTCATGCCTGTCATCCCAGCACTTTGGGAGGCCGAGGTGGGTGGATCACTTGAGGTCAGGAGTTCGAGACCAGCCTGGCCAACATGGTGAAACCCCACCTCTACAAAAAATACAAAAATTATCTGTGCATGGGCTGGGCACAGTGGCTCACGCCTATAATCCCAGCACTTTGGGAGGCCGAGGCGGGCGGATCACAAGGTCAGGAAATCGAGACCATCCTGGCTAACACGGTGAAACTGGGTCTCTACTAAAAATACAAAAAGTTAGCTGTAGTCCCAACTACTTGGGAGGTTGAGGCAGGAGAATAGCGTGAACCCAGGAGGTGGAGCTTGCAGTGAGCCAAAATCGCATCACTGCACTCCAGCCTGGGCAACAGAGCGAGACTCCACCTCAAAAAAAAAAAAAAATTATCCGGGCATGGTGGCACCAGCCTGTAGTTTCAGCTACTCGGGAGGCTGAAGCACGAGAATCACTTGAACCCAAGAGGTGGAGGTTGCAATAAGCCGAGATCGGGCCACTGCACTCCAGTCTGGGCAACAGAGCAAGACTCTGTCTCAAAAGTTAATTAATTAATTAATTAACCCCTCCTGAGGGGCTGCCCTTGACTATGGCCGAAGTCAAGGAACTCACTTTCCCACAGACCAGAAGCTGGGAGCTATAGACACAAAGATAAAAGATAACTTGAGGCTCCTACTCTCCAGAATTTCAGAACTCCCAAAATGCAGTGTGTGAAGACAGAGACTCCTGGGTCTCCTCTGTTCCCCACGGAATGTCCCTGAGTCCTCGGAGACACCCTCCTATGAGCCCCAGTCCCCTGGCTGATAATCTCCTCCAGGCCCTTCTATATCTCTGTGATCATCTCCCTGGGCACTGCCATACAACTTCTTCCCAACCACCAGTGGAGTCCCCAGGAAAGACCATCAGCCTGGCAAGGCCATCATTTGCCTGGGCATCTGATGGGCAGGCAGGGGTGCACCTTGCTCCTCGGGCACCCTTCCGGGAGGCAGGCACAATAGAACTGACCACGCCCTAACTTTTAGTCCCCTCCTGCTCTCCTGATGGCCGCTTTAGGTTTTGCTTTTCACAGGAAGACCCTAGGGCACTGTGAAAAACCCTGCTGAGCAAGACAGCTCCCAGACCCCAGGGACCTTCAGCCCAAACCTTCCCCAGGCTGCAGAGGGCTCCAGAGATCTCCGGAGATACACTCGACATAAACAGTGATTACAGCAGTGGTGATGTAGTGAGCCAGTGCTCTATGTCCCCTGCTTCAGATCTGTGCCTTGATGGATAAGAGGCATTTGCCCCAAGGAAAGTAAATGGAAAGCTCCCAGCCCCTCCCAGGAGAGGGAAGCCCACAGTTTTCCCAGCTGCCTCCCCGCACCGTCTCATGGCTGGACAACCCTGAAGGACACCAGAGCAGGCAGCGGTTTGCTCCCCAAGGCTTGGTTTCCTCTTCTGCTCTCCTCCTTGATTCAGAAGGGTGCAAAGCATCCTGCAGTGTCGGGGCCCCACCTCCAGGCCCTCGATGGAGAACCCCCGGGCTGAGAGAGAAGTAAAGCAGATGCTGGCCTCTATCAGGGTTGGTGCAGAAAGCCCGCTATTAACTCTTTCAGGGTTGGTGCGGGAAACCCACTATTAATTTAGAGCCTGAATCCCAACTCGAGGGCGGGGTGGTCTAGTAATTTCAGTCCTCCAGCTTTCTCATTTCCATGACTTTTTTTTTTTTTTTTTTTTGATATGGAGTCTCACTGTGTCACCCAGCCTGGAGTGCAATGGTGCGTTCTTGGCTCACTGCAGCCTTCCTGGGTTCAAGCGATTCTCCTGCCTCAGCCTCCTGAGAAGCTGGGATTACAGGCGCCCGCCACCACAACCAGCTAATTTTTGTATTTTTAGTAGAGACGGAATTTCACAATGTTGGCCAGGCTGGTCTCGAACTCTTGATCTCAAGTGATCCACCCCCCTCAGCCTCCCAAAGTGCTGGGATTACAGGCGTGAGCCACCGCGCCCTGCCTCATTTCTGTAACTATTATTTTGGCCTCCTCAGCACGCCTTTTCCAGGAACTGTCAATGTGTATTTTGGGCACCTACTATGTGCCAAGTGCTAGCCAGATAATGGGAACAAGACAGGAACAGCTCACGATCTCAAGGCGCTCATATTTCCATAGGAACAACAGACACTAAACCAACATAAGTGCACAGAGCGCCAGAAAGGGCCATGCGGGTGCCCTGCTGATGGGGGCACTGCTGTGGTGCCTCTGGTCTTGCTTCATTCATTTGCTCATTCTTCATATTTTCAGACTATATGAAGATCCCTAGAAGGCCACAGCTTCTTTTCTGGGTTGAAATTCTTCCAGGCTCTTTCTTCTGCCTGTTTTCCTCACTCTCAGGGGCCGCCCGGCTGCCCCCTCAGAGGCTGGGCGGTGCTGGCGGCTGCCCATCATGCCCCAGCTGCACGCGAGACACCTTCTTCCGTGCCATCTTATTTAATCCTTACAGCCTGTCCGCTCTGCCCTCCTCTCCCCACCTTACAGAAGGAAAAGGCTGGCGCTTGGAGCCTGTCCCATTCGCTTGAGTCCTGGGAGAAGGAAAAGGCTGGAGCTCAGAGCCTGTCCCATTCACTCGAGTCCCGGGAGAAGCTGCGCTCCGAACCTGATTGCAGGTCCGTGTTCCTTGCTTCACGACACTGCCTCTCTGCTACCAGGCCTGGGCAAGAGCCGCTCCAGGCAAGGACCTCAGCTTTCCAACCCCCCAAAATGCAGACAATGTCTAATTGCCATCCAGAGTTCCAAACCCTAGAATCCTGTCACTGCTCTTTCTTTTTGTTTTTTTCTTTCTTTTATTTTCTTTGAGACGGAGTCTGGCTCTGTCGCCCAGGCTGGAGTGCAGGGGTGCGATCTCGGCTCACTGCAACCTCTGCCTCCTGGGTTGAAGCAATTTTCTTGCCTCAGCCTCCCGAGAGGCTGGGATTACAGGCGCGTGCCTCCACGCCTGGCTAGTTTTTGTATTCTGTTTTTTTAGTAGAGACAGGGGTTTGCCATGCTAGCCAGACTGGTTTTGAATTCCTGACCTCAAGTGATCTCCTGCCTTTACCTCCCAAAGTGCTGGGATTACAGGATGGGCCACCACCCCCAGCCTCACTGTTATTTCTTAACCTATAAAGTGTCAGAATAGAGAACTCTCTGGAAGCAGAAAGGGAGAGAGGCACAATGCTCTCTGGGCTACCTGGTTCCTGATGTACCAGAAAGGGGAAAGAAAGTTGCTGGAGAGGCCAGACCCTCTGGGAGACCTGCCCACTCCCTCCATCTGTCCTTAGCCCCCAGGACCTCATGTGTTCATTCATTCAAATGAAAAATTTAAAGGCAGGCCGGGTGCAGTGGCTCACGCCAGGCATGGTGGCACATGCCTGTAATCCCAGCCACTGGGGAGGCTGAGGTGGGCAAATTCCTTGAACACAGGAAGCAGAGGCTGCAATGAGCCAAGACTGTGCCACTGCACTCCAGCCTGGGTGACAGAGAGAGACTCCGTCTCAAAAAAATAAAAATAAAAAATGTAAAGGCAGGACAGAGGCAAAGAAGTCCAAGAAGACAGAGAAGATGTAACCAGAGGTGTGGGAAAAGGGAAAAACAGAGCATATCATGGAAACGGGATGAGCAGAGCCATCTAGAAGGGCCATGGGCAACAGATTCCATCCTATAAGGTCAGGTGAAGTGAGAAGCGGCAAGTATCCCCGCACTTAGCAGTCAGGAAGTGGCTGAGGACATTCACCAGAGCAGGGTTACCGCATGTTGGGGACAGAAGCCGCATTGCAATGGCTGGAAGTAGTGAATGCAGACAATTCTTTCAGGAAAATTGGCCATGAAGGGTAGAGGACTGGGCGGAGCAGGGGTGCCTTCATGAATACCTTCAGGCAGCACCAGCTACCTTGTCAACAAAGCATGCCCTCCTGGACTTAGGGCCTGTGGCGTGGAGAAGGAATGTTTTGTTATTATTGTCGGTATTAACTGTCAGCTTCTTTGATGAGAAGGAGGTGTGTTGAGAATGTAAGGAATTCAAGGTATTTAAAAATCAGGTATCCATACCTCCCAGTTGGCCCTGAGCAATCTTGCTCCTACTGCTGGCCCAGTGTCATTACCATCACCGTCCCCCCTTCTGTCCCTGAAGTAGATCACGAATCACATGGCTACCCTATATTAAATATTAGTGGTAAAGAGCAAAATCAACATTTAATGGCTGAAGACACAAAATCCATGTCAGCTTTTCTCAAACTGTACTTCAATCTTCACCAGAGGCAGCTGAGGGGCTTGGTGAACAGGTGGCTTCCTAGACCTGATCCCACTGACGTCATGTTTTGAAGAAGCATCTCTGCAGGCGGCGCCCAAGAAATCTGCAGGGAGGTTTGGTTTGGTTTTGGTGGTGCAGCTGTGATTCTTAAGGGTGTTGATTTTTCAGGGTGCGATTCTTAAGGGTGGGGTACCACTGGAAGAAGGGATGCCATCGTGAGAGGATCTTGTAACAGTTTGCAAGGAATCTGGCTGGGTGTGGTGGCTCATGCCTGTAATTCCAGCACTTTGGGAGGCCAAGGTGGGCAGATCACTTAAGGCCAGGGTTTAAAGACAGCCTGGCTAACATGGCAAAACCCCATCTCTACTACAAATACAAAAATTAGCTGGGTATGGTGGCACACACCTGTAGTCCTAGCTACCAAGAGGCTGAGGTGGGAGAATTGCTTGAACTTAGGAGTCAGAGGTTGCAGTGAGCTGAGATCGCACCACTGCACTCCAGCCTGGGAGACAGAGTAAGACTCCATTTCCAAAAAATAAATTAAAAAAAAAGTTTTCAAGGAATTTGGAGTGCAGTTAGAGAAATAGCTTATGCAGGCCAGGTGTGGTGGTTCACACCTGTAATCCCAGTACTTTGGGAGGCTAAGGCAGGCAGATCACTTGAGGTCAGGAGTTTGAGACCAGCCTGGCCAACATGGTGAAACCCCGTCTCTGCTAAAATACAAATTAACTGGGTGTGGTGGTGTGCACCTGTAATCCCACTACTCAGGAGGCTGAGGCAGGAGAATCACTTGAACCTGGGAGGCGGAGGTTGCAGTGATTGATTGAGTGCAGTGATTGTACCACTGCACTCCAGCTTGGGTGACAGGGTGAGACCTGGTCTCAAAAAAAAAAAAAAAAAAAAAGAGAAATAGTTTATTCAGTAACAGTGAGAGGGAACATTGGCTGTACAGATGGGAATTTTGTAGGTGGCAGAAGGGGGCACTGAGTGAGGCCCTCTTTACCCCCCAAGCCCACCCATACCACCTCCACTCAGCCTCTAGTGACTCTGTGAAGTAGGAGGGACAGGGAGTGAAGGCGAGGACCGGAGGGCAGGAGGACTAGGAGAAGGAGGAAAGTTTGCAATAGTAACTGTGGGACAAGGAGGGAGCAGAAATCTGGGACACAAAGGTCCTCCAGGCCCCTTAACTCGATGCAGGTGCGATGATGCAAGGGGGCCCCATCTCCAGCAGCTGAGACCTGGGTTTCCATCCTCGGCACTACTGACATCTGGGGCTGAGTGATTCCAAGTTGTGGGGCTGACCTGGCACTGCTGGATGCTCAGGAGCACCCCCGCCCTCTACCCACTCAATGCCCATAGCACCCTGCCCCCAAATATGTGAGCCAAAACCTACAGACATTGCCAAATGTCTCCCTGGGAGCAAAACTGCTGAGAACCACTGACTTAGAAGTATGAGGGAAGAGGGTGGACAAGGGAGGGATGTCAGAAAGGGCGGGATTGGGAGAAAATGGAGAGGCGGTGATGGTGGTCTCCAGGAGGCTGAGGCTGAGGTCCAGCAGGAGGAAGTAGCAAGAAAGCTGGAAGGTTGGGAGACAGCGTCTAGGCCTGAGACTGACACTTCAGATTTTAGAGGTGGTCGTGGGGTGGTGGCCGAGCCGGTGTCCAGGAGGAGTAGCTGCAGGACGAGGCAGGAGGCAGCTGACCCTTGTGTTCTGGGGAGGAGCAGGGAGTGTCAAGTCCATCATCTGTGGCTGGCTGGGACCCAGCTCCCCACTGGATCGATGACTATTGACTCATGGTGGGGAGGGAAGAGACGCCCATCTAAGCAGCCTTTGAAAGGGCAGTAGTCCGTGGTCGAAGCCCCTTGGGGCATCATTTTCCCTTTGATTCATCTCCTAACTGGAGCTTAGCAAGCACTGTCCTGGCCTCAATTTCACCCCCATCTGATTAAACGCGGCCTCCCTCGTGCCCCAACCCAGCTCTGCCCTGGGCCTTCTCAGTAGCCAGCGTGGGACCCTGTTCCCTGCACAGCTTGATCCCTGGGGACGCTGGGCTTGCTGGGGGGCCCTTCCTGCCTCGGCTGGACATTGCTTTGTGGGACCACAAAGCAGGTTGAAGATTTTCCTAATGCAGAGATCAGGGGAATCTCAAAAGTTCTGAATGAAACTCAAATTGCAGAACTATTTTCCCTTGACATCTAGAGGAAGACAGATTTCAGGGTATCAACAAGAGATCATCATCAGTGTTTTGTTTTGTTTTGTTTGAGATGGAGTCTTGCTCTGTCATCTAGGCTGAAATGCAGTAGCTCGATCTCAGCTCACTGCAACCTCCACCTCTCAGCTTTAAGTGATTCTCCTGCCTCAGCCTCCTGAGTAGCTGGAACTACAGGTGTGTGCTCCCACGCCTGGCTAATTTTTGTATTTTTAGTAAAGACGGGTTTCACTATGTTGGCCAGGCTGGTCTTGAACTCCTGACCTCAGGTGATCCACCCACCTCGGCCTCCCAAAGTGCTGGGATTACACGCATGAGCCATCATGCCCGGCCTCTCATGATTTTTTAAACTGGAATCTCAAGGATCTATCCCACACTAGGTGGCCTGCTGCTGGTCAGAGGGCAGCAGACAGAGGAATGGACTGGCCTGATAAGCACTTAACTTGCTTTCCTCTGTGGGGTAGAGTCTACCAACCACACCAAGAATCTGGGTCAGGCTGAAGGACGGCCCCCAGAGCCTCTTCCCTCCTGGGGCCATGCATTTAAGAGCTGGAACAAGCAGCTGGGCCACTTAATGGCTACAAGCCTGAATGCTGGTAGCAGATGTGTCAGTTCTATCCCCGATTGCTGTTGACTTTGAGTAACCAGGTCATCCTCTCTGGACCTCAGGGTCCTCATCTGTAAAATGGGCTCAATCACAGCCTGTCCTTCATAGAGTTGAGCAAGAAGCAATGAAGGCGAAATGCTTGGAACAGCGCAGTTGCGGAGCAAGCACTCGGTGGATGTTGCCTGAGGCCGTGATTCTTCTCAGAAAGTCCGGTGGGCAGGCCTGTGGTTAAGCCCAGCAAACCCCTTCCCTCATCCAAGCTCCTCAGACCTAGAATTGAGGATGATTCTGCAAGGAACTTGCCACAGACCAGGAGGGAAAGGGGCTGGCTGGGCAAATTACGAAGATAAACAAGCCTGACATGGGAATCCACTCCATAGAAGAAAAATGGTTTCTGAACACTTGAGAGATTCTTATGTACATTTCAATAATTAATTTGCTAACCAGGAGCCGTCAAGAGCTATCCATTAAAGCAGATCCTCAGACCCTCCAGCAAGGCTTTGTGTCACCAATCAGCCCCTCAGGCACCTGGAACTAATATAACTAAATTTCCTTTAAAATAGTATTAAAGAATGCAGAATGCCCCTAACAGGAGGGTAGGATGGGGAGGACCGTGTGGCTAGATGCAAATTACTGTCAAGGTTCCAGTTTTCCTGTAGAACATGGATTCATGGGCACTTATTACATGGGAGGGAGGGTAGGGAAGGAAGGAAGGAAGGAAGGAAGGAAGGAAGGAAGGAAGGAAGGAAGGAAGGAAGGAAGGAAGGAAGGAAGGAAGGGGCAAGTAGGCCAATGGCTAAGTGTTACTAACCAACGATAATGATGAATCCAGTTCTGTGCACTGAGATCCATTAATTACACACACACACACACACACACACATAACTTAAACTCGGATTTTTCATCAAACTGACCTTCCCTCTGAGTAGTCTGAACTGCCTATTTTGTTTTACTTTATTTTTATTTTTATTATTATTATTTTTTTGAGACAGAGTTTTGCGTGTGATCTCGACTCACCACAACCTCTGCCTCCCGGGTTCAAGCGATTCTCCTGTCTCAGCCTCCTGAGTAGCTGGGATTACAGGCATGTGCCACCACACCTGGATAATTTTGTATTTTAAGTAGCGACGGGGTTTCTCCCTGTTGGTCAGGCTGGTCTGGAGCTCCTGGCCTCCGGTGATCCATCCGTCTCAGCCTCCCAAAGTGCTGGGATTACAGGCATGAGCCACCACGCCCAGATTGAACTGCCTATTTTATTAATAGATGGTGATATTTTAATTGCTCCTGTGTGATTGAATCTTGGGTATGTGTATCTTTCAACTTTCAACAATAGGTAACATTTTTCTGGCCACACACTTCAGCACAGCTGGAGTCACTGAATCCTAAGTTCTCAGAGATTTTTCTGACTACCCTGGTGACTTTCAGATAATAGAACAGTCCTAAGAAACCAATGACATGCTCAAACTTATTAACTAGAATGCCAGGCTGCTGCGGGGGAGGCTGGGGTTGATGGGGCATTAGAGACACAGCGAGTGGTGACCTGTCCTGGAGGATGAGCTAACTTAGAAAGTAGCCCTCTGATACCCTCTATGTCCATGTTGCTAACACGGCCCCTTCTTTGTGACGGTTCCATTGTATTTGGCCTCCTCGGGAATGTTTTCCTAATGCTTGCTTTCTCTTTTTCCCCTTGGGGGCCCTGTGGGACCCAGAGCTGCAGAATGACCCAGGAGCATGGTGGTGGCTTCAGCGAGAGCTTGCCTCCCTCTGCACGCTCTGGAGCCCAGGCAAAAAATCTGTAATTAAGCATCTTGTCGTTAGAAAGATTAGTCAAAACCAGGCTGATCCCCGACAACTGATTGAAATCTCATTCCGCACAAATTACGGCATGGAAAATAATGATGGGTAATTAGTGCCTTTCAATCAGGGCTTTTTATCCATGATTTTCCAGGCTGCAGGCATCACAATGAGAAGAGAGAGGCTCTACCAAGGCAGAAAGAGACAACTGGAGGCAGAGTGGCTGCCCTGGGACAGCTGGGAGGTCCCAGTTCACTGGCTAAGCCCGGCACATGTGAGCTCAGGCTCACGGAGAGTGGCCGCTGCTGGCTTTTTGAAACTTCAGCCCTCACTTGGGTCCTCTCAGTCAAGTGTCCTTATGCAGGGCCCAGTGGTACCTGGTAGCTCTCACTTTAGTCCACCTAGCCTTGGCCAGCTCTGGGCTCTGACCACCACAAAGGGGTGTGTTTGAGGGAAGGACAACATCAAAAATTCAGAATATGCCCCCAAATACACCTCTAGTCTCCTTCTTTTCTGTAGCTATTGGAGCTCTGACATCTGTGAATTTAGCTTAACTTTTCTCAAATCTGTTTTTATTTTCACTCTATATCAAAACAGTGACATGGCATAAATATCCTACCTAATGGCCAGGCGTGGTGCTCACGCCTGTAATCCCATCGCTTTGGGAGGCCAAGGTGGGCAGATCATCTGAGGTCAGGAGTTTGAGACCAGCCTGACCAACATGGAAAAACCCCGTCTCTACGAAAAACACAAAAGTACAGGCGTGGTGGCGCATGCTTGTAATCCCGGCTACTCGAGAGACTGAGGCAGGGGAATCACTTGAACCTGGGAGGCCGAGGTTGTGGTGAGCCAAGATTGCGCCATTGCACTCCAGCCCGGGCAACAAGAGCAAAATTCTGTCTAAAAAAAACAAAAACAAAAACAAAACATATCTATGTCCCACCTACTGTCATTGAACACACTCAGTAGCCTCCAGATGGCTTTAGTCCTCACAATAGCCATGGCGCTGGGCCAGAGAGCTTTGTGGTTAGAGCTGGACTGCTTGGGTTTGAATCCTAGCTCTGCCCCTTATGAATGGGGTTATTTAACCTCTAGATGCCTCAGTTTTCTCATCTGTAAAATAGGGATGTGATTTATAATATTCATCTCACCGGGTGGTCTTGAGAATTAGTGAGTTAATGCAGAAAAGAGCTTAGAACAATGCCTGGCATACAGGAAGTACTTAATAAATATTAAGAGTTGTTTCTAGCATCCCTGTTTGGTAATGAGGAGACAGCTTCCATTTAGATTCTTTAAAATGTTCAATCCTAAATCAAGTAAGACCGTCTTACTCCCTCTCGCCTTCTATCGTTCATCCATCCATGCGTCTTCCCACCCACCCATTTCATTATGAATTTGCATGCCTGTTACTTCCACTGACACAGTCCCATTTTAGGCAAAGGGGCCCACATTCAGGCACTGCTAGAACTGACTGGCCAGCACTAGCCTCTCTCCTGAGAACTGCATCTGACCCCAACATACATTGCCTGTCTTTCTGTCTGTGCACACGCATGTACACACACACACACACACACACACACACACACACACACACAGCTCCTGCAGGAATTGCCATATTCTTAGAGACATCCTATATCTACCTTCCTGGCTCAGCTTATTGACCCAGGGTGGGCTCCTGATCCAAGCTGGGCCAGTGAGTCTCTGCCACTAGATTTTTGGTGTCAGGGCTGCCTCTCCAGGGACAGAGGCAGTAAGATGGACAGCTCAAGAGCTGAGCAAGGTCATCCTTCCCTCCCATGTGCAGTGAGAGAGAAGAATATCGAAGCTGGCAGCAGAGAGAAGCAACGATTGAGGCAGAGAGTCCTGGGAGCCCCAGTTGCTGTTGGCAATTGCTCCTATGCCCCTGCAGCATCTCTGCTCAGGTGAACGAGCATGGCCTGATTCCCTGATGCTATAGTCCACTCGAGGGGGCTTCTCGCATTTAACCAAAACAATAGCTCACACATTGTCTCTTTCATTCATTCACTCATTCAACTACTATTGTCTTAAAATTTTTTTTTTTTTTTTGTAGAGACAGAGTCTCCCCATGTTGCCCAGACTGGTCTTGAACTCCTGGGCTTAGGAAATCCTCCCACCTCAGCCTCCCAAATTGCTGGGATTACAGGTGTGAGCCAGCATGCCTGGCCTCAACTATTGTTCTTTGAATATCTACTGCATGCTTGACACTTTTGCAGCCCTGGGGATACAGGTGAGCAAGGTGATTGGGTCCCTGCCCTCAAGGAGAGACAATACCATAGTTCATTGACTCAGAGCTGTACCATTTTTTCACTTTTTACCATCTTGGCAATCAGAATTCACCGGAAATCTATGGCATGTCTTAGTTTAATTGAATTAGTGGTTCCAGAAATCATGGTGTCCCTTGCAATAGACGATGTCATAAATTCAATGACATATGATAAACAGTGTAGCTGAGACTGCCATGAGTTCAACAAAAGTTAATTCATTTTCTTGCTAGACACCAGGAGGACTACATTTCTAGTGTCACCCTGGCCATTGGCTATGGCCATGTGACTGGGTCTTGGCCAATGGGATGTGGGCAAAGTGATATAAGCCACTCCCTTATCGGGCCCATAAAAATCTCCCATAGACTCTTGCCCTCCTCCCCCACTCCACTCCCTCCCCTCCTCTCTCCAATTCCTCTCTCTTCCCCCATCTTCAGGCCAGGGGGTTCCAAGACCCTGGGGGAGAGCAGAGCCACAAATTAGCAGGAGCCCGGGTCCCTGAACACCTTGTGAAAGGTCACCTGCCAAACACCCTCACCTGTGGGCAAGACCAACTTCTGCCGTGTTAAGCAACTGAAACACTCGGCTTATGTGAAATAATGCCAAGTGTCATCCCCCCTAACGTGATAAGTAAACAGCCAAATGGTATCAATGCAGTTAGTGCTGAGTGCTATGAGAAACAGCAGGGAGGGCTGGCTGTGGTGGCTCACACGTGTAATCCCAGCCCTTTGGGAGGCTGAGGCTCCCAAAATTAGCTGGGCGTGGTGGTGGGCACGTGTAATCCCAGCTACTTGGGAGGCTGAGGCAGGAGAATCACTCGAACCCAGGTGGTGGAGGTTGCAGTGAGCTGAGGCAGAGGTTGCAGAGATCACACCACTGTACTCCAGCCCGGCCGACAGAGTGAGACTCTGTCTCAAAAAACAAACAAACAAAAAACCAGCAGGGAGGACACAGCATAGTGGGTCGGGGGAGTATCCAGAGAGAGCTGCCAGAGAGGGCTTCTCTGAGGCAGTGACATTTAAGCGGGGGCCTGAAGGAGAGAGGGAGGGTCCACACAGGGAAAGCTCTATGTTGGAGGGACAGCAGGGAAATCCGTTGCTGGAAGGGAGGAGGAGAGGGAGGAAGGCGGGGAGGAGGGAGGGGCAGGCAGAACCCCCACACAGCCAGGGGCACTCAGGCAGGCCAGGACAGAAGGGCATTCAGCCCACCCTCATCCAATGTTTGAGTCCCTGTCCCTGAATCCCAGACATGTGACCACCTGCCTTGTAAAGACCCTAGTGATAGAGATCACTAGTTCAGGAGGCAAATATTTACATCTTGCTCAGAATGCTAAAAAAATAATAAAAATAAAAATAAAAGGGTTTTTTTTTTGTGAAAAGTAAAAGTATTTCTTCCCTCTGAGTTTCCAGTTGCAGTTTATACAACCCCACCCCTCAGGACCTACAGAACAAGTCTAAGCCCTTCCATGAGACAGCCCTCCAGACTGCGGAAGGCAGCTCCTGCTCCCTGCGGATCCTCCCCTCTCCTCACCGGGGTCAACATCCCCTGCACTTCCAAGAAGAACCCGCCTGCTCTGTCTTCTCTTCTTAAAGAACAGCAGCAGGCCAGGCGCAGTGGCTCATACCTGTAATGGGATTTACAGGTGTGAGCCTCAGGGAGGCTGAGGCGGGAAGATCACTTGAGGTCAGGAGTTCGAGACCAGCACCACCAACATGGTGAAACCCCATCTCTACTAAAAATATAAAAACTAGCCGGGCGTGGTGGTACACGCCTGAAATCCCAGCTGCTTCAGAGGCAGAGGCAGGAGAATCACTTGAACCTGGGAGGTGGAGGTTGCAGTGAGCCGAGATTGCACCACTGCATTCCAGTCTGGGCAACAGAGTGACACTCCGTCTCAAACAAACAAACAAACAAACAAAAAGAGCATTAGAACTGAGCACAGTTCTCCAAGTGAATTGTGCACAGCACAGGGCAGAACATTACCGACACCTCCCTCATCCTGGACGCTATACTTCTGCTTATACAACCCAGGATGCAATCGGTGCTTGGCTCATGTTGCTGACCTCCACTCTGATCACACATCTGAGTCTCTTTTGTGTGTGTTGTGACTGGGCCGCACTGCTGCCCCCTGTGCATTCCCAAAGGACAGTGTGCAGACCCATACAACGAAGGGGACAAAACTTCTATCCACTCCCTGGTCATGGCCATGGCCCTTTCTACATGGCCGTGTGTATACCAGGACAGGATCAGGGTCTGAGAAAGGGGGTCAGCCAGTGCCCCACAAGCAGACCCCACATAGGAAGCTTAGGGCTCCCAGTAGCCATTCTTCCTCCTGACTCAATTTTTCAGTCTTTGTGCAAATGGGCAGCCTGGGCAGATGGCAAAGAGGTATCTTAACTCAGGTGGACAGATAGGGACTGGCCACTGCAGCCAACTGAGATCCCTGTTCTGATCTCTGTAATGACAAGAGTGCTCACATATGGAGGGCTTGCTCTCTATGCTCAGTTATTAAATCACTGATTTCTTGCAACAACTAGTTGAGGTACTATCATTTCCCCCATTTTGCAGATGTGCAAACTGAGGCCCAGAGGGGTTAAATATCTTGGCAGGGACCACACAGCCAGAAAGTGCTGTTGTGAGTTACATCACGAAGGGGAGTAAGTCACAACACTCCTCTGCTCAAGACACCAGGCGCTCTAGTGAAGCAGGAGTCCTTTCCACAGCTCAGAAGGCCTCTGGGTCTGCCCCCCAACGTCTGTCATGCTATCTCCTGCCCGCTCTCCCCTGAGGTCACTCCATCCCAGCCATACTGGCCTCCTGACTGGTTCTTGACTACACCAATCACTTTCCCTGCTCAGGGTCTTTGCTCCCCATGTATGATGGCAGAGGCTGTCTGTTTTCTTTCCTGCCCTACTCCAGTGTCTAGAATAGTAGTAGACACATAGAAGGTGCAGAATAAATATTTGTTGAATAAGTAAGGAGGGTTAGGTGGGATCTAAGGACCCCAGTCAAACAACCATTACCGTTTCCAGAGGCCTGCACTCCCTCAGGATGTGACAGTCACAGGCCTGAGACACACGACAGGATCAAGGTCTGAGAAAGGGAGTCCGCCAGCGCCCCAGGAGCAGAACCCACAGAGCCCCTGGGGTCCAGTGAAGCCCACGAAGGTTCCTAAAGGATCCACCTTGCCATCAGTTTTGATCGAATTCTGACCATCCTGGTTTAAAGAGTTTATGAAAGGATGATGCGGTGGCTCATGTCTGTAATCTCAACAATTTGGGAAGCCAAGGTGAGCAGATCACTTGAGGTCAAGAGTTCGAGACCAGCCTGGCCAACATGGTGAAACCTCGTCTCTACTAAAAATACAAAAACTAGCCAGGTGTGGTGGCGTCCACCTGTAATCCCAGCTACTCAGGAGGCTGATGCATGAGAATCACTTGAGCGTGGGAGGCGGAGGATGCAGTGAGCCGAGATTGTGCCACTGCACTCCAGCCTGGGTGAAAGAGAGAGACTCTGTCTCAAAACAAAACAAAACAAGTTTATGAAAGATGTGTGCATTTTTCTTACTTTCTGGTTTTGGTTGCTTTTTTGTACGTACCCCAAGCCACTTAATGTGTTGGCCGGCAACGTAGAGAGGCTAGAGTCTGAGAGCCAGTCATTGAGACATCTGCCTTCAAAATGCTAAAAACTAAATGTTAACACAAAATCAGTGTAATGTGTAAAGAAACTGTGGGAAGCGGGGCTGGAAAGGGGTTGCTTGACTTCAGAGCCAGAATCCCACTGTGTAAAGAAAAATGTTTCACCGCCCCCTGCCCTTGAGAGAGGGAACTGACAGGGCCTGGACATGAAGGCTCTGGGCCCAGCTCACCTGGGTCAGAATCCTGGCCTGTCACTGACTCGCTGTGCAACCATTGCCTGACCTCTCTAGGACTTGGTTTCCTCATCTGCAAAATGGGTAAGATAGACATATCTACCTCATAGAATTATTCTGAGGAGTAAATGACCCAATGATGTGAAGCATTGACGGCTCCTGTACATTGTAAGTGCTCGAAAATATGTGCTATTATCTCAGCTCTCTTGGGTACACGTCCTGGCAGCCACAGCAAGGGTGGTGCCTGCCCACATGGTTCTCAGTCATCTCCTCTGTAAACTGAGTATAAGAGGGAAATATCAGCCAGGCGCTGTGGCTCATGCCTGTAATTCCAGCACTTTGGGAGGCCGAGGCAGGCAGATCATGAGGTCAGGAGATTGAGACCATTGTGACCAACATGGTGGAACCCTGTCTCTACTAAAATGCAAAAAAAAAAAAATTAGCTGGGTGTGGTGGCAGGCACCTGTAGTCCCAGCTACACGGGAGGCTGAGGCAGGATAATTGCTTGAACCTGGGAGGCGGAGGTTGCAGTGACCCGACATTGCGCCACTGCACTCCAGCCTGGCAACAGAGCGAGACTCCATCTCAAAAAAAAAAAAAAAAAGAAGAAATGTGGCAAGGGCTGTGTGTTCCCACACTCTGGAAAGGAGAAGCAGAGGTAGGGGTCACTCCCAGGCTCCTTGGCCTTCTAATCCAGGCATTTGCGGGAGGGGACTGTAGCCACCAGGACTGCCCTTGGCAAGACTGTCACTTATCACACTAGCTTCTCCAGACAGGGCATTTTGACTATTGATCTGATAAATAAACAGCCTGCTGGCTCGATCAAAATGTTATTTTGCATTTCAATTACTGCTCACTGATGCAACCTTCATCCTGCGAGATGCTGTTGGCAATGGCAGAGCCCTGCCACTGGCTGGAGAGGTAGAGCCACCCCCTACCAGTGCCCAACCACACCCTCCCTCCCTGGGAAGTGAGGGGTCCTTGGGGAAGACAGCAGCTCTCAGGGAGGGGAGGGAGGAGAGTGACAGGGGGACTGGAGGGGCAGCTGTGGCAGGCAGGAAGGCTGCAGGTGAGCCAGACTGGGACACACCTAACCTAGCCTGTGCCCTCCAGGGACCTCAGTGCCCCTGCTGCTTTGTGGAGTGGCCTTGGGCATGTCATTACACTTCACTGCATCTTAGCTGCTGCATCAGTAAACTGGATCCAAGAAAAACTCTCCTACTCCACTGGCTTATTGTAAGGACACATGGAGTAAACAGATGTGTGAGCTCTTTGGAAGAAAAAGAGAGACACGAATGCTGCTATATTATATAACCGAATAATAATACTACATTTCCTTTCTTTTTAAGCAGTTGCTATGTGCAAAGAGATTTACACACATAAGCTTATTTACTCCTCAAAGTAACTCTGGAATTTTCATCCTGATTTATACATGGGAAAATCAATCGAGGCACTAGACATTGTCAGGTGGGCCCCACACCTTCCATGGCATGTGGAAAGGCAAAGATGTGCCCTCTTAGCCATCCTGATGCCAATGTATGGGATTTTAACCACTCTGGGGTTACCCATCTCTGGAGAGGTGACTCCAGACAGGCCTCCTTCTTCCCTATCCTGGCCGGCCTAGCCTTTAAAGGTGGGCAGAAGAGAGGTGGGCTCTGTGCTCCTCTGGCTGGATCCAGGCTGGGAAGAGGGGCAAGGCTGCTGACAGCTGGCCGGCCAAGCAGACTCTTTCCTGGACTGCTTGAGTACTGGGACCAGTGTTCCAAGGCCAGCATCGGGCCCCAAGGAACCAGAGGGTGACGGGTGAGTGCTTTGGGTGCTCAGTGAGACACTGCAGGGGTCTGAATACCTGGGCACACCTCACTGCACGGGACAGGCAGAAGAAATATCATTTAGAGCCAGAGGAATCAGCAGGGCCATGTCATCCATGTGCACCGGTGGGGTGTGTGTGGGTGGTCTGCAGGCTCTGAATTTGGAAACTTCGACGTGGATGAAATGGGAACCCCCAATATAAAGGGCATGGTGGCCACCGGTTTCAGGGGACCCCTTTTTGAAAAGGACAGTCCATCCCTCCAACCTCTGTGGGCTTTGGTCGAATTGAAGGTAATTTTTGGCCATTTGGCTCAAGTGCCAAAATTGCTTTGTCTTTTGTACTCACAGTGCACTGACCTAAATGTGCTGCCTTCTCTTTCTCTCTCTCTCTCTCTGTGTATGTGTGTGTGTGTGTCTGTCTCTCTCTCTCTCATACACACACACACACACACACACACACACACACACTCTCACACCCTCTAGGAGAAGACCTATTAGCTCATGCACTTAGAACTGTGGCCTCCCAACTCTCTCATTCATGTCGGAACTGCAACTTTGTAGTTTACATTTCAAGTTTTAAAATATAATAAATAGCACAAGTGCCTTCTGAGTTCTTACTATGTTTGGTAGAAAGAGCCCAGTGACTAACTGATGTGGTGTCTGCTGTGAGGCTGTGTGTCCTAGAGAGAGCCACTTGCCCTGTCTGGCTTCAGTCATTCTATGTCCCTTTCTGGAAAACAGAGAGCCCTCACCATCTGCCAGAGGGGCCTGAAGATGCATGAAACAGGAGGTAAGACAGTTGGCTCTCTGGCAGGAAGCTGGACCACTGGTCCTGAGATTTACCTGGGAAGCTGCCTGCTAGTCATGAACCTTTTGCTCATTTGCTCATGCTGGTTTCATAGGTAACTCAAGGGTTAAAAATGAGATTACCTAGAGAAAAAAAACTACATGACAAAATTAAACACTCGCTGTAATACAACGGCCTGAGACCAATATGGTGTGTAAAGACTGAGAATCCATAACTCTCTAGCCTCTTGCCCCATGAGTCAGATCCCTAGCCAAACCCCAGTCCTCCTGCCCCATGAGATAGACCCTCTCCTTCCCAGGATCCAGGGCTCTGGGCTTTCCTGCCCACATCCAACCCAGAGCTGCCTGCCCCCTCTACCCCTCTGTAGGCAACTCAGGCCAGCCTACACTGGAAAGAGCACAGGGACTCTCGGCCCACGTGCAAGTCTTGACTTTGTCCTTCCTTCCTCCATGCCCTTCAGCAGGTTCTTGACCTTCTGTGAGCCTCCAGTAACCCATTTTACTACCATAACTCATGGAGTTATTGTGAGGATCAATATAGAATACGATCTTCAAAGGCTTTGCAAAGTGCTTCCTGCAAAGTTGTCACAACCTCCCTGCCATCCTCACTCTGGCATTTCACAGCCCCAGCTCCTGCAAGAGGAAGTGAATGTCTTCAGGGTAATCAGTCTCACCAGGGGCTCAACCAGCAATGAAACCGAAAAGAAACCCGAAGTTCATGAGCACTTCCATGTCTCACCCCAGTTAACCCTCATCAGGCTCGGGGGTGAATATTCTCACCCCCAGGATAAGAATGAAGCATGGAAGATTTCCTTGTTCAATGTCACTTAGTGGGTAGGGAGCAAAGCCAGGACTGAACCCAGCACCGTGTCCCCCACCCTTGATTCCTGAGTTCTAAGCTCGACCTCAACATTTTGCAGACTCAGCCGGGTGCGGTGGCTCACTCTTGTAATCCCAGCAGTTTGGGAGACCGAGGCAGGAAGATCACCTGAGGTCAGGAGTTCGAGATCAGCCTGGCCAACATGGTGAAACCCCATCTCTACTAAAAATGTAAAAATTAGCTAGGCGCAGTGGCACATGCCCGTAGTCCCAGGTACTCAGGAGGCTGACACAGGAGAATCATTTGAGCCTGAAAGACGAAGGTTGTAGTGAGCCACGATCGCTCCATTGCACTCCAGGCAGGTGACAGAGCGAAACCTCGTCTCAAAAAAAAAAAAAAAAATTTTTTTTTTTTTTACAGACTCTCAGCATCACGATTCCAAATAAAAATAGATAGTTGAAAAATGGAAAAGCGAAATACCTGGCCAGCACTTCTAAAAACTCTCAAGGTTAGGCTGGGCACAGTGGCTCACGCCTGTAATCCCAGCAGTTTGGAGGCCGAGGCAGGCAGATCACTTGAGGCCAGGAGTTTGAGACCAGCCTGGCCAACATGGTGAAACCCTGTCTCTACTAAAAAATAAAAAAGTAGCTGGGTGTGGTGGCAGGCACCTGTAATCCCAGCTACTAGGGAGGCTGAGGCACGATAATCGCTTGAATCCGGGAAGCGGGAGGTTGCAGTGAGCTGAGATCCCTCCACTGCACTCCAGCCTGGGCGACAGAGCAACACTCCGTCTCAAAACAAACAACCAACCAAACAAAAACCGTGAAGGTTTATGAAAATCATGGAAAGTCTGAGAAACTATCACAGATGAGGGGAGACTACACAGACATGACAATTAAATGCAGTATGGGATTCTGCATGGGATCCTGGAAGAGAAAAAGGATATTAGTGGAAAAACAAATGAAATCTGAATAAAGTATGGAAGTTACTTCATAGTAATGTACCAAGGTTGGTTTCTTAGTTGCGACAGTTCTATGGTGGTAATATATGAAGCTAACAAAAGGGAAAACCAGACAAGGGACATATAGGAGCCCTCTGCACTATCTTGGCAATTTTTCTGTAAAGCTAAAGAATGATTTCATTAAAAAGTTTGTTTGTTTGTTTGTTTGTTTGTTTGTTTATTTTGCTTTTGAGACGGAGTTTCACTTTGTCGCCCAGGCTGGAGTGCAGTGGTGCAATCTCGGCTCACTGCAAGCTCCGCCTCCTGGGTTCACACCATTCTGCCTCAGCCTCCCAAGTAGCTGGGACTACAGTAAAAAGTTTCTTTAAAAGCGGCAAAAGGACAGGCACAGTGGCTCACGCCTGTAATCTCAGCATTTTGGGAGGCTGAGGCAGGTGGATCACCTGAGGTCGCTGGTTCAAGACCAGCCTGACCAACATGGTGAAACCCCATCTTTACTAAAAATACAAAATTAGCCAGGCGTGGTGGTGGGCGTCTGTAATCCCAGCTACTCGGGAGGCTGAGGCAGGAGAATCACTTGAACTTGGGAGGCGGAGGTTGCAATGAGCCGAGATCATGCCTCTGCACTCCAGCCTGGGTGACAGAGCCAGACTCCATCTCAAAAAAAAAAAAAAAAAAAAAAACGTAGAAAAATGTGTAAAAGCCCCATCTGGCTCTGCCTCTTGGAGGAGAGGGGAGGCACTCACTTGGCCCACCGCCCACCTGTTCTCACGAGGCACCTGCTTCTCCAGTGGCTCCTCTCTCATGGCCAGGGACTACCTGTGTGATGCCTCGGGCCTCTGGGAAGGCTTGTTCTTTCTGCCTCTGCACCTTTGCACCACAGATCCACCACCTGCCATGCCTTCAGCTCTTGTCACTAGAAGTCACACTATAGTTTTACCTGTCAAGAGCCAAAAAGATGAGCAAACACTTCCAAACACTTATCTCGCTGCTACAGAATTATCCCAACATAGTCAAAAGTCACATGCTTGAAATATGCTTGAAATGTGTGTTTGCTGCACACACACACACACACACATATGCGCGCACACAGACACACACAGACGCTGCAGGAAACAACGTCGATGTTGATGAATAACACCACATCCACTGGGTTGAATTGTAGAATAATGGGAACTAGAAGACACCAGAGAAACACACTAGGAACAAAAGCCAGTCTCTTCCACGGCCTGCAAAGCCTGTGACCTGACCCCAGCCACCTTTCCAACTTCACATCCCACCTTCCCACATTCCACCCATGCTGGTCTCCTACTATTCCCCAAGTGTGCCAAGGGCATCACCATCCCAGGGCCTTTGCACTGACTGCTCCCCCTACCTGGAGTACCCAGATAGCCACATAGCTCACCCCATCATTTGTCAGGTCTCTGCTGAGATGTCACGTTTTCAGGGAAGACACCCTGACCCCCATCAGGTACTCTACATCTTTTTTTTTTTTTTCTTCTTCTTCTTTTTTTTTTTTTGAGATGGAGTCTCACTCTGTTGGCCAGCTTGGATTGTTGTGGCGTGATCTTGGTTCACTGTAACCTCCGCCTCCTGGGTTCAAGCTATTCTCCTGCCTCAGCCTCCTGAGTAGCTGGGATTACAGGTGCCCGCCACCATGCCCGGCTAATTTCGTATACTCTACATCTTATCCTGGTCTACTTTCTTCACAGCCATGCTTAATATCTGACATCCTATTATCTGTTTTATTGCTTCTCTGTTTGTCATCTGTCCACCTAAGGTAAGGTCCCTGAAGGCAGGGTCTTGGACTAATTGTTTTATCTCAGAACCAAGACACATCGTAGGTGCTCGGTAAATATATGAGTCAATGAACAAAACCCAGAGATGGGCCGGGAAAGGTGGCTCACACCTGAAATCCCAGCACTTTGGGAGGCTGAAGTGGGTGGATCATCTGAAGTCAGGAGTTTGAGACCAGACTGGCCAACATGGTGAAACCCAGTCTCTACTAAAAATACAAAATTAGCCGGGCATGGTTGTGGGCACCTGTAATCCTAGCTACTCAGGAGGCTGGGGCAGGAGAATTGCTTGAACCCAGGAGGTGGAGGCTGCAGTGAGCCACAATCACACCACTGCACTCCATTCTGGGCGACAAGAGTGAAACTCCATCTCAAAAAAAGAGAAAAAAAACCCCCAAAAAACAGAGATGGGGGGAAAGAATGCTATAAGTAAAAAAAAAATAGAGGCTGGGTGCAGTGGTTCATGCCTGTAATCCCAGCACTTTGGGAGGCAAAGGCGGTCTGAACTGGAGTTTGAGACTGACCTGGCCAACATGGCGAAAACCCATCTCTACAAAAATGCAAAATTAGCTGGGTGTGGTGGTGGGCGCCTATAGCCCAGCTACTCCAAGGGCTGAGGCAGGAGGATCCCTTGATCCCAGGAGCCAGGAGGTTGTAGTGAGCTGTGATCACACCACTGCACTCCAGCATGTGTGACAGAGCAAAGACCCTCAAAAAAAAAAAAAGTTGGGGGGGGAGGAATGGTACATTGCTCTAATTATGTAATGTAAAAAGGGTATATATGGAAGATCATGTTCCAAAATGGAAATAGAAGTGACATTTGGGAAATTAGCTGATTATTTTACCTTCCTCAAATTATTTAATACTGTAATATGGTACGAAACTATAAAGAGGATAAGTTTTGACATTGTTCAAAGTCTACTTCTCCCTTGCTTGCTGTGTGACTGTAGGCAAGCCACTTAGCCTCTCTGAGCTTTGGATGTTTTGTCTACAAAAGTGATGTCATATCCCTTTACTTAGAGGGTTGCTGTGAGGATTCGAAAGACAATGAAAAGAAAGTGCTTGTCAGGTGCTGTGGCTCATGCCTGTAATCCCGGCACTTTGGGAGGCCAAAACGGGAGCATCATTTGAGTCCAAAAGTTTGAGACCAGCCTGGGCAACACAGTGAGACCCCTATCTCTATTTATTTACTAATTTTTTATTTATTTTTGAGACAGAGTCTCACTCTTTTGCCCAGTCTAGAGTGCAATAGCACTATCTCAGCTCACTGAAACTTCCGCCTTCCGGGTTGAAGCGATTCTTCTGTCTTAGCCTCCTGAGTAGCTGGGATTACAGGTGCAAACCACCACACCCAGCTAATGTTTGTATTTTTAGTAGAGACGGGGTTTTACCATGTTGGCCAGGCTGGTCTCAAACTCCTAACCTCGTGATCTGCCCGTCTCGGTCTCCCAAAGTGATAGGATTAGAGGAATGAGCCACCGTGCCTGGCCATCCTATCTCTATTTAATATGAAAAGTTTTAAAACAATTTAAGTGCTTACCACTGTACTCAGCATAGAGAGGTGGCTTCTACAGAGTTCACTCTTCACACCCCTAAAGTTTGTACAAGGTATTTTATTTTAGACTGAATCCAAATGTCACCGCTCTACAACTGTTCTGAGTTAGGCACTCCCCTCTGAAACTCCACTGAGCTTGGAACACACTAAGTTATAGATGCCAGAGTTAGCATCTTGCCAGTCCCCAACTCCACGCCACTAGCTCCTAGAAGGCAGGGCTCTTGACTTGCTCACATCTGGGTCCCCATAGCACCCTGATAAGTGCTGGCCCAGAGGTAGCTCTGATACTGAATGGATGGGCAACTCACAAACCAAGGCTGGGGCACTCAGAGGTAGAGTTTTCATAGAATTTAAAGGTGGGGGGATTCAGAGGCTCATTTACTTCAACAACCTTTTTACAGATGAGGCCCTGAGAGGGCCAGGGACTTGCCTCAGGTCACTAGGCCTGGGAGGGCCAGGCTCCCAGCCCCCAGAGCCACCACAGGCCACTGCACCTCCAGGCCATGGGCAGTCCACCTGGTGCCTCTCTGGGAAAAGGCGCCTGAGGAGGAGAGGGTTACAGAGTATCTCCTTCCAATCAGCGATTGTGCTAATCAATCAACTCAATTAAATCTAGAATTTTTTTTTTTTAAGGAACAAACAAAAACAGCAGCAGAAAGTAATGACTAATAATCAAGTAAAATTGGATTATTTCTGTGCTGACTGGTTGGGGGAGTGGGAATCTGAGACAGGTCACTGGAGCAAGCGAAGAAAGTAAAGAGGAAGAGACTGCAAGCTCAGCAACGAGCAGGGGACTGAGCTGGGGAGGAACCGCAGGGGCAGAACTCGGCCTTCCGAAATGAAAACCATGAAAACCGTCACCAGACGCAGAAGGTACTGCACCCAGGCACCGCTCTAAGTGCAGACCACAGATTAACTCACCTCCTGTTCACAGCAACCCTAAGGGTCAGAACTATTATGATCTTGATTTATAGATATAAAAAACTTGGGAGCAAAATAATTTGGTTAAGGTCACAGCTGGGGTGGAGCCAGGATTTGTTTGAACCCCTGTGGGTTTTTGTGCTTCAGGGCATGCAGTATGCAGGGGCGGGGGACAGTGCAGGGGCAGGGATGGTGCAGGGGCGGGGACGGTGCAGGGCCGGGGGGACGGTGCAGGGGCGGGGGACGGTGCAGGGCCGGGGGACGGTGCAGGGGCGGGGACGGTGCAGGCGCCGCCTCTGCTGCATGTGTCTGGGGATGGAACACGGCTGCACATGAAAAATTGTTACTATTCACTTACTTATTTCATTTACTACACATCTACTGAGTCAAACACAACAGGGATCCTGCCCCTCAGCTCAGTAGCTCGTGGAGATACAAATAAGTGATCAATGACCATAAAGTCACTGGACAAGGAAGGACCCCAAAGCAACACGATAGGGTCACACACACATATTCATGGGACCCTGCGAGTGCCGAGAAGGAGTGTCTAACCCTTCTTAGGGGAAGGGAGTCAGGGAAGGCTTCCTGGAGGAGGAGTCTAGGCTATGTCTTGAAGGACAAGTAGGTGTCCGCCAGGCCAAGAAGGGGAGAGGGTGGGAAATGGCATTCTGGGCACTGGAACCAGTGTATGCAAATCACAGAGAGAGAGAACAGCAGCATACAACCAAGGAACTGGAGTTGGCGTGGGGAGTCTGGGACACAGGTGTGTGGCCAGGGCAGGGGCGCAGGAGGAAGGTAGGTCTGTCAGGAGACCAGGATGGACAGGTGGGCAGGGGCCAGCTAGGAGATTCAACACCAGGGGTTTCAACATCACCCTTTGAGGGGCAGGCTCATCACACCGATAGCACTGTGGTGCAGCTTTGCCTCACCTGACCGCCCGCACCCAGCTCTTTGCAAACTGCCTGCACAGTCCTCCCCTGCGATGCTGGGTCTGGGTGGGGTGGTCACCATTCACTTTCCACATCAAGGAAACCCAAGGCTCCAAAAGGTAAAATGACCAGTCATTCAGCTGGCTTAGAACTCGAGCCTTCTTTTTTTATTTTTCTAAAGGCACAAGCCACCATGCCTAGTTAATGTAATGTAATTTAATTTTTTGTAGAGATAGGGTCTCCCTGTGTTGCCCATACTGGTGTTGAACTCCTGGGCTCAAACGATCCTCCTGCCCTGGCCTCCTGAGTCATTTGGATTACAGGCCTGAGCCACTGCAACTCGGGCCTTCTGCTTCATAGTCCTGTCCTTATTTCCCCCACCCACCTTTCTTTGCAATACAAATGCATTAGCAAAGCTAGCTATTTAAAGGAACCCTGCAGCTAATCCTTATGTAAACGGAAAATCTTTCAGCAAAGCTAATAATCACTCCATAATCCAGCAGTTATATAATTCTGGATTTTATAGTACAGCATCCAAAGCTGAGGTATTCTGGTCCCTACAAAACCTTTGTCGGGGGGGATGGGGTTGGCATAAAGATCTGGTGAAAAGGGGTGGCTTGCAAGGAGGAGGATGGAGGCTCCCAGGTCAACAGCCTGGTGGAGGAGCCAAGACCTCGCAGCTTCCAGCCAGGGTTGGGTGGGAGGGAGAATAGGGTACTAGGCGGTGAGGGAGAGGGAGGGGGTAAAGAAAGGTGCTCAGCCCACTGGTCCCCACAAGACTGAAACCACATCAGCCAGATTGTTCCATATCTTCCAAATACCAAGAAACAAGAGAGGGAACTACTTCCACTCCTCAGAAGGGGAAACTGAGGTACTGAAGAACAGGAAGCCACTCCATCTACTCCTGTACCCCAGGAGCATGCCCCAAACCCTGCGAACAGCTTGGGCTGCAACTGATGCCTCTGTTCTCAGTCAGTCTTCCCGATTTGATTGTTCGTCCCCTGAGGGCAGAGTCCGAGGTCTGTTCTTCTTTGTGACAGCACGTAGCAGAATACCAAGTAAATAGCAGGTTCTCAATAAATGTGAGTGGGAATCCAAACTGGCTCACTTTACAGAAATTAGATTCACAACAAAGATAAAGAAGAATCAAGATCTTGATTTAAAACTGGTAAAGAGACAGGAATAAAATGGGAAATCGTATTTATGGAGCATCTCTTGTACACCTGACACTATGCTAACTGTATTTAAAATGATACTAGCTTATTACGTAGATTATGTTTAAAAATATTAAATATTAAATAATAGTGTGATGATAACAGAACAATACTATTCTTATCGTTGAGGCAAGTTGCACAGAGCAGATGAGCAAGGTATGGAAGCTTCTCTAGCTAGTGACACTCATAATCGCTAATGTTTACTGAGAGATTACCATGTACCAGGTACCATGCCATGGTATCATTCCACCCTCCAAAGAACCCTCCGGAGTTGATACTGTGATTATCTGTTAGGAAACTGGGTGCTGACTCTAGGTTATAATGCCACACAATTTGTAGCACGTGCTGCCACCAGCATCCTCCGCTCTGTAACACACACAGTGCCTAGTAGGAAGTGGGCAGAACTCAAGATCCAGATAAAGCAGGCAAGGATTCACTCAACACTCTCCACCCCTCACTCTCATAAAGGGGTACTGAGCTGAAGGAGACCCTAGTAAAGATGCCCTTGCAAGTTTGCCTCCTGGTTTTTCGTTTTGTTTTGTTTTGGAGATGGAGTCTTGCTTTGTTGTCCAGGTTGGAGTTCAGTGGTGCAATCTCAGCTTACTGCATCCTCCGCCTTCCAGGTTCAAGTGGTTCTCCTGCCTCAGCCTCCCGAGTAGCTGGGGTTACAGGTGCCTGCCACCACACCCAGCTAATTTTTGTATTTTTAGTAGAGACAGGGTTTCACTACGTTGGTCAGGCTGGTCTTGAACTCCTGACCTCAGGTGATCTGCCCACCTCGGCCTCCCAAAGTGCTGGGATTACAGGCGTGAGCTACCACGCCCGGCCTTGCATCCTGTTTTTAGGATGCTTGGGTATAAGTGGACAAAACGATAGCATATGGATGGACCCAAGGAAAAAAGAGTGGGCCGGGCGCCGTGGCTCACGCCTATAATCCCAGCACTTTGGGAGGCCAAGGCAGGCAGATCACTTGAGATCAGGAGTTTGAGACCAGCCTGGTCAACATGGCAAAACCCCGTCTCTACTAAAAATACAAAAATTAGCCGGGCTTGGTGGCATGTGTCTGTAATCCCAGCTACTCAGGAGGCTGAGGCACAAGAATCACTTGAACCCAGGAGGGGGAGGTTGCAGTGAGCCAAGATTGTGCCACTGCCCTCCAGCCTGGGTGATAGAGCGAGACTCCTTCTCAAAAAAAAGGAAAGGAAAGGAAGGAAGGAAGGAAGGAAGGAATGAAGGAAGGAAGGAAGGAGTTGGAGAAGTGGAAACTCAAATATTTGCTGTGTTTAGCTCTGAACAGCCCCCTCTCTTTCTGGGAAAGGCATATAGGAGAGCATATGATTTCACAGAAAGACCCCAGGATATAAAGCCGGACCGCCAGCTCATTCACAATTTGGATCCTGGCCCTGCCACTCACCAGTGGGCACTTCACCAACCTGTGCCTCCATTCTCTATCAGTAAAATGGGAACACCAGGTTTCCTCTGCAGGTTTCTTGGAGAGATTAAGAAAGCTGTGTATGAGTGCACATGGGCAATTTTTGAAAATATTGTAAGGTTCACAGAAAACTTGGTAACTGTGGCTACTTTTAGGGATTCTATCTAGGGGACTAAGGATTAGAGGAGGAAAAATACCCCACCAGTCACTGCCTGCACTCTCATAGTGTTTGACTTTTTTTGTTACACGTGTGAATGTATTACTTTTTTTAAAAGACTGAAAAAATGAAACAAAATGTACATATAACAGCTCAATAAATGGTAAGCAATACACCAAGTCTTTTTTTTTTTTTTTTTTTTTTTTTGAGACCTGTCTTGCTCTGTCGCCCAGGCTGGAGTGCAGTGGCATGAACTCGGCCCACTGCAACCTCCACCCTTTGGTTCAAGTGATTCTCCTGCCTCAGCCTCCCGAGTAGCTGGGATTACAGGCATGGGCCACCATGCCCGGCTAATTTTTGTATTTTTAATAGAGATGGAGTTTCACCACATTGGCCAGGGTGGTCTCAAACTGCTGACCTCAGGTGATCCACCCACCTCAGCCTCTCAAAGTGCTGGCATTACAGGACTGAGCCACCAGGCCCACCCTGGTCCTCTTAAAAGTTTGCTTCATTCTCCCAGATGGCGTAAAACCATGAGACATCCACACCCTTGGCAATCGCATGTACAGTTTATACTCCAGGACCTGCACAGAAAACCCTTCCCTTCTTCATTTCCTCAGTCTTCCCACCATCTCCCATCCCCATCCCCCAAAAACCTTCTCCCCAAAGGAGCCCCCTCAGCTTGTTTGGCTAATGTATTCGCAAACCAAATTAGGGGGGCCCTGGCTCCCAGGGAGGTCCCCAAGCCAGTTGCTAGATGCAGGGAATTAGATACCATCTCATGCTCAAATCCGATTAGGTCCCATCCCCGCCCCCACCCCACATGCAAAAGCCTACTTTCTAATCAATTTTACAAAGGGCCCTCTGCAGATACACACTAATGGTATTGAGCTGAGATCTTTAAACCAAGCCTGCAAGAAGTCTGCAGAGATAAAATGTACACACTATATTAAGGAGGAAGCCGGTCGCCACGGCATCCTTCTCCTCAAATAGTGTGATTTGGGGGTGCAGGCAGAGTGTTCACTACAGTCAAATAAGATCCTTTCTCCAGCCTCGACTGCTCTTTCTCCTTTCAAGCTTAACCCACCCTCCAGCTCCTTCCCATTTAGGTTGCTTGTTATTTTAACTCTCACCCGCAAGAGGCCCAAAATGAGATCCAGTAACTGGTATATACTTTCTCTCATCCTAGGTCCTCTAGGCAGCCTCCCCAAAGGTAACCATTGTTACCAAGTTTTCTGTGAATCTTGTAACCCCTCGCAGACATTCCATGTGCACTCATGCACAGCTTTCTTAATCTCTCCAAGTAACTTTCAGGGGAAGCCCAGGTGTTCCCATTTTACAGATGGCGAAGTGGAGGCTCAGGTTGGGTTAAGTGCCCATTGGTGAGTGGATTAACACCTGACTCTGCCACTCACTACCTGCATGGCCTTCAGCTCAGACTCTTTGGGCCTCAGGCTGTGCAACTGTAAAATGGGGGTGACAACAATAGGCCCTATCTCAAAGGTTAAAGAGGTGATATCTGTAATACATTCAGAACAATGCCTGGTTGAAATGAAGCGCTCAATGGAAGTGAGCTCTTACTTCTCTACACTGCCACGTTACGCCTCACATATTTTATAACATTCACACCTTTCACGTAGAATGCCTTTTCCTTTCCCTTCGTGCAGGAGCTTTCCCCAGCCAGTTTCTCACTCTCCCCTCCTAGCTCTTCCAGCACCTTGCTCGTTCAACCAAGATTTACCGAGTGCCTGCTGCATGCCAGCTCTGTGCATTTGGGGCTGCCATGTTTTTGTTTGTTTGTTTGTTTGTTTGTTTGTTTTTTGAGACAGGGTCTCACTTTGTCACCCAGGCTGGAGTGCAGTGGTGCGATCTTGGTTCACTGCAGCCTTGACCTCCCAGGCTCAAGCAATCACCCCACCACCTTAGCCTCCGGAGGAGCTGGGACCAGAGGCATGCACCCCCATGCACCTGCACCTGGCTAATTTTTAACACTTTTTTGCAGAGACAGGGTCTTGCCATGTTGCTTAGGCTGGTCTTGAACTCCTGGGCTCAAGTGACCCTTTTGCCTCGGCCTTCCAAGATGTTGGGATTACAGGTGTGAGCCACTGAGCCCGGCCTGGGGCATCATTTAACAGTTAACTTCTTTAAGGACAGATGGGAACTCTTTTCCTTCTTTGTGTCTTCGTAGAAGGTGCTGAATAATTTCTGTAGAATGAACATAAGCATGAATCAATGAGTGGGGCCAGATAGCCTGAGGTGACCGTGAACCTGGTTGTGTGCACTGTTTTGGGGCCAAGACCTGAAGTCCTCTCAAACCCGCCTGTTGACTCAGGGGCCCGAGACCGTACTGCAGATAGAAATAACTGCAGCCGGACACTGTGTCCTCGAAGACTGGCCAGTGCATATGTGAGCTGAGGTCTGTGTGCTGCTGTTGTCTGTGCAAGGGCTGGGCTGCTGGGACCCTGCAATCCTGTGTCAACAGTCACCCACCAGCTGGTTTGGCTGTAAGAATTCACGGGCTGCCTGGCATAAGCATATTAGGCTGAGAGGCTCTGTCCAGCTTTCAGGAAGCAAGCAAGCTAATTGCCCTCCTCCAAGTGGGTCTCACTGGCTTCGGCTGCTCAGCCTCCCAGTGCCAGTACCTCTGTGCCCCTTTCCAAGGTCACCAGGCAGTAATGTAGTCTTTCTGCTCCCCTAGAAGCACCCAGACCACTCCTACAAGACAGCATGGTCTGCATCAGGGCTCAGCCACCAGGGTTTTGGACTGAGTGTGAATCGGCCATGCGGCCCTGCTGGCTCAACTGGACCCAACTTATTCTCTGAGCAGCCTGTGTGACCTGCAGCTCCCAGATCACTGGATCACCTCTGGCCCATTTCCAAATGGGAAAGCTAGAGTAAGATCATACTTAGATACCAGACTCTGGTTCCTAAACCAGAGTCAAGGTCAGAGGATTTAGCCTGGCGGCTCTGCTCGATGCAGGCTCTTCGGCCCTCAGACACAGAGAGGGGCAACCCCCGACTCTGGAACCACGGACTCCAGGGTCACATTGCATTGTGGCTGTACCTTTGTGTCCTGCTCAGCAAAAATGACTAAAAAGTGACAACTAGTTGTCAGCAAAGGCTCCTCCCAGCACAGGCTGATGACCAGCAGCATCAGTATCACCCAGAGTTTGTTAAATTCAGATCCCTGGTCTCCGCCCCCAACCAACTGACTCAGAATCTCTGAGGATGAGCTTCCGCTTGCATTTTTAGGACTGCTAGAAAGAGAAAATGTGCTGTGATTCCTGGGGCCAATGGCACATCGGCTTATCCTTTGAAGAGTGCATCTTCTCTCACCTGATTCTCCCGACAGCCACTGGAGGCAGGGAGGGCCAAGATTCATTCATTCATTTGCTGTGCCAACAACCACACATTTATTGTGGAGCCTTTAGGTGCTAGACACTGGGGAACAAAACACATTCCTTGCCCTCAGGAAGCGGATCAAGACAGAGCACGCACAAGTAAACAAACTAATCAATAACAGAGTACTCTCCCTGCCCATTTAGTCTGTTTATTTGTCTACATGGCATTAATGACTTCTTGGCACTACATGTTGTATTAGACAAAGATGGGGCACTGTTTTTTTTTGTTTAGTTTTTTTTTTTTTTTTTTTTTTTTTGAGACGAAGTCTTGCTCTTGTTGCTCAGGCTGGAGTGCAATGGCTTGATCTTGGCTCACTGCAACCTCTGCCTCTGGGTTCAAGTGATTCTCCTTCTTCAGCCTCCCAAGTAGCTGGGATTACAGGCACCTGCCATCATGCCTGGCTAGTTTTTTGTATTTTTAGTAGAGACGGGGTTTCACTGTGTTGGCCAGGCTGGTCTCTAACTCCTGATCTTGTGATCCACCTGCCTCAGTCTCCCAAAGTGCTGGGATTACAGGTGTGAGCCACCGCGCCCAGCCGGGACACTGTTTTAACCAATGTGACATTTGATTAGAATCTTTAATGGAGAGAGGAAGGGAGCTAATGGGTGTCTGGAGAGTTAGGGGAAGAGATCCCCAGGCAATGGGGATTAAATGAACTAAATATCAGAAAACCATTGAGAACCAAGCCCTAACTGCCAGCCCCAACCCCACCTACCACCCTCAAGAGACCCTCGGAGACATCTCCAGTCAATGCTTCATTTTTCTCCAGCGTCCTCCCCTGCCCCTTCCTTACTCTGTAATTTCTCAGGGCCGGAGCAGGGGCGGTTTGTCCACTCAGCCCTGTAGGCACAGAGCCTCTGGCCTTTGAATTTTTCCAAAGACCTTCAACATGCTTGAAATATGCAAATACATTTTTAATCCCCAAATATGAAAAGGAAAAATGCAAGATCAAAATGTTTAAATGTGTAATTAAATGTCCACAAAGCACAACCTAATGTCAACTTGCTTCATTAATGGTATATTCGTAAGCATTTCATTATGTTGGAAAATAATTTGTAGGTTAGATTTTCTTTCCCTTTCTTTGAGACAGGGTCTCACTCTGTCACCCAGGCTGGAGTGAAGTGGCACAATCATAGCTCACTGTAACCTGAAACTCCTGGGTCTCAAACTCCTTGGCTCAAGTGACTCTTTCCTCAGCCTCCTTAGTAGATAAGATTACAGATGCATGCCACCACATCTTTTTTTTTTTTTTTTTTTTTTTTGACAGAGTCTCACTCTGTTGCCAGGCTGGAGTGCAGTGGCGTGAACTCAGGGAGGCTCGGCAGGGAGAAGGACTAAATCCTAAGGGTAACTTGGCTACACAGGCCACATGCAAATCCCGAACTTTGTCCATTTTCCCTTTGTCTTTTCCTTTGTCTATTTTCCTAATGCCTCACCCTGGGTTCACCAAAAAGTCCCCTGGAAGCATTCTCCCTCTTCTGATCATGCTCATGGACTTAAACGCCCAAGACAAACCTCCCACACTACTTCCCAAGGTAACTTACAAGGAAACACTCCCATTATCAGTTCATCCACCCTCTAGGTTCCCGGCCTTCTTCAGTTCTGGGAACCAGCTGGGCGCAGTGGCTCACACCTGTAACCCCAGCAGTTTGGGAGGTTGAAGCAGGAGGATCACTAGAGGGCAGGAGTTGGAGACCAGCCTGGCCACAACAGCAAGAACCTGTCTCTACAAAAAAAAAAAAAAAAAAAAAAAAAAAAAAATCGCCGGGTGTAGTGGTGCAGTGGTGCATGCCTATAGCCCCAGCTACCTGGGAGGCTGAGGTGGGATGATTGCCTCAGCTGAGGAGTTTCAAGGCTGCAGTGAGCTATGATCACGCCACTGCACTCCAGCCTCAGTGACAGAGAGAGGCTCTATCTCAAAAACAAACAAACAAACAAACAAACCCAGAAACAAAATCTGCGAGCCCATCCTTCTCACTGCCAAAGAGCTTCTGAGGTCTCAGGCTTAAAGTTCATGTCTATGTGAATACACACAAAAGGGCAAAAACTCAGGAAATTGCTTTAGAAAACAATGCAAACAGAGTGTCAACATCCAGCTGGGTCTGTCCCCTTCTGAGGGGTTTCCTGGGTCCCTCTGTCCCTGTCCCTTCATACTGAGCTCTCCTCTATAAGAGGAATGACCATTAGAGATAGTTTACTGCCCACAACAAAACACTCATCTGATTACCGTGCCCTATTTATCATCTCTGAGTTAGGGACCTCAGTGGCCAAAAAAACAGCTAATATCCTTGCTTCCAAATGATTTTGTTGCTTTTAGGAAAAAAGTCAAAACTATCATTAAGTGTATTTTCAAAAAGCTGGGCTGGAATTGTTGCCAGAGACGATTCTAAGCACTGGGAAGGGGAGGGAGAAAAGGAGGCAGAAACAATAAAGGAAGAGAAGAAGGTGGAGGAAGAGGTGAAGGCCGTTGCAACACTGACGGCCATTTCTCGAGGGGCTCTGCGGAAGGTGTAAATTCTAGGATATTAACTAAGAGATCACAGCCCATGGTCTGGTCATTCATTCACTCACAATATTTATTAGATACCTCAAAGTTCTGGACACCGTTTTGGCAGGGAAAAGGAAGTCCCTGACCTCAGGAAACTTTTATTCTGGTGGGAAGACAGATAATTCATTATATTATATTATATAATATAAATAATTTAAAAGTATTTTGTGATACAGGAATACATTTACGTGTGGTATGTATCTACACACACACATATGCAGACACACTGTTCATGGGCACCTCTGTGGCCAGGTCCCTGATGAGTACTGGTTGCTAAAGACACATGCGCATACACACACACACACACACACACACACACACACACACACACACACGAGACTCTTCCTTTCTGAAACACCCTCATGCAAAATAGGATACAGCAACCTTGTTCGTGCAGCAGGTAGACAGAAAGCACGCCAGCTATTTGAGAGCGCACAGACTTGTCCAAGTCACACCAATGATTGGAGCACAAGAAGGTCCTGCTCCCAGCCGGGCTCAGTGGCTCACACCTGTAATCCCAGCACTTTGGGAGGCCAAGGTGGGTGGATCACCTGAGATCAGGAGTTCGGGACCAGCTTGGCCAATGTGGTGAAACCCCATCTCTACTAAAACTACAAAAATTAGCTGGGCGTGGTGGCTGGTGTCTGTAATCCCAGCTACTGAGGAGGCTGAGGCAGCAGAATGACTTGAACCCGGGAGGCGGAGGTTGCAGTGAGCCGAAATAGTGCCATTGCACTCCAGCATGGGCGACAAGATCAAAACTCTGTCTAAAAAAAAAAAAGATGGTCCTGCTCCCAATCAGCAGGGTCTTACCACCTGTCACCACCTCTACTTCTCTGGCATTCTCAGGGACCACCTCTAGGGCACCGGGGCTTCCTACAGCAAGGAAATGTGGAACTGAGCAGGGTCTGTCTGTCACCAGCAAGGGAGATGATGGCTCAGAACACCTTGAGCTATGCTCTGCCTTTCCCTCTACGACATGACCACGTCTTACCATCATACAAAGTCTATGTTCCCTAATAGTATTACACTTCCTCCCATTCCCTCATCTCTTCATTTTCCTTTTTGTCATCAAAAGGCATCCTGTCAGTTAAGGGCTTTCAGATAAACTGTTCGATTTCAAACCACATGCCTGGTAATGCCTCTGTTTTGTTTGCTCCTGAACGTTTCCCAGCCACACAGTAGGAATCAGGCTGGTAGAGCGGTTAAGTGCATTGTTCTAGAGTCAGACAGAACTAGGTCCAAAGCCTGATTTCCCACTTGCGAGAAAGTCACATAACTCTGTGCATATTTCTTTATCTGTAAAATGAGACACTAGTTCCTAATGCAAAAAATGGTTGAAAAGATTAGATGAGATCATGCACCCAGAGCACTTAGCACTCAGCCAGTACTGAGTAAACACCCTCTAAGTACAGTTGAATTACGAATTCTGGCTGGGTATGGTGGCTCACACCTGTAATTCCAGCACTTTGGGAGGCCAAGGCAAAAAGATTGCTTGAGCCCAGGAGTTTGAGAGCTGCCTGGACAACATGGGGAGACCCTGTCTCTACAAAAAACACAAAAATTAGCCAGGCGTGTGGTGTAAGCATGTGGTCACATCACTGGACTCTAGCCTTCCAGCCTAGGTGACAGAGCAAGACCCTGTCTCAGGAAAAAATAAAACAGAAAAAGAAGAATTCCCAGAGCTGAATGGAATATCATGCCTGTAGTCCCAGCTACTTAGGAGGCTGAAGCAGAAGGGTAGCTTGAGGCCAGGAGTTCGAGGCCAGCCTGGGCAATATAGCAAGACCCCCATTTCAAAAAAAGAAAAGAAAAGAAAGAAAGAATTCCCAGAAAGTTCTCTCTTGAGTCCTTTTACTTTGGAATGCAGCTTGACCATGACAGTGCCTGGAAGCCTCAAAATGCACCACAGCCCCAGTCATGGACAGGCCGCCTTCTTGCAGCTGGCACAGTAGTGTCTTACTAATGTTACATCTCCAGAGCAGTGTTTCCCAATGGATAGTCCCCAGAGTCATGGGATTCAACAGGTATCATAGCCCTTCCCTAATTCTCTCCTCCCCAGCCCCACAAAGGACCATGGCCAAATAAATAAGGAAAATACTTGGGTGAACAAGTCAAATAGGTTTCTTGACTGCATTCTCAGAACATTTAATACACTAAAATGCCCTGGAAGGCCAAAGACAGGGCCATGGTATACAAGAGTCTCCCAAACTCATGTGACTGCTATGATGGTTAATTCTGAGTGTCAACTTGGCTAGGCCATGGAGTCTCCAGATATTTGGCCAAACATTATTCTAGGTATTTCCAGAGGGTGTTTTTGGATGAGATTAGCATTGAAATCAGCAAATTAAGTAAAGCAGGTTGCCCTATGCAATCATCCAATCAGCTAAAGGCCTGAATAAAACCAAAAGGCTAACCCTCTCCCAAGAGAAAGAAAATCCTTCCTGCCCAGTAGCCTTCAAACTGGGACATCAGCCTTCTCCTGCCTTTGGACTCCAACTGAAATATTGGCTCTTCCTGGGTCTCAAGCCTGCCTGCTTTTGGACTAGAATTACACTGTCAGCTCTCCTGGATCTCCAGCTTGCTGACTTACCCTGCAGATTTTGGGACTTGTCAGCTTCCATAATCATGTCAGCTAATTCCTTATAATAAATCTCTTTATATACATAAATAAAGGGTAGACACACACACAGTCATCCATTGCTTAATAATGAAATGCATTGTTAGGATATTTCATCATTGTGTGAACATCATAGAGTGTACTTACACAAGCCTAGATGGCATAGCCTACTACACCCCTAGGCTGTATGGTAAAGCCTATTGCTCCTAGGTTGCAAAGCTGTACAGCACGTTACTGTACTAAATACTGTAGGTAATTGTAATACAATGGTATGTGTATTATCTACACAAAGAAAAGGTACAGTAAAAAATGCAATGTTATAGTCTTATGAGACCCCATCATACATGCAGCCCATCATTAACCAAAATGTCATTATGTGGCACATGACTACATATCGTATTGGTTCTGTTTCTTTGGCGAACTCCCCAGGAAGCTGTTTCCCCTGAGAGCATCTTGCAGTACTCAAGTTCCACGAATGCTCAAGGAATGCTGTAGCTGAAGGTCAGAATCTAAGAAGGCTGGAGGCCTCCATGCCCCACCCACTGCCCAGAAATTGGGGCCACCACCAGCTGGCTGACACTGGGGTGCTCCCTGAAGTAATGTATCCCCACAGTCCCCATTCATCACGGTCTCTTTAATCTGAAGTCTTCCAGGCTATAAAGACCAGCCAGCAATGGGGATTTGGAAGGCTCACTCTTTCATGAATGACAACTCCCAGTCTGTTTTGAGGCTTCCTCTTTTTTTCCCTTTTCCTATGACACAGGATGTTTAATGCCTTTTCTCCTCTCAACCCTCCCATGTGAAGATTGGACAGTGTAGGGCTCAGTAGTGGCCTGGGCCTGAGCTGTGATCACACCCAGGGCAAAACGGTAAAAGGAGCCCTTCTTCTCACACATGTGTCTGGCAACTCCCTGCAAGAGGCCAGAGCTCAGAGCACAATCAGGGAGAGCGAGACGACTGTGCTCTCAGTGCTGCTCAAACCAGGGAAGAAATCTTGTATCTCTGGATCTTAGAACCAGCTGCCCTCTGCACAGTGCAGAAGAGCAGAGCACCACGGGAAAGAGGAGAATTCCTGGACTGAATGGAGCCCCACCCATAGAAGCCTGCCTGTTGGAGGATGGCGGATAGAAACCGTTGTTCCCGTGTCTTCACTTTCTGTCCCCAGGTTCCCTACAGAGACTTAAGGCCCAGCTTGAGGACACCTAGTTTCCAGTTTCTGGGTTCTAGGCCAGTGGTTCCCATCTTCCAACCACACGAGATAATTCCCACTCCTGTTCACTACCCACCCAAACTGGGACCAATACAAGGTTGACTCTATATGTCAAGTGAGAACATAAATCATGGGAAAAGGCAACCTAGGACAATGATCACATTATAAAAGAAAAACCATTTTCACATCCCTAATGAGGAAGACCCTAACCTGAGAATCAGGAACAGATTTCAATGGAAGCGGTTCCTTTTGGAAGGCTCCCGACTATTGTTATTTCCCTCATTTTGCTCAAATCCGCAACAGTCTTCAAATTGAAGTCCATCTGCCACTATTCAGAGTTCTCTGCCCTGTGCTCTTTCTCCCCGAATTATGTTCTCAGCTAGCTATTTTCTTATTCAAAACTTCTAAATCACTACCTTACCCAGAATGGCTTCTCTAGAAGTTTTCCCAGAAGGAAAATGTCAAGGGACAGCAGTACAAGAAGTACCCAGCTGAAGGGCTCCCACTGCCAGGCTAATTCTCAAGAGCAGATGAGGTCCCAGGAGCAGGAGGCGGGTGCATGTCTTTCTTCCCTTCTGCCCCCAGCTAGACTCTTGAAAGCGCTGGCTCATTCGGCCCTCCCAGCCAAAGCAGCGTGTTCTGTTGGGTAATTTACAGGTTTGGCTGGTAAGATGAGAAAGGTATAGGCATCTTGCTGGGCCATTATTTATTCTGCATGGATCAGGGACTGAGCCTGACCTGAGACGGCCACAATTACCCCAGTTCCGCTGGACACCTATGTGACCTCCCACCGAGTTTGCTCCTCCAAACGGCAGCAGCTGGTCAGGAGCAGCAGGGTGTGACTGCGAAGTCAGGAGACCATTTGTGACCAACCGATATTTATACACCCCGGTGAGCACTGTCCCCTTCCTCATGGTCACCTTGGGCATCTCTTCCCAGTTCCCAGTATGCTGGCTTTGGTCAAAGCATTTTTGGAGCTCCTCTGGGAGCTGCCTTTCAGGCCAGATTATCTGAGAAATAGAGTCACATCCTCACTTTCTTTGTAATCAAAAATCGCTTTGCTCAGCTCTGTCACCCAGCTAATTCCCTAGTCTTGTCTCCAAATGACCTCGGCTGCGTTAAACATTAAATCCACCCCCAATGGAAGAAGACTTGCCATCAGCGAGCGTATTCAAAGGGGATGACGTGGGTTCTGAGGGCATAATGAGGAGGAATGAGCAGCAGGGACATTGCTAGGAAGCCTCCTGGGGTGCACATCCAACCTGTGTTGGCTGCTTGATTTCACCTAGCCTAGCATTGACCCAGGGAGTTGGGGTTCTCTTACCCTCATTAGGCAGATGAGAACACAGAGGCTCAGAGGCTAAGGGGCTTGTCTAAAGATCACAGAGCAATACCAAGAAACCTTTGGACTCTGTCACAGGGAGCTTCCTGATGGATTGTCAAAAGCATAGGACTTCTTTAAATAGAGATACGTATGCACTGGTTAAAACACACAGCTCACTAGCAAGCCATCCCAGTCTCCCCTTCACACAACCATAGGGACCTTCCCTCCCAGACCATCCAGATCTGCTGTTTGGACCCATCTGCAAAAGAGGCAGGCTGCAGCCAGGGGACAGGTGGTAGCTTCAGTCCCCAACTTACTGAGTCCAGCAAGACACTTGGGTCTCAGGGTCTCCATCAGGAAAATGAGGATTAAAAAAAAATCCCTAAACCACCTATGCAACTGCATCCTTTCTGTCACCTCCTACAGTCCCCTCAACAGACAGAGACTGAACCGAATCAAATGCAGGATGGTGGTGGTGAGTTGGAACTTAGGAGGCAGGCAGACCTAGGCTGGAGTCAGACTCCACCATGTACTAGCTCAGCAACCTGGGCAAGGCACACAGCCTCAGTTTCAACACCTGTAAAAGGAGGAGCAGAAGAGCTTCTACCTCAGAGGGTTGTCACAAGTAGTCAATCAGCATGTGTATCTGGGACCTGGAATGGTTGATCCTGAATGCAATGCCCAATGCCAGTCAGCCTCTTACCCCATGTGTATGCTCCCTTGACTGCCTAGAGAGGCAGTCCTCTCCTCTGACCCCTTCCCCCACAGCCTTACCCTCCTCCCACCCTCCGCACCCTGCCAAGAAAGGGCACTGTCTCCCTACTCTAGGGAAATACAAGTGAAAGGTGACAATGTGGTAAGCAGCAAAGCAGAGACCACCTCATTTCCAGGCTGCCTTTGAACTCTGATGGGGGAAGCAATAACAAAAAGTGGACTCAGTTTCCAACAGAGTGAGAGATTGAAATATGGGGGAACTATTTGTCTTCCACAGGTGTGTCCAGCACAGTGGACTCTGGAGGTGGGTCTAGGTTTAAATGGCAGCTTTGCCTTGTGTTAGATCTGTGACTCTGGGGGTGCTCCTCAACCTTTCTGAGCTCCCATTTTGTCACCTGGAATACGAGGAAAACGCACGTGCCTACTTTGCAAGACAGTTGTGAGATTCAAAAGTACTAACTGGGTAACACACGACACACTGTGCCTAGCATATAGGAAATAGTTCGATGCGTGCCAGTTAGCAGGGCTATTGAACGAATTTTCCAACAAAGCACAAGCTGGTGTAGGAGGCACTGCCCCATGTTTGAAAGGCTAGACATAAAAAAGTGAGAGGATATCCAGCGAGGCCCTGCATGTGCTCATTCTCTGTTCCCCATTGATATGAAACAAAAGGGTTTATTCAAAAGGGGAAAGCGTGCAACAGAGACTGCAAGCCCCTGGCTGCTGTTGTATCTTCTATAACCTTCCAAACAGGTCAGCTTTGCATGCACATACCTCCTGCCACAGGCAACTTTCTGCTCAGGAGGTAGTGCATTTCTGAGTACCAAACCTCCAGTTAATCAGAAGTCCCCCTTTTTGCCCCAAACTATTATTCTTTTAAATGTTTTATTATTTTTGAAAAATAGAGACAAGGTCTCACTACATTGCCCAGGCTGGTCTCGAACTCCTGGTCTCAAGCAATCCTCCAGCCTTGGCCTCCCAAAGTGCTGGGATGAGAAGCATGAGCCTCCATGCCTGGCCTGCCCCAAATTATTTTTTCCCAATTTTTGTCCAAATTTTGTCCAATAAATTTATTTTGGAATTACTTTAAAGCCAGCAAGCCCAGCCTTCGTAAAGAAAATATGAATCTGTGACTGAAGCTGAGATTCCCAGGGTAAGGTCAAACTCCACACATTACTGACACCCTGGATGGGGTACCTGGCACTTTGGCTGCTTTGCATGGGCAGCATCAGAGGGCAGAGAAAGAAAGTCAGAGCTGGTCATGCCGGTAGGTTCTGCTGCCCAGACTGGCCCTGGGGGACTGGCCTGCTGGGTGCCGTTGACTGGAGTCTTGGCTGCTAGGGGGTCCTGGGTCACCTCTACAAGCCCCCTCCTGAGGCATCTGTAAGATGGGGTGCTCAGGCCCCACAGGCAGCCTCTGGAGGTATGAGCCCTATCTGTGACCTGAATCCAAAGGCCCAGCCAAAGGAATAACAATTAGAAATATCACCAGATACACTCTCTTTGAAGTGTCCCAACCTGGGGAATTGGTGTCAGAAGACACACAGAAAAGCCAGATGGTATTTTCCAGGGTCATGGTCCACCATGGAGTGAAGCCCAGGAACCCTTTCATGTCCTTTCCCGAGTCAGTCCGTGCCCGGGCGGCTGGCGTGGGAGGAGAGACCGCAGAGACACAAGATTAATGGCTTCCTGGGCAGGTGAGCGAGCAGCCACCCACTCGGGCAGTCACGATCCTCCAGCGACTCCCTCGGCCTGGCTCCATGAGGCGTGAAGTGGAGAGAGAATCCGGTGGTGAGGCCAACCCTTGCCAATGCAGGCCGAGCCCGGCTGCTGCATCTGCCGCCAGCGCTGGCTCCGGGAGTTGAGCCTCCGGGCTAAGCCTCTGTCTGGGTTTGTCCTGCTGCAGGCAGAGGCACAGGCTTGGTAGGACGTGCACCACAGGGGGCCAGGGCAGTTGGTGGGCAGGCAGCTGGAGCAGGGACAGAACCCAGCTTCTAGAGGGCTGTCTGTGCAGAGAGCCGACTTCCAAGTTTTCTTAAGGACCCCTTGTATTTCAATGTTTTTCTTAGGAAGGTTTATTAGTTGCTGGCTTGTTTGCTCACACTTGGTTCCCTTAACTTACACATTAAAATTGTTTTCATTATAGAATACGTACGTACAATCAAAAGAATCAAAGTTAAAAGCAAAAATCTCTCCCAATACCAGGATTCTTAAGCCCATTCCCTACAGCTGATTCAAAGGACAGGTTTTCTTTAATATCTCTTTCCACAAGTTTCAAAATCATATACCCAGCATTTGGAGCTTAAAAAGCCATGCATGTGATTTTACTCTATCTACTGTCCAGCTACTTGTTTTTTATTTTTACTCAACTCTATGTTGCCTGTATTTTCATCTCAGTCCACATGAACCTATGAAGGCTTTTTTTTTGATACGGAGTCTCGCTCTGTCACCAGGCTGGAACGCTGTGGTGTGATCTTGGCTCACTGCAACCTCCGCCTCCCAGGTTCAAGGGATTCTCCTGCCTCAGCCTCCTGTGGAGCTGGGACTACAGGCACGCACCACCACGCCCAGCTAATTTTTGTATTTTTAATAGAGATGGAGTTTCACCATGTTGGCCAGGATGGTCTCGAACTCTTGACCTCGTGGTCCACTTGCCTCAGCCTCCCAAAGTGCTGAGATTACATGTGCCAGCCACTATGCCCGGTTGAAGGCCTCTTTTTAATGCCAAAGCATTTCTCGATCACGCCCCCCACCCCAAGTACCAAGTATCATAATCTTGGACTTTCAGTCTTCATTAGGTGGAAAAATATAACATAACTCCTAATTTAGCAATACTTTAAAATGAATTTATAATTTTCTTTTGAATGACCATAGCCATGTTTACAGAGAATGCGTGGGGTATCTCTGGCTTTGTGAGGCTGACAGTACCCTGCATAAAAGCATTTTGCAAGCATTATTTTATTAAATCCTTCTGCAACCCTGTAAGAGAAGGATTCTTATTCCTGCTTTTCAGATGAGGCCAGCCTGCGCAGGGAGGTTAGGTGACTTGCCCCAGGGTACACAGCAAGGGAGAGTTGTCAGCTGAATTCACACCTGTCTGACATCAAAGGTCCTGCTTGCTCTGCCGCACCACACAGGGGCTGTCTATTCCTTCGTGTTCCTCTAGTGTGGGCCGTGAGTCAGGAGGGACTCCTTCCTCCACACACCCTGCTGCAGTCCCTGGGGAGCCAGCGGTGTTCAGATCCATGGTAATATTGCCAGACCTTCAAGTGACCTCGGAGCCGGGATGGCCAGTTAGGCACTGACCTAGGACACAGGCTGGAGTAGCTGGGATGCTGCCTGGCAGCAGGGCAATACATTCCTATTTCTGTACCGACTGTGGAATGAGGCCCCCGGAAGGCCAGCGTGAGCCAGACAGTGCACACGGCTTAATTCTCATGTAGCTCTTACCTCTCCATCTCCTCCTCCCACGGGGCAAGGGGCTGACTGTCCGAAATGGAGAGCTCCTACTGAGGTCACCGAGGGCAGAGAACAGCCTAAAGGGATGGCCCAGGGAGAGAAGTGAGGGACCCACGGGCCCACATCGGGAGATGACGGCAGCAAAACCTGTGAAGGAGGCCACCTCGCCCAGACGGCCAGCTCATCTTCCCTCCTACCAGTTTCCCTCTATCAAAATTCTTTTTATCTTTTAATTTTCTCACATGGGAATGGTTTGTGTCAGTCTGTCCAGCCCTCCTCTGGCTCTGCGTGGCTCTTGCAGTTTCCTCGCCCTGCCCGGCCTGAGGTGGGTATGCAGTGACACTGGCACAGTCACAGTCACATCAGTGATCTGTACTGCCTGGCCGGAGGCTCACCATTTAGGTACTCAGAGCCCGAAGGTCAAAGAGGCCCTTAATGCAGCTGACAGCAAATGATTTGCATCCACAAGATGCAAGACAGCTCTGGGTAAAGGTAAAGAGGCCAAGCCCTGGGTTTCCTTCTGCACCTAAGCTGCAGAACTGCACCCAAGCCCCTCATCAGCTCAAGCTCTCAGGTTTTTCATCTGTAAAATGAGGGCGCTGAAGCCAAGGAGCCTCCCTCCCAGTCCCCACAGGCTGTGTCCTCTTTGGGGAGGAGAGTACTAGCCACATGAGGTGCTCAAGGGATACCAGGGATACCCTTCAGTACAAAAGGCCCAGAAAGAGAGAAGGAGGCAAAACATATGAGTAGCCACAAGATGCACTTTGCACAGCGCCTGGCTCATAGTGGGCAGTCAGAAGATGTTAGCAAATATTACTATCGTCTTGAGCATCAGCAAAGAGAAAAATACAGGGAAACTGGCCTAGGATGACAGAGGCAGGGATACAGGGCTAGAAAGAAGGATGGGGAAAAAGAAAAGAGCCTAGCATCAAAGAGAAGCTAGTTTTGCCTGGAGTGGCCAAGTCTACCTGTTACAGGCACAATCTCTGATCTCATCCACGTGACCAGGAACTGGAAGTACTAAAACTAGAATCCAAAGTGTTCTAGGCTGGGCACAGCGGCTCATGCCTGTAACACCAGCACTTCGGGAGGCTGAGGAGGGCATATTACCTGAGGTCAGACCAGCCTGGGCAGTATGGTGAAACTCTACTAAGAATAAAAAATAAAACAACAACAACAACAACAACAACAACAAAAATTAGCCAGGCGTATTGGTACATGCCTGTAATCCCACCTACTTGGGAGGCTGAGGCGGCAGAATCGCTTGAACCTGGGAGGCAGAGTTTGCAGTGAGCTGAGATCGTGCCACTGCACTCCAGCCTGGGTGACAGAATGAGACTCTGTCTCAAAAAAAAAAAAAAAAAAAAAAAAAAAGAATCCAACGTGTTCTTACTGAGAAGACTGCAGCCGTGGAGTCCCTTGCCTCAGCCATCCTGGGGATCCCAGGTCCTCTTGCTCTCATAAAAATGCCTCTGATTCAAGTCTTGCAGGCATCTGCTGGACATGGGCAACTGCTTGGAAACGCTTGCAGTTGCCGGCACCTGGCCACACTCTTCACCTGGGCACAGACCAGGGGACCTCTCTCCTGGCTGCCAGGGGCCTCTATGTTCCGTGACTGCTCTGATCCCAGGTAATGCTTTTTCTTTGCAGTAAATGTATTTCATGCAAAGTCTTGATGTCATAAAATGTAAAATTTTTAACATAAAATATACTTATAGACCAAAAAAAGAGATCCATTGCCTGACCATATGTGACTATTTTTATTACTATCGTTGCCATGCAAAAGTAGCTGGCACAGAGGAAAGACTTAGGAGGCTGCAGGGCATGGAGAGGAGTGTTGTGAGCAAGGTGGTGGCCAAGACTGCACGTAGGGGCGTCTACTGGAGCTTCGGTGGGGGCACTTCCCCAGGCAATAGGTCTCTAGGGGAGGGCCCATCAGGTTTCTGACTGTGGCCTCATGTCAAGCCTACAGGGTCTCCTGCGAGCACTCTGCTGGCCAGGCATGGAGCTGCGTGGTCAAAGAATACACAAGGGAGATAAACCCACAAACCCAAGCCCACGTGTGTTAGATCCTGGCTACAGCACCTTACAGACCAAAGCAGGCCTCCCTCTTTGCTATGCCCCAAAGGCTTTGCACAGGAAACTGGCCTCCGGTGCCTCCCCACCCCACATGCCCACAAGAGGCCTTCCCAGGGCTGGCCACAGGCCCTGGGTTCCAGCTCACACATACGGACCACCCCCAAGTGGCTCTTCTCTGTGAAGGCCAGTGGCCGTGAAGGGCTACTGACCCAGGGAGCAGCAAGGAGGTGGGCCCGCCCTTCCCTCTTCCTCATTCTTTCTTGGCAAATGGAAGCACTTCTCTCGGCACGGCATGAACAGATCCCAACACTGGCTCTTCCAGGTGTCCTGACCCTCTCCACAGCCGTACTGGGGCTCTTCCAGGTGTCCTGACCCTCTCCACAGCCTCCACTGAGGCCCTGGTGGCAGCCCCCGAGCCACATGCCTGTCTCAGGGCCTGCACTCCCCTTTCCTGAGCCCAGGGTCAACTGAACAGTTCAACCTGAGACCACATTAATGTGTTGGGAGAAACATCAGGAGGTTGGCCTGGAAAGACAGAGATCTGTGATAGAAACAGTGGGTTTTCTGGGCCCCTGGAATTCTGAGCTATTTCAGGCAGACAGACTTGAATGTGCATCCTGGCTCTTGAAGTGGATCCACTGCATCACCTTGGGCAGTCACTCAACTCCTCTAGACCTCTGTAAAGGGGGAACAGGACTCCCTACTTAGGTATTACTGTAAAGATCAAAGACATCAAATGCTAAAACAGCAGCTTCCTTCCCCTCTATGTTGATAAATTCTAGCACTCCCCAAAATCTACTCACAGAGGCTCCTAGAGCCCAGGGACCCTGTGGCGCTGTTTCTCGGATATGCCCCTGCCTGCCAGGGCCGCTGGCTCACTCCCCCACACACCACTCTGCACTCTGACTCAGGAACACAGTGCCCCAGCGTCTCTGCTTCTGTGGACATCCCAAAATATCAGCAGCCAGAGCAGGGCCCGGAGGCCCCTCCCTGCCCTGGGGCCTGCTGAGAGCCACAGGGACCCGCTAAGTACTGCAGTTACTCAGAACAGAAAGCCTTCGAAGAGCTATCAGGCTCTACAGGAAGGCTGCAGGGATAGTGCCGGCAGAAAGAAACAGAGTTCTTCAGAGAGTCCAGACACAGGTTAGGTAGGAAGTTGCTCCCAATTAATGAGTTGGAGCCTGGCGAGGTGGTTCCTCAGCCCCCTCTAGGCCCTCAACCCCTTGGATACTCACCCCCATCCCTCAGCCATGTGTGCCTTGTTGTGAATTAGAATAACCAGGTTCAGAGCCCACCCACCTCCTCAACCAGGCACTCTTGGACAGTGAACAACCTATACAACTGAACAGGTAACCCACCAGTGGTTCTCCCCAAAGCACAGATTTTCTCAAAATGTATCTAAACTTCTACCTCGTGTTTACTGAAGTCTCCTCCATGACTGACCCTGTGCTGCAGACGAATCAGAACCAAATGGGCCCTTGAGGAGCTCAGGGTAAAGTGAAAGACTCCCATAGTGAGGTGGGAAAAAGGGCTTCAACTCTCAAGGCTGCTTTCTCCTTGGGAAGGCCACTCCAAAGGGCATTTGTCTACAGACCAGGGATTCAAAGAACAGGAGACCCCAGCAATGAGCTGCAGCTTCTGGCCCGTACAGCATGCAGATGTATGTATTGCCAGGGGTCTGTGGGCTTGTAATGCACTTACCATTGGAAAAAGGGCTGGGCTGGGAACTGTGTGTATCTGAGTCACTGAGCTGCCCCTTCTGATGGCAAAGGTCTGAACCTGAAGCAATTTCCAGGTAACAGAGAGATTAAGTGCAAATCCTCACTCCAGGGGCCTGTGTTGGCTGGGACCCAGGGAACCTTCCATGGAGGAGTCTAGAAAAGCCCAAACCCCGTCTGGCTCTTTCCTGGCCTCTGCTGTCCTGGAGGCTGCAGACCAAATCTTCTCACCTTCCCACTTTGCTGTAGCATCCCAAGAAACCACAATGCGGCCAATGTAACCTCAAGTGTGTGCTCCAACTCGGGATTGGCCAGGAATATTTTCCCCACTCGCAAAGCCAGAGGAGCCCTTGCCTTCATGGGCATGACCACACAGCCCAGCATTTCCAGAGAGGGCAGCTGCCTCCTCGCAGGGTCCTGGGACCCCGCTGCAGCCACACACAGAGGCTCCCTTCATGCTGCAGCTTGGCTGTTCTCGGTATCTGCTCCATTCCTCTCCTGACCTCACCTGTGCCTGCCTCACCTGTTCAACCATGTTGTGCCTCTGTGGCCTCATTTGCTCACAGGGCCTGGGGCACAATCCTCTCACGCCTGGAGGCTTAAGCATATCTCTCCATCGGGGTCTTTCCCCTTGGAAAATTCATGGTTTTCACTTCCTGCACTTAGCTCCTCAACTTAAATCCCACACACAGGGGTCCTGTAAGGAAAAGACATGAACCTTACGCTCTAGAGATAAAACTTCCATTCCCCTACCTGGCACATCATCTGTTTCCATAGAATTTGGATAGGGGCATGACTGGAGCAATGAGAAGAAATACTAAAAAGAGCTAATATTTATTGAGCACCTACTGTGTACCAATTTCTGCTATAAGTAGCTTATGTTTATCAATTTTTTTGTGTGTGTGTGAGACTGAGCCTCACTCTATTGCCCAGGCGGGAGTGCAGCGGTGCAATCTTGACTCACTGCAATCTCTACCTCCTGGGTTCAAGTAATCCTTCTGCCTCAGCCTCCCAAGAAGGTGGGATTACAGGCACCCACCACCACATCTGGCTAATTTTTGTATTTTTAGTAGAGATGGGGTTTCACCATGTTGGCCAGGCTGGTCTCAAACTCCTGACCTCAGATGATCCATCCATCTCTGCCTCCCAAAGTGCTGAAATTATAGGTGTGAGCCACCACACCCAGCCATGTTTATCAACTTTTAATATTTACAGCAATCCAACGTGGAAGATCACAACAGAAGAAGAATCTGAGACACAGAGAGATTGAGTCATTTATCTGGGGTCACAGAGCTGGGATGTGACAGAGCCAATGCAGTGGTGTGGTAATAAATGTTTAACAACTAGCTGGGGGAAGGCAGATCTGTAGCATTTGCCAATTTCTGTGGTGTAAATACTCCCATCAAGGCCGTTTGCAAACTACCAGTGTGTCATCAGAGAATGCAGGCTTGGGATGAGACCGGCAGCAGCTCAGCATCACATGGTTTTTTCACTATACATTAGGTGTAAATTGACTGCAAGAACGTAAAGTGAAATGTACTAAGATATGAGGAATTGAGGAGTGGTATCTATTACCTTTGTTTTTAATACAATGCATTTAACTATAAGTTTATACCATTTAATTTTTAATAACGATTGTGTTTGACCATCAGCCCACAAAACTGCTGAACATTTAACAATGAGCTCTTCTGAGCTGGTTTTATATCCCAGAAGGATATAATGCTTCCCTAGCCAGAGCTGCCTCCATGGCTCAACCAAGGCAAAAGATGTGGCAGAACCAGTGCTCTCCTGGTTACCTCTTCCTAGGCCCTTTATTCTCTCTCTTTTCCCCCAAGGGCTCCCCTTTAACTGCTTCCAATCCCCTCAGGTTAGCTCGACCAACATTTATTAAACACCTACTCTGTGTCACCAGGGACATAGAGATAAGCCTGGACTCTAGGACCTCATGATCTAGGAGAAAAAATAAGCAAATATTCAAATCCAACAGATTGTAACCCAGTCAGGGGCATGACACAGAGAACAGCTGCAAGGAGAGAGACTAATTCCCCCAGGGAGAAGTCAGGGATGGCTTCACACAGAGGGAGCTACCTAAGCAGGGTTTTAAAGGATAAATAGAAGTTTGCTAAGCAGACCAGAGTAGGGGGAAGCAATATAAGAAGGGCCAGATCTGAGGTGTATACATAGGTAAAAGTTTTCCAGATGTAGGAGGGGACTCAACAATGAAGAGCGGGAGGGAAGAACTGAAGATATGCTCCATATCTTGGCTTGTGGGGGTCCCTGCCTCAAGAGACATGAGGAGAAGCAGGTTTGGAGTGTGATGCTGTGCACGTGCTGCTGTGTGGTGCCTGCGGGATTTTGCACGTGCTGCTGTGTGGTGCCTGCAGGAATCCAAGACAGGCACCAAGGTAGGGCACTGAGACTCAGACTTGGGAGCCGTTGGAGAATGGGCAATAAGAGAATGGTGGGAAGGCATGGAACAGGAGAAAATGCAAGCTGAGAAGAGGGAAGTCGGCTTCAAAATATGTTTATGATAGACTCCAGGAGAGGCGTGGACGGGATCAGATCACTGGGTGGCCTCCAGAGGCTGGGCATGGGCCCTTGGAGGATGATGTCAGTAAGACCAAAAGTTCCTTTCTACAGCTTTCTCCTGTGCCTAGGACAAGGATGGAAGCTGAGCTGGGGGATGAGAGGTCCGACTCTGTGCAGCGATTCTTCCACCTTGTTTTTTTTAGAACCAAGACATGGGTCTTGGTCTTTTCCCCCTCCACCCCCACCTCAAACTTTGCCCAAGTGTTAGATCCACACAGTGTTAGATGGGGCATTCTGAAGGCAGGAATTAGGAAGCTGAAATTCTAGATGCAATGAGTGACACATAATATGGGGGTGAGGAGTGCAGGCACACAGCCAGACTGCCTCTGTGCAAATCCCAGCTTTGTCAGTTGTGTGACCTTGGGCAAATGACTTAATGTCTCTGCACCTCAGTTTCTTTACCTGTGAAATGGGGGATGGTAATAATACCTACTTCCTAGGATTGTTATGAGGAAGTGATGATTTCATACACGAAATATTCTAAGGCAAAGCCTGATACACAGTAAATACTCAATAAATGTCAATTACTACAACTATTACTATTACAATCACCCATCTCTGGCCTTACACTTTGTATTTAGCTCTCCTATCCACCCTCAGGCACTTTTCTTACATCAAATCCTAAAATGATCCCGCAGAGAATTAGGTGGCTTGGAGAAGAGCATCTGAACACCAGTATCCGGCTCTGAAAATCACGCTGGCTGCACGGCTTCTGCATATCCAGCAGCTGGAGGGCATTATTCAGAGCGAATGAGATCTGAGCACTTTCCAGTCCATCTGGAGGTCAGGCAAGCCACGGAGGCAGCGAGTGTGTTGTGCGTAGGTGTGCATGTGTGCATGCTGGGGCTTGGGAGGAATACCACACTACAAGGCAGCTGCAGTGCTAAATTGCATGGAGCAGGGCTCGGAAAGATGAGAACCACAGCTGCTTTCTAAAGCCAGGGTCCTGAGCTCACTCCTGCGCTTCTGAAGGCTCACCCCCTGGGATTCTCCCTGCAACTTCCCACCAAGGGAGGGCTCTGTTACAGAACTGTCACCCATGGGGTGCAGTGCCAGTCAGTGCCTGTAGGGGGCTCTAGAGCTCTTCCATTCCCCGTACCTTGGGCCGTGAGGGCACCAGGCTTAAAACAATGGTGATGTTTACCAGGACTGTGCGACTGTGCTGTTCCGAGAATTGAATGAGGGGAAGCTGGGGTCCGCTGGTACCCTGTTGGCGAGCCCCGGTTCATCCATGCTCGCAACTAGCTCTGCTTCAGGTTTGGAGTCCTAATCCTCCCTGCTCCACCACCTAACACTGACTTGGGCTGCTTCCCCTCAGCCTCCTGGGAGACCCTCCCAAGGGTCAGCCTCCGGTCCTTGTGTGGGGAGGTAGAGAGAGCTGCTGCTTTGGCCTCCAAGGTGAGGTAAGGGTAACTTCCAGTTTCTGGGGTCTCGGGTTCTGGTAGTCCAGCACCCCAACCAGTTTGTCAGGCAAACATCAGGCACAGACAGGTTCCCAAAAAGACTTGACTTACCCTGTTCCTCCCTAAGGCAAAATTCAATAGCCCTGGGTGCTGTTAGGAGACCTCATTCAGCAGATTTATTTACTTCATTGTAACTCTATCAATATATCTGGATGACGGAACTTACCCACTGCCTTATCTAAGGGCACGGCCAGCCTAACACGTTCATATTGGTAACATGTTAAAGATGGTCATTTGGAGGCAGAGACAGGCAGATCACCTGAAGTCAGGAGTTTGAGACCAGCCTGGCCAACATGGTGAAGTCCCGTCTGTACTAAAAATACAAAAAAATTAGCCAGGTGTGGTGGTGCACACCTGTAGTCCCAGCTACTCAGGAGGCTGAGGCAGAAGAATCGCTTGAACCCGGGAGGCAGAGGTTGCAGTGAGCCGAGATCATGTCACTGCACTCCAGCCTGGGTGACAGAGTGAGACTCTGTCTCAAAAATAAATAAATAAATAAATAAATAAATAAATAAAATAAAAATAAAAAAAATTAAAAACTGAACATAGAATCAATCTTTGGGGCTTGGTCAAAAGCAGAAAAAAAAATAAGGGCAATGTGTTTCTTATCAGACTAATTTAAGAAGAACAGTTATGGGTAGGTAGCATTGCCAGATTTAAAAAGTATTGCATGGGATTTACTTACACGAAAAAAGATACCAGCGTTTATCTGAAATTCATATTTAACTAGGTATCCTGTATTTTAATGGACAGCCCTACTGAAAATACAGGGATTCATTCAGAGGAAAATTTCCTATTCATCCTCTCCACCTCAAATTGTAATTCCTTCTTTAATCCCCTTGTGTTATATGTTGACACGCAAGTCATATTGATCACATTAAACAAAGTAGTCAGTTCAAGCACCCAGTCTCACTGCTAGGGAAGACTATAATTGTGAGATTATGTCAAATGAATGAAAAGTAATGTCCCAAAGATAACACCAAAAAATTAGTAACACTGGACATTTCATGCATACGTACTATGTGCCTGGTGCTTGTCCTCTGACTAAATCTTCAAAACAACCCTGGGAAGTAGATACTATTAGTGGAAACTGAAAAGAGAATCTACACATCTAATTTCTGTAGTTCTGGGAAAAGCATGTAAATTTCTGGCCAATTGCTTCCTGAGAAAGAAAGGGGAGGGAAACCAAGAAGGACTCCATCCCATCAACAAATGGCCTTATTCATAATGCAAAGCCAGGTTGGTTGCTATTTGGTTATATGCCACTTACACAGGAAACTGTCTTAATTACAGTGAATTATCACTGGCTTGGAGTACGGGATGGTGGGAGAGCAGTGGGTGGGAACCCCGTAACAGTCAGCAGTAAGTTGGCCTTACAACTGAGGAAGATGCGTTATACTCGGGATAATCAATAGCTCATTTGCCGTGTATAAAGGCACCCCTCAAGCCACCCCCAAACTCTCGGTGACAGTGACACACAGATTCCAAATGTTCTCTGTAAGAAAAAAACACCCTTTCTCCTAATCCTTCTTAAACTCAACAAGACTGATTGGTTTTTATTATTCATGAATTAATTTTTTACTCAGGGTCCAACAAGGGAATTGAAGCTATAAAATTTCTCACCCATTGAGGGGGAAAGCAGATCTCCACCTGAGCAGCACAGCCAGAGTCTTGCTTGCATTCCTTGGGGGTGGAATGTTTTGTTTGTTAAATCAGTTAATAATCAATTAATAATCCAAAGCTTTGGGGTTTGGTTGGTTTTTTTTCCTGAGGAAAAGAATTGAGTAAGAACATGAGTAAGAACACTAAGGTGGAAAAAAAATACAGACAGCTAGGGGACCCTGGAATATTAGGTGAAGCAGAGCTGCTTCCTCATTCCACGATACATATACAAAAAAGGAAATGAGAGAGGAAATAAAAGCATTGTCAGATTCGAAAGTAATGCACAGATAAGCATGGTCTGTAGGTGAGCAGGCTTCAGGTCTGGGAGTCGCCACGAAGCATCACAAGAAGGGTCACGGAAATTCAGAGAGGTCAGTTCCCTGACGACCTCCCTCTAATCACCTCCAGAGTGCAGGTTGAGGTACTCAGGAGCAGGGACAACGGCCTCATAGAAGCCAAATGGCCAAGAAGGCGATCAAGGGTGGAGAGGTGACTTTGCCTCTCTCTTCACACAGTTCTTCTCCCAGATACTCATATGCGCCAAGTCATAACCCCCCTTGTCCGCTCTGTGCCTTTGGTCTGCAAACCTCTCATGAGAACGCAGCCAGGGGAACCAAGAAGCAAGGGGAAACTGGGAGGCAGAGCATGGCACGGGGCACAGAAGCTGGCGGTAGTGGGGTCAAACTTGGCACAGAATCACTAACAAGAAACATTTCTCCCGTCTTCGTTCAAAGGCAAAGTACCCAGCATTTCTCAGGGGGGCCGGGGGTTAACACCGTATTCTCCTCTACTGGCCTGTTCATATTCAGAGACCAGAGAGTTTTTGCTCATGGGTGAATTCAGACATGCAAACCTGCAGCCTTTGCATGCTTATGTTTGCACGAAGATATTTATGTTTGGGAGCAAGAAACGGCCACCCTCATCCAGCTACTATGAGAAAAATGGTTATGAGAATTGCTTTGCGATTTTTGGGGAGAAAAAGGTACAAGCTGTGATTACTGTAATCATAATTATTATAACCATCACATTAAAATTGCTACTATTTCTGTAAAAGCAGCGTTCTTTCTGCCAAAGCTTGTTAGCTTGACTGCTTAGGTAGACAATGTCAACACACCCAAGAGACAAATGACAAAGAGTGAAGCTAAAAGGAAGAGGATAAATACTGCACTCTGCATGCTGAACTCCTGTTTCACCATCAAAAGGAAATGTTTTTTGCTGATTGATTAGGAAGACAAAAACAAAAGCATACAACAGCTCATTTACTGTGCATCACCAAGATCCCAAACTCGGGTTCCAAGCGTAGGCGGTGACATGAGGAGAGGGATTTAAAAATTGATTTTGAATAAAATTTAGTGCTTCTTCATATCCTCACCCATACCTGCAGCCCTTATCACCACGCTCCTCAGGTAACAAACAGACCACCTGAAATTTGCTTTTAAACAGCAGGTCTATACCCTTCTTGTTTTTTCCACCAAAACGTGAGCCAGCCAGTGACCATGGATAAAGTATTGATGGCAGAATCAGAACAGAGGGGCCAATTATCGGCATTCTGCTTTGGGACTTTACCCAACTAATCATGCTCCGCACCTCTGAACAGCTCAGCCAGCCCCCCACCCACACACACACTCACACTCAGGCAGACCACACACCTATACTCCTTCCTCCAAAACAGTCGAGGAGGGATAAAAGGACAAGAGCAAACTACAGCAAGTTGGAATAAAAATAGAGGGAAAACATGAAGACAAAGGAAAATGCTAAATTGTAAAACAAGAGAGAAATCTCATCTAAAATATCACCCTTCTTCACCCCTTCCATCCTCTCCTATAGCATTTCCTTACACCTGTATTTCCTTGTTCTTCGCCCTTCAGAAACCAAGAACACATGAAAAGGCCAGTGATGCTCAAAAACCCTTTATCAGGCGTCATTTTTAAAGCATAAGCCAGACGAAAATGCCAAAAACATAAATACAATAAAAATTTCAAAATGAATAAACAAAAAGAATAAAACAAAAAAAAACACTAATTTATGAACTCAAGTCAATTCAAGCCATTAAAAATAAAAGAGCCAAATTAAAGCCACATTCGGTATTTGGGGTTTTTAAACTCATCGTTTCCTTGATAGAAAAGATTGAATTCAGTTGGACACTTCACATTCGGACAATTTAAATGCAGGAAGTTAGTAAACACCGATGGTCAGGCATGAGGCTGGCTGCCACTATAATTGGTAGGAGAGGTCTCTGATATGATTTTCAATAAAAATTGATCACATTTGAAATCAGAAGATAAAAACAAAGGCTTGTTGGAGTTTGTTTAACTGCCTTTTGACCTCTGAATGAAATGACTTTGAGAAATAAAATAACATTTTCCAGAAAACCATTCCCTGAAAAGGTTTAGTCCTGGGGACTCTGAATGACAATATTGAACAGAATATTTTAAAGTCCTAAGGAACAAAAGAAAGACATTTTTTTAAAAAAAGAAACTTTTAGACCAAAATGTGTATAGGTTTAAAAGCACAGCAAAATGAAGACGAAAAAATTCTATCTCTAAGTCCCAGGAAAACTTTTGTTTTAGATTTATACAATTTTAACTCAAACTCAGACAATTCTGAATTTAAAACATTTAGCCAATAATTTATTTCCACCTAGTCCGACTCCATAGTAAACGTCCCATGGGCTGATTAACCAGTATGATTTTCCTTGATTTAAGAAAACAGTTGACTCTTTAAGCTACAGCCTGTCAATGGCTGGAGAGAAGGGGAAGTCGGGAACCTGGAACAGAATGGCCCAAATGCTCCTTTGAGTGTGGCCATCTGCTATCCTGGAGAAGGGCAGGACTCCCTTCTCTCCCTCTCTGGGGTCTGCCCCAGCCCTACCCAGGCCAGAAAATTGCAGAGAGGCTCTTAAGACTGAAATCCTCTGGGCAAACCAGAGGGACAGCCACCTAGCAGGTGCCCCTGTAGTCCCCTTTGCACGATGGATGAACCAATCCCAAGGCACGGCAGCCCCTGCTGGAATGTGGTCACAGCCAGACCTCAGCCCAGGCAAGAGGTATAGCAGGCAGCAGGAACATGTTTAAATAGCAGAGCCCCCTGTCCACTATCACCCCATCTAAAAGGGGACTACCCACCGGAACACACTCACACATGTGCACACACAGGTTTCCCATGGTGGAAAGTCTCTTAGGGGTGGATACGGCTTTTGATGTTTCGAGGTTCAGAAACATCCTCTACAACAGGGGCTTTATTGGCAGCACAGAAGGACTTGACACTCTGTTAAGCAATGACTTATAAAGAAAGGTCCTGTTAGGACCCTTGATGATTTTAATCCTGATCAGTACAGAAGGGCACCCTAGAGAGGCAAATACAAGCACACTCATAGGAAGGAGGGAAAAGACCATGCAGCTCCATGTTCCCCACTTGTCTGGTATTTTGATGTCTTTTTGTTAGATGGTTAACTGGGGAGGTCTCTGTTCCTAGAAACAAATTGAGCCTGTGCTCTCCTACGACCAGCTTCCCTCACGACTCTGAGTGGGACCACCGAAGCAGTTCAGCTCTGTGGAACACCTGCTCAGAGTCCAGGAGCCAGTGAACAGTCACCTCCCCAAAGCTGGCTCTGAGAAGAAGCTGATGAGGTGGGTGAGTACAAGCTACTGCCCGCTGAGCCCAGAAGCACCAGATGGAAGTCACAATGAGTCCCTTTAGAGCCACAGAAATGACCAGCATGCACTCGAAGTCCTTCCATCACATCCTTCCCATGTGGCCAGGAACGCGAGGGAAGAAATGGCCCAGCACAGCCTGCTGCCCAGGGTGACGGTGTCTCAAGAGGCGAGGGTCACCAGCCCAGTGCCCTAGGGAAGAAAAAACACTACGGACCAACTACGGACCTCTCCCAGTCATTGCCCTGACAACCCCTCCGAGGAAGTTGTGTGGTCCCAGGACAGCCCTGCCATTATCAGAGAAGGTCAGCAGCCTCACCAGTGGCAGGAAGCAGGCTGGCCCGGTGAGGGTTAATCTGCCGGGCCAGCCATTACAGGGGTCACCGTGATGTGCAGAGAAGTTGAGCCTCCCAGTCCCCCAGAGCTGGTCTGCTAATTACATTTGCAATTATAAACACCACAACCTCCCCGCACAGGGACGAAGCCACACCAGCCGACGGGGCTATCAGGATATAATCCCACCCCACCCATGCCACGGGACACCAGGGCCACCCAAAGCCTATGGGCCCCTCCTCCGAGGGAAGACCATGTCTGTGACTGTCCCCAGAGGTCTAAGGCTGCTGGGGCTGAGGAAGGGCAAACTCACCAGAGACAGAGCCCAATCAGGGGTCACCAGTGCATACATGCTAAAAAGGTCTTTGATTTATCTCTAGAAATCAACGAAAGGCTTCAAGGGCAAACAGGCAGGATGTTCAGGAAGATTCCGGACCAGATTTGGCTAGTTACAGCCCATTCTCAGCTTGTACCCTCCTGGCTTCCTGGGGTCCTTCCTTAGACGCTGCACTGGCAGCACCTCTAGGGGCTGTAGTGTCACTGGAGGACCCCAGAAGTTGAGCATTCGAGTCAAGCTGGGGCTCCCCACCCCAGTAACATTCAGTCAAGAGCCACCAGACTCTATGACAGAAGCTCCCAGGGGAGCTGTGCAGCGTCCTCGCTAATTCTGGGCAGAGCTCCTGCTCAGCAGGAAGAGCATTTCGAGGGTGTCACTTAAGAGAGAAATGGACAGAGACCTGACCATGGCCTGTAGGTGTTGGGGGACACCAGAATGGAGGCAATCAAGGTGTGGTGTGGGCTTTACTTTGAAGGAGGACATTCTGGTCTAAATATCTGCCATCTCTTCCCTTAAATTTGGAACCAGAAAGAATTTTAATCATTTTGAAGAAGTCACTTAAAGGACCTGGGAAGACAAGTTCTAGAGAAGGGCGCTGCAGAGCCAGGCCAAAAGCATCCTGTTTCTTGCTTGTCTACCGTCTTCGAATTCTGTCTCCTTTTGAATCCTACTCATTCACGGTCAACTCCACCACCCACCCCCAATGCACACACTCCCTCAATGTCTCTCTGTCACACGCATCCTTCCTCTGGCCCATCAGAGGTAGGCAGATCTTTGCTCAAAAGAAAAAAGGCATTCAGCAGAGGGCCGAGGAAGGGTATAAACTTTCTCAATGAGTTTAGATTATCTTGAAAAACCACTTGGCAAAATGTCCAATTATCAGGAATGTTAATGGAGCGCATGCAGGACAAAGTTATAAGGGCCCCCGAGCTAGGGCCGGGGGTGGTCTGAGAAAGCAGAATGTGACATGAAATCTCTGTCACCGCCACCTCCTTCGAAGTGCTTTCCCCGAAAGTCCCCTCTGCCCCTCCTCTCCCAGACTAAATGGAATATTTATTGATTACTCCAAATCAATAGAATAAAAAGGTTCCTGTTTGGTGGCCAGGTTATTTCTTTGTGTTTTTTGTTTTGTTTTGTTTGTTTTAAGAAACAGATCTTTTTCATATATCCTCGTTATCAGCAAAATAAAGGATTGTTTCTAAAATGAAAAGGGTTGGGGGAAGTAACAAACTCCAAGAGGAAATTTCCAGTGATGTCAGGATCTCACTGAGCTGGAAAGAGCCTTACCCGGGACCGGGGCCCTCCAACATTGACCTAATGTCTCCTCCCAGTTTATTGCCTTCAGGCCTGAACACCTCCCACCTCCTATCACCCATCCTCTTCCACGGCAGCGCACACTTCCAGAAGGGTGACAGGCACATAAAGGTTTATTTCCTAGAGCCCCTCCCTTAGAAAACTGAGACTAATGTCCTCACTCTGATTTATTTTTAAATGTACCATTAAAAATTAATTTCCCCCTTTGTTTTTCTCCGGGTCACTGACTCTGAATTACCATGTGGCATTTTTCCTACGTGTGAACTCACATATTTTACCTTCAGGACAATTTGTTCTTTGTTTCTTTAACAACAGCGAAGTGGTCATCGAATGGTGGGGAAGACAGCCCCCTGGCTCTCTGGGCTGTGTGCGGTGGGTCTCCAGTTGGTCCAGTCATGGACCCATTTGTACACAGGCACACACAGGCGAGCACGCTGCCTCCCACTCTGGGTGATCATATATGTACATAAAATATTGATTAGAAAGGGTAATGGAGTCACCTACAGGATTAGCTACAGGAAAATGAAAATGAAGGAGAGCAAGGTAGGAAGGTATGTATGTTTCTGTGTGTGTGTGTGTTCATTTCTCACCTGGGAAAGTGAGAATGACACTACAGCATTAACAAATGCTCTCTGTGTGTTAGAAGCAAAGGGAGGACCAGAGTTCCTCCTCCCTCAACTCTAGTCCCTATGCCCTTGGGTTTTCTCAAGTCCGGGAATGTCAACCAATCCACAGGGGTCAAAACTGTGAGCAGAGCGTACCCGAACCCACTCACTGTATGTTCCCTTAGAAACGCCGGCACTGTGATGAATGGCTTTGTCCTACTATCCTTCTACCAAACCAAAGAATCCAGTCCCCCGCTCTGTTACTTTGCTACCTATGGCTCTAAAGCTATGTCACAAAGCTGTGGGGTAGAGGTCAGAAAGATGTCCCCCCAGACACCAGCCCCAGACCTCCACAAGCTCGTCCTTGAAATGATGCCCCTCTGCACCATAGCACATGCGGACCCTCCCCAGGCGGCACATATATGTATGAGGCCAGCTCACCAATGCCTGGGCTGCCGCCCAGTGGGTCCTGGGCTTTGAGAAATGACATCTCACAGGGGTGCTCAGTTCCTGGGTGGAGACGGCAGGTGTATTTTTGGCTTTTCCTGCGCCCCATGGAGTGAGAAGCTAATTCTTTGCGAAGAAACCAGGAAGGGTTGGGGATCTAAACCCCTGTCAAGCTTAGTTTATAAATGATTTCCATCTCAAACCTTTCCCAGACCCCCAGGACCTCGGCTTCCTCACTTCCTTCTGCTGCTTCCCTTACATTGCCTTTTTGCCCATATTTCTCCGCAAACTCCAGTCAGGGCTGCCGTCAACTCGATGAATTACCCAGCTGTTAAAGCCTCCATCTCACTCCTTGCTTTCCTGGTAAGCACAATCAAAGAATGGACTTCCTTCATACGAATTTTCATATTTATTGACTATGACTTGAGCCAGGGACAAACACATAAGTATTTTGTGCTCAACTAAAGAAGTCACCTCTGGAGAGAGGGAGCCTCAATAATTTAAATATCCAATATTTGTCATACTTGATCATTTTATGTAAGGAAATACTCCACAAGCACCAAAACTGTCCACAACCTCACTAACCTCAGGTTCTCCCACCCCATCCCCACCCCAGCTGGAATCTAACCTTTAAAAGGAGTGAAAGCCACTTTTCAAGCTGATGGAAATCGGAATCCATTATTATTAAGGATTCCTCTCCCAGACCAGCGCCTTCTGCGGACATTCTGGGGGCATGTAAAGGGCCCTCTGCCCGAGGGTGGAGTGGGAAAAATCCCCAAATTAGAAGAAGGAACAGTCTGGTCAACAACACAAGCCCTGCTGTGGACAGCTGCCCTCTCTCTCAAGCGGGGTGCACCGTGGTGGAGGTGGTCCGTGCAGCCAGGAGAGGGGTTAGGTACTTCCTGGGACCCCACATTATCCAGAGTATATATTTTAGAGATGTAGTCGTGGTTCTTTGGGGGAAGGGGAGAGCGAGTGGTACACACGTGAAAGCACGGTGGAACTGGAGAAACGCTGACTTAGAGAGTTTAGTTTGCCTCAGAAAAAAAGAGGAAGACAAGCACAAAGTTAAGCAGAAAAGCTGTCCGTGAGAACCTAGAGTTTTATTAATTATTATTATTATTATTAAGCCTTCCGAGGGACCACTTTCCACATGCACACACCCTGCCTCCGGGACACCCGCGGGGGGCGCCGTGGGGTGCGCAGTGCCCAAGAGGAGACCGGGGCAGGTACCCGAGCAGGTGAGGCGGCGGCGACGGTGGACGGGGCCGGGAGGGAAACCGTAGGTGGACAGAGTGGGACCCCCGAGAGCCCGGACAGGACACGCGGGTTGACCACCCGCTGCTTGGGCGATCAATTCACTTTCCTACTCTGCGCTCTTGGCGCGCTGCCCCGGGGTTGCGGACCGGCGGTTCCTGAGAGTCGCTTCTCGCAGCCCCGGCAGCCGTCCGCGCCTACGCGGTTCGGATAACCCCAAGCTCTGGCACCGCGAGCGCAAAGCCGCCTCGGAGCAGGGAAATCGTGCCCGTCTGTTCCGCTGGGCGCAGCCTCCCCCAAAGCCGCGAGCGAACTTTGCCTACTACGCAGCGCTGGGTCCGCATCCCCCTGGCGCCCTGGATCCGCCGCGCCACGTGCGCACCCTCCGGGCGCCCCACCGGGACCGCAAGGCGAGAGCGGCACTGGCCGCCTGCAGTTTCCAAACCGCCGCGGCATGTTCGATTTTCTCTCTCTTGCCGGGATCATTTTTGGTCTCCAGGATGGAAATAATAAAACAAAGCACCCGCGGGAAGGCTTCCCCCGACGGGACAGGACATCCTTGCAACCACATCCCTGCACCTGTTCTGGGCTTCTTCTTCCCTTCTTGCTCCATTCCACAAAAACTCAAATATTTTCTCACCCCGGAGCAAGATCAGAGAGGAGAGAGAAAAGGAGAAAGTGCATGAGAAAGCGCCACTCTTGCCCGAAAGTGGATTTGTAAAAGGGGGTGCGGGAAAAAGTTAGAGGCGGGTTTATGCCCTAGAAAGAAACCCAGAAGTGTGCGGCTTTTCCCCTCCTTCGTCCCCCAAGTGCCCCCCCGAAGTCCCTTCCACTTTTACACAAGAATGTGCAGAAAAGGAACGGCCATCCCCAGGACAGAGACTGCCGGACGGGCAGAAGGACAGACAGACCGAGAAGCAGGGCACCTACTGGTTGTGGTAGCCGAGGGGGTCCGGGATGCAGAGTTCGGACACGTCCATCAGTCCCGTTTTAGCATTCCCAGTTGGTAGAGAAAGGCGGCGGGGAAATCACGCGGAAGAGCGAGTGAAGGGCACGGGCAAGGTGCGAGCCCGGGCAGGGCACAGTGAGCGCGAGAACGCAGAGTGGGAGGACGCGGCCCCGGCCGGGGAGAGGGAGGCAGAGACCCGTGCGCGCAGAGCCGGGCGCTCCCACTCATCCGCACGCTCCGGAGCGAGCGGGCAGAGGGGATGAGAAGCCGTGGAGGAGGCTGGGGCACCAGAGACTTGGAGCCCACTAACCCTACTGTAGCTTTAAGGCTGGGAGACTGATGTATGATTTGGCTCCTATTGGCTATCTCTCAGGGGCTGGACTTAAAGTGACAGAATCAAGCTGGGGTGGGGGGAGGGGGGTGAGCCAGAGAGACTTCAATGGAATAAGACGCTCAGCGCGCAAGGTCCCCACCTCCTGAGCAGTAGGAGTAGTGGGTGTTAGAGCCCCAAGGTCTGCCTTCTCGCAGTTCAAGGCGAGGGGCGGGGCGGGGGGGGGGAATGTCCAACTGCCAGGTGGGTCTCAGGGTGGGGGGAGATTTGCTGCTTACATACCCCCCAGCCACCCCATCCCATCTTTTAACTGGCAGGTCTTAGCAAACTCACCTCTCAGCCTTTCTGGAATGGATTTGTTTTCCAAATTAAAAATGAGTCACATTTCTCCACCCACGCACCAAAGAGAAGAGGCAGCCTCAAACCCTGCGCTGTGTGTGCAAAAGTGCAAAGGGTCAGGCCAGCAGGTGAGGCACAGCAAGAAGGCAGGAGAGAAACAGATTCCCTTCCCAGTTCTTATCACCTGGGCCAGTCAGTTCTGCACCACTCTCATACGGCTAGATGCAGGGTGCGCATCTATAAAACGTTCTCTCGATGTATGAAGTGACGCTGTAGTCATTGGCAGCTCTCTGAAATGTACCCAGGACACAGACATGAGCAAATAAATTCCTGTCTGCTTAGGAAGATACAATCGTGGTGAAAATGATCAACTTACCCGCCACATCCACTCCAAGGCACAAGTACACACTTTGAAATACACACCTGAATCCCCAGCTACAAATGCACCTGCATCCCCGTCAGCTGCTCCCTCAGTGAACCTGAATATTATGGGATGCCACTGTACCAAAATGAGCTGTAAGTTATGCCCCAGCCCTGCTTCTGGGGTTTTTCATCTTTTGAGATGCACCAGCCACAGGGATAATAATCAATTTGATGATTCAAATGAGTGTGGGGAGAGGAGCAGGTATAGAATTATTTAAAAGGGGGGAAAAGCCCTTAGGAGAGACTATCACCTTATTCTCCTATATTCTGCAGAAGACAATGAACAGTAGGGGGGAGACATAATTTTATCATCAAAATAATGTCTAAATGGAGTGTAACTGCAGGCAATGTTCAAGCACTTCAGGAATAAAAGCAGGGAGGGTTGTGAGAAACCCCAGGAGGGGCCAGCCGCCTGGGCCGGGGCTGGGAGAGTGGGCAGAAGGATCGCAGATGATTTTTGACTTGGATAAATGTGCTTGTGCAGGTTGGGAAACAGAGCTGAGATTTTTCATAAGTGCTGAAGTGGAGGGACGAGTGGGATTCTCTGGGCACAAGGCTCAGGAAGGCGTCTCACAGAGAGACAGATGAAGATGTCTGCTTTGTCAGTAGCCCCTCAGCAGCCTCCGATTTTTAAAAATCACATAGGTACTTCATCAGAGACAGAAAGAGGGGTGCAGAGATGCTTCCCTTGAGCCTGGCTTCTACCTGACCATCATCTCTCACCAAGTCCTCAGTGGCTGGTTTCTCTGCAACCTTTCTGCCCCGCTGAAATCCATTCTCCAGGCACACAGCAACCAGGGAGCGCTTTGTAAAATGCACATCCAATGTCCTGTTGCTGCAGTTAGGAAACAGGCCCCAGTCCTTGACCTCCAAGGAAGGCATCCTATGACAGGTTCCTACAGGTCCCTGTGTTCCTCTCCACGGTCCCTGCTGCCCTCCCTCTGGGCCCCAGTCTTTACACCTGCCACCAAGAAGGCCCCACCTTCCATATCGTGCTAGAACCTTCTGTGGTTCGCTTTGCTTTGGGTAGTTCATCACAGTTTACAATTGTCTGTGTACTGGCATGAGTGGCCCTTCCCTCCTCCACCCTTCCCTCACTAGACTGTAAGCTCCATGGGAGTAGGGACCATGTCTCTTTTTGTTCACCAGAGAATCCCCAGCATCTAAAGGTGCCTGGTACATCACAGTTGCTTGACGAAGATTTTGCTGAATGAATGGCTAACCTGTAGGAGTTTGGAGTGGGGTGCCACAGCCTGCTGAGTGACAGGCCACTGCCCAGGAAGAAGGTGAGGCACTGATGGGTTTGGGGGCCCCTTGGCTCCTTACTCTGTGTGGGTGCACCGTTTTTAACTGGAAACAAAACACACTTGGTAAAAATAAAGTCCTCTCCACAGCCTGAAAAGAAAGACCACGTCACAGCCCAAAGCAATGGATTCAAAGCCGCTGGGAGCACATGAGGAGAAATTGGGGTCTGCATTGGTTAAAACACTAGGCTAATGCTTGCATACAATATCTCTGCCTCTAAGGTCCAGGCATGAAGGTGATCCGGGCCTCATTTCTGGGCACTAGCTGATTGTCCTCCAGGCGGAAGTGAGCTCCTGGAGACCTAGGCCTTCTCAGCCTTCCTCTGCCTGAGCCTTCTCTCACAGAGCCCTGGGGCAAGCTCTTTCTCATTTCCTTCCTGACTCTGCAAGAGGAGAGATGAGGTTCAGCCGCTGGGACACCCCAGTGGCATGATCCAACTCGGCAGGCCCAGGCTCCTCCTGTGATTCTCCCGACAAACCTGCCTGGGTCCCACACTGTGCATGGGGCCCACATTTTCCCTGCTTTGCCCTCAGCTCACTCACAGAGGATGGATTCCTCCCCAAAGCCGGGGTCAGGCTCCATGCCTCTGACTGGAGAGGCAGCAGTGTGGGACAGTAAAGAACTCTGGGATCCGGTCCTGACTCCTCCGTGTGACCTTGCCAAAGTCATCTCTTCTCCAGAAAACAGGCTGTGCAGGGGTGGAGTGGGGTGGGCAGCGTTCTTGGCTTTCTTCAAGCCTAAAATGCAGTCAACCAATCATGATTTAGTTTACTGCTCACCTAGAGCAGGGGCTGTTTGTAATCCATGCCCAGCAAGAGCTCTAAGCCATCCCTTCACTACCTTCCACCCCAATACTTATACCCCCAGGTGGGCAAGTCAGCCAAAAGGAAAGTGGACAAAAGCTATTAGATGCAGTAAGTGTGGAGGATGTAAGATGACAGCAGCTCATGTTGTTTTTGTGACAAATGCCTTTAAATTGATATTCATTACATTCATAGCACCTTACAGCTAGGAGGGACTCAGAAAACCATTTAGAACCATCATCAGATTTGACAAAGGAAATTTGTAAATTTCCCTGTGTGGTTAAGTGACCTGCCCAAGGTCACACAGAGAATATCTGGCAAAGCATGCCATCTGTGGTCACTGAGTTTCTACTTATTCAATTCCTAAATCTTAAAAGACAAGTCCCTTTGCTTTCCTTTCTTTCTTTCTCTTTGAGACAAGGTCCAGCTCTGTTGCCCAGGCTAGAGTGCAGGGGCGTGATCTCAGCACATTGCAACCTCTGCTTCCTGGGCTCAAGCCATCTTCTTACCTCAGCCTCCCCAGCAGGTGGGACTACAGGCACCCACCAGCACACCTGGCTAGTTTTTGCATTTTTTAGTAGAGACAGAGTTTCACCATGTTGCCCAGGCTGGTCTAGAACTCCTGGCCTCTTGTGATCTGCCTGCATCAGCCTCCCAAAGTGCTGGAATTATAGACATGAGCCACCATGCCCTGCCACTCTGCTTTTCCTACTCCCTCCTTCCCTGAGTTTGAGCTCTTTCCTAAGAAATATGAAGACAAATGAGAACTGTCCAATACAACACACTCCACACACTCTTCGCCTGGTGGACAGAGGGAACCCAGGCTTCTGTGTCCTCACCCTCCTCCCAGTGGTTTCCTGGGAGGTAAAAAGGAAGCACTGGTTGGTGGATGCCGATGTCATAGGCTGCTGTCCTACAGTGAGCAATGCTCCAGGTGGCAGATAATTAGGAAAAATATTCACATACAGCCTAGCCCACTCTGTCCCCCATGCCTCTATTTCCCTGGGTACAAAAAGCACTGAGTATGTCAGAGATCTAGACAAACACAGGTCTCCACTGACCACCAACCCTTTCCCACCCCAGCATGCCTAAGTCCTCAGGGTATGCCATCCTACTCTAGGGACTAGATCTCAGGGGGTGACTAGAGCAGTCTAGCAGTCTCATCATGATACATGCAGGCTAACCCAGCATAGCAACTCTTGCCAGAGGTCGGGAGAAAATCTCCATTCTTAACAGAACCCAGTCTTTGTAGTGTCTTCCCTCTCTAGAGGCAGTCTCCCTGGACACCAGCCATTTTTGCACAAATGAGGCAGCAGCAAGCAGTGTCTCTCAGGTCCTCAAATCCCCTCCCTGCCCTATGCTCCCCTAAGACCAACAACATGAGGATACTTCTTCCACCTTTCAAGCCAGGCAACTTAGCAGAATCTGGTGGAGCCAGCTTGGTCCCCAGGAGAGCAGAGGGCTTGACGGCTTCCTCACTAAAAGACAAGACCCAACAGGCATTTTTGGATAATTTGCCACATGCTCTCTAAATCCAGTGAGTGTGGGAATGCTAACTGCATGTTTATGCCATCCCCATCCCTCACCCATCCCCGTTTTCCTGAAATCAAGTTTCCAGGTGGGAATGATGCCTTCAGAAACACCCACAGTGTGTAGCCACTTCTTACCACCAGCCCAGGAAGGGGAGGATGCCTCCGTGGAATGGTCTGAGTTGCAAGCCAAGCTCATTTCTGTTCCACCCCAGGGTGAGGGCTGGGGCAGGTGTGTCCAGGAAGAGCTTCCATTGCCAGTCCACAATGACTAAGGTGGGCCTGGCCTAGACGGCGAGCCTAACCTGCGCATCTCTGAGGACAATGCCCGTGGGCTCCCGGCCAGGGGAAATGTCCCTGACCAAATGTCTCTGCGGACCTGTTGTCTTCTCACATGCTTGAATTTGGGGGTGTGGAGTTATATCCCTGAGTGATGGTCAGCAGACTGCTAGCCCATTGGCTGGCACTGGTCCCAAGGATCATAATTAACTGATAACGCTAATACAATGTGAGTTTGTGCTCTCATAATAGTCTCCTGCTGACAGATAAATGCTGCGGAAACATGATGGCTTTTCCTGAAGCCGTAATGGGCCATTATTGGGGCAAGAAGGCTCATGTCCTATTAGCACTGCTGCCATGACACCAAGGATAAAATATGAAGGGGGCATCTTAAGCGGATAAACGCTTGGGTGCCCTCCCACCACCAGCGTCATCCATTTCGTTATCTGAAATCCCTACCAGGGGTCTTGGAATAACTTCCAGATATTTCAAAGCTCCATTATTTTTTCTTTTTTCTGAGCCTCAAGATCCATTCTCACCAACACAGCTGACTAATATATTAAAGTTCTCTCTTTACCATAGATTCCTTCTTCCCATATGCCCTATGCAAGATGGCAGCTGCAATGAGCAGGCAGGTTGGAGGATGAGGAAAGTGAGATTTGTCTCTCCATAGAAACAAAAATCTTCTTTTCCTCCCAACTACCAGGAGAATAGGAGCACATTATGACTGTAATAGCTTTATCCCCTGCCAGATTTCTAAGGGAGAAAAAGACGAGTAGGAGAAGCACAAAGAGAAAATGAAGGAGGAGGAGAAGGGAGACCAGAGGGAGAGAAAGAATACCATACCTCGATAGTACCTGGTAGCAAAGAGGCATTGAACGACTAGCTATTGACTGAATGAATGATCTGTCTCATTAAATATTTTCCATTACAGTGGATTGTGGGGTTTTGTCTTACGACAAAGAAACTTGACCTTATTTTTGTTCACATCACATATTACATTATCATCTAGTTTCTTGTGACTTTGGCAACAATTTTTTTTTTTTTTTTTTTTTGAGACAGAGTTTCACTCTTGTCGCCCAGACTGGAGTACAGTGGCGCGATCTCAGTTCACTGCAACCTCCGAGTTCAAGTAATTCTCCTGCCTCAGCCACCTAAGTATCTGGGATTATAGGCGCCCACCACTGTACCTGGCTAACTGTTGTGTTTTTTCTTAGCAGGGATGGGGTTTTGCCATGTTGCCCAGGCTGGTCTCGAACTCCTGACCTCAGGTAATCCATCCTTCTCAGCCTCCCAAAGTGCTGGGATTACAGGTGTGACCCACCACGCCGTTTTGGCAACAATTTGAGCATAATTTGAGAATACATAGTTGATTACAAACAGTAATGTAAGCAATTTGTTTCTAGGCTCTCATCACTGGTAGAAGAAAAAGTTCTCTTTGGCTGATGATAGTTTTAACTGCAGAAATCCCATGGTCAGCAACGGCCACAGAAAGAATAAATAATTTCTTTGCAGACTCACACATTATGCCTCCATTTGCTTGTCTATTCTAAAAGAAAACTATTTTAGAGAAACCATAAAATATGGGAAACTTTTGGAAAATTAATTCTAAAGCAGCACACACACTTGTATTGTTGTTAAGTACAAACAAAGAAACATGTTGACAGAGCCTGTCTCCCTAGTATGAATGACAGAAAATTAAGCACTGGGGACATTCAAAGGTGTTTTTATTTCCTAATGGCTCAATTAAGGTAGAACTTCATTGTACCCAATTATTTTTTGGAAAAAAATGCATTTTATTTTTGCTCTAGTAAAATGTTTTGTGGAGAGAAAAAAAAAAAACCAGCAAATGCTTCCAGGTTTTAGGAAAAATCAAACGTCAAGGCCGGGCGTGGTGGCTCCTGCCTGTAATCCCAGTATTTTGGGAGGCCGAAACAGGTGGATCACCTGAGCTCAGGAGTTTGAGACCAGCCTGGGCAACATGGCAAGATCCCATCTTTACAGAAAATACAAAAACTGGCCACACGCCGTGGTAGGCGCCTGTAGTCCCAGCTACTAGGGAGGCTGAGGCAGGAGAATTGCTTGAGCCTGGGAGGCAAAGGTTGCAGTGAGCCAAGATCATGCCACTGCCCTCCAGCCTGGGCAACAAAGCTAGATCTTGTCTCAAACAAACAAACAAACAAACTCAAAGTAAAGAAAAATCAAAGATCAGTGTTTTCTAAAGTGTAGACCTATATAAAACATGGTTAAGATGACAGCCTTTTTTTTTTTTTGAGATGTTGCCAGGCCGGAGTACAGTGGCACCATCTCGGCTCACTGCAACCTCTAACTCCCTGGTTCAAGCGATTCTCCTGCCTCAGCCTCCCAAGTAGCTGGGATTACAGGCATGCACCACTGTGCCCAGCTAGTTTTTGTATTTTAGGTAGAGACAGGACTTCACCATGTTGGCCAGGCTGGTCTCAAACTCCTGACCTCAGGTGATCTGCCCACCTCAGCCTCCCAGAGTGCTGGGATTACAAGCGTGAGCCACCATGTACAGCCAAGATGACAGCTTTTAACTGTGTTTTTACATGAGAACAGTGCTGGCTGACCATTACCTTCACAGACGTATACTGTAATGAAAGCAGTCCCATTGGTGAACTCCCTGCCTCTCCGAATGATGTAATTATGAATGGGACAGTACAATTCTTCATGAAGGCTCGAGCTTCATAGCACGGCCATCCGTAACATCTTTATTCTTCATAAACAATTGGGAATACCAAGCTTCAACAGAATTCTTGACTTAGGAGGGTTTGCCTTTCCAAGAAGGACAAGACTAAGCAGGAAGGGAAACTACAGAGGAATCAGAGAGTTTAGAAAAATGGGTAAAAGGCAGTCACTGCTACAAGATTTAATATGGATAAACACCAGTAATACACTTGTCAGCAATGACCCTCAACTGAGCCACAGACTGTAGGATCGCTGGTTAGAGAGCAGTGATGCAGAGAGACACCTGGGGTCAGAACAGATAGCACATTAAACACGGGCATCCAGCTTCATGGCATGATAAACACTGCTTTGGGGTAATTCTACCAAGCCCAGCAGAGCAGGGAGCAGCAATAATTCCTCTTTACTCTCCCTTCCTGAAGACACAGAGGGACTTTTACACTCAGCTCTGAGGCACTTGCTTTGAAAGCATACTGGGGCCGGGCTTGGTGGCTCATGCCTGTAATCCCAGCACTTTGGGAGGCTGAGGCAGGCAGATCACAAGGTCAGGAGATTGAGACCATCCTGGTTAACATGGTGAAACCCTGTCTGTACTAAAAATACAAAAAAAAAAAAACAAAAATTAGACAGGCATGGTGGCACGCACCTGTAGTCCCAGCTACTCAGGAGGCTGAGGCAGGAGAATTGCTTGAACCCAGGAGGCGGGGGCTTCTGTGAGCCGAGATCGCACCACTGTACTCAGGCCTGGGTGACAGAGCGAGACTCTGTCTCAAAAAAAAAAAAAAAAAAGCAAACTGGAAGGGTGATGTGGAAAGGACTTAAGAAAGGTGGAGGGGGTCAAAGGCCTTCTGCAGGGTGTCTGAGCACCACAAGGAGGGGGAGAAACGTGGGACAAGGAGGGATGGGTTGTCCCTGCCCATGGAAGAGCAAATATTTAGGTGTCGACCCTGTACCACACACAAGCTGTTGGCTCGGTTTCCCTGGACTGCCTTTTTTTTTTGTCTCTCTTAATCAGCTTCCCTCTCAGGGTGAAATCTCACCTCCACTCCCAGTGCCTAAGATCTGGCTTGCTGAGAAGCCACATGATGGCACCCAGAAGTTCAGGAGGGCAGCTCCCCAAATTTCTCCCTCTTTCTCCCTCTCTGTGCACTGCTTCGTGGGGTGAATTTTTTTTTTTTTCCAAGACAGGATCGCCCCCTGTCGCCCAGGCTGGAGTGCAGTAGCATGATCACGGCTCACTGCAGCCTTGACTTCCCAGGCTCAAGGGATCCTTCTGCCTCAGCCTCCTGGAGAGCTGGGACTACAGGTGTGTGCCACCACACCCAGCTAATTTTTTAAAATTTTTTGTGGAGACGGGGTCTCATTATGTTGCCCAGGGTAGTCTTGAACTCCTGTGCTCAAGTGATCCTACCACCTTGGCCTCCCCAAAGTACTGGGATTACAGGCATGAGCCTCTACTGTGCCCAGCCATTTTTTTTTTTTTTCTTAATAAGCCTTCCAGAAAAGGCATGCAACCTGCTAAGTCTCTGAGGCTGAATACAGTGGTGGCCAGCACAGCACACATCATCACGTCTCACTGCCTGGCATCTCTCCTCGCCTCACTTCCCTTTTGCCACCACCTCCATTCCCTGGGCTTGCATCTCCCAAATGAAGTACCAGTAACTTAATTCTTGCCCCAGGGCTCTGTTTTCTAGACAACAAGGGCTAAGTCAAACAGCCAGTCAGCAAATCGCTTAGGGCCACTGACTTTCTTTCCATTTAATTATTGTATTATTTACTACCCGCCTCCTTGGTTAGGGAGGGGGCGTGCAGTGAGTACAGTGATTGATGGATGACCATCGGTAGTCAGCACCCAGTTTCAGACTCACTGTTTTGCAGAGGCCTACACAGGCCCCGCCCTGCACCATCCGCCCACCCGCCTACTTCAACACTCTAGTTCTGGTTCAGCTGCCAGGATGTTCAGGTCAATGGTGTCAACTAAAGCCAAGCAGTAGAACCATCTGGCCCAGTATCCCTTCTCCACTGGCTTGCTCTCCTCCCACCACATGTGGGAGGCCAAGTACATATTGTACTCTTTCTTTGCCCTGGTTTTCCCCACATGGAGTCTGCTACTTCCTTGGGCGACCATCTCTCCTCCACGTGCACACACATCCAACAATAGCTCTAAGTTGCTTTTGTCTTCAAGCAACGGGAGAGTCAAGTGACAGTAGCTTAAAGGGTAAGAGTCTATTATATCACACAGCAAATTTTCCAGAGGCAGGTAATTTCATTTTTTTCTTCTGCGTCCTTAACATATTGGTTTTCACCTTCAACTTATTCTCCCATTGTTGAAGGAGTTTTTGTGGGCCTGAGCATCCTACTTCCTCACCCAGCTGTATCCAAATCCAGGAAAGAGGTGAATGTATTTGTGTGTTCGTGTTGAGGGGAATGTCACTCCTTATTTCTCTAGTTTGTTTTTTGTTTATTTCTGTGTTTTGATTTGAATTTAATCTGAAGGAAAACAGGAGCTTCTCTTCCCCACCCCAGCAACTTATCTTCACTTTCTGTTGGCCAGAATCCAGTCACGTGTTCACCCCAAACCAGTCACTGTATCAAAGGAGAAATGGCCCGCCATGACTGGTTTAACATAGGATCACTCCCTGAAGGTAGGGGAGAGGGTTGCCTTTCCTGAGAACACTGGTATTTAATAACAAGCAAATCCACTTCTGTTGTAAGCGGAAGCAGGAATGGCTCTTGAATTGGCAACCAATAGTCTGCTACTCCTTGAGGTGTACCGTGTGCAGGGTGGTGGAAGGAGACCGCCATGTCAGCAAGCAATAAGAGAGGCATTTTCTGTCCAGAATGGAAAAGCAATACTTAAACTAAAAGTCAGAATGTTTTTAATTATCATCTTGCTCCAGCTAGTCAAAACGATGTCAACGATAAAACACTCCTCCCCAAGAAAACCTTTCGTTGGTCTAAGTTCTGAACAATTTTTGCAGTTGCTGTTGACTTTTAATAATATATGTAAGCTTCAAATTAGCAAGTTTTTGTTACCTATTATTTAATAGAAATGGCATTCCACCTGGAAGTTATAAAGTCAGACACACACACACTACACAAATGTTTCCAGAGCAAATTCCTAATGGTTCAGAATGGTTCAAGCTCACTTAGGCACACTTTGTGTCTCAGCCCCTGAAGTACTACATACCCCTGTGTCCAAACAATAGATTCAGAATAAACAGTGATTCATTTTGGGGGCTTCTTTGGTTGTTTATTTGTTTGTTTTGGAGACAGGGTCTTGCTCTGTCACCCAGACTGTTGTGCAGTGGTGTAACACATCTCACTGGAGCCTCAACCTCCTGGGCTCAAGCGATCTTCACCTCAGCCTCCCATGTAGCTGGGACCACAGGTATGCGCCACCACATCCAATTAATATTTTTATTTTTTGTAGAGACAGGGGTCTCGCTTTGTTGCCAAGGCTGGCCTTGAACTCCTGGACTCAAGTAATCCACCCACCTAGGCCTCCCACAGTGCTGGGATGACAGGCGTCAGCCATCATGCCAGCCTTAGCACAGTGATTCTAAAAATGAAGAACTCAAGTTACTTCACTCTGGTTATTCCGTGACCACTTGGAATTTTTGTTTGCATTTAAAATTGAGAATAATGGAACACAGCGAACACAGCCTGAACTATGAGACGTAATTCTTGGTAGGATCAGATATTAGTTCCTACATGACAAATTTCAATGAACTTAAATAATACCTTTAAAATAGAAATGTATTCTTCATTTTGAACAGCTTATGGTTTGTTTTTAAATTAATGGACAGATCAGGAAAGTTAATGACTATTATTACTACATGATTGTTACCAAGAATAATTTTGTTGTGTAGAGAAGGGCAGTTGCTCAAAATGATCGAATCTTGATGTCACATGCTTGAGGTCCCTCCCAGCCACGCCCTGCTACTCTCCTTTTCCCCAGTTATTCTTTGTCTCTTCCTGCACCCTAGTTGGGTTGGTGATTCTGAGAAACAGAAAAAGGCAACTGTCCACATGTCCTTAGGGCCTTTTTTTTTTTTTGAGGCAGGATCTTGCTCTGTTGCCCAGGTTGGAGTGCAGTGGTGTAATCTCACCTCACTGCAAGCTCTGCCTCCCAGGGTCAAGCAATTTTCCCACCTCAGCCTCCCAAGTAGCTAGGATTACAGGCATACACCACCACACCTCGCTAATTTTTGCATTTTTTTTTTTAGTAGAGATGGAGTTTCACAGTGTTGGCCAGGCTGGTCTTGAACTCCTGATTTCAGGTGATCCACCCGTCTCGGCCTCCCAAAGTGCTGGGATTGCAGGTGTGAGCCACTGCACCCAGCCCCTTAGGACATTTTTAAGAGAATACATCCCCAAACAGATCAGTAATAACCATCACCAAACCCCTGAAAGGGTCCAGAAACCCCTCAGCATCCTCATCATTTGCCTGTCTACTCTACCTTTCTCTAATCGAATCATTCTGCCTTTTATCAAATACCAGCAATAAAGACAGAAACTGTATTTCTTATTCAATCATGTGGTTGGTTCCTCTCTTTTGGACAATCACTGTAAAAACGATAGCATTTTCACTTTTGGCCCCGTCTTCACTGTACCTGTGGAGTAAGCCAACTAGAGCATCAACCTCAGACTCAATGACCAGGGGCAGCAGAAATCAGAGAGGAAGCTGGCAGTTGCTGCACACCTACTCTGTGCTGGGCACCTGGCTGTGTTCTGCCACTTGGTTTCATTGCAGGGAAGTCAAGCCCACCTCTCATCTGAGCTGGGCATCATCACTCTCCTTTTGTTTACTGAGGAGAAAACTGAAGCTCTGGAGGTAAGATGCTCAAGGCCAGAAAACGGTCTGGGATTAGAACCCAAGTCTAGCTCGTCCCAAACCTGTACTCTCTGTCCGTTCTACTACGTCACTTCAACAGAGTCCATCCCAGTGCAGCATGCTGTCACTAAGGAAAGGGCGTTTGTGAGCAGGCCTGGAAACCTAAGCACAGTAGATAACTGGAGAAATACATGCATAGGTCCAACCAACTGATGGATAAGAGGACTTTAGGAACAATGCCTTTTGGGAGGCCAGTGTGGGCCAGCCCTCTCCCCACTGTCCATGTATTTAGCAAGACGTGTCTATTCCTAATAGAAAAGTTCTTTCCAATTGAAATGAGGTGTGCTCTCAGTGCTGAATGGAGAAAATGAGAAAAGGAATATAACATTGGGGCAGAAACCAATTGATTTTATGGAATGATGCCAAAGGGTCCATTTTAACTTTCTATGACTTGGAGAAGATGAAGGGCAGCCGGAAGAAGAACGAGGAGGTGACGAAAAGGAAGATCGTCCGCTGCCAAGAAAAATTTCCCCATGAGGGCCAATTTGCTTGGTTGGAGCAAGTCCAAATGGGCAGCAGTTCTGAAGCTGGCTAGGTGCACTTGAAGGATTTCTGCAAACACACCCAAGAAATTAGGAGGTCCCCTTTGGAGGTAAAATAAATTCCTTAGCAAAATAAAGAGGGCTTGTTACACCATATTCCTTCCCCTTCCAGTTTGAAAGGCCATAATGAGACCAAATAGGTGGTTTTATTTCCTGTTTCTTCCAACATCAACCAATGCACATTTCCTCTCATTCCTTGGATTCTCAACCCAGCCATTCAACCAAGGAGATGCACTTCTTGCTCCCACCATCAAAGGATAGGGTACAGGATGGGTCTTTATGCAGACTTAGTTCCTCAACAACTCCGCAAATGACCAGCCACTTGGCTGCTGTGGGAGAGTGACTCACCTACAAACAGAAATGTTTTTGCCTAACGGGTCTCAAAAGCATCATCTTAAAGCAATGACTTTCAAGCGTTAAAAAAAGAGCCCCGAGTAGTCATTCTTCAGTTGAAACTGCACATGGAAACCTGCTATAGGAAGCAGCAAAAAGCCTAGCTGCTCTAGGGTAGGCAAGCAGGAAGAAGGGATCACCCCATTCTCACTCAGTCCTTCACCCCCACCCCCAGGAAGCCCAGGAAACATCTTTATGGCACCCCAGGTCTCCCTGGAGCATGTGTTGGAAATCAAAACAGTATCTCTAAAATCAGTTGTTCTCTAAAGGAATCATATAAATAAAGAAGTGTCATGACCACCAATTAGACCCATGCCTAGAATAACATCCCCTTTAGAGGCTCCAGTGCTGTGTCAAAGGAGGCCATAGTTAAAAGTTAGCAACTGCCCAAACACTCTTGCTTCCTGTTCAGTGTCCTTTGCTACCAGGATGAGGCTGGTGGGTCTTGCAGCAACTTTGCAAGCCAGGACCAAACTCGTCCTCATGAATAGGGTGGCTTGGTAGAACTCAAACAGCATCATGATACACTGGTGGATTTCAAATCAGGTATGAAGCCGGTTGCTAGGGATGTTGCTAGGGATGTTGATGTTGGTAAAGAAGATCTCTGGCTTTGGAGTATGGCAGACCCAAGCTCGAATCCTTGCTATGCCCTTCATTAGCAATATGACCCTGGGACAATTTGTGACCTCGCTGTCCATGTTTCCACAGTCTCTAAAATGGCTTGCTGTAGGGTAGTGTGTGTAAAGAAAGCACTTTACACAGTGCCTAGCACATAGCAGACATTCAATAGACACTGGTTACACCCACACTTTCCCAAGTGGAAGTTCTGACCTTAACTCTGGAGAAGGGGAGCCTGTCACTCACAGTCATCTTCTTCCCTGTAACACGTCCAGCACCCACACTGTGTTCAGATTTGGTAAGGCTCAGCCCCTCGGGGCAGAACACAACTGAGGCATTAACCTGTGACTGACCTTGTAACTGCGACAGTTCATACGGCTCCTATTCCCAAGCTGCCCTCTCTGGCCCATCTCATCTCCAGAGCCTGGAGGACCAAACGTATCTTCCCAGATGTGACTGCAGCACAGCACCTGAGAGCCCAGTCACGCTCTGCCCACCTTCCCTGGAGTTCCCCAACCACACAACCCAATGCCTGGTCCATCGTGGCAAGCCATAGAGTCCCCGACAACGTCAGGGCTAAGGCCACATAGGACCATCCATGAGGGATGCCTGTGGGTTGGTTTTGAGTCTTCACTGTGATGCAGACATGGAGTTTCACAGTCCAAAAGAACACCCCACTGTTACTTGAGTCCTTCAACAAGTGTAAAAAGAACAGCCATTCCTCCAGCCTCTGAGACTTACTTCAACCTTGGAAATCTTCCCTTCTCCTACATATTTTTCAGTAACACCAGGTGTTTCCCAGATAACTCTCGGAAGTATGTATACTACTTCAATTTCTTAATCTTGGAGGAAGAGTCATCAATATGTAATAATCCAAACACTAGCTTTTTCTGCTCCAAAGGAAACATTGGAGGTAATTGAGAGACAGTGGCTATTTAATCTCTCACAACTGAGCTCACTTCACCTCACTGCTGTGGCAGAAGGGGAGTTGACTACCTTGGGGTCTCCCTCATGCCCCAGCCTCCCATCACAAGGGGCATCTCAAGGCAGCCACCTTGAATGGCATCAACAATCCAGGTGGATAAGCATGTGAGTCATAGACCCCACCTGCCAGGCCACTGGGCAGCCAAGTCACCTGGATGTGCTGCGATCATCTCCAACGTAGAATGGTCTCAATATAAGGAACACAGGGGCAGCTTCTCAAATGTATTCTTTCATGATTCTACCACCAGTAACGTGAGAAAGCTCCCGGCCCAACACCTGCAGGAGGCACCAGGTAGAAGTAGTACCTCCAACCAGGGTGGAAGCCATGTGTAAGGTGCATGTGGATCATATGTCTTGCCATTTCAAAGCCCTGCCTGAATATTGTCTCGTGGATCTTGTTAACTCACAGTCAGGGGCAGAATAATCCCTCCTCTCTATCTGGTGAGGGGGGAAATGAATAAGGTCAATCTATGTCATTGAAGCTAAGGATGGAACAACCCAGAAAGGTAGACAGGTGTGTGCAGACTTGGAGCAGTAGGGCAGAGCAACAGGCCTCTTTTTCTATCATCTGTTAAGTCTTGTTACATTCAATGCTAGCTAATGGAGGGAGCCCTGTGATAAAGCAGTCTGCAAGGCAATGGACTTGGGGTTATATCTGTCCCAGCAAATATAACAACACATGCTTAAAGAGAGAAGGAGCCTCTCTCCTACATTGCCATCTCTGCTCAGGGGAAAGGAAGGAGGAGTCTGATTGGCCAGTGTCCAGGGTATTCTCAGGGTCATGTTCTACTGGCGGTAGGGCCACTAGGTGTTGAAGGTTTGCATACTTGCCCAGTGCTCTCTCTTGCCCACTTGATATCACGGCTTCTAGCCTGCTACAGCAAAGTTGGCCTCTTCATATGCGCTCTCTCTCTGTCTCTCTCTCTCTCTCTCTCTCTCTGTCTCCCTCTCCTTCCAGTTCACCTGTCTACAACTAACCAGATCTCTGGTCTGCTCCAGGAGACCCAAGTATCTTGGAGTTCATGGAGAGGGAGGAAATCCAGTGGTGCCACTAGGAACCCTAGAAAGGTGCTGTACCAGGACGTGCCTGCACAGGATGGGATTGGCAGCCTCCATACACCAGGCTGGACTCAGAGCAGAGCAATGTGACAGTGCACTAGGGACACAGGCAGCCAGCAGGGCACTCTCCACCTGCCATGCTCACTCCGAGAGGGAGGAAGAGAAGTCCCTGGCACAGGGATGATTGCATTGAGAGGCATCAGAGCACTTGGGCAATTGAAAACTAGACCCTGGCAACCTGACTTTAGCCTTATTTATTTTCTTTTTTCTATTATGCCCCTTTAGAGAAGTCAGAAAATAAGGAGAAGTGGAGTCCTGATGGTCCTGGATCCAGCCATACCTGAAGACAGGATCTGCCCAGACATAACAGATACATGAGTCTTCGGGGCTTCTGCTGTGTGAGTTGCTTTTCTTTCACTCCCAAGAGTCCCAGCAAATATGAGTCACGTCGCCTTGCCTCCTGTGTGTTTTCCTTCAATTGATTTCCTCTTCCTCCCTTTTCATGCCTACCTTCTCAGAAGCCTGCCTCCTGCACCAACCTTCCCAGAAGCCCTGCCTTTCCCTGGCCTGCCCATTCCAACAGCCCTGGGATTCTACCTCCTCCCTGCAGGCCACTTCCTCAGGTGGTTCCAAGAGGAGGTTACTATGAACCCATCGGAGTTTGTCTGGGAAAAAGCACTGGCTCTGGACCTGGGCTTCAACCCTGACTCCTGCATGTATAGGCTGTGGGCTTCTCGGGGAGCTACTCTATTCAACTCTCTGGGCAATGGGGATACTGATAGGACCGACTTCATAGGGTACTTCTGAGAATGAAATGAGACAAGGCAGATAAAAGCTCTCAGCATAGTGCCTGGCATAGAGTAATTGCTCAATAAATGTTTTTATTGTTTTTTCACCCTTATAAAAGGCACTCACTTGTGTTTAAAGATATAATGCCAATAGTTCTAATTTGTGCATTTCCTCACCCTTGAATGGGTTTCCCTCTATGTCCCTTTCATACCTGACAACAGCAATACCAGCTTCAGCTAGAGTTTTTGGAAGGCATCAATAGGGTCAGTTAAAATCAATTCATTCTGCACAGATCATAGTGCCAGATGATCATAGGAACTGACATCCTCTGGATGATGGAATTATTATTATCAAAACTTAACACCAGCTTCGGTTTTGCAGAAGGAAGAACATGCAGTGATGTTTCTCAGCAATGGTCTTCCCCTACCACCATACTGGGTATCCTAGAGGGTTATTTCAGGGCAGTGGTTCTCAATGTGGGTTCCACAAAGCCAGCAGCGCCAGTATCACCTGGGAACGTATTAAAAATGCATATTCTCGGGTCCCCCCACAGACTTGCTGGGTGGCGACCAGCAATCTGTGTATTCACAAGCACTCAAGTCATCCAGAAGATTCTCAAGCAAGGGAGCCACTAATTTAGAGGTTTTGCAAATTCTACGTATTTTAAGCTCTTAAGTCTGTCTTCTTACTATCCATGTCTTCAGCTTCAAACAATCTCAGAAAACAGGGCTTTTAAAAATAGTCATTACTAATTTTTAATAACAAACCTTTTTAGAAGGGAAAAGCCATAGATGGTGCAGACTGCAGTTCACAGTGTGTCTTAGTGAACACAAGGTGGTCACCATGTCTTACTTTTTTTTTTTTTAATCTTATTTTGCTTTTATTTGTCAACTTTTCATTGAAGTACAATATACATACAGAAGTGTTCGCATATTCTAAGTGTACAGTTAACTGAATTTTCATTAAATGAACGCATCTATGTACCCAGCACGCAGATGAGAAAATCAAACCTTGCAGCACCCCAGCTCATGCTTCCTTCTAATCCCACCCCTGCCCCATCCATTGCAATTTTTTCTTTTTCTTTTTTTCTTTTTCTTTTTCTTTCTTTCTCTTTTTTTTTTTTTTTTTTGTTTGTTTGTTTTTTGAGACAGAGTCTTGCTCTGCATCCCAGGCTGGAGTGCAGTGGCGCAATATTGGCTCACTGCAACCTCCACCTCCCAGGTTCAAGCGATTCTCCTGCCTCAGCCCGCCACCATGCCCAGCTAATTTTTGTATTTTTAGTAGAGATGGGGTTTCGCCATGTTGGCCAGGCTAGTCTGGAACTCCTGACCTCATGTGATCTGCCCACCTCAGCCTCCCAAAGTGCTGGGATTACAGGCATGAACCACTGTGCCCAGTCTGCAATTCTTTTTAATTGCAGGAATATTTCAAACAAGCAATTTATTTTAAAGAAAGTTACTATCCTAGTCACCTCACTTACACCAAAATTATTTCAGTGTTGCTCATTCCCTTCTGCACATATATTTTACGTAGTTTTGTATTTTATCCTGTTATAATGTCCCTGTTCCATGTTGTTACATAGTTTTCATAAACACTATTTAAAACGATCCCAGTTTAATGTGTGGCTCATACCTGTAATCCCAGCTACTCAGGAGGCCAAGGCGAGAGGATCACCTGAGACCAGGCATTTGAGACCAACCTAGGCAATGTAGCAAGATCTCCAGCTCTAAAAAATGTTTGTAAAATTTAGCCAAGCATGGTGGTGCACGCCGTAGTACTAGCTACTTGGAAGACTGAGGCAGAAGAATCATTTGAGTCCAGGAGATCAAGGCTACAGTGAGCTATGATCACACTTCTGCTCTCCAGCCTAGGCAGGGGATGAGACCCCCATCTCTTTAAATAAATAAACACTTATATACATACATAAAAGAAAGTAAATGACCCCACATTGTACCATCATATCAAAGTGTCAATTAGCCATCATTCCCCCATATGTAGGCTGTTTCTATTCTGCAATGAGCCTCCTCATGTCTCATGCATCCTTTTTCTTCTCTGGAATTATTTCCTTAGAATCAGCTGTCAGAGGAGAAACGACTAAGTGAAAGGCTCTGAACGTTTTATTAGGGCTCTTTATTATTTGCACTGTTTGTAAAAAATGTGAATCCCATCTTGGGTAATACTTCTGTGCATTTCTGAGCTCCTCCCCGCATCTTAAAATTTCTGGATATAGATTCTTCTCTCTCATGCCCCTGTGAACCCAGAAAAATACTTCTGGCAGCACTGGGCAGGAGTGGTGGATGCTAGTAGATTATCCCCCATTGGGTAGGAGTGGCGGGTACTAGTAGATTATCCTGCATTAGCTGGGCTGTAGCTTGGCAGGGGCACCAGCAAGAGCCCACACCTTCCCCCGGGGGTGCATGTGGAGGAGAGGGGGTTCAGGGAGAGAGTCAACCTTCCTTGAGGATCCTCAGAGGAGCTCCTAGTGGCCATCAAAGGCCCAACAAGGCCCTTTCCCTCCTCAGGAGAGATGGAAATCTTGGGGGACAGGCAGTGAGGGAGCATAAAGTTGGACAAGAGAATAAGAGTGAGTTAAAACCCACAGGAGAAACTAGCCTCCCAGAGCAATTGCAGGACCATGCGCTGATGGGGCTGGACAGGAGTGATTATTTATTCATGCACTGCTTGTTCTCCATTTCCTAGGGGACGTGCCCCCTCCCCTTGAAAGGCAGGCAGCGCCAAGAGGATAGGATGAGTCTGGAGTGAGCACAGAGCAGGGAAGTCTAAAAAGAGCGCTCTCACATGGGGCCACATGAGGTCGGTGGGGTCACATGAGGTCAGTGGGGCCACCTGGCCATGAGCTAGAAGGGCAGGCTGGGGCTAGAAGAAATCAGGCTGTGGGTTTCAATGACAATGTTCGTTCTGTCATCCTAGAGTCAGTATAACATAGAGCACAGGCTTTGGGGCTAGAGTCTCTGGGGTGGTCGCATAATCTGAGCAAGTCTCTGTCGCAGTCTCCTTGTGTGTAAAATGGGAAAGAGAGAGTACCAGCCTCCTAGAGTCATTGTGAGATTAAATGGCTTCATAGGAGAAAACATTAGACAAGCACATCCCATGAACCTGCTCTTCCCTGCACCGCAATGTAGGAGTCAATGCTCTGCTTTAGACACAGCCAGGCAGAGAAAGGGTAAGGAGGGTCAGCCTGTGCCCTCTGCACCATCACTCATGAATGCAGAAAATGCCCAGGGAGAAGCCCTAGCCCCTTCTCTGACTCTTCCACCCATTCATTCACCGATCCATTTGTGGTGAGGGTGGGAAAGGGCTGTGGAGCAGGTCATGTCCATGACAGCCACTCCTTCAACTTCTACCTCAAGCTCCCCACGGCTCCCTCTGGGCATTGCAGGGAGAACAAGCAAGACTCAACCTCCACTTGGCTGGAGCTCAGAGAGTCCCCTGCAGCCCCTCAAGATTGGGGGAAGAGACTGCAGAAGAGGGTCATCTGAACCTCTGCACACCAGACACCTGGGCCCAGGGTGGGGTGAGAGAGAATACTATTCACCATGCATCATTTTCTGATTGGAGCAGGAAGCTGGGGGCGCAGCAGGAAAGTGTTGATGGGGAAGACAGGGAACTAACATCAAACAATTCCCTCCTATGCGTTGGGCCCTGTGCTGGGTGCTCTGATGTATACAGTCTCACATATAGATATATTATCCCCACTTTACAGAGAAGAAAACTGAGGCTCAGAGAAGTTAGGCAACTTGCCCACCCTTGAGCATTTATTACTGCCCAGCATTGTACTGGCCACTGAGGGGGACACAGACAGGACAGAATACCTGATTTTTCTTTTTAGGTGGTGTCCATTAGAGCAGGAGAAATGACTGGCCTGGTAAAGTCTTGCAAATGATCCACATTGGTATAAGCTAGAGTGCTCAGTGACATGGCTTGGATGGAGTACTGTGGGGACGTGGCAGAGGAAACAAGTGACTTGAGCCCAAGAGGGAGTGGTGAGGCTTGGGCTGAGTCTTGAAAGTTGGGAACCACGTGGATGGGCAGTGGGGTGAGGGAAACACGAGTGGTGAAAGGGAGAAGGGCGTGGTAAAAGTTCGCCAGGGTCCTTAACACAAAAAAAACTCTGTATTTCAGGTCCCCAGCTGCCCTACAGAGCAGCATCCCCAGCCCCGGTAGCTGTCCCTATCTTTGCCCTTAACTTCTCCGAGCCCTACTTGGGTCTGTACTGCCTCTGACCACCTGGCCCCAGCTTCAGACTGCAAAGAAGGCTGCCTGGAAAAGACCCCTCCAAGGAGGAAGGTGTACCCAAAGGGTGAGATCTTTCCAGGGGAGACCCTAGAGGATAAAACAAACATGGATTTTAAATTCTCTCCTCCTTGGCCCATGCAGATAAAGCCCAGGACAGGCCGGGCGTGGTGGCTTACGCCTGTAATCTCAGCAATCTGGGAGGCTGAGGTGGGTGGATCACCTGAGGTCAGGAGTTCCAGACTAGCCTGGCCAACATAGTGAAAGTTCATCTCTACTAAAAATACAAAAAATTAGCCGGGCGTGGGGGTGGATGCCTGTAATTCCAGCTACTCAGGAGGCTGAGGCAGGAGAATCGCTTGAACCCAGGTGGCAGAGGTTGCAGTGAGCTGAGATTGCACCATTGCACTCCAGCCTGGGCAACAAGAGCAAAACTCATCTCAAAAACAAACAAACAAACAAAAGCCCAGCACCTACCTATACAAACGAGGCATACTCTTCCACCCTGGAGACCCCATGGGTTCTTGTGGGTTAGCCCCTCACCTTATTCTGGTCCCTCAGAAGCCTTTGGCCTAAGACACTGAGCACAGAACAAGGGACTGTGGTAAGAATGTCTCCCATTTGGGTCAAAATGTTGGATGAATCCCTCACCCCTGGGACCTCAGTCTTTACATCTGTAAAATGGGATTAATGCACTTGTCCTCCCCCTTCGGAGTGCAATGGTGAGATATGTCCCTGGAAATAGGCTGCTGCTGTGTGAGCCTGGCTTCATCATATGAGCACTTGCCATGTGCCTGGCATCGTACTAGGCGGTGGAGAGAGCAAATACGAACAGAAAACAGCCTCTGCTGCCAGCAGCCCCAGAGCCTAGTGGTTACTTGCAAACAAGTAACACCGATGACAGGCACATGGAGAGGTGAGGGTGGAAGTGGCGGCGGGCGGAGGTGGGGGGCATGGGTAGAGAACCCTGGGGACCAAGGAAGAGCTCACAGAGGAGTTGGCCAAGCAGATGTCCCAGGGGTGAGGAAGGGCATTCCAGATGGAGAGGTCAGGATATGTGGATGCAAAGCAAGGGAGCAGGACAAGCCACATCAAGTTCAGCAGGGAGGCAGCAGGACCCAGCGGGACTGACATCGGCTTGGAGCCAGGCTGCTAGGGTTCAAACCCCTGCAATGTGTGACCTTTTACTTTTCTTTCCTTTTATTTATTTTTATTTTGAGACAGGGTCTCACTCTGTTGCCCAGGCTAGAGTTCTGTGGCTCTACCATAGCTGACTGCAGCCTCAACCTCCTGGGCTCAAGTGATCCTCTGGGTTCAGCCTCCTGAGTAGCTGGACCACAGGAACACACCACCACATCTGGCCAATTTTTAGTTTTTTGTAACTAACATAGTGAGACACAGCGTCTCACTATGTTGCCCAGGCTGGTCTCAAACCCCTGGGCTCAAGCAGTCCTCCTGCCTTGGCCTCCCAAAGTGCTGGGATTACAGGCATGAGCCACCACACCCAGCCCTTACAATCTGTGATCTTGGACAAGTCACGAATCACTCTGTGCCTCAGTTTCCTCATAGGCTCTACTGTACTTACAGGTTCTTCTCTTGTCCAGATGAAATGAGTTATATGCACGAAGTGTTTAGAACAGTGCCTGGCACATGCTTAGCGGTTCGTAAATGTTAGAGGTGATGATGATGAAGTGATGGGGCTGGAAGGCCTAAATAAAGCCACACAGAGGCAAGCAAGGCAGGAACTGTAATCCCCGAGTGTTAGGGGCTGGTGAACCCAAGACATACAGGGTGAACCTTAAGTCAGGCGCGTTTGCAGACATGAGGGCCTTTCAGCTGCCCATCGGTTTCAACTTCACATCAGAGAAAAAAAGTGTGGGGCTGGGGACTGTAAAAAGAGCCGTCCCCTAGCTAAACTCCCTCCTTTGAGGCTAGAACCAGGAGCGCAAGCCCTGAAACCTCACCAAGATAAGGGGGTGCTGCCCTCTCCCCAGCTCTGTCCAGGGTCCGGTTCAACTCCTGGGCTCTCCGGGACAATGGCACGCTCGTGAGAGAGGCCGCAGAGCGAGGCTGCTTTTCTCACAGGAGCAAGGGAGAGAGAGAAAGCCAAGGTCTAGGGTGCCTCGGAAGCGCGATGGTCCGGGGCCACGGGATGTGCCTGTGCCTGTGCCTGTGCCTACCCGGCGATCCTGCGCGCGGCCCTCAGGAGCGCAGCGATTCGGGGCCGTGTGCCACCAGAGGGCGCGCTGGATCTCAGAGTGTGCGGAGCGCTCAGCGAGGGGCGCGCGGTGGGCACTAGGGAGGGCGACAGTTGCTTGCCTGTGTGCGCGGGGGCGAAGGGAAAGAGGGGCGAGAGCCCGCGTTCCCAGAAAGCCCGGAGTTCGAGGGTTTCCAATCAGCTAGCTCCGAGCAATCGGGGCCGAGGACATAGAAAAGTGACACCAGTAATACCAAACTTACACAATACTCACCATGTGCCAGGCACTGTTATCCAATCCTCACTACCACCAGAAAGCCAGATGTTATTATTGTCTCCACTTTATAGACGGAGAAACTTGAGCTTGCCTGCACCAGAGGTCCCACATCTGGCTGGGGCCAAACCTGGGATTTGAAGGCTCCGGGTCTGGCTCCAGGGCCTGTGCCCTCAACTGGTGCCCTGTAATAATACCTCTCTAGTAATCTATTCTCCCAGGTCCACTTGAGGCTTGATCACTTTCTCACTAGCAGCTCCCTGGTTAAGGCAGCTCAACCCTCCCTGCAGAAAAATTGAGTAGCTACGTTCCCACTCGCTAGGCTGGCATCACTGCTGCAGCTGCCCCAAACCTCAAAGACTGCTCAGTGGCTGCCAACAGGTTGTGATTTAATTAACATGTACTGAACACTGCCTGCATGCCGGGAACTGAGTTAAGGCATTTACATAGTAGGTTCTTATGCAATACTCCCAATGATGTGTAAATTACATGTACTTGTTCTGATTCTCATTTTACACACCAGGGAAAGAAAGTCAGGAGGGTAAGTGGTTTTCCTGAGTCACACAGTTCATTCCAGACTGTGGAGCTCCAAACACCGTATTCACTTATCCATTCGTTCAACAAATCTACTCTGTGCCAAGCACTGACTCAACAGTGAACAGGACACTTAAAAACCTGTTCACTTGCTTTCTTGGAGTTTGCTTTTTTTTTTTTTTTTTAAAGAGAGGGGGTCTCGCTCTGTCTCCCAGGCTGGAGTGCAGTACTGCCATCATAGTTCCCTGCAGCCTTGAACTCCTGGGCTCCAGTGATTCTCCCGCCTCAGCCACCCAAGTAGCGGTGACTACAGGCATGAACCACGGCACCCAGTGAAGTTTATACTCTTCATCAGCTATAGAGAGCCCCCCACTGGCATTCACCCAGTCCTTGTTTCTTGTTGGTTTATGAGAAGAGGTGAGAAGAGGTCGTATGCTGTGAACAGAAAGGAAGACAAGTGTTTTGCATATGGTGCATACATGAGATAATATTCCTGACCTTCACCCAGAAGGTGGGATACTGATGGCTGCTGTGGGTTGAACTGTGTCCCTCAAAAAGATATGCTGAAGTCCTCACCCCCAGGACCTTGAGAATGTGACCTTATTTAGAAATAGGGTCATTGCAGATGTCGTCAAGTTAAGATGAGGCCATACTGGAGCAGGGCAAGCCCTAACCCAATACAACCAGTGGCCCTATCAGAAGAGGAGAAGACACAGGGATGACACAGACATGTTACAACGGAGGAGACTGAAGTGCTGCAGCTCCAAGCCAGGAACACCAGTGACTGCCAACAACCCCCAGAAGTGAAGAAGACGTAGGAAGAATCCTCCCCAGGGTTTTATAGGGGGCATGGCCCTGCCCATGGCTTGATCTTGGACTTCTAAGATCTTGGACCTTCAGAACAGTGAGACAATACATTTGTTTATTTTTAAGCCACTCAGTGAGTGGTACTTTGGTATAGCTGCCCTAGGAAACCACTCTAATGATATTAACTTTAATTCTTTTCCATTCATGGGGATGATGTGCTCTTTCATCCGGGTTCTTTCTCACTCCAGCCCCACAGTGGCCAGGGTTGGGGGAATACTGAGGTCATGCACAGGTGCAAAGCTCACTGGCCGCAATGACATCTACCCCCAACCTGTGGTCTCAGCATCACCGTCCTCTACCTGACTGAACAGACTCATGGTTACCAGTCAAGATGACAAAGGTATATTCAGCTGGCAGAGGCAAGGCAGACAGCAGGCAGGTGTGCCCAGGGCCCCCGCACCTCACCTGCCAGCCTCACTCAGGGCTGCCAAAGCCTCATGTCACTGATGTACTGCCTGTTGATTCCTGCCGAGGGACAGGACAGAGGGAGAATCTGTGTCCTGCTAGTCCATCAAGCTGTGTCCAGGTGGTCCATGGCGGCAGCAGGCAGAGGCCATCAGCCTTGTGGGGAGTCGTGCCAGACCCGGTCTCTCTCCCTCAACAATCACCCCCTAAAGTGCTTCGATACAGCTGTCATCGTACCTGGCTCATCGCAGGGCTTCAGGCTCTGGGAGACAGAATATTGATTTGCTTGGCTTAGGATATTCTGGTTTGAAAATATACAAAGTGCCAAATCTGAAAACTGGGGAGTGACTCAGCCCCTCATTGCGAAGTTGCAGACACTAGTGGCTTCTGCCATCCTGGTAGGCTGGGGCCCTGGCAACAGTCACTTTGAGTCTCCTGGGCAGCCATGCAAGTGTTTCTCAAACCCCTTTAGCTTATTGACATTTTTCTGGATGTACAGACATTCGCAGGCATATGTCCCGTCTCTCTAGGAAGGTAGCAAACTTCGCGAGGGCGAGGGCTCTTTTGAATAGCTGTGTCCAGCACAGTGTCTTCTACAATCAAAGGAAGCTGGGCACGTGATTGGCCCTACCCACATCCCCGGCTGGCTTGAGGGAGGACATGCTTTAGGGAGAAGTAGAGGTTCCTTCTGGAGTGTCCAGCCCAGCTTACGTGGGAGGGAGAGGAGCAGAGATTCGGGGCAGATGCTCCATGTAGGTGTAGAGGAGCTCTTCATGGAAACTTCCCCTGAGATGGGAATTTCAGAAGTTGGGGCAGGTTGGTGGGTGGCAGCAAGAGAGTAGAGGAAGAAAAGAATGCTCCCGTATCACTCAATAAGAGAATACTTGTCTCCCACAGGAACAGGTACCCAAGAAAAGGAGTGCGAGGTGGCAGAGAGAGTAGTAAGCCTGATGATGTTAACTGAATGTAAGCCTGGTTTTCATGAGACCCACCCCAGGCACATGGACCCCACTTCCCCAGTAGCGCAGCAGTATTTTCCTAACTGCAAAGGCTCTTTCCTTTTCCTGAGTCTTTCCTTCCCCTTTTCCCTTCTCTGTTCATTCATCACTAAACAAATCTTTAATGAGCATGTACTCAGAGCCAGACATTGTTCCAGGTGCTGGGGACCCAGCAGGGAAAAAACAGACAAAATGACCTGCCTCTACGGAATTTACATTCTAGTGGACAAGGGTGCTCTCTGCTTTCCTTTTTCTCATCCTTCGCTTACCACCCACTAGGCTATTGGTAGTTCAGATAAACCCCGACTGGAGAGTCCAAATCTCATTCATTCATTCTAGAGCTGTCCATTAAGTGCCTAGGATGTGCCAGGCACCATTCTAGACTCTGGAGATCTTGAGCATCTCTCAGGAGGCCACACCTTCTTGGGTTAAGGACAATCTAAAAGAATGACCCCTCCCTTCCCAGACCAGTCCATCCCTCTGGACACACAGATGCCACAGGAAACTCTTGATTATTTGTGGATATTGTGTACAGAATGCAGATGGAGTTAGGTGTGAGCCACTGAGATCTTGCCTTTTCCCTTTATCGCCTCCTTTCGTGACCCCCACTTTGCACCCTCTGGAGCCCAGGAGACCACAGAGGGAGCCCTAGCATGCACTGGGCCCCATTTCTGATGGGAGCTGTCTCCCGCCATAGCAGCTCAGCCACCCCGGACTCCAGCTGCCCCACCAGCCCTCACCGCTTTAATTAACTCTGCCCGGATGCGCTGACTCACTCATTGGCTCTGTGACCCGCCTGGTCACAGAGGACACCTCCTCAGACACAATTACATTTGAGGATGAAGCATTTCCTCTGGGCACAGAACAAGCTAGTGAAAGCTTTTCTGAGGGAGTGGGAAGGGGGGCCCGCTTGGAGATGACTCACGAGCAGGCCTTGAGGTTAGTGGCATCCCACAGGGCAGGTGCATCTCATTCAAATGCTATATGCCCTACAGGCCTTATTACTCCGCGGAAGTTTCTGTTCTTGGGGGGAGAAAGAAAATGCATCCACCTTCCTACGCAAAAGGGGACTTAACACATGCATCAGTACGGGGTATATCAGTAACTATGTGCAGTGTCCCCAGAGACCCGGGTGGCACCCCAAAACCCCGCAATCACCCATATTTATTTAACACAGTCTATGCACTTGTCAAGACACAAAGGAAATAAATAAAATATGATCCCTCAGCCTAGATGTGAGGAGAAGAATCGAAGACTCTAAGCTCTATAGCATCCCTGTGAGACAGGTATTCTCAGTCCCATTTTACGGACTAGGCAATTGAGGCTTGGAGAGACTGAGTGACCTGTTTTCTCAGGAACCACACTGACTTTAAGAATTCAGTTGGCTAAGGATGATTCTGAGGTCTTGCACAGGTGAAGAGGAGGACAGTCCAGAAAAATTGAAGTCTGGTCCTCTTTGCTGACTTACATTTTAAAGACACGAGGAGAGAAAAGTAAGAAACCCGCCTGTGTGGGTATGACGGAAACAATATTCATGTTGGAAAACCTCCTGTTGTCCTCTAAGTACAGCCTCTTGCAAGTCTATGGAAACTAACAGTCTCAAGTCTCAGACACCCACCATGGGGCTGGGGCTGGCGCTGAGCCTGGAGGAAAGGTTATCAGTGTTTCCTTTGTGGACATCTAACATTTCTCTTTAAATTGAAGTGGAGGAATTTGCATTTTCATGATGATTTTACCAGGTTTGTGCCACCTTGAAGTGGCTAATAATTATTAGGTTGGTGCAAAAGTTATTGCGGTTTTTGCCATTGACAGTAATGGCAAAACCCACAACTACTTTTGCACCAACTTAATGAATGATACTGAACAAAAGAAATTCATTGGGAAGTGTAGTAGGTATTTAGTTTAAAACATACTCAGATGTCATTCTTATGACATCTGTAGGGGCACAGCCATCCATCCAGCATCCTCCTATACATCCAAATACTTCCTGACCATTTGTCACATGTAGAAAGAACAGCCAATTAGACACACATAATCTGCGCCCTCGGGTGAGAGGAAGGAAGTGGCTGCTGCCCACTGGTGATCTGACTGGTTGGTGGCTCAGTGGGGTGAGGAGTCTCCTTCTGAACTGTTTGCTCAGAGTCCTTGACCTCAAGGTGAAAGTAACAGAGATGCTCCGGACCTTGGGGTCAGACAGAACTGGATTGGAGTCCAGGCTCCATCACTTACTAGCTGTACAACTTTGGACAAATTACTTAACCCCTCTGAGCTTTGGGTTCTTTATATGCAAAATGAAGTGATACCTACCTGGAAGAGTTGTAGGGCAGATTAAGTGAGCTATTTCAGTGTCTATCACGTGCACTGCAGCAGGCACTGGCTTCAGCGTCCATAATAGTAGCTTAGAGTATCAGGCCCCCCATTCTGTGCTCAGTGTTATCCATTTAATTCTCATTTAATTTTCTCTCTCTGTGTTACCCATTTAATTCTCATTTAATTTTCTTTTTCCGTGTGTGTGTGTATCATGAGTAAATACTGTCCCCATTTTATTGGTGCAGAAACCAAGACTCAGGGAACATGTAACCAGCCCAGGATTGCATAGGTACTAAGAGGCCTGGCTGGGATTTGAACCACATCTCTCTGCCTCCAGAGCCCATGCACAATAGTAATCTTTTCCCACTACCCACATGCATAGGCATAGGCTGATAGCTCACAGCCTAGTCTAGGGTCTGGACTCTTCCTTCAGCCCACAGAGAGTAACCCTAAGTTGGATGAGGAAAGATGACATCTGAAGGCATCAGTCTCCCTACAGGGTGAGGAGACTGCTTGTTTCCAAGAGGCCAAGGTAGGGGACAAAGGTGTCGGAGAAGCCTCACTTCCGGCTACAGCCCCCAAAGTGGCATCTGGGACCCAGCCTCAGCCTGGCTCTGTGGGCAGTGTTTGCACAAGCACGTGCCTGTGAGTGTGTGTGTTGGGGGCGATGTTATTCACAGCCGCTGGCCGACAGTAAATAAGACAGTGGGGCTTGATTCATGAGCTCTGACAGGAAATCTATAGCATGTGGTGTCTATAATCTGCACGCTACGGCGTGGCAAAATGAAAGAACAACAGTCCAATTACGGAATCCTGGTGGATCCTGGGCACACCTCTCAGACCTTGCAGGGCTCTGGCTTCACTTGGCTGGGGGTGGCCTGTCTGGAGCAGCTGGGGCAGATGCTCCTAGGTCTGGGCCTGTGGGGAGCAGCCCCCAGAAGCAGCTCCTAGTTGAAGTGCCTGGGCAGAGATGGGCTGCCTGGGAGATGGGAAGGAGGGGCATGGAGGCTGGCACTCCCAGCCAGAAATCCAGGCTCAGGTCAGTTCCCCCAGCACCAAGCCCCCATGGCATCTTGAGGCCTAGCCCCAGGGGAGTCCCTCCAGCAGACAAAAGCAACCTGCAGACCCCCACTCTCTCTGCCTCCTGCTTTCAAACGCAGGACACTAAGGGTGTTGCCCTGGGTGAGCCAAGGATGGGCACCCCGGGTGGAAGTCATTTCAGGGTCTGGCATTTGGGGATTTAGAGAAGGCTGGGTTCTAGGCATCTCAGCTGATCAGAGGGGTTAACATTCCCACTGAGGACACACAGCGGTTCCCCATCAAGTATTACAGAAGTTGGAGGAGCAGCTTTCCTTCACCTTAAGGGCAGGATCTGCATGGATTCCATCTTTTTAGCCCTGACCATATACTGGGTTGAATAATAGTATATCCTCAAAATCCACATCCACCCTGTGAATGCAGGCTTATTTAGAAATAGGATCTTTGCCTATGTAATCAAGATGAGGTCATGCGAGATTTAAGTGGGCCCTAATGATGTGTCTACAGGCCAAGAAACAGCAAGCGTTTCCGGCAACCACCAGATACCAGGAGAGAGGCATGGACAGATCCTTCCTTAAATGGCCCTGCCAGCACCTTGCTTTTGGACTTCTGGCCTCCAGAACTATGAGAGAATCCATTTCTGTTGTTTGAAGCTACCTGGTGTGTGGTAATTTATGACAGCAGCCCTGGGAAAGCAAGACACACAGCCTGGCACACAGTACCTACCTGAAAAACAAATGTGAGCAGAGTGCCTGGAAGGTCTGAATTCAAGTCTTGGCTTTATCAATTGGGTCTCTCTGATCTTATTCAAACTACTTTGCAATTCCTCCTCTACAGAGCAGCCAGAGCAAGTGTTTAAAAGGACAACACTTTTCCTCTGGATAGATACCCAGTAGTGGGACTGCTGGATCAAATGGTAGTTCTACTTTTAGCTCTTTCAGGAACCTCCACACTGTTTTCCATAGCGGCTGTACTAGTTTACATTCCCACCAGCAGTGTAAAAGTGTTCCCTGATCACAGCATCCACGCCAGCATCTACTGTTTTTTGATTTTTTGATTATGGCCATTCTTGCAGGAGTAAGGTGGTATCGCATTGTGGTTTTGATTTGCATTTCCTTTATCTTTAGTGATGTTGAGCATGTTTTCATGTTTCTTGGCCATTTGTGTATCTTCTTTTGAGAATTGTCTATTCATGTCCTTAACCCACTTTTTGATGGGATTGTTTGGTTTTTTCTTACTGATTTGTTTGAGTTCATTGTAGATTCTGGATGTTAGTCTTTTGTCAGATGAATAGATTGTGAAGATTTTCTCCCACTCTGTGGGTTGTCTGTTTACTCTGCTGACTGTTCCTTTTGCTGTGAAAAAGCTGTTTAGTTTAGTTAGGTCCCAGCTATTTATCTTTGTTTCTATTGCATTTGCTTTTGGGGCTTTGGTCATGAAATCCTTGCCTAAACCAATGTCTAGAAGGGTTTTTCCAATGTTATCTTCTAGAATTTTTATAGTTTCAAGTCTTAGAAGTCATTATTTGAAAAATATACTTGCACATGTTTATAGCAGCACAATAGCAAAATTGTGGAACCAACCCAAATACCCATCAATTAATGAGTAGATAAAGAAACTGTGGTATATATATGATGGAATACTACTCAGCCATAAAAAGGAATGAATTAACAGCATTTGCAATGACCTGGATGAGATTGGACACTATTATTCTTTTTTTTTTCTTTTTTTTGCGATGGAGTCTCGCTCTGTTGCCCAGGCTGGAGTGCAGTGGCGCCATCTTGGCTCACTGCAACTTCCGCCTCCTGGATTCACACCATTCTCCTGTCTCAGCCTCCCAAGTAGCTGAGTTACTTAAGTTAGAATAATAGTCTCCAGGCTGGGCATGGTGGCTCATGCCTGTAATCCCAGCACTCTGGGAGGCTGAGACGGGTGGATCACCTGAGGTGATCCAGTAGCTAGGACTACAGGTGCCCGCCACTATGTCCGGCTAATTTTTTGCATTTTTAGTAGAGATGGATTTTGCCAGGTTGGCCATGCTGGTCTTGAACTCCTGACCTCAAGTGATCCACCCGTCTCAGCTTCCCAGAATGCTGGGATTACAGGCATGAACCACCATGCCCAGCCTGGAGGCTATTATTCTAAGTGAAGTAACTCAGGAATGGAAAATCAAACATCATATGTTCTCACCAATATGTGGGATCTAAGCTATAAGGATGCAAAGGTATAAGAATGATACAATGGACTTTGGGGGCTTGTGGGGAAGAGAGGGAGGGGCCAAGGGGCAAAAGACAACAAATATGGTACAGTGTATACTGCTCAGGTGACGGGTGCACTAGGATCTCACAAATCACCACTGAAGATTTTACTCATATAACCAAATACCACCTGTACCCCAATAACTTATGGAAAAAAATATTTAAAAATAAATAAATAAATAAAAGCACAAAGCTAATAACAATAGTGAATATTTTGAGCACATAACACATGCCAGGCATTATTCTAAGTCTTTTACAAGAATTAAATTTATTTCATCTTCACAAGCACCCTCTGGGGTTAGTACTGTTACTGATCTCATTTTGTAGATGAGAAAACTGAGCCCAGAGAAGTAATGAAATGTTTCTGAAGCTAATAATTATTGCTGCAGGCACCATTCAAACCCTGGCAGTCTAATCCTCAAATTCAGTCTATCTCCCACTTCATTTGACATCACTCCCTCCCTAAAATCATCCAGTGACTTCACATTACACTTAAATTAAAATGTCTTACCATCACCTAAAGGTTTGCCTGATCTGTCTCTGATCTAACCTACCTCTCCAAATTTCTGTAGTTCATGGCTGAAAATTCTTTACTACTCCTCCTACAAATTAATGATTTTATTTCTGTCCCCTTGAATTTGGGCTGGCCCTAGTGACTAGCTTAATCAACAGAATGAAGTGGAAATGATGATGCATGATTTCCAAGGCTAGGTCAGAAGAAGCCATGCAGCTTGGAACATTTGCTCTTGGAACCTAATCACCATGCTGTGAGGAAGCCCAAGCAGCCCCGTGGAGGGGCCCATGTAGAGAGGAACTGAGGCCCCTGGCTGACGGTCCCCTCGACTGAGTTCCCAGTCAACAGCCAGTACCACCTGCTACACATATGAGTGGGCATCACCTCCAGCTCCAGCTGAGCCACCCCAGCGTGATACTGCAAGGTGTGGTGACAAGTCACTCTCCCCAAGCCCTGCCCACATTTCAGATTTGTTAGCAAAAGCAAGGATTGTTGTTATTTTAAGACACTAAGTTTAAGGGAGTTGGTTACACTGGTTGGATTCTAATCCAAACAGTCTGACTTCAGAGTCCATGTTCTCAATCACTGATGGCATCATGCCATCACTCCCCTACTTAAAACCATCCCATGACTTTCTGTCATACCTAGAATAAACTACAAACTCCTTGCCAGGATGTAAAAGGCTCTGCTTAATCTGTCTCTCCAACATCATCTTGTACCATCCTCCCTCTCACTTGGCTCAACTCATCTCTGTTCCTCTAACATTCTGAAGAACCAGACTTTCGTATTCACTGTTCCTTCTGCCTGGGCTGCTCTTGGCATGGCTGAATCTTCCTCGCTCCTCAGTCCTTTCTGAGAGGCCTTCCCCGAATGCCCTGTCTAGGGGATCTTCTGGATCCCTTCATCTCTCCTATCCATTCCATCACCTTGTTCATTTCCTTCAATGCAGTTTAGTCTAATTTGTAATGATATTCTTTGCTTACTCGATCCCTGTCTATCTTTCTACTGGAACATAAAGGCCTTGAAAGCAGGAACGTGACTGTCAGGTTCAGTGCTGTGATCCCAGAGCCTATCACAATGCCTGGCATGGAGTAGATGCTCAACAAGAATTTTCTAAAGAAACAAAAAATGCAGTTATTATTTGTCAAGTTCCTGTTAGGAATCATGCCAGGAGATACGCTAAGTGGTTGACATGACATCCAACAACCCTGTGGCATGGACCTTACTATTCCCACTTTACAGATGGGGAAATCAAAGCTCATGTGGACCAAATTCAAACCAGAGGTCTTTGGCTCCATAGCCTATAACCTTAAGCAGACAGCCACGCCTGCTGCTCTCTTCTCCTGTCTGAGCTTCAGGCTCCTCACCTGGATGAATGGAGATGATCATGGCACCTGCAAGTGGGAGCATCAGCATCATGACAGGTGTCAGGTGGGAGAATGCCCTTACTGTAATCAGCAGCATTTCCCTGGTCTTGGAGTGGCCTGGGGGCTCAGTGGGCTTTTCCTACAGGCTTGCTTAGGGCTCTCACCAAGTTCCCTGTTGTCCCTCACTTTTCCCATTCTGTTCCTTCTCCCTTGCCAGAATGCCACCTCTTCTGAAAGGTGTGTCTGATTTCGAGAGCTGGAGGGAGAAGGCTGCTCACCCCTGGGAAGGCCTCTTGCCACTCAGGCCCATCGTGCTGACTCCTTCCTGGGAACTCTCCAGACGCGACCCAGCAGGGTCCTTTGTTATTCTCTAATGGGGCCTGTGTGTTAGCCACATTGCCCCAAAGACGCTCTGATGTCTTTAAGGTGAGGCTTTTCCTTATCCTTCTCTGTATACCCACATCACCGCCACCACCACCTGCCCTCCCGTGTCCCAACCCGCCTAGCATTCTGAAATTCCTCCTGGGTCCCCATCAGCCCAAGTCCAGGCCACGGCCTCATTGGGCAATCTCAGGGACATGCGGACTCTTGCCAGAGTACCACCTCCAACTCCTCACCATTCTCCAACAGGTTTTATGCTGCCAGCCTAGAGAAGGACAAGTATGAGTTTGCCAAAGCTTTATGTGGGAATTCTTATCCAGAGACATCCTCAGATATTCCCATACCTGTAGTGCCCAGTCTTACTCACTTCCTTCAGGTAAACAATACCAACTGGACACCAGAGACAGGGGGTGGGTTTATTAATTTACTAACCTCTCTGAGCAGGGATTGAGCTACCCAACTAGCAAGACTGCCGTGATCAATTCAATGATCATAAAGAACCAGCATGTAGTTTGTTTCCTCCCTCTATTCCCTGGGGACCTCATGGCCCATCTTCCCTGGGGAACTTAACCTGAGACCCTGGAGGCCAGGAGCATTAAAGGCTTTCAGGCCAAGTCTCAAGAGAAATGTCAGCCTGCAAAGACTGGAGACAAGAGCTCTGACGGGGGCAGGAGAGCTGGGTGAAACCTGCAGGCTTCCAGGAGGCCACAGGGAGTGGAGCACAGGAACTGTTTGCTGAAGCCTCCACCAATGAGATGTGAATGTTGAGGTATCTCTGAAAGTGGTCACAGTGTGGTGGCTGGAGAGGGGATGAAGACAGCAGGACACAAGGCCCCCAGGCTGAGAACCAGCTGAGGGAGAGCTGGGAGCTGTCTAGATAACGTGGTGGGCACTCAGCAAAGACTGTGCAGGCTTCTCTTCTGAGGGACACCAGGACCCAGGAGAGGGGAGAAGGGAGCCCAGAGGTAGGAGACTCAGTCCCTGAAGAGAGGAAGGAGCAAGGAAAACCCCATTTGCAGGAGGCTGGAACACGCAGAATAGAGGGGGCTTGGAGCAACCCTGTCTTGACCCACCATCTGGGCAGCTACTTGGGTGCAGGGGTGGGCTGGGTCTCAGTACTTCACATGCCCCTTCTCCAACCCTGGGAGGAGGGATGATTCATCTATTCTGCTCATGAGGAAACTGAGGCTCAGAGAGGATCCGTGATGGAGCTCCCTCAGTTCATAACGGAGAGAGCAGAGTTGCAGTTCAGCTCCACTGCAGAAGCGTATTCCTCTTGCATCACCTCCCAGCCAGGGCCCTCACCCATGACAGAGTTTGCCAACCTGCTGCATGGTGCCTTGTCTACAAAGTCCAGATTTGTCCTCCCTCATGGTTTGTCAACACAGCTAAGCAGGAAATTCACTCTGGAAAGGAACAGACTTTGTATTTAGCCTTTGATGACCTGAACTGCTCCTCACTCCCTCAATAAAGCCTGATGGACAAGGAAGGAAGAAAGGTAGGGACGGGGAGAACGCATGTTCCTGCACACAGCTCATTTCAGTTCCCGGCCACAGCAATCCTACCAGGAAGTAGGACCATCTCCATGTGGCAGTGAAGTCAACTGAGCCCAGAGAGGTTAAGTCACTTGTCTAAGGTCACATAAGCTGGCTGACATGAAGCCAAGGGACCAAACCATAGGATTCAAGCCTAGGTCTTCCTGGCTCCTTCAACAATGCCATTAAAAACACTGAGCAACAAGGAAACTCAGATGTGAAGAAAAGAAAGAAATGTGTGTCAGGAGCATGGGCCGGGGGTACAGGGGTGCTCACATCTGTTCATCTCCTGACCCGGCCACTCTCTGTGCCTCATCCCAGCCATCACTCAGAGGGGTGTTATCTGAGGCCATATCCCCAGTTTCTGGGTATAGAGTTAGAGCGATTCCCTCCAGGTTGTCTCGGAAGGACACTCCGCTTGGGTGAATGGCCATTCTCTGGGCCCTGCTGTCCTTTCCTGGCCTCCTGGGCTCCCTACCCTGCCCCCCAATTGTTATCTGTCAGTACACAGTAATTAGAGATGTGGCATGCTTGATAAAGATTGCCGCCTGCCCCAAGATGGAACTGCCCTCTCGGACGTGTCTAATTAAAGTCCTGATTGATAAGATGAAGAAATCCCACCCGGATGGATGTGTCCCGGCCTCTCCCTCCTCTGTGCACTCAGCCCCTTCATTATGGGCGACAAGGGAGGGAGATATAAAGCACCCCAGGAAATGCTTCTACAAACCAATCAATATGTCCTTTTGTGCGATGTGACGGGGCATGCGGCATAGCCTTTTGAACCATTCCTGGGGCCACAGAGGCAGCCAGGCAGCTGGGAGAGCCCCTTGCCCCCAGCTGGTGGGTGTGGGGGGCTGCTCTTCCACCCCAGCCTGGGTCTGCTATGAGAGGCCGGGCCAAGGCGAGAGTCTGGCCAATTCTTTCACCCAGCCTGCTTTCTCTGTCCAGTGAATTGTGGGATTCTGGGGCTCCTTGCAGAGCACACACATGTCCACACAGCTCTACACGGGCCTGTCTGGACACTGTACAGTACATCGTCCATAAGCAGCTGAAAGCTGGGTGGGTACGAATATACACATCTGAGATGGAGCCCGGAAGCTCATGGGGCCCGAAGAGGTGCAGGTGGAAGGGGTAGAGAATGGTAATGACGATGGCTACCGTTCATGGGCACTGACCATGTGCCCAGTCCTTCATTAAGTGCATTCATTATCTCATCTCATCCTCACCACAAATCCTACAAAGTAAGTGATGGTAGTGGAGATGGAGAAACTGAGGCATGGGGAGGTTAGGTAACAGAACCGTAAGCGTGGAGTCCATGCTGACTTCCGTGATGCCACACAGCAGAGGCTCAGAGCAGCTGCACCCACTAGGGTGTGCCATTTTTGGATATGATATACACATTATTTAGGGTCCTAGAAAGATACATAGTAAATTCATGATACTCATCACTGGGAAAGAGGAGAAAATAAGGCAACTGGAAGATGGAGCACAAAAGAATCAAATGTTCATTTTGTTGTCAAAACCTGAGACACAGGTAACAACATATGATCCATGGTCCATTTGGGGTGCATGCTATTTTTCTTTTTGGGGAGGTTAGTGGGACAGAATCTCCCTTTGTTGCCCAGGCTAGAGTACAATGGCACAATCTTGGCTCACTGCAGCCTCCACCTCCCCGGTTCAGGAAATTCTCCTGCCTCATCTCCTGAGTAACTGGGATTACAGGCCATCACACCCAGCTAATTTTTTGTGTTTTTAGTAGAGACAGGATTTCACCATGTTGGCCAGGCTCGTCTCAAACTCCTGACCTCAAGTGATCCGCCCAGCTTGGCCTCCCAAAGTGCTGGGATTACAGGCATGAGCCACCACACCTGGCCTGCTATTTTCTATTCTTTAAAAAAAGAAAACCTATTTCCTAAAGGAACACAAAATAAGCTATACCCCTCTCTTCGAAAGGAGGGGAGAATATGTGTCCTATAAATATGCTGCAATTTCATACCCAGCTTTGCCAAGGACAGGCAGCCTGGAGTTGAGATGTGCCGTCTGGCTAAGAAGAAGACACAGGCAGCCGTGAGGAACCATCTTTGATGAATAACAGATGTCCATGGTTTTGGTGCCCCAGTAGTTCACCCGGCTCTCCTGGCTGGCAGGGCTGGCACAGAGGTGCTAGCCGGGGCAGAGAGGCTGGGCAGCGGGCTCCCGTCAGGCACTCTCTCCTCCAGCAGTCAGGGTGCCTGGGTGCTTGCTCCATGCCCACCTGGGCTGGAGCCAGGGCCAGGGCTTGATGGAATGACACACTGCTGTACCAGCTAATAAATAGAAGTAATTTGATTAGCTTTCTCTAACTGGTGATAAGATCCTGACAAACCCTTTTTAATGCGTTTCTGGAGCAGGATGAAATTGTTTCATTCGGAGAGTAGGGCCCCCTGGGAGTCGCCTTGAAGCTCCTTTAGTGAGAGGTAAAAATATGCCAATCATTAATGAGGGGAGAATTGCAGAGACTTTAATGCAATCAGAAAGAGGGGCCCCGAGGCAGCTCGGGAATAAAACCTGCCCTTAAATCAGAGTGAGGCGGCTGCAGGAAGGAAGGAGGAGGCGATGTAAGCTCGCATGGAAAGCAGAAGCTGCAGGCCCCATCGGGCAAGACGGCCAAGGCCCCGGGGCTTGTGTCCACACAAAACCCTACACTGCGTCAGTGACTCCTACCCAAGGCCGTGGCAGTAGGAGTAGGATTGGGCAAAGGAAGCAGTGTTCATGGAGGGTGTGCTCTCAGCACAGTCCCCCTCAGAACAAGGACCAGGATCTCAGAGTTCCTAGAAAAGTTGGTGATCCACCAAGGCCTCCTTCCTAGGACAGCTGTGGGAACCACAGTTTTGAGAAGCCCTTTGCTGGAGCAAAGAGAAAGATTATTTCCAAGGTGAAAGCTTGCTGATGAAGCTTCAGGTGAACAGTCAAGCACCCGCCCTTCCCCATCCACTCCCCGCCCACACACACACCGACCCATTGCTCATTTTCTGGAAGGTTCTATGGATTCCACCTACAGCACCATACAAGGTGAGAGGAAGTCACAAGGTGTGAGTGGACCTGTCTTTTTCTGAAACTCCCTTGATCTGGAGGCAGGAGTTGAACAAACAGGAGCACCTACCACCACGAACGCTTCCTACCTTCCTACCTAACACCTCTGTCACATCACATCCTGCGCCACCCAGGGCAGCCTGGGGAGGCCAGCTCCGTGGGGAAAGTCCTCTACCTCTGCCAAGTTAGATGCCAGATCTGCCCTCCCACATCATGGGACAGGATGCCTCAGCCGCAGCAGAGTCTCGGCCACTGCAAGTGACTTCTGTCTCTCACTGGCACCTTTAGTCAGTGGCATCCCAAGGTGTCCATGCCCAGATTTGCTCTCTCTGCATCTCTTTCTACGCTTCTCCTAGTCCACACCAAGCCAGCGAATGGCCTGGCTGTGCCTTGAACACCCCTGGTCCATTCCTACCTCAGGGCCTTTGCACTTCCTACATGTACCCTCTGGCTTGAATCTCTCCTCTGGAATCGTGCAGGGCTCTCTCCTTCACCTCCCGCAGCGATAGGGAAGGGCAGTGGGGGTCGCCCTCGCTTCCTTCCTTTACTAGTTCTCTATGGCACTTACCTGTTTGATACACTAAATGTGTTCACCATCTTGGCTATTTTGTCTGTCTCCTCCATCCCTCACCCCCATAAATGTAAGATACACAGAAACAGGGACTTTTGTCTGTCTTGTTCACTACTGTATCCCACACCTAGCACACGCTAGCACATTTGCTGGAATGCATGAGTGAGTGAGTGAGTCAGTGAAGACTGGGTAGCACCCCCCAGGCAGATGCCCCCAGGAAACTGCAGCTCCTGCAGTTGAGCTGTCAGTGGCTTCTTCTCACTCCTGCTCTTGCCCTGGGGATCCTGGGGAGATGTGCAGGCTGCTGGTTTCTGTCACCCCAGCAGGAAAGACAATGGAAGGAAGGGAGCGGGAGGTCCCAGCCATGAAGAGGGTGTCAGAGACCAGGGGGCCTGAAAGCCCAGGAATCAGGGTCTGGTTAGTTTCAAGGACTGCAGAGGGGCAGGTGCAGAGGCAAGGTCATGGGCCTTTCTGCCTCTCCATCCAAGATCAGCCATCTGCTGCCTGCTCTCTATTAAATCATGTAAAACCATGCTCAGGAAGTCATCCTGGGGCTGAGGACACACAGGGCCTCTCAGCCAAGACTTGGTCTTGAGCCCTTGGGCCAGTCTTTTTCCATCACTGAGCCTTGGTTCCTTTGGCTGAAACATGAGAGGAGTGCAGGAGAGGACTTCTAAGGACCCTCAGCACTGACATTCCATGATTCCTGGAGGATGTGACAGCCTGGACCTACCTAATAATGGCTCTCCATCAACTAAAAGGCAGCAAGATTCTGCAGACTGGGTGAAAAGGGGTCTTTCTGACCTGCTTTCCACTTGGTAAGAGGAAGCCACAGGATGGCATGGCCTGTTTACAGCACAGACCCTGGGCCCAGAGTGCTCGGGTTTATATCCCAGCTCTGCCCATTATTTGCTGTGCAATCTTGGATAAGCGACTTCACATCTCTGTGCCTCATATTCCCCTTTGGTAAAACAGGTTGAATAGTAGAAGCTATTCTGGGGTTGTTGTGACAATTACATAAGATGATATTAACTATACCCACAAAGTGCTAAGCACTGGGTGCATCATGAGCATTCAGTGAATGCTGGTTGGTGTGATTAACTTATGACACCTGAAACCAGAGCTTGCAGAATCAGGACAGGGGACAGCCCAGCAGGTAAAAGTCCAACTTAGGAACCAACTTCAAAAACACAAAGCCTTGGTGGGGAGAAGAGAATGGCATAGTTGGAGAATTTGCCAACTTAGAACCCACCAACCAGCAATCATTTATTGAGCACCCACTGTGTACAAGACACAAGGGAGGATCTAAAAAGAAGCATGGAACGCCTGCTGGTTTGTTTCCTCTTCACCTAACTGTACACTCTGTGAAAGCAGGGACCATGTCTGCCTTGTCTACCACTGAACCACAGCATTCAGTGCCTGGCACATAGTAGGTCCTTTATAAATCTTGGTTAAATAAATAACATGTGTACCTTAAATTGTACTGGTCCCTACAGCTTCTTCTGTGACCCTGCTACACCACTGTCCATACAGTGGCTTCCAGTTTGCCTTCCCCACCAGACTGAGCCAGCCAGGCACAGTGCCTGTTATATACTGAGTATATACTGGCTCAGAGATTGGGTGAATGAACAGAGGGTTGGTCAGAGGGCAGCAGAATTGCCAAGGCAGTGGTGCAGACAATGAGTAATGCTGGCAGAAAAGAGCCTGGGAGATTGGCTAATGGAGATTCAAGGAGATCAGTGAAGGAGAGCATTCCAAATGGACTCAGTGCAAAGTGAGTTGCCAAACAGGATGGGCCAGGACCCACTGGTGGGCGAACTAAGGGGAACCAATAGGGAACTACAGTGCCCTTCATCAGAGAGGGACTGGCCAATCACCAGGTACTACCAAGGCAAGGCCGGCCCAGAAGGCCGGTTCAGGAATACACCCCCATGCCTCACAGAGTCTCAGAGAATGAAGAGTCACCTCGGGCCTCAGAGTCACCTCCATACCCACAGGGCCCCCATCACCACGTGGCTCCCTGTCCCTGCCACAGACCAGCTGAAACCCTAAGGAGATGGTCAAATCTCTGCTGCCCCCAGCTTCTTCCAGCCCTAGCTAATGGCACCCAAGTGTTTCCGGTTCCCCCAACCCAGCAGCCCCACTTTGGGAAAGGAGGTGGCCCAAAGAAAATGGCTTGTACAGCACAGCAGGGCCAGAGGCTGGGTCACAGCTACAAACTCTCTGAAGTTGGGGAGACATCTTTAATGTCTTCGGGGCCAGCCACCCCTCCCCACCTCAGACCCTTCAGGGGGGCCAGCCAGCAGGGGCTGCCTTGCTGCAAATGACTCCCTTTGTCATTCTGTTTTGTTATGATTAAAAATGCATGTCGCAGGCGAGGCCCTGGAGTGGAACCCAGTTGAAAATTGAATCATTAATATTCCCCCTCCAGCTGATGCCCTGTGCTTCCCAGGCGGCTGTGAGCGCGAGGCATGCAACAGTTTTGGAGTCAGAGCAAGATGAGGAAGACGGAGGGGTACACCGGGCCCTCTACCCAGGACTTGCACCCCATCCCTTCACCTGGGAACAGGTGTCAAAGTCTTGGCCCTTAGAGTTCTCTCTCCATAGTATGTTCTCGAGCTCTGCGCGTGGAACTGAAAAGGAAACCGAGACCTTGGAGGCTAGACAGGATGATCTTCTACCCCACTGGCCTCCTCTGTCCCCTTCGCCGCCCACCCAGGTCCCTTTGGCTTCCTGCTCTTCATTCTGCTGGTTTCTGCCTGGACTGTTTGTCCTTCAGAGATTTATTACTCTTATTTTACTAATTCTTATTAATAGCTAACATTTAGCTAGCACTTTCTACCTGCCAGGCACTATTTCAGCCCTATACGTTTAGGGGCTTCTGTGGTTCTCCTAACAACTCCAAGGTAGGGCCTTCTATTCCTGCTCCATTTTACAGCTAGAGAAACTAAGGCACAGAGCAGTTCAGCAGCTTGTCCAAGGTCACACAGCTAGCAAGTGGCTGCAGAGTTTGTGCTCCTCATCTCTAGACTTGCCCAGTCAAACATGGTAGCCGAGAGCCGCAGGTGACACTGAGCGGGCGAAATGCAGCCAGTCTAAATTGGGAAGTACTGGAAGTGTAAGATAAATACCAGACTTCGAACACTTAGCACAAGAAAAAGAAGGTAAAATATCTCCGTAATAATTTTTTTTAATATTACCTACATGTCGAAATGATAATATTTTGATATATTGGGTTAAATAAAATATATTATTAAAACTGATTTCAACTGTTTCTTTTGACTTAAAAAAATGTAGCCTGGTGCAATGACTCATGACTGTAATCCCAACACTTTGGGAGGCAAAGACAGGAGGATTGCTTGAACTCAGGAGTTTCAGACCAGCCTGGGCAGCACAGCAAAACCTTGTCTCCACTAAAAAAATATATATATATATATATACACACACACACATATATAGTGGTGCACCCTGTAGGCCCAGCTACTCAGGAGGCAGAGGCAGAAGGATGCTTTGAGCCCAGGAGATAGAGGCTGCAGTGAGCTGTGATCGTGCCACTGCACTCCAGCCTTTTTGAGATCCAGTCTCAAACATTTTAGAAGTGTGGCTACTAGAAAATTTAAAATTACACATGTGGCTTGCATTGCATTTCCACTGGACAGAACTGCTCTGGCCCACGCAGATTCTAACTTGGTTCCCTGCAGGTTCCTTGGGTGGATGGAGGCTTAAATGTCACCTCTGCAGAGAGGCCTTCTCCATCCCAAGAGAGAGGCTACTCCAATCATCCTCTGCTTTATAGGTGTAGCATCAGGTTCTCCCACCAAGCACATAATAGATGCTTCATAAATATTTGTTGAAAGGCCATTGTAAAATGATCTGTAAATTGGGGTTGGGGAGGGGACAGAAAGCTGGCTCCTAGGTTTTCTTAAGCTAGGATGAGAGCTAGACACCAAAGCCACAAAGTCCTCAGGAAATGAGCATTGAGGTGACTGGGCGCTGGGCATCTGGACTTCTAAACTCAGTTCTGTGGGCCAGACCAAGATCGGGGCTGGGGGACTCCTGGTGAGCAAAGCCAGGGATGTGGCTGCCCTCCTGGCACAGGAGAAGGGACCAGAATGCTGCCACAAGGCCTCCTGACCCAAACCAAGCAGAAAGAGGCGGGGCTGAGCTGGAACAGGGCTGGGCCTTGGCCTCCTGGTTGCTGCTGCCAGGGTGATGTCAGATCTCCAAATTAGCTAGCCCCCTGGACAAGAGGACAGGCAGCTGCATATCCCCAGCTCTCTGTTGTCCTTCAACCAGAGAACCTTAGAGCATCCATATTCAGCCTTCTCCATTCCACTTCCCAGGTGGGGGAAAAATGGGTAAAGGAGGGAAGTGAAGCTCTGATAGCCCCTCCCCACCCACACACACCGACCTCCTCCTTCTCATATCTTTAAGAGCAGGAGAGAACACATTAGGGACCCTCATTACATGAGTCAGCGCTGTGCTGTGCACGTCACCCGTGTTAGTTCATGTGAGGCAGCTATTCTTATTGTCCCCATTTTATAGATGAGGAAACTGAGACACAAAGGTGCATTCACAGATGGGGCCAGGATTTGATTCTAGGTCTTCTGATCCTGGAGCCACAACATTACCACTGGCCAGTCACCACCAGGCACTCAGGCCAGGGAAATGCCCAGAACTTAGAGAAAGTCAGGAGTCACGCCAGGGCTGGTCAGAAGTCGTTTCTAACGTCCATAACAAGTGTCACATGGCCAGGATTTGGGATGGCAGCTTCAGGGGAGAGGGAGGAGTATGGGGAGATGATCCCTTCCTCTTTAGCCATCTGGTAGGTTCCTATCTTGGCCATCTCCTCCAAGTTCCAGTGTGACCTAGGACGGGCTGTCCCCAGAAACTGAGGGCTTACCTAACTAACCCCATCTCTCCAGGGCAGGGCAAGGCCATCCACAGGCTCTCTAGCTGGGGCTGCTACTGCTATTGATTTGTGGGTGCAAGAGATGAAGACCGAGTCTCCAGCCTGCCACTCAGCTCTTCCGTGGCCAGCCCCACCCACCCTGTGTTCCCAGATTCTCCCAGGACTCCTCGGCGTACCCCTGCCTCCATCCCCCACACCTGCCTCCCTTTGTCCTCAGGTTCAGGATTCACCCTGAGCCTTTGCTCACACAGTTTCCTCCACCAGGGACACTGCCCTTGCTTCCTCCATACCTGTGTTTTGTTTCTGATGGGGGCTCAGCTGGAGTCCTAAAGCTTCCAGAAGCCCCCTATCGACCCAGCCACCGCAATCCTCCCTTCCTCGATTCTTAGTCTACTTGCACACCAGCTGCCAGGGAGCAGTCCCCCACCTCTTACTCCAGGAAATGGTCAGGGCAAGCACACCAGGACAGAGTGTGGGGGCAACCCGGGCCAGCGGCTATGATGGCCTCTTTTTAGGGGTACTCATAGGCACCTTCGTGGTTAGTTCCTGCTTTGGGTTGGGGGGTCTTTGAGTTGTCACCTATATGGCTCTGCCAACAACAGTGTAGGGATGCGCCTTGGACACTCTAACTGGACCCCCTCTGTCACCCCCTCTGTCACTTTCTGGTGGGATGAAAACGTAGGGCCAGGAGTTCGTGGGATTTGGTCCTGGGAAGACAGCAGCCTGGCTCCCAGGACCCCACCCCACAGCACTGACCCTGAGATTATTTGGGTGCCAGCCCCTTGGGCCCCAGAGGGTAAACGCCACCCTGCTTCCTAGATCCCAGAGCCTCCCTCAGAACCAGGGCCCATCCTGGCCTGCTGTGGGGAATGGGTACACAACGAGAGGGAGGGCTCCCTGCAAGGAGGGCCGTGAACAGGTGTGTCCGTCATTCCCTCTTCTGCCTCCCATCCCTTGGCCCCAGACCCTCACCCACCCCACCCTCAGCCACACTCAGTCCCTTCCCCCTTCCCCTCCTTCCCTCCCCCACCCAAACCTCCCCAAGGACAAGCAAAGTTATTACAATAATGAATTAGCCAGCCCGCTTACTGCCGCCACTGGCGAAGACAATTATCCCCCCCGCACATCCCTAGCCGCTGCTCGGCTCCCTCATAAAGACGGGCTTTTGGGGCCGCTTTGTGCTTTGATTGGAAATGAAGAGATTGCTAATTAGGGAACACCTGCTGGGACCCGGGCTGGCAGGAACAACGGCAGGACGGACTGAGCGGCCATTGCAGGCGGGGCGGCATGTGCATGTGAGTGTGCGCCCGGGTCTGCGTGTGCCTACAAGGGTGGTGGGGGGAGGTGAGAGGAGAAAAGAGAGCCCGCGCAACATGGGCACCTCGGTGATTTAATCCAGCTCCCTGCCACCCCACCTTGGAGCCGTAAACAAAACCCAGACATTTTATGGAGCTTTTCACCTTTTAAAGGATGCTAATTTGTTTATGGGTGGCTATAATTCTACTTGTGTTTGCATAGGTCAGTGCCTGGCGTGTGCTGTGCATGTTTGTGCTGTGCATGTTTGTGCTGTGCACAGCTGTTTCCAGCTGGGCCAGCCGGCATTGGGATGCACGGAGCCTCCCAGCTCCCTGCAGAGGGATGGGGATGGGGAACTGGCACACAGAGAGAACCTGCTGGCCCTGGGACCTCCTGGTAGCAGTGTCAGGGACACAAGGTCAAAGGGAGTTAAACCTGAGATTGACTCGATTATTTATTCTAGGGCTGGGAACCTCCCACTTCTCCTTGTTCTCTCCTGGGCCCTGGGAAGACAAGTTCTCAAGTGACCCCTTTCCCAGAATGTGATCCAATTTGACACTGGAGTTAGTGGGGTGTGGTGGCCAAACAGGTACCCAATTGCTTTTTCCTAAATACCATAAAATACTGGCTGCCAAGCCCCTTCCCTCCCCTTACCCTCCCACCCCCATAACCATGCTGACACTCAGCTCCCTTCACAATCTGACTATTCAGCCCCTGCTCTCTTTTGAACTGAACTCCACAAAAATGTATTGAGCAACTACTCTGTGCACCAGGGATCACACACACACAGCTTTTTGGGGAATTCTTTTGAATATTTGCAACATAGTTCCTGCCTCAAGAGATCTCAGTCCTGGAGGGAAGACAGACACAGCAGCACATAACTGGGACTCAGGGGCTGCTGCAGACTGGGCACAGAGTGCATGTGTGGACAAGAGCAGGGGAGATGATGTCTGCAAGAGGAGGCATGAGGAGGCTTCTCTGAGAAGGGGAGAATCTAGCAGAGTCATGAAGGGTCTGTGTGAGCCAGGACGCAGGGATGCAGCCCAGCCTGGCCCTCGTTCAGGAAAACAGGGTGTTGCCGCATAGCTGGTGCATGGAACTCAAGGGCAGTGGAAGGGCAAGAGGGCAGTGGAGGTGGGTGTGAGCCCTGGGAGGTGTGTGGGGGGTGGTGGGGCAAGAAGGGCCCTGGCCTTAAACGAATGGTGGCACCTATATGCGGGCGCACATGCACGTTTTTAAAGGCTGCCTGCAGCACTTGTGTCTGGATTGGGGGCATCGATAGGAGTCCCCCCAGAAGATGATGGTCCTGGTCCCTGACTGAGGGAGATTAAGAGGCCTCCCAGCCAGTACATCTCATTCCTAGACCAACTCTAGCTAATTCCTCTCTTTCCTGTATCTTCCTACATTTGAAGTTTCTAAAACACACGGTAGAGCTTTTGCTAAAATGCACACAGTGTCTCAGCAACTCTGCAGCTCACCCCAGGAGGTTAGGACCCTCACAGAGGCCCTATATTGGCGTGAGCACTGGACCGAGGGTGCTCTGACCACCAGCCTCAGTTTTTCATCCTATAAAATGGAGAAGTACTCCTTACTTGTTTGAGGTCTCCTCTGTAGCTCAGATATAAATGATCCCAGAGTTCCACAAAGCATTGTATGGGGCTGAAGTGTGGTATAAGGTCAAAAGCACAGGCATGGCCAGGCACGGTGGCTCATGCCTGTAATCCCAGCACTTAGGGAGGCCGAGGTGGGCGAATCACCTGGGGTCAGGAGTTTGAGACCAGCCTATACAACATGGTGAAACCTCGTTTCTACTTAAAAAAAAAAAATTACAAAAATTAGCCGGGTGTGGTGGTGCATGCCTATAATCCCAGCTACTCAGGAGGCTGAGGCAGAAGAATTGCTTGAACCTGGGAGACGGAGGTTGCAGTGAGCTGAGATCGCGCCACTGCACTACTCCAGCCTGGGCTACAGAGTGAGACTCTGTCTCAAAAAAAAAAAACAAAAAACAAAAAAACAAAAAACAAGAAAAAAGCACAGGCATTAGAGTAAGACCTGGTTCAACTTCCAGTGCCGCCATTCAACAGTCGTAGGCCGTAGGAGAGTCATTTAACTCCCCAGGGCCTGTCTTTCTCCTCTGGGGGATTACAGTATGCACTTCCTTGGGTTGCTGAGCCTGAGAAGGGATGACAGGAGAGAGCGCAGTGCCTGGCTCATCATGATCATCACCATCACCATCATCATCATCATCATCACAAGCTGAATACTTTTCCAGGAAGTCAGGCTAGAAAACCTACCACCTCCCATAATGTCAAATATCCTTTCGGTAGAATTTAACAAGCATCTCTATTTTCTGAGGCACTTGTCCAGTTTCCCCCTTGGACTCACATGAGCATAGATACCTTTCAAGGAGTTTCCAGACCTGTCAGAGAGAAATGGGGAAGCTGGCCAAGTCCCAGGAGGTGGAGACCAGTGGCTTAGCCCACCCCCACGTGGGTCCCCGGCCCTGGGTGGCACGCAGGCAGCTGCACATGCAAGAGACACTAGGACACCAGGCCTCTTGGTTGAGAACCCCTTGCCAACCACTGGCACAGGCTGGGCAATGTGAGCTGCTGGTAGTGAAGGACAGTGGGCCATTTGCCCAGCAGCCAGGAAGGCCCCCAAAAGAGACACAAACACAAGCCCCTGAGGGGTGGAAGGCACAGCTGCGAGGTCACCTGGCTCAGACCTGGGTTCTCCCAGCCCAGGAAGCTGCCAAAAACTGGGCATGGGGTCCCAAGACTGGGCTGGTGCTGGGCCCAGGCGTGGTGGCTCTAGCAGATGGTGGCCTGTGCACCCTGGAGCCCTCCCTATGCCCAGGGACGTAAATATGTCAAGTCTGGAAAAAGCAGCTGGCAAGAAGGGTGCTTTTCTCCCCGCTCTGTGCAGGGCACAGCCAGAGAAGAAAGTCAAGGGGCCTTCCAAGGTGGAATTGGGTCCTAAAATTGGAAAAGCAGGGGGAAATCATGCAGCCCCAACGTCTTCCAAAGCAAACCCCATTCCTACCCTCTACACACTTCTACAGCCAAACTCTTGAGTCAGCAAAGTTCTAGATTAGACTGACCTTGTTACCAGCAACACTCCTCTCACTCAATGCTTTTGTGTCCACAAATGCTCAGGAACACTCACTGTCCGTGAACTTTAGCTACAAGAGGAGTTGGTGCTTCCCCACGCCTCATCTCCTTTAGACCTTAGAGTAACCCCACAAGATTAGATTTTATTATCTCCTTTGCACAGACAAGAAAACTGAAATGCAAAGAGGCGGATTAACTTACCAGGGATCCCAGAGCTAAGAAACAGCAGAGCCAGAATATGAACCCAGATTTGCCCAAGTCCAAAGTCTGGACTTTTACCATCCCCTATGCTGTCCTCGGGCCATTAGCTGTCCACGTGTAGGTTCCTTCACTTCAGCACCGTGACATCATTGCATCTTGTTTCTTTCTTTTCTTTTTTTTTAGTTTCAGCAGTGCCTAGCACAGAGCAGGTGTTAAAAACACACTTGGGCGTGGCATTCTGAGTGGGTGTACAAGAAACCACTGGGCAGGCACAGGCACTCAGGCTGGCACAGAGTGAACGCATGGGTCCCTGAGCACAGATGTGATTGCAGTCAGGGGTGGATGCCAGGCATGTGGAATGGGGGTGCTTTACTCTTGGCCTTTATATCACTAGGGAGGCTTCTCAAAATAAACATAGAGAAGATGTGATGTGGCATTGGGCTGGGGGACTCCAGCCTGTGGGTATGTAGCACAGGTGGGTAATGAGAAGAGGAGCCTGAGTGCAGTAGAGGAGTTCACTCAGGGAGGCACTCAAGCCCTTGGGGCCTGGGATAAGCTGGGCTGTCCAGAGTTACTGTGGGCCACCACGCCCTCATGGCCCTGACCTCCCGCTTCAGCCACCCCAGTGTTTCCAGAATTAGGTATCCAAGCCCTATTGGTTTAGCGGCAAGATAACATGAGCTATAAGAGGCAACCAGGCTTGAGTTTGAAACTTGTCTTTGTCATTGCCTAGATCTGCAGCCTCCTCAGGTAGTCTGAGCTGGGAGCTTCTGTTCCCTGAGCTACAAACTGGAGACATCACCTACTTCGAAGGCTTGCCGTGGAGATCAGATGCATTAATACGAGAAGAATTTGACCCAGGACTCTAAACGTGGTCCTTTGGCAATACAAGTTTCCCTTCTCCATGCACTTGCCTTCCTTACACACCCCGTCTCCTTCCCCTTGAGGTAGCCAGACAGACGACAATGAATTAAATCTAGCAGACAACCCCTCCCTTTCTCTCCCCACTCCTGCCCTAACTAATTTGATATTTCAAACACCAAAAGAATAAGAATTTATCTTCCTGTATTTTTCCCATGCAGAGCCAGGCACATGGACATTTACAAAAAGTGTTGCTTGGGGCCGGGCGCAGTGGCTCACACCTGTAATCCCAGCACTTTGGGAGGCCAAGGTGGGCAGATCACCTGAGGTCAGGAGTTCCAGACCAGCCTGGCCAACATGGTAAACCCCGTTTCTACTAAAAATACAAAAATTAGCTGGGCATGGTGGCGCACGCCTGTAATCCCAGCTACTCGGGAGGCTGAGGCAGGAGAATCCCTGGAACTTGGGAGGCGGAGATTGAGCCACTGCACTCCAGGCTGGGTGACAGAACAAGACTCATCTCAAACAAAAAAAAAAAAAAAAGAAAAAGAAAAGAAAAGAAAAGAAAGAAAGTGCCGCTTTGTAACAGGCGATGCCAGCATTCCCTATCCTGGCCTTTTGCTGAAGGGAAATCAAAGGCCAAAAGACTTCCCTGTAGGAAGGCCATTGTAGGGAGCTCCTAATTCCATCAAAAGGACCTGGAGGGAAGCTGTCCTCCTTAGAAGAGAAAGAGGCGATTTCTTACTTTGTTTCCAGCCCTCCACCAACAGCACATATGTGGCAGTGAGTGATTCCCCTTCCTCTGCCTTTGCTGAGCCCAAACTAGCAGAGAGAAAGAGAGATGTAACCCAAGCTCCAGACACTGATGGTCTTCGGAATCCCTCTTTTTGTAGCCTGGAAGCTTCAACACCCAGGGTCCTGGTTCTCTTTGATGGATTCTACCCTGAGCTCAACCTGGAAAGAGATGGAAGCTCACGGTCACATTCTAGAGGGACCCCCACAGAGAGGGAGGGGATGAGGACCACGCTAGGGCATCAGCTCCCATCGTCTTTCTGTCCTAGATGCTGTTGGTGCTCTGCTCAGATCCCTCTGGCCAGTGATGCTCCCATCCCCAGCTGCTAACAGCTGCTAACAAAGGGTCTGCGAATTGCCCAAGACCCACATGAGCCCTCATGGGGTCCAGAAGGGCCTGGGAGGCTAATCCCTACCCGCCGGGGCAGCTCTCAGCCAACGACTGATTGACTTGGGGTTAGAACTGACCAGTCTCTGTGCCTCAAGGTTGGACAACTCTGCAGCCTCATTTATGCTCCTGGATAGGCTGAGGCTAGACCTCAGCTGAGTCCACATCTTTGCTCAGCTTCCTGCCGCCCTATTTTTCCTTCTTCAGTCCCTTACAGGATTCCCCAGACAGCACTCCCTCAACACAGCTCTTGCCCAGAGTGCCCGTCTCAGGCTCTGCCCCTGGAGACTCTGACCTAAGTTAGCCTCCTCCCCTACCTCTCAGAAATCTTCCCCAAACAGCCAGGGTGACAATGGAACCCAAGAACAAGGGAATGCCAAACGCCATCTGGCAGAGATACTTACATGCCTCCTTCAGATGAAGAAGCACCAGCTATGTGGCAGACTCACCCACTCTGGGGAAAATTCCAGCCCCTGAACGTGCAATGGCCCCAGAAACCAGAGAGAACAGCATTGGCCTCCTCTGGGTCACTCCCATCTGGAGAACCAGAGCCTTGGTCAAGGCCACCACTTGGGAAGTCAACATATCCCACGCAATTCACCCGAATATGCTGTCACCTTAAAGCTGAGAACCCAGGAGCCTCTATCAGGAGCAACTACAGTCACATCCAACACACCCCCACTCCCCAACACGAGAACTTGAGTGGGCTCCTTATGAAAAGAGAGACCAGATTGGATGCAGTGGCTCATGCCTGTAATCTGAACACTTTGGGAGGCTGAGGTGGGAGAATTGCTTGAGCCCAAGAGTTCAAGACAAGCCTGGCAACAAAGTGATAACCTATCTATCTCTCCAAAAATTCAAAAACTTAGCCAAGCATAGTGGTACATGCCTGTAGTCCCCACTACTCAAGAAGCCAAGGCAGGAGAACTGCTTAGCCCAGGAGGTGAATGCTGCAGTGAGCTGTGTTCATACCACTCCACTCCAGCCTGGGCAACAGAGTGAGACTCTCTCTCAAAAGAAACAAACAAAAAAAAAAAAAAGAGAAAGAGAGAGAGAGAGACCAAAAACTGGGGAATCTAAGAATGCCAGACAAGATGGAAAAAAAAAAAAAAAATGTCCCCAAGGAATGCGAATGCTCTAGAGACAAAAAAAATCTCCCTGTTCGATCATCTAACTTCAGTGATCTGAGGTTTTCAATGTGACACTGTGGTGCAGAGAAAAGGGGGAAGTGCTGAACATTGGAAATCACATCAGCGACTTTTAAACATCTGCTAGCATCCCCCAGACGACCCCCACCCACTGCATTCAGGAGGGAGATTGCAGGCTGTGGGAGCCCCTGGAGAGAAAGTGAAGCCAGTGGAAAGGCAGGAACCTGATGAACCTGTGTCCACGGAAGGTCACGGGCAGAGAGAGGATAAACACTTTGTCCCAAACAGTGAGCACATGCTGGACTCCATCCAAGGTGGGGAGATGTTATAACTCTCCTGAGCAATGTGATTAGCATCCCAAGAGCCAAGGTGGGCGGATCGCGCAGAGATAAAGGTCACAGGAGAGTGGGCGAGGAGGCCAGCTGCCCAAGGCAGTGGCATCAGCATCGGCAGGAGACCCCACTGCCCATGCCTCACTCCCTCAGTGAGAAAGCTTGGCAGTGGAGTAAGCTTGGGACAGCCTACACGGAGGGATGAACATGTTCATGTCCCCCAAGGGGTTAAGATGATATTATTGGTGGTGGGAGAGGCGATGGACTACCAGTTTCAGGTCTCAAGAAAGATGACCTGTGGAAAGAGTATGGTGGGAAAAACACAAGATGTGAAACGCAATGGAATGAAAACATTGTCTATGGGATGGGGAAGGGAGGCTAGAAGGCCAGAAGTAGGGCAGGAGATGGGGCCGGGAAGGTGTGGACATGCTAAGGTAGGGGAGAATGAGCATGTGCTTTTGGAAAGAGCTCCCAGCCACACAGGCACTTTGAAAGTCTAAACCTGCAGATTAGGTCTGCATTTTCCAACATGGTTCCTGGCTCCTCAGCAGAGATTTTTAGAAACTGACTTATGGAAAAGCAAGGCTGTTAGCAGTTCCAAAGGAAAGCGAAGGCTGATTAACAGAGGGCTGACCTGGCAGAGGCGTCTGTGCTGTCATCTTTACAAGGACGCAGGGACTTGGGGAATCAAAGCTAGAGTATCAGGACCTCTCTTTCACATGGGTCTGTGAAGGGGGACACTCAACCCTTTTTAAAGAAAAGACATAAAAAGACGAAAACTTTGAAAATGTTGAACCGAGTTCAATATACATGTAAATGATACAAAAGGGTATTCATGTGGTTGCCTGTTTGCACTCAGCCCTGTTGCCTATTGTGGAAGGTGACATTCGATGGTACTATTTGCTACCTGGGTGGCCTTAAGCAAGATCCTTAACCTCAGAGCCTCAGTTTCCTCTTCTGTATCATGGGAAGAATCCTAATACCATCTTGCAGTCATTCCAAGGATAAGTGAGGTAAACTACAGAAAGTTTCCAGCACAGAACAGGCTCTCAAAAAATGCGTCTTTCCTTCTCCCACACTCAGAAGAGTAATACAGAGGAGGCACACTTGAAAAAGTCAAAAACCAGGCAAGCACTAGACAACAAGGTAAGGAAACAATAAAGAAATGTCTTAGGGAAATGTCATGACTAGGTAATGGGTGAAAACATAGAATCTTTCACAATATAGAGCAAAAGAAAGATACTGAAGAATTCTTAAAGCTTTAAAGTCATAATATGGTTCAACCCCAATGTGAAAACTGCTGGTTAAAGAAAATAGGAGATTTTAGGGGATAGAGAACAAAGCATGTCCCCAGGCTCAGTATGGAAATGACAAAGACCCAAGATTACCTGGACTGTGAAAGTCCAATTGTAAGAACCATTCTTCTGGGAAATTTGGGTGGAAGACTATAGGGAAGGCCTGAGATCAAGGGTTCAATATATAAAGGAATCGCTTCATAAATTTTACAAAATGGCAAAGACAGGAATGGAAAGAGGCACAGAGACCAATAGAGTTAAGGACTTATGGGAGAATATTTAAGAAATAAGTTAGACACAGTAAAAAGAATTGTCGCACAGCAATTAATGATAAAATCAAGGCCATTTAGTAAAAAATAAGAAAAAATCTTTATAAGGAAGCACATAGGGACCCAGAAAATGAATAAGGGATATTTTGTACTCTGAGGTCTCTTTATTTAGCAAGTCTCCAAATGTAATATTTTTAAATTAATAGAGTATGATAGAGAGAGGGGAAAAAACCAGAAACAGGCAGTAGAATGGGCATGGAGAGAAGTAAGCATGGCATTCAGGAAACAATGTCATTCCTCCAAGGTGTTTTCAGGGGGTTTGTTTGGGACAGCTCAGTTTACATATTATTACTAACATATTCTCAGTTCACGCCACGAAGGCACCAACCGCCATCCCTGACCCATGAGGGAGAGCCTCAAGGGAGGAAACCAAAGCCGCTAAGCACAATCAGCCAGGCCTGTGGCATTTCTGGAAACAGCCAAGTCGATACTGGGCTGCGGGGGTTGGCATCTACTTTTGTATCATTTCTCTCATTAGTACATCCAAAGCGTGTCAAGTGCCTGTCATGTCCAGGCACAGTGCTGGGAGACAGGCCCACCATGCCCTGCCTACAGAGTCCTTAATTCTGGAGGGGAAACAGACAGACAAACAGCTGTCATACAACATGATCACTGCCAGGGAGGCGGGGGCGGGGGGCACAGGAGAAGGTCAAGACTGAACAGAACAGTCCTTGGAGATCATCTAGTCCACCCATTTCTTTTACAGAAGAAGAAACAGAGGCAGAGAGAGACGAAGTGACACCTAGAAAGCCATCAGGCAGTGGCTTATGGAAGCTAATGTAAATGCTTGCTCAATATGCTACTACAAAATCAGTTTTATTTCTGTAAGCAGTTTGGTAGCCTCTGAGACAGCGTCCCACGGCATTCATAGAGTGTCATATTTCAAGGTAATATTTCTGATATTTTAGCAAATAGATTCCACAGGTTTAATAACAATGCATCCACTTGCCCTCCCTCTGGCCTCATTACCCATCTTAAATGATTAGGCAAATCATCCCAAAAATAAGTGGGAAAACCAAGGAAGCCAAAGCATGCTTGGCAGATGAGTACAGATAATATCCCAATGAGCATGTATCCCTCTTCTCCTGAAGTTGATGTTTCATTGCCATGCATATCTTATGGCTGATCCCTAGGCTATATACGGCATAATTTTGCATGTTTAAAAATCTTATATAAATGGTGTCATCCTGTCTCTAGGAATTTTCTTAACTCCCTTCCTTTAGCCATGCTGCTGACTGTCCCGGTCTACCAAGACTATCCATTAGGTTAACACTGGCTCTGTTCCGAAGCTTCCATCATAAAGGGCAGAGATCCGAGTGAAGATTCTGCCCAAGAAAGATGCCACCAACAACCATGTTTCTACTACTCAAGAGTAAAGCCTGAACTTGCAGGGACTCATATCCATCTTGTGGTCTTTTCCCCTGGGCTAAAAGTGGTGCTTGATCCCCACTGGTTTCCAAAGGAGCAACAGCATATGGGATTCTAAAGGCAGAATTAATTCAAGACTCATTACATGAGGGTGTTCTCAATTGAGTGCCCTACAGTAAATAGTAATTACATGTTCCTTCAAGATTACTCTCAGCCCGAGATGGAGAAAGAAGAGTCATGGACGACTGACCACAATATTCCTAATGTGCACACGTGTGCACAAACACCCAGGCTAGTCACAAGTCTGGATTTGGAATTTTCCCCAAGAACGTGATGTTAGTTCTCCAAGTCCCTTGAAATATACAAATGGCATCCCTTAGGGGCATGAGAAATTGCCCGTGCTTATTCCTATTCTTCTTTCTTTGCAAAGTACTCCCCAAAGGTGCACCATCAAATACGTGGCAAACAAGCAACCCCACTTTAGCCATGCTACACAGGGAAGAGGAATTGGCCCTGTGCAGAGACAACACTCCAGTGGTTCTGAATGCTTAGGACACCCCAGACAAGCCATGTTAAATGGCATCCCACCTTCACATCCGGACTGCAGCAGTCCATGAATGTGTAGGCTATGGAGAGCAGATTTCCATGAGAGGAAAAAGGCTTGGCCAGGTCGTCCCAAAACCCCAGACGGGCCATGAGAGGATGCTCACTTGGTCATCGGATGTGGGAGTGGAGCCCCCCTCAGCAGGGAATTGTAAAGGATGAGGGCATGTTTTAAACCACCTGTAGATGTTTGTGCACACATGTGCACATTAGGGGAATTATGATCAGCCATCCGTGACTCAATATAGCACTTTCTGCTATACTGGCAAGCTGTCCAGGGGACTTTGGGAGAAATGTAGGAGCTTTGAAAGTTTCCTCTTTCTTGGCCTTTCTGGCACCAGGCCCTGCAAAATAATGATTACAGACAAAATGTCATCTTCCTCACCCACAGCAGTGGCTTTGAGGGTTTATTATCCAGCAGGTACTACTCAAGGGACTTACACAAGCCTCCTTTAATTCTCACAACAACTCGATGAAGGAAGTGTTCTTACAACCCATATTTTACAGATGAGGAAACTGAGTGTGAAGTGGAGAGGCTGGGACAGTTGCCCAAGGTCACAGCTATTACAATGTGGATAAGGCCCCAGTAGCTTGGTGCTGAAGCCTGCTTTTCACCAAAACTGTTTCATGGAAGTCACCATTAGGGGGAATAATTTAGTCTAAAACTGGTAAGCACTTCCAGTTTTAAAGGCCTGTTTATCTTCTGATTTTTATTTTGCTTCACACCAGTGCTGGGAGACACTCAGAGGAGGTGTCAGCCCCACTTGGCAGGTGAAGAAATTAAGCTACAGTGAAACTAAGAACTTGCAGAGGTCACCCCATTTGGCAACTCCCCTCCCAAACCTCAGCCATGCTTCTCACTTCCAACTCTGCTACAGGACTTTTAGCAAACCTGTAGCCCAGGTGTTGGGCCTCTCCAGACACGTACAAGCCTAGGGGCGACTGCTGGGGTGGAGGACTGGGGAAGGAGGAGTATTAAGGCCACAGAGATACTAAACTAGGGTCTCTACAAATTAAAGTCAAAATTTAAAATGCAGAATTTGGAAACTTGTTTTTGAACAAGGAACCCTGACCAGTTTTCCACTAACCCCCAGAGCATGCAAAGTCCACAATTTTAATATAACCCCAGATGTACATGTGATGACAGGTTCCTTCCTGAGACCGACTTAGGAGCAAACCATCTATTTCTTTCCCATGTCTTATCCTACCCCTACTGCCATAAACCCTAAAACACCACACACACACACACACACACACACACACACACAGCCTAATCAGCAAAATTTCACTCCCGAATATTGCTAGAAAGATCACTAAGCCAAGTTAATCAATTGTCTCAGCCAGCCACTTGTCCCCAAGAGATGCCTAGACTTTTCATTGCTGTCATTTAACCCTCAGCAGCCTGAGTTTTTATCCCCTGTCTTCCAAACGAGGGCAGAAAAACTGTTCTGGGAAGAATCCAGTATCTAAAATGATGTTCATAACTTGACACCTTTCAAAAGCCTTGTCTGTGCTAATGGAAGCAGACACTTTGGAAAACTTCAGAAGGAAGGTCTTCCTCTCATGTGTACCACCCGGGACCAGAGTGGTTAAAGCAAGAGGAGGAGCACAGGGGGCCCTACAGAGTTTGAACAGCCAGAGGAAGCAGGTATGGTTCAGAAAGGGGAGAGGAGAGAGCATGACAAATGAGGGAAATATTCACAGGAGAGACACCAGTTTAGCAATTAAATTTGACATCGACTTAGACAAAGCTTCTTCACTGAACAGAATAAAATTCCTGGGAAGATTTGTGCACATATGAATAAAAGACTCATCCCATTTTTTTTTTTTTTTTTTCCTGGACAGAGGAACATGAAAGCAGGAGAGAGGGACAGAGAGGAGAGAAGGACAGGGGCAAGGACCGTGATCAACGGGTCACGAGCTGACCTAGTAGTGAAAGCAGGTGGACATTCATAGCATCAAATCACTCCTCCTGTGATGAAGGGACTAGAAGTGGCCCCACGAGGAAAGAGCTTCTGCAATTCACTCTGCATGTGTTTACTGAACACATACTATGTGCCAGGCACTGCACTAGGCACTGGGGAATTTCAAAGGTGAATAGTAAGGAGGCAAAAAGGGAGATAGTGACTACTACTAATTGTACTACTACTACTCCTACCAACTGCTAGGAGAGGGAGCAGAGAGGAAAGAGTGAGGATATGGGACATTTTGTAAGTTTGGGTGGCGCTGGGATTCATATTCCAGTCCCCTGCTTCAGTCAGGAAACAATAGCTTAACAGTGGGCAAAGCAAAGCAAGAGAGAGCATTGCCTGGCAGCGTCGTGAGTCCCTGCATAGGGACAAGGAGTGTTGAGGGTCTCAGGACTGCGGACATCCCACGAGGGGACACCTCTTGCAGGAACGCCAGTGATGGAGTTTGGATTCATCTGTCAAGTGGTTGTGTCAAGAGGGAGGAGGCCACAGTAGTCACCAGCTGCCCTATAAAAGCAGCCCTGTTGGCTTCACTGCCAGGACTGGTCTGGCCTGCTCTGTAGGCAGAGCCTAAACTGCCCTCTGAGAATGTGGGGTGGAGGGGGTGCAGGAGTGACTCGGGGACCCAAGAACAAAAGTGCTCACTGGAATGTGAGCCAGGGCCAAGAAATCTGACAAAATTCTCTTTCTACAGAGGGAAAAGAGTCACAGCTTCCTCTGACTGAGGAGTGCTGCCCAAAACCCAGGTCACATCCTCTGCTCTCCCGTAGTGGTTTAAACAGTGCTTTACGGTCCTGGATTCTTCTCAGGTTAGAGGGCTTCCTTATGGAATAGCCCATTGGAGGATGAAGCTGCATGTCTTGCTGACACAGAGCTCTGTATGGCCAACATTCAAGAAAAATATCCCCTTAGTGGAAGGCGCGGGAGCCTGTCTTTAATAGTGTGACATGACGTGCGCAGAAGCGAGTGCTCTGTGCTGAAAAAATAAAAGTGTCAACACCTGTTGGGCCCAGGGTTAAGCACTTCACGTGCATTTCATCTTCCCAACAACCCTATGAGGTTGGTTCTATTGTTATCCCCATTTTGCAGATGGGAAAAGTGAGACCCTGAGGGGTTTGGTAGCTCAAGTCTCACAGCTGAGAAAGGGGAGTGCCAGGATTTGAACTCTGGCTGTCTGGCTTGGAAGGCACACACTTAACTACAGCTCTCTACTGTCCATAGAGCAGGACTTAGGGCAAGAGGGCAGGAATTATCAACGATGAGGCGGGCTAACAAAGAGAAATGAAGCATAGACTCTGCTCTGTGGAGCTCCCGGCCTAATGAAGGAGACACAGAAACTAACAATCACAGCACAGGGGGTGAATGCAGTCACAGAGGGAGACCAGGCGGGGACCCTGAAAGCCCCAGGAAAAGGGAGACGGTGTCCGAGAAGAGGTGATGTAGACGTGTTATAGATGCCACCTTGACTTGAAAGGAGAAATGCAAGACTCACAGGGCACCGAGCTTGAAGCACTAAAGAAAGAACAGTGCCCAGGTACAGGTGAAATAAAAAGCCAAGGGATGCTGCAGAAAGAAAGTCGGCATCCTGGTGCCTCTGCTGACCTCATGAAGCAGGGAAAAAAGGCCCAAGTGAAAGAAATAGAAACTGCTCACTTGGTTGGTGGCAGAAAAAAGGATGTGTGTTCACAGAGCATGCAGAATCCCCCTGTATCAGGGATTCCTGCCCTCCCTTTCCAAGCTGAAGAAGGAAATCTCTCTCCAGGGAAGCCAGGGCCTGTTTCAGCAGCCATATGGCTCTGACTTTCCTTGGAGAAGGAGGGGAGAGAGAGGCCAGAATGCTTGCCTGGACTTAGACTTCTGACCTCAGCTTGGCCTTGACATTGCTCGACCTTGGCCAAGTTGCTTCTCTGGCTGGAGACCAGAGAGTTCTTCACCTGCCTTTACCTGGGAACAGTAAGTCAGGCGGACTTTGAGGTCCTCCGTGAAGAAAGCCAGCAGGAGAACCAAGGCATCCAGACCAAAACAGATCAAAGTGGGAGAAGGGTCCTGTGGAGATGCTAATTGACTGGCTAAAGGGGAAGACTGAGCCCTCCAGCGGCATGACCAAAGTGGGAGAGAATCCATTTCTCTGGCCCCACCAGACGGCACAGGAACTCTCTAGCTGCTGGCAAATTGAGCCATACTCCTGTCTCTATGTTCTCACCTCCGAACTGGAGCAGGAGAAGTGATTTGGGGAGTTGAAGGCACATAGCCCCTCCAGGCCCTTAGTGAACGGACGGGCGCATCAGCTGTAGGGGCTTGGAGGGGACACTTTTCTGAGCACATCAGCTGACTCCAGCTTCAGAGCTTGCACCACAGTTGCCATTTTCGCTTTGTGAAATGATTCCCCTCTCTCCAGCTCCACAGTGCCTTCCACTTTGCAAGCATACAAGTTGTACAGAAGCCTGAAAATGCTGATGGCTTAACTGGTTTAATTTTTTTTTTTTTCCCAGCAGCCCTGAGGGGTTTTAACTCTTTCCTCCTGCAGAAACCCTGCTTTTGGAGTTGAATGTTGAAACTCTCACTGGGAGACTCATAAATATTCGGAGTCACTCTCTCCCTCTCTGTTTGATTAGGAAATGAGCCTTTAACTCAATGTAATCCCCAAGCCATTAACAAAAAAGCCCTCCACCGCTCCACTATTAGAATTTCACTCTTAACCCGCTGAGGATTGAATTAGATTAACATAACTACCCACAATCTGAGTTTATTTTCTGTGCCAGATAGAAATGTGTTTTCAAGAAAGGCGAAAAGGGGGAGGGAAAGCAGGAGGGAGAGAAAGAGCGGGAGGATAATGAAATGTAAAAATAGAGATAAGAAAAAGATGGACAGATATACTATAGAAGTGAAGTGATAGGTCTTTGGTTTTAAAATCCTGCCAGCTGCCATTTTAATTGATGGGGTATTTGGAGAGGCCTCAACTATGTAAAATCGTTTGAATCAGGGGAGCACTTTCCAGGTATTTGCGATTCCCTCTTCCTGCACCTGAGCCTGCTGCATTCCAAAGCACCTGCTCATTGCCCCCACTGTCCCCAATTTGGGAGGAGGTCAGGACTGGATTCCTACGTGTTCAAGGGCGGTGGGGGGGACCCATAAAACAATGGTGCATGCACACAGGAAACTGCTTGTTTACATTCAGAGAAATAAACAATGACAAGGATGGAATGGGTTAGATTTTGCAGACATGAAGTCACAGACAGCTCCGTAACCAATTGCATTTAAGAAATCAGTTTGAAAAAAAATGAGTTTGATGGGAGCTCAAACCACATAAAATTAATCGTTATTGAAGCAGAAACTAAATAATCAGAGGCTGTCTCATGCAAATACACTGAAGTTTCCCTGAACCGCATCACTGTAACTAAGCCCAATGGGCCAAATCACATCCTGACTTGAGGATGAAAGGCAGGCCCTCTATCACACTGTCAGGCAAACCCCTGTCTCACCTGAAAGGATCTACATGTAGGCCAAGGAAGAGGCAGTTTTTAGCTAAATGTCTCAACAAAATATTCTTCTCTCTGACCACGAAGGCTCTGAGAACGCAGAACTTGTTCAGGAATGCAGGACTCTCTCCCACTGCATTTAATCCTGACACACTGGGCCTGCACAGTGGGCCAGGCAGGCTCCAGCGTGCAGGCTGGGGAAGGGAGGGAGAATTTGCTCTTGTACTAAAAGGCTTTTGTAAAAGCCACACTTTCTCTCAAAAGCCATCGAGATCTGAAAGTCCTAGAAGTTTGGCTTTGCCAACAGCGAACTTCTCTGATTTCTGAATGCAATGTCTCAATCACTTCATTCACTTGAGCTTTAATTAACAATAACCCACCAAATCCCACTTCAGCATTATGGTGAAAAAACCTTAGCAGGATATATTTACCAGAATAGAGGCCCTTGTAACAGGAAGAATAATAATGCTGTATGGATAATACACTTTAACACCTAGTTGGTGCTTGTCACCCTCTGGAGTTCTTAGACTTCACCGTCTGTACTAGGTCTTAAATAGTGACATTTACCCCCTTGTACACCAAACTCCTTGTTCTGACTTTCTCCACTACTGAATGCGGTCTTACTGGCTGAACATGGGACGTTTACCTTCTAATTTCTCATTGCTTCCTGATCCACTCTCCCATCCAAAATAATGGATGAATGGATTAAAGATATTAATAACCCTAAACAAAATGCAGCTGAAAACATGGAACCAGAAAAAGGAAAGTTAAGGTTTCAGAAAGGTTACAATCAAAATGATATCAAATTGCTTCTCTAAACATATGTGTATATATCCACATTTATTTAACTTTCATCAAGTTAGATTTGCTGGTAAAACTATTTTGTTTGTGATCAATCAAAAACAATACAGGCATCTCTGCTTTGTTTAATGCTTTTAAATTGTTGGAAAGATTATTTCTTTGTAGGATATTGTTCTCCCAAAGAAACCAAAGAGTCCTCAGCCATATAGCATATGGTATCCGTTGTATAAATAGAAACTCATGGTAAAAAAAAGAGGTACATTTAAAAAGTTGTACTTAAGTATACATTAGGCATCATTACTTTTTTTGCTTTTCCAAAATGTAGGGCTACTTTTCCTTTGTAAATTCTATAAAGCAAATCTTCCCAAGTACAGGGTTTCGGGTGAATACTATTCAATATTCAGAAACTAAAGTCCCAAACGTCGCACGGGAAGCTCGTGGCAGGTAAACCCTGTGGACACCGGACTATGGCTGGGGAGGCCCCATCTAGAGCTGCCCGAGGTGCACTCAGAGCCTGCACACTATTCGAATTGTCTGAAACAAGCACAGCTTTGACAAGCCTCGCGATATTAAGTTTCTTCCTTCGCGAAGGATGCAGAGCAAAGCAGTCAACAGCCCTCCTTCCACACCTGGCTTTGGCCTGGGACTCTTCCTCCCAGCCCCCAGCAAAGTTCCCTTTCAAGATTAAGAAGATATACCAAATGAGGGAGCCAATGACAGCCGGGAAGGCAGGACAAACCCTCAGCTCTCATCTTGACTTCTCAAAGCAAACTTGCTCCGCGGAGGGGAGGGGGAAAGTCATTTTCTTTAAGGTGCTATGGAAAACTGGTCATTGGGACTGTGGGGGCTCTCCCTGAACCTGCAAGTTCCCACATTGAAACCAGATCTTCCAGGAGCCCCCATCATTACCTGTCCTGTGGGCACTGGGTCTTCCTGGGTAACCTTCCCCAACTCGCCCTCCACCGGAGCTGCCAGCAAATAAAAGTTTTCACGCTGGGCGACATCTCTACCCTGCTGAGCCGCATGTAAACTTCCCTTGCCCTTCTGATGTACTTACTTTTTTTTCTCAGTGAAAACAAACAAAAATCAAAGGGAACTCACTGCTTCCAAATGAGTTTGTGTCACTGTCCCACCTAGCCATTCGGAGACCCTCTGACCTTCCTGTGACAGTCTAAGAAAGGTAAAGTTTTCCTCTCGGCCACACAGGGATGCTTTAGAGTGCGGAAAACCAGGATGAAAGAACAGGCATGGGGAGATATTTTTATCCATTGAGAGAGAGAGAGAGAGAGAGAGAGAGAGAGAGAGAGAGAGAGAGAAAGAGAGAAGGAAAGGGGACAGAAAAGGACCCGCAGAGTCTGGGGAGGAGAAAGGGAGAAGTTGGCTCACTCACATGCTTGGGGCTGGCGTGGAGGACGGGGCTGGTGTGGAATGTGCGGCCCCCTCAGGTGCTTTTGGTTGCTGATAACTCGTTGCTCCGCTCCTCCGGTACCAGCTGACAGTCCCCTGTCTGTGTCTCTTTGTGACTAAGGACACAGTACTCCCAACCTATAAATAGATCCCGACTCCGTGATTGATATAACAGGCAGCTGACAAAAAAAAAAAAAAAAAAAAAAAAATCTCACAACCATAACCAGGTCTTAAACAAAACAGCAAAAGGCTCTAGACTTTCAACTCCACCGAGCCCCACGCAGACTCCACAGCCACTGGTGGATGCAGGAAAGTGTGGAAGAAAAATATACCATGAAGGGAAGGAGGAACTGGGGGAGGGCAAGGGAAAAGGGGGGATGTGGAAGACAATGACTTCTCTAGTGGTGTGTGGCAGTCACTTGGGGTCACAGGAGAGCTGGTGACTGATGGTCTGGTCGGCAGAAAGCAAGGGGAGGAGCCAGGGCAGGAGGTCCTGACCTGGAGAAGGAGAGCCACCCCCTCTCTGGATCCTGAGCCCGTGGCCCTGTCAGGGCCCGAGTCAAAGTCCTGACTTGGGAGCATTCGTCAGCTCAAGTGCTTTCCACGAAAGTTTCCATTCCTCCTGCCAAATTAGGAGGTAGGGAGAGAACTCAGTTTTCCCGGCTCAGGGGCCAGGCAGGCTTCCTGGGGGCCATGCAGAAGGCTCCTGGAGGGTGAGAGAGAAAGTGCAGGTGCCTGGTGAGGCCAGGTCTTTGAAGAGGCCAAGAGATGGTGTTCCCAACAGAAGAACGGCCTGAAGTTGAAAGGCCTTGGGGGTGTGAGTGTCTCTGCTTTTTCCAGAAAGATTTCTTAGGACATCAAGTCGTCTGAAAAGGTTTCCTTTTTGGAGAACAAGCCTCGCTCTTTGGGGTACTGGATGGTCTCTAAGAGGCACTGCCTGTCCCAGTTTCTACAAAGTTGGGGCAGCCTCTCTGGGATAGGCCAGCCCAGCTCTGAAAGCGGAGCCAAGGGGCTGTTTCTGGAAGATGGAAGAATCTTGGTGAAACGGCACAAGTATGGGCTGTTCAACAATTAACCAGGTGAGCACGCATTACCCCAGGGGGCTTCCCATCTGCCAGCTGGAGACCCACTTGCTTTCACTACACAGGGTCATCTGTCTTGATTTTCTGGATTTCCTGTGCATGCTAAATGAGGCAGAATTTCAGGTGAGTTTCCCCTTCAAGAAGGGTCACAGGACGAGCCCCTTGCTGGTGTGGATAAGGGACAGGTACTTCATAATCCCTAAAACTTCCTGATCCCCAATTTTTAAAAGAAATGAAGTTGAACCTCGTCTTCATGTTAGATCTAATCCTTTACTCTCCAGGTTATCGGAAACTACAAGGATGGGGTGGTATCTAAGTTGTTGAAGTCGAAAACCTATTTAATGTGTAGAGCCTCCAATCTTTATCCCAGTAGCCTGCCACTGGAATATGAGCTCCAAGAAGGTAAAGATTATGTGTTTGTCTCATTCATCATCACATCCCCATGATACCTGATCCATAGTAAGACTCTGCTGAGTACGGATTGATTGACTGACTAATTGAATGAATGAGTGATTCTTAAGATACTATCATTTGAGCCACTCCTTTGGACTAAGTAAGATACTGTCTAGAAATGTCTGTAGCGTAAGAGTGTCCCTAGGAAGGCCCAGAACTGGGAGTGAGACTTCAGGCAGATATAGTCAAACTGCTGTATTTTCACTCGCAGTTTTATCTGAGAACCATTGCCCTTCTGAGTACCAGGCCAGTGATGCCAGTGGTCAGCCACTAAGCACTCCTCTCTAATCAGGCCTGGCCACACACAGGGTTCTCTGCAAGTTTAGTTGCTGGAAAAGCAGATAATCCTGCAGAGACAGGGCTCTAGAGAGGCTCCCATTCTGATGACTGGGGCTATAGCCACTTAGACTCACATTCACCACCAGCCTCCTTCCCAGGGAGAAACCTTTCTCTTCTAATGCAAACTGAGGACTTCCCTCCCTGATTTGCTTTCTCCTCCAATTCTCATCAAGCCCTTGCTGATCTCTGGCAGACATCCTGCAGCCCCTCCTAGGGCTTCCACAGCCCCCTAGCACAGCACGCTGTCTGTAGGAAGGGCTGTGTTTGGGTTGAACCCAGCCACCCCTCTCCTTAGAAAGCCCCTGTGGCACCTTTGTTTTGGCTTTTTATCTCTAGGTTGACCTCTGAATCATCTCACAGTCTGATTCTCAACTCTGCCAACTGAACTGAGCCTTGGTGTCTGCCCCCTTGAAGCTGGCCTGGGGGCAGCAGGGGTCTGCTGGGATCAGCTGATAAGCAGTGGCATTTCTCTCTGCTCACAGGGGCTCTCTTGAAGGGCAGGTCATCATCATCTTAGGAGATCCCAGGCTTTTGCCTGCAGGAGGTTCATCATGGCCTCACTTTCTCATCACAAAATCTCTCCAGCTTCAAGGGCCGGGCCCCCTAGTCTACTGGGAGCAGATGCACATCCTGACACACACCTCTGAGCCTGTCAGACTGGGCTGTTAAGTACAGACTCTGGACTGGAACTCCCTGGGTTGGAATCATGCCTCTTCCACTTATTATTGGGAAAGTCTAGAAAAATCCCTTGGTTTTTTTGTGCTTCGGTTTCCTCATCTGCAATGCGGGAATTCTAAGTGTCTGTCTCCTAGGATTGTCATGAAGACAAAATGACTCAACACAAAAGGATGCTTAGAACAATGCCTGGCCCATCCAGTGTCCTCTATATATGCTCCAGGTATATCAGCCCCCACGTGTGCCCCATGCTCATTCTGGAGGTGGCCCCTGCCCACCTGAGCCATATCACTCGATCTTGCTTTGGTTCTTCCCTAAAATTGGCAAGTGGCTCTGGCAGGGCAAATACCTGATGGCAAGACGTGCTCTGGCTGCAGAGCCTGGCCAGAAGTCAGAGGTCAGGAAGAGAAGACTGCGTGGGGACTTTTGGAGTTTCAATGTGTTTTACTAGTGTGTTTTAGTGTGTTTTGGAGTTTTACACCCAAAAGCAGGTATAGAGAAGAACAGGAAGACCCGGAGGATTCCAAATCTGTCCTGGTTTCCGCACCTATCACACAGAGCCAGGTTCATAATACACTCACTCCTCCCTGCACTGCTCCGTTCCTTTGCCCCAGAGATTCCCTGTGCCCTGGCACAGCTGAGTATTCCACCTTGAGGCTACCATGCAGCAGTTGGCCAGAACATGGCTTTTTAAAAAATGATCCAAATATCACTGCAACCTCAATTATTCCAGAGATGCTCTGCCCCCCTGGAGTATTCTGGTGTCCCAGAACAGTTACATGTTCCACCTTGGGGCTACCACTCAGAAGTTGACCAGAACATGACATTTTTGAAAAAAATCCAAATATCCCAGCAACCCCAATTATTCCATGAGATTATGAGCTCTGCCTCCTCCTTCAAAGGTGATTCCAACTCTTCTAGAATTTCTTGAGTTTTCCCTCCTAATCCCTCCTTTTCAATTTTTTTTTAGTGTACAATATATACTTTTTCTTTTTTTTGTTTTAGAGATGGGATTTCAGTATGTTGCTCAGGCTAGTCTCAAGTTCCTGGGCTCCAGCGATCTTCCTGCCTCAACCTCCCAAATAGCTGGGACTACAGGCACATGCCACCATGCCAGCTGTCTTTTTCTTAATACTGTAAATTCATATGGCATAAAATTCACCATCAATTTTTTTATTGTACTGATAGAAAGGCTTTGAATTGTTCTGGAAATGTTTGGGAATTAGATAGCCAGAATGCTTGCATAACATAGTAAATATACTAAAGTCCACTGGAAAAAAAATTAATTGACACATAATAACTGTACATACATACAGCGTGTAATAATCAAATCAGAGTATTAAGCATTACTATCATCTCGAGCATTCATTGTTTCTTTGTGGTGAGAACATTTAAGATCCTTTCTTCTAGCTCTTTTGAAATATACCATCCAATATTGTTAGCTCTAACCATCTTTCTGTGCAATAGCACACCAGAACTTATTTCTCCTATTTAACTGAGACACTGTAGCACTAACTAGTCTCTCCCCATCCACCCTTCTCACTCCCTTCCCCAGCCTCTGGTAACCACTATTTTACTCTCTACTTCTAAGAGGTCAGCTTTTTCAGATTCTGCATATAAGCAAATTCACCATTTTAAAGTATGCAGTTGAGTGACGTTAAGCACACTCACAATGCTGCACACTGTGCAAACTATCACCACTGTTTAGTTCCAGAACATTTCATCACTCCCAAAGAGATCCCCGTACACATTAAGCAGGCACCTTCCATTCCCCCATTAGTTGGCTAGGGCTGCCATAGCAAAAGACCTGAGACTTGGTGGCTTAAACAAAAGGCATTTATTTCTCTTTAACATATGCATTTTGGAGACCCTAGCTTCCAGCAACCACATATCTGCTTTCTGCCTCTATGGATTTGCCTATTCTGTATATTTCATATAAACAACATCACACAATAAGTGGTCCTTCCCTAAACTCTTAACCCCATGTGTCTATTCTGTAGAAACAAGGAGGCTGACCTTTCTTGCAGTACTTTTTGTTTGGCGGGGTCTGCCAGGCCCTTGGCCTACATCCAGCCCAGTTCTTAACCCCTAGGTCTGAGGGTGAGCCTCCCAGCCTAAGAAGTCAATGACCATTTGTGAATACCTGTTATGTACTAGCTGTTTCACCCAGGTTTTCTTGTCAAATCCTCGGCACACCCCCACAGGAAGAATTATTACTTCTTGTATTAGTCTGCAAGGGCTGCAGAATAAAGTGGCCAAAACTGGGGTCCTGAAACAACAGAAATGTATTGGCTCCTAGTTCTGGAGGCTGGAAGTCTGGGATTAGGGTGTCAGCAGGATTGGTTCCTTCTGAGGGCTCGGAGGGAGAATCTGTTCCAGGCCTCGCTCTTAGCTTCTGGTGGTTGACTGGCAGTCTTTGGGGTTCCTTAGCTTGTAGATGCACCATCACCCCAGTCTCTGCCTTCAGCGTCACAGTACGTTAGCCCTGTGTGCGTTTCTGCCTCTGTGTCCAAATTTCCCCTTTTTATAAGGACACCAGGTATTGGAGGAGGGCCCACCCTAGTGAATTCATCTTAACTTGATCATCTGCAAAGACCTTATTTCTAAAGAAGGTCACCTTCATAGGAACTGGGAGCCAGTACTTCAACATCATTGTGGGAAACACAGCTCAACCCAGAAGATTCCCTTTTACAGAATAAGCAACTGAAAGTTCAGGAGGTCTTGTCCCCGGAACGAGACAGAGCTGTGTGTCACCACAAAGAAAAGACACAGGCAGAGGGAGGTGGGCCCTTGACCGCTCCTCTCTGGCCTCGGGGATGCGTGCACCTCCACTGGCTCAGTGCCACAGGGCTCCATTTGGCTTGCTCCAGCGTCATTAGTCCCGGCACATCAAGGTGACTTTACATTGTTTACAAGGGCCACTGAAAGTGCAGTCATCCCCCTCCCACACTGTCTTATCAATTCATTTACCTTTCCGAATTCCCTAACAGACTGCCAGCCAGGAGGGGTGGGCAAGGACCTGCAGTCCAGGAAGGGCCTGCCTCCACTTTATCTGGAAAGAAAAATCTATCTGCTTGGGGATAGACCTAAATACAACACACCGGTGCGACTAGGCCATTAATCATCTCTCGCCGGGACACAGGAGACCAGGAAGCAGCATTGTGGGCACGCTGGCTTTAAACTCAAGGGTGAGAAAGCTCTGGGGACACACCATTTCCAGAGGGCATTCTACAGGTGCATCAGGTGGAGGTCACACAGTTTGATGCTGGTGACATCTTGCATGGGAAGAGGAGGCAAGAAGGGCAGATTGATGTCCCCAAAGGATTCCCTGAAAGCAGGTGCTCGCGCTAAAATAAATACCCACCCCCTGGTGGCTGCAGAATGCCTTTTGACCAGGAATACATTTGCTGGGGAACTCTCCATGCCCAGCAGTTTGGCACATGCCTACAATCCCCTGGGGGATGCTGTATTCTTCTTAGAGGAGGGGGAGCTGCCTGAACAGGGACTCATAGAATAACAGGAGACCTAAGTCGACAAATCAAAGGCCCCCAGGTCCAGACTCCCTCTCCCCATTTCCACCATTTCCTTACTCCAGGAGACCTGCCCTGCTGCCCAGCCAGCCTGCATGGCATCCCATAAACACGCTGTCCCAGCTAGGTGTGTTCCTGGCTCTGCTGCCTCCCTTCTGTCTTACTTAATTTCTATCCATTCTTCAGGGCCCAGGTCAAATGTGACATCTCACCTGTCCACTCCCTTTTCACAGCATCCCTCACCTCCAATCTCCTCCCACCACCACCAACACGTCTCATCTGAGTGTCTGTCACATCTCACATCGCCTTGAGTAGTGTGCTGTCTTCTCACCTGTGTTTGTCTCAAGCAACAAAAAGGCAGTAATAATGGAACAATTGCTGACATTCATTGAGCACTGTTGTGTGCTAAGTTCTGTGGAAAGCACCTGATCTACATCGCCTTATTTAAATCTTACAACTACCCTGATGGTCATTATTTTCTCCAGTTCATCAGCTGGGAAACTGGCAAGCCAAGTGGGCAAGTGACTTGCCCACATTGGACAGTGGGTAGATGATAGAGTTAGGATCAGCCTCTGCCTGGTATAAAAGCCCATGCTCATAGTGTTTCTGCTATGGCTCCCCACCCAAGTAGGGGGTACACAGTGACACTTTCTCATGGTGTTAGTGAACTAAAGCAATAGGATTTCCACCAAGAACACAACTGGAAGGGAATGCACAAAGAGAGATGGGCTTGCACTGGCTGGGTGCACCCTGTGGGGCGTTTCCAGGGCTCAGGGCATATCTACCATGGTTTGAGTCTTTTCCTCTGGCTGAGTAAGAGAAAGATCTTAGAACTTAATGACTGCTGGGAGATTTCCCAGTTATTGGATAGACCCCATAGGGAATAGTTAGATCTCCCTAGTCTTTCCTTCAGGATGGGATTTAAAGCGGGAAAAGGAGGTGAAGGGCAGGAGAAGGGCAAGGGTGGAAAGTTTAGGAAGTCTCAGAGCTGGATGTGGCCAAAGCTCATGCTGGCCATGGATTCCAGCAGCTCTTCCCAGGCCTTCTGTCTTGTTCCTTATAAACTGGGGATAGAGAGCTGATCCCAAATCTGCTCTGTAAAATGGGAGGGCTGAAGATACCTATACAATTCTGGTCAGCAATAAACACGCTATTATTCTGCAGTTTTTCAGAGCTGCCATTAGTATACTTTGGTCAAAAGCAGCCAGAACCCCACTGTGACCAACTTAAGCAGAAATAGAACTTATTGAAATGATATAAAGTAATTCATATTAAAAAAAGGAAAGACCATCTGGGTGTGGTGCCTCAAGCCTGTAATCCCAGCACTTTGGGAGGCTGAGGTGGGCACCTGAGGCCAAGAGTTCAAGATCAGCCTGGCCAACATGGTGAAATTCTGCTAAAAATATAAAATTAGCCAGGCATGGTGGCACGCACCTATAATCCCAGCTACGTGGGAGACTGGGGCAGGATAATCACTTGAACCTGGGAAGCGGTGGTTGCAGTGAGCTGAGAGTGCGCCCCTGCACTCCAGCCTGGGTGACAGAGCAAGGCTTCATCTCAAAAACAAACAACAACAACAATAACAGAAGGAAAGACTGAGGAAACGAAGGTGGCTCTGGGAGTCTGAGAACAGAATGTGGTGGCTTCTTTGGGACACAGTCACTAGAATGAATGAGCTCCAAGCAACTGCCAACCCTGCCTCCTTCTGCTTAAAGGCCAAAAGCCACAGGAAAGATACTGACTGGCTTAGCCTGGGTCACATGATCACCTTGGGTGGTGAGGAGGTCGGAGAGGTTGACAGCTCACTAGGACTATGCACAATGGGAGAAAAGTAATTCCCCAAAAAGAGACTAGGGTCCTGCACCTCTCCAAAAGCAAATGGATGCTGGTAGTCAAACTTTAAAAGTAGAAATTGTGCTGGGCGCGGTGGCTTACGCCTGTAATCCCAGCACTTTGGGAGGCCAAGGCAGGTGGATGGGGAGATTGAGACCACCCTGGCTAACACAGTGAAACCCGTTCTCTACTAAAAATACAAAAATTAGCCAGGCGTGGTGGTGGGCGGCTGTAGTCCCAGCTACTCAGGAGGCTGAGACATGAGAATGGCATGAACCCGGAAGGTAGAGCTTGCAGTGAGCCGAGATCCCGCCACTGCCCTCCAGCCTGGGGGACAGAGCGAGATTCCGTCTCTATAAATAAATAAATAAATAAATAAATAAATAGTTCAGGACTCTCAGGAATATGAATTTGCCATATTGAAAAAAAATCTCTGGGGATTTTGAGCCTTTTAAGGGATAGAGAGATTGATGGCAGCCCTCTACCATATCTCTGATAAGTTTCTGTTCTTCCTCCTGCCCCAGGATATCAGCTCCATCCAGCCCTGCTGCTAGCCCCTCTCCAGGACTCTGTCCTATCAGTTCTCCCCTCCCTCTCTCCCATCACTGATTCTCTCCAATGACTCCTTCCACAAAACTTACTGAAATGCTTTAAAGTCGGCTCTATTCAACATCAAAACAAAACAAAACTGCATTGTGTTGGACCCTGCCTTCCCCTCAGTCTATTTCCCTACATTGTGCAATGTCACCCCCTGGACCATGGATCTTTTAGAGTCTTATTTACGTCTCCCTTCTACATGTGGCTGTGTTCATAACCAGGTAACTGCATTAAATGCAGTGTGCTCAAAACCAGATTTATCATCTTCTTCTATAAACGCACTCTTCTGCCTGTGTTCCCTCTTAACTAACAGTACCACCATCCACCTCATTCCCCAAACTGGAAGCCTCCAAGTCCTTAACTCCTCCTTCTCCCTCCACATCTAATTAGCCACCAAGTCTGATCACCAGGATATGGCCAAATTTGATCTCATTCCTTCCCTCCTAGCAGGTGTGAGGTGATATTGCGGTTCTGATTTGCATTTCCCTGATTATTAGTGTTGTTGAGCCTCTTTTCAAGTATTGTTGGCTATCTGTATATCTTCTTTAGAGAAGTGTCTATTCAAGTCCTTTGCCCATTTTAAAATCAAGTTATTGGCTGGGGTAGGTGGCTCATGCCTGTAATTCCAGCACTTTGGGAGGCTGAGGTGGGGGATTACCTAAAGTCAGGAGTTCAAGACCAGCCTGGCCAACATGGTGAAACCCTGTTCCTAATAATAATACTAAAAATTAGCCAGGCATGGTGGCTCATGCCTGTAATCCCACCTACTCAGACGGCTGAGGCAGGAAAATTTCTTGAACCTGGGAGACAGAGTTTGCAGTAAGCCATTGCACTCCAGCCTGCGAGACAAGAATGAAACTCTGTCTCAAAATCAATCAATTGATCAATCAATCAAGTTATTTGTTCTTGTTTCAGCTGTTGAATTGTAGGAGTTTCTTGGGCATTCTGGATAGTAATCCCTTATCGGATATGTGGTCTGCAAATAGTTTCTCCCACTTTACAGATTGCCTTTTCACTCTGTTGATGGTTTGCTTTGCTGCATGGATTTTTAGTTTGACATGATCCTACACATCCAATTTTGCTTTTGTTGCCTGTGCTTTTGGTGTCAAATCCAAGAAATCATTGCCAACTTTTTCTCCTATGTTTTCTTTTGAAGATTTGCAGTTCCAGATCTTGCATTTAAATCTTTAATCCATTTTAAGTTGATTTTTGTATATAGTGTAAGATAAGCATTCAATTTCATTCTTCTCCATATACAAATACAGTTTTCTCAGCACCAATTGCTGAAAGGACTATCTTATCCACATGTATTCTTGGACCCTTGTGAAAGACGAGTTGACCGTATATACATGCATTTATTTCTGGGCTGTCTATTCTATACTATACCATGGTCTGTGTGTCTGTTTTTATGCCAGTACCATACCATACTGTTTTAATTTCTATAGATTTGTAGTATATTTTGAAATCAGGAAGTGTGATGCCTCCAGTTTTGTTCTTCTTGCTCAAGGTTGCTTTAGTTATTTGGGGTCTTTTGTGGTTCCATATGAATTTTAGATTGTTTCCTCTATTTCTATAAAAAATGCCATTGAGATTTTTGATAGGGATTGCACCGAGTCTGTAGATAGCTATGGATATATGGCTATTTTAACAATATTAAGTCTTCCAATCCATGACCACAGGATGGCTTTACATGTATTCCTGTCTTCCTTAATTTGTTTCATCAATGATTTGTACTTTTATTTTGAGACCGAGTCTCTCTCTTTCACCCAGGCTGGAGTGCAGTGGCATGATCTCAGTTCACTGCAACCTCTGCCTCCCTGGCTCAGTGATTCTCCTGCCTCAGCCTCCTGAGTAGCTGGGATTACAGGCTTGCACCACCACACCTGGCTAATTTTGTAGAGATGGTGTTTCACCATGTTGGCCAAGCTGGTCTTGAAGTCCTGGCTTTAAGTGATCTGCCCACCTCTGCTGTAATCCCGAAGTGCTGGGATTACAGGTGTGAACCACTGCATCAGGCCAATGATTTGTACTTTTTAGTGTACAGGTGTTTCACCTCCTTGGCTAAGTTTATTCCTAAGTATTTTATTCTTTTTGAAGCTATGGTAAATGGGATTTCTTTCTTAATTCCCCTTTCAGATAGCTTGTTGTAGGATATAGAATGACAACTAATTAGGCCAGGTGTGGTGGCTTCGGTCTATAATCCCAACATTTTGAGAGGCTGAGGAAGGCAGATTGCCTGAGTCCCAGAGTTTGAGACCAGCTTGAGCAACATAGCCAAACCCTGTCTCTACAAAAACTACAAAAAATTAGCCAGGTGTGGTGGCATACACCTGTGGTCCCAGCTAATTGGGAGGCTGAAGGAGGAGGATTGCTTGAGCCTGAGAGGCAGAGATTGCTGTCAGCCAAGATTGCACCACTGCACTCCAGCCTGGATGACAGAGCAAGACCCTGTCAAAAAAACAAAAAAAAAGAAGAAGGAAGGAAGGAAGGAAGGAAGGAAGGAAGGAAGGAAGGAAGGAAGGAAGGAAGGAAGGGAGGGAGGGAGGGAGGGAGGGGGAGAGAGAGAGAGAGAGAGAGAGAGAAAGGAAGGAAGGAAGGAAGGAAGGAAGGAGAAAGAAAGAAAGAAAGAAGGAAAGAAAGAGAAAGAAAGGTAACTGATTTTTGTATGTTAATTTTGTATCTTGCAACTTTACTATATTTATTAGTTCTAACAGATTTGGGAGGATTTTTCTGTATATATTATGTCATCTGCAGAGATAATTTTGCTTCTCCCTTTCTGATTTCTATGCCTTTTGTCTCTTTTACTTGCCTAACTGCTCTGGCCAGGACTTGCAGTACTATGTTGAGCCAAGTGGTGAGAGTGGCCATCCTTGCCTTGTTAATTTTCTTATTTAAAATATCCAATGGCTCTCCATTTTCCATGGGATAAAACCCAAGTCCTTTAGTTTTCATAATTCAGCTCTAACTCATATTCCTGGTCACATCTCTCGCCGCCCCCTGGCACATGGTACTGTCTCCCTTGCACCGCTGCATTCTCTTTCATCCCTCTGCCTGAAATACAGCACCGGCCTTCAAAGCCCAGCTCTAGTGTCACCTCCTCTAGGAGCCTTTCTCTACTTCAGCCACTGCTTCCTCTGAACTCCTACAGGATTGTGGGACACACTCTCCTAGAACACATATCACACAGTACTGTAAAGATTTGTTCACATGTTGGTCTCCATCCCTGGGAGGTAGCTCCTGGAGAATGAGGACTTGCTTTTTCTTGTTTTTATCATCCTCTGTCCCACTACCAACCAGTGCCTATCCCAGCTCCTGGCATTCACTAGGTAATCTATAAATGTTCGTTGAATGAATGAATGAAAACGAATTAGGAAACATAGAGTAAATGGGTGAAGAGTAGGGTAAGAGATCAACATAGGATGAGTGAGAAATGGTCTGCAGGGTGTCAGATGAGAACGTTGTGCACTGCACAACTCCAGGAGGCACCATTCATGGGGCAGTGCGTATGAATTTCCTAGAATTGGGCAGATCACAATGTGGGCAGGTATGTGCAGCAGCCCCACAAAAAGAACTGACTTAGGAAGGGATAAACCCTCTTCTAGGAGAAAAAGAACCAGCTACTAGTTAATATTTGAGTTGGAAGAGGCTTTTGGAGAAGAGAACATAGATGAAAATGATGAAAGAGGCATTTGAGCAAGTGCAGTAGACATCATGGATTGCCTTGTAGTCTTCCAGTTTTCCTGGCTGGCTGGGCCAATTACTGTAGACGTTAACAATGCCAGGTGTTTCTCCAGCTTCCCTTATAGTTAGAGGTTTCCATGTGTCCCAGTCAAACAATAAGACTTAAGGGGAAGTTTGCTGGGGTGGAAAGGGAAGGCATTTGGGCAATATTTTACTCCATGATAGAAAGTGAGACAGACCAGGGGAAAGAGCTGCAGAAGCCATTGTATAATCATAAAAAAGAAACTTGGAGAGGAAAAGCCAACATGCCAAGGACAGCAGAGCACAAGGATGGAAAAGGTGTGGGACTATGGCTCACTGGTGACCCGCTGAGCCAAGAAACCAACCCTGGAACCAACTACTTCTTGTTATAGAAGACGATGCATGTTTCTATTGCTTAAATCACTGTTTCCTTTTCATAGTCTCTCTGTTACTTGCATCCCAAAGCATTCTAACTAATAAATTAGGTGTGGTGCTACATATGGTAAATGGTGCTACATATGGCCCAGAGCCAGACAATTAATATAAACTGCATGTAAACCAGTAGAAAAGCCCTGAGACCCCACAGGCTAAGAATCCTAAAATGCAGCCGAGAGAGGTGGCTCACATCTGTAATCCCAGCACTTTGGGAGGCTGAGGTGGGTGGATCACCTGAGTCTAGGAATTTGAGAGCAGCCTGGCCAACATGGTGAAACTCCATCTCTACTAAAAATACAAAAATTAGCAGGGCGTGGTGGCGCATGCCTGTAATCCCAGCTGCTTGGGAGGCTGAGGCAGGAGAATTGGTTGAACTTGGGAGGCGGAGGTTGCAGTGAGCCGAGATTGTGTCATTGCACTCCAGCCTGGGTGACAGAGACTCTGTCAAAAAAAAAAAAAAAAGAGTCCCTAAAATGCAAACATTGGTAGAATAATGTCAATGGTGTGAATTTCATTTCACACTTTCAGTTATTCCATTTCTCCCTCTAATAAGTTGGCACCATTTTCCCTTTTATTTATTTATTTTTTGAGACAGAGCCTTGCTCTGTGCCCCAGGCTCGACTGCAGTGACAGGATCTTGGCTCACTGCAACCTCCACCTCCCAGGTTCAAACGATTCTTGTGCCTCAGCCTCCTGAGTAGCTGGGATTACAGGCACGTGCCGCCACATCCAGTTAATTTTTATATTTTTAGTAGATATGGGGTTTTACCATGTTGACCAGGCTGGTCTTGATCTCCTGAACTCAAGTAATCCACCCACCTTGGCCTCCCAAAGTGCTGGGATTATAGCCATGAGCCACCGCGCCTGGTCACCATCTTCCTTTAACCCCAAGCCCCACTTCCAAAAAATTATTGTCAGTCTTTGGGTTAGAAGAAAACCTGCCCATTTTGCAGCCCTTTACAAAATGATTCCTCATTGTTTCAGTCACAGTAGCCCCTGGGCATATGGGACAAGGTGAGGAAACACCCAAGGGACAAGTGGCAGCAATGAAGATGTCCTTTCTTTGTGAATCAATTGGGCTGCAGGAGAGTTTCTTGGGGAGCTTCTTTTGCACCTGAGCACATGTTATCCAGGCACTGTTCTAGGCACTTTACACATGTTCACTCATCTGATCCTCACAGCAGCCCCTGAAGTGGAGATACCATTATCATCCCATTTTACAGATTAAGAAACTAAGAAACTGAGGCACTGGGAGGTCCTGTAGCATTTCCACCTTGAAAGAGGCAGAGCTGGGATGGAAACCAAGTCAGTCCAGCTCCAGACCTACGTTTTCCCCCACAATCTGTTCAGTGATGGTGGCAACTCCTTTCTGGTTTTATGGTTATTAATCCATGCCCCTCCAGGAAGAACCGTAGAGCTTTGGAAGGAGCAGAAAGCCCTCTGTCTTGATTTGCTTGCATATAAGGACTCTGCCGCCCTTCTGTTGGCTAACTCAAGGATGCAAATTTTCTAACTGAGCTTCCCTTCCAGCACTGACACAACGGAATGGGGGTAAGAGGGTCACCATCTACTGCCTAGAGGATTACACGAGGCTGACTTAATACATAACTTGGAACTCCATAATCTTACCCCGTAGATTGCTTGGTATTTGCCTTCAGTAGATTCAGAGGTAATTAAATTACCGTACAAGTAGTTTTCAAGTCTGAGGCAAAGACTTGAACTAAAAGTAAAGCCTTACTAATTCAGACAAATGGGGGAGGCATGAAGGAAAACAAGAAGGAACTGTAGCTTTCCTTTCAAAAGAAACACATTTTTTACATTTCTAGTACTTACAGTAAATCACACTAAACATTAATAGCAGCCAAATGGAGTTCTTGCTGAGTTTGGGTGAATGAATAAATAAAACTAATTTTAATTAGCATATTCCTTGTATACAAATATATTCTATTAATATACTTTTGAAAGCTTGTTGTTTGAAGGTTAAACATTCATTCATACATCCAACAGGCAGCGTGGAGTATCATCACAGAGGATCTACAATGTGCTACTGTGTGCTCTCTGCTAGAAGCTGAAGATAAGGAGTCAACAAGATTCAGACAATATCCTGGAAGAATCTGCAGACTAAGAAAAGATATATGCACAAATAAATAATGATACAATATGCTAGGATTTATTAGGAATATATAGACAACGTACTGAGTGACTACAGTTATGGAACAACTGACTCTCTCAGAGGAGGTAAAGGAAGGATTCACTGGGAAGGTAATCTTTGAGCTGGGTTTTGAAGGATGAGTAAGAGTCTACCAGGAAGAGAAAAAGAGGAAATCAAGGGTGGCCACAAGACAAGGGCCAGAGTAATTCAGGGGTCCAGTGATAATGCTCCAAGGTGGCTAATCGTCATTCGTAGGAGCTATGGCTCAAGTGTCACAAATTGTGACTTGTTGAATAGAAGCTTTTATTTGATAATATAATGCAGAAAACATTTTAAGTACAGAAACATTTTTAATACAGAAAAGTGCAAAAGGTAATAGATGCTCATGTACTTGCCACCAGAATGAACAAATGTTATTCTTATGTCATTAGCTACGATTTTTTTTTTTTAAATAAAACTTTGTGGCCAAGCGCAGTGGCTCATGCCTGTAATCCCCGCACTTTGGGAGGCTGAGGTGGGAGGATTGCTTGAGGCCAGCAGGTTGAGGCTGCATGAGCCGAGATCATGCCATTGCACTCCAGCCTAGGTGACAGAACAAGACCTTATCTTAAAACTAAAACTAAAACAAAAGCTTTGCATCATTAAAACACTGACGCTGCACCGCTGGTGTTCTGTCACCTTCTCTAGTGCCCCCTCCCTGACTGCACTCTCCAGAGCAGACCCCCCTCTTTTCCCCTCTGGCGGGGCCTCTGTTTTTTCCTTATGGCATCTCCCACTGTGTGAGGTCACCTTGTGGTTTGCTGATGTGTCCTGTACCGTCCGGTCATCTCCATAGAAGAGATGCCTGTAAGGTCTTAGTCACTGTGGGGCTCCTCCATGCTGCTGCATATTTGGTGCTGATTTAATGTGTAGAAGAAAGGAAGGAGGCCAGGCTCAGTGGCTCACGCCTGTAATCCCAGTACTTTGGGAGGCTGAGGCAGGTGGATCACCTGAGGTCAGAAGTTCGAGACCAGCCTGGCCAGTGTGGTGAAACCCCATCTCTACTAAAAATACAAAAATTAGCCAGGTGTGGTGGTGGGCAACTGTAATCCCAGCTACTTGGGAGGCTGAGGCTGGAGAATTGCTTGAACCCAGGAGGTGGAGGTTGCAGTGAGCCGAGATAGCGCCATTGCACTTCAGCCTGGGCAACAAGAGCAAAACTCTGTCTCAGAAAAAAAAAAAAAAAGGAAGGAAGGAAAGTAGGGAGGGAAAAAGGGAAGAAGGGAGAGCTTGTAGGTTAGTGTGAACTCTTCTAGGAGGCAGAAATAGAATCTTCAAATGAAGGAACTGTAGCAAAGAAGGGACAATAATTCCACTGAATTCCACAAATACGTGTTGAGCCTCTCCAAGGTGCAGGGCTCTGTGGGAGGCACAGGGCAGACTCATGCCCTCCAGGATCTTACCCTCCAGGAGTAACTGAGGCTCCTAAGAGCTCAGCCACTAGCCAGCCCTGGGACGGGAGTGATTCGGAGAGTGTTTGGCAGATTTGGGAAGTCTGGGTCAGTCTCCTGGGGCCAGAGACCACGGTGTCAAAGCCTTTGTCAGTCACTATGGATCCAGAGGTGGGTAGGCTGGTGGCAGGTCTGGCCTGGGCCTGGAACTTCACATTGTAACCAAGGAGACCAACCAAGGTGAAAATGTTACAGGCAAATAGAAGAAATTGACATTCAGGGAAGGTGACAAGTTACACATTAAACCACAGAGCAGGAAAGGGCAGAACCTCCTCCATAGCATAGCCCACAAGCGCTGCCTTTGTGCTCAGCATGGTGAAGGAAGTCTCTCCACCTCAGATATTAGTGGTTCCCTTCCTTGTATTTCTGGGAGGAGGCTTTGGGCTGGGAGTGTGACGATTTGGTATTAATAGGTGATTCAGGAAGAAGAGTGAGCCCTGGCCCGTTCTCCTGATAACTCCCCTTCCTTGACCACCTCACAGATACCATTCATTGAATAAGTGTTTATTGAGCATCTGCTGTGAGCCAGGCATTGAGCTAAGGACCAGGGATTCAGAGATGAATAAACTACTCTCACTGTTCCTAAGAAGGCAAATACATAAAAGGCAAAATATGTACAGTACAGTAAGTGCTAAGGCAGAGGTAGGACCAAATTCCTTGGGTGATGCAGGATTTGACTGGAGTTGGAGGAGAATGTATGAGGAGGTGGGGTATTTGAGTTGGGTTTTGAGGGCTGTAGAGGAGATTGCCAGGCATAGAGATGGGTAACAGCATTTTCCAGGTAGATATTTTAAAAGCATAAAAGGCCCTGGGGATGGACAGAGAAGGAGTGGGAGGGGGAGGAAGTGGCAGGAACTAGTCATTGGGCCTCAGATGCTCCACCTTGCCTGGACCTTGCCTGGCAGGTGCTTTGTGGTCCCCTCAGAGCAGCCTTTGTGGTCAGCTTTGTGGTCCCCTCAGAGCAGCCTTACTTAACAGCCCACCTGTTTATGTGTCTTTAATTTACCTCAACACACCTCAGCATGTAAGCGTGATGTTCTGTGTGTGCCATTCAGGTTAAGCTGTAACCCAGTGGCTGCCGGGACTCCCATCAGGAATGCATAGTGCAGGGCCAGGGTTGGTAATTAGTGGGGAGGCCCGTGGTTGGGGCATCTCCTATTTGTGTCTAGATCCATGAACAACACATGGTTAAGCAGCATGGTGAAAGTCAGAGACTGATTTTGATTGGTAAATTAAAGGTTTGTAAACTATCATTGAGGGGAGTTCTCAAGTGAGCTTTTCTTTCTTTAAATTTTTCTGAGACAGGGTCTCACTCTGTCACCCAGACTGGAGTGCAGTGGCATCGTCACAGCTCACTGCAGCCTCAACTTCCCCGGCTCAGGCGATTCTCCCACCTCAGCCTCCCAGGTAGTTGGGACTATAGGCTCGAGCCACCATGCCTAGCTAATTTTTTATATATTTATGTAGAGACTGGGTTTCGCCAGGGTGAAATGTTGGCCAGGGTGGTGCGACAGCCTAACCATGTCCCCCCAAACACCGGTGTCTCTTCTCTTTTCTGCGTGTTTTCTCTGCTGCTACTGGAACTTGCTCTGCCCAAAGGAGGTACCACCACGAGGGTTAATGTCCCGGGAGGAATCCTCAGCCAATGGGCATGTGAGTCATTAGTAGAATGCCCCAGGCTCCCGGTCCTTTGGTGAAAAGACTGAAGTTTGCTGTATCCTCAGGCCCAGCTGCCCGTAGCAGTAACATGCTCCTTAGCACACCTTTTGCTGTCTTTTCTCTCTCCCCTGTTTTACTTTTCCTACTTCCTTACTGTGCTTCCTGAAATCATTTCCCAAATAGAACATCTGTACCGAAGGGTTTGTCTTAGGGTCTGCTTAGGGGGAAACGAAACTAAGACAATACCTGGGCTAGCTAAAATGTTTTGAAACTACTCTCCCTTGCATGCTCAGAGTGTAAGAATCCAGTGGGATCTGTGGGCTTTACTCACTGGGGTGAGGCTCGAAGCCAGAACCCCACACGGTTCAATAACCAGCCAGCAGCGAATTCTAGAAAATTCTGGTGGCCAGTGGGCTATGCGGTACTAAGAATTCCACCTCTGGAATCTTGGTGTTTGCCTGAATGGACCCTCCAAGCAAAGTACACTTGGAGTACCTAAAAGGACAGAAAGGCGGGACTTCCCTGAGCCTCTAAAACAGGTTGTGTGACTGTTTTCTGCTTGCCTGCCAGTAGAAGGTTAGTTCATAAATTTCTCTACAAGGACATAGTTTGGTCTGTGACTTGCTCCTTTTATAACATGATTGTAGGAGGTTGTAGGGAAGTAGCTAATCCTCATTCTTTTCAAACTCCTCGAACACCTCGGCTGTGAGATTTCAGGCCTGGGACTCTGATGGATAATAACACCCTCAACCAAGGCAAAGATGGGGTTTCCCTCCCTGCAGTGAGCTCAAGCGCCAGCCTGACCTTCAGGGCTGAGTCATACCCACAGACCTTTGTCTCCCCTCAAGCCACCTTGTATTGTAGTTCCTAGGAAACAGCCTGGACCAAATGCAAGGGCAGGAGAGAAACACCTTCTGTTTCTGAAGGTGCCCCCTTCTCTTGGCACGTTTTTCCCCCTTTAGCTGAGTTTTTGTTAGAGGAGCCAACTCTCTAACTGTGAAGTACAGGAAAAATATAAAGTCATAAGATGGACAGGTCGGAAACCTTAGCCTCTTCTTGGAAATGTGTGGTCTAAAGCTGCCTTTGGCTTACACCATGTGGCTACTGTTGAACTGTTTATGTGCCCGACTGAGACAACCCCTATGTGTGCACTGGATCCCCCGTTACCCCTTGCCCAACCAAAGTCATTCTCAAGTAATTCTCCCCTTCTCTCTGCATCACTGATTTCTCCCTTCTTATACCATCTCAATCATCATAGCAAACATGCTGTTATTCCCTCAGTATTTTTTTATTGTTTATTTGTTTTTGTTTTTGTTTTGCAAGGGGTGGTGGGAGGGGACAGGGTCTCACTCTGTTGGCCAGGCTGGAGTGCAGTGGTGTTATCATGGCTCAGTGCAGCCTTGAACACCTGGGGTCAAGCAATCCTCCCACTCACATAACTTGCTCGCTGACCTCCCGAGTAACTGGAATTACAGGTGTGCACTACCACACTTGGCTAATTTTTAGATTTTTTTGTAGAGATGGCATCTCACTATGCTGCCCAACTAGTCTCAAACTCCTGGCCTCAAGTCATCCTCCAACCTCAACCTCCCAAAACGTTGAGATTGCAGGCATGAGCCACCATGCCTGGCCTATTTCTCCAGTTTTATAAAGTTCTGACCTCTCTTTCCAACGCAGTTTCCACCCCCTCTTCTTTGTCTACTCTATTGCAAAACTTCTTGGAAGAGTTGACCATACTCACTGTCTCCAATTTCTCTTCTGACAATCTCCTGTACATAACAGGCCTTCCTTCCGACCATGACACCAAACAGCTGTTATCAGAACACCCACGGCCTCCACATCACTAAATCCAGTGGTCAGTTGCCCATCCTAACCTAATTGAGCCTCTCTGCAACACATGTGCCATAGCTGATCACTCCTTACTGGATACCATGCTCTTCTCATTCTCCTGCTCCAGCTCTGGAGGCTCCTTCCTAATCTCCTTTGCTGGTTTCTCCTCATTTCCTGAACCTCTAAGAGCTGGAGAAGCCTGGAGATCAGTCCTGAGCCTTACCTCTTCTCTACCTACATGTATTCCTCTGGCCATCTCCTCAGGGGTTGTAGCTTTAAATCCTTGCTATTGGCTGAGGCTCCTAAATTTACATTCCCAGCCCAGTTCTCTTCCTCAAATTTCATATTTTTATATCCAGTCATCTGATTCCATTTGAATGTCTAATAAACATTTCAAATTATGTCCAAGTTTGAGCTTCTGCTATCCCCATTCGTGCCTCTGAGAAACCTGCTGTTCTCATCTTAGTCAACGGTTTTTCAGTCTTCCAGTTGCTCAGGCCAAAACCCTTGGAGTATCTTTAACTCTCCTCATTCTCATCCCATATCCAATCCTAGCACTTCCTCTTTTACACCCTGGTACAAACTCTTTCCTACCTAGATTACTGCCTTCTAACGAGGCCCCTTGCTTCCGCCATTGTCCTCCCTCTTTCTAGTCACCATATAGAGACCAGAACGAACCTGCTAAATTGGAAGTTGGTCATGTCACTGCTGTGCTTCAAACCCTCCAAGGGCTTCCCATCTCATGTAGACTAAAAGCTAATGTCCTTTCAAGAAGCTCCAAGGTCCTCCATATATTGTCCCCATTTCCTCTCTGACTTATCTTTTTTTTTTTTTTTTGAGACAGGAAGATAGAGTCTCATTCTGTCACCCAGGCTGGAGTGCAAACTCCTGACCTCAAGTGATCCTGATCTCAAGCCTCAGCCTCCCAAACTGCTGGGGTTACAGGTGTGAGCCATCGTGTCCGGCACTCTCTGACCGATCTTCTACCATGCTGTCATCATGCACCTGCTGCAGCCACACTGGCCTCATTGTTCTTCCTTCAACACACCGGCTGTGTCCCTGCCTGATGGCTTTTGCATTTACTGTTCCCTATGCCTAGAATGTTCTTCCCCAGATACCCACGTAACTTGTTCACTCACCTCCATCAGGCCTTCATACATATGAGACATTCCCAGTGAGACTTTACCTGCATATCCTATGCAGAATTATAACTCATTCCCCTAAACATTTCTATTTCTCTTTCTTATTTTCCCTAACACTTTTCATTTTGTAACACACTATATATTTTACTTAATTATTTTGCTAATTGTCTATCTCTCCCACTGCGATATAAACACCACATTTTTGCTTTCTATTTATTACTATATCCCTGGCCCCTAAACAATGTCTGAAGCATAGTAGAAATTCAATAAATATTGCTTGGAAAATGTATGAATTCTAATCCTGGCTCAGAACCTAAATGACAGTTCTAGAGATTCTAAAAAAGAATATTGGGCCAGATGCACTGGCTCATGCATGTAATCACAGCACTTTGGGAGGCTGAGGCAGGAGGATCGCTTGAGCCCAGGAATTTGAGACCAGCCTGGGCAGCAAGGCAAGATCCTGTCTCTACAAAAAAAAAAAAAAAAAAAAAAGTCAAACATTAGCTGGGCGTAAGGTGGCCCCATTCCTGTAGTCCCACTTACCTGGGAGGCTGAGGCAGGAGAATCACTTGAGCCCAAGAAGCTGAGGTTGCAGTGAGCCATGATCACATCACTGCATTCCAGCCTGGGCAACAGAGTGAGATCCGGTCTCAAAAATATATATATATCGGTTATATTATGCTTCTCATTATAATAGAGTAGCTTGTATTCGACCAATGTTTCCACCAAGAATAAACAGAAAAGCTGGATAAAACACAAAACTGTTGGAGGGTATCAAAGAGCTTTCAAAACAGTGGAACATTGAGCTTGAAAACATCTCAAGCTCCCTGTTAGAAACTTTGGAAGACTACACGCTGAGAGGAAGGGACATCAAGGGTAGGACAATCCTTAATAAGTCTAAACCCACTTTGAATCATCTTAATCCTTGATTGCACTGAGGTGGTCTGCCCTGCTCTACCTGCCTTCCAGAGGAAAGAGTGAACCCTTTCTGGAGGGAGATAACATTTGATCACTCCCTCTATGACTGTCCTTATGCAAATCTGGCGTTCCATAAACTCTTCTGGCATACAAAAGAGGACAAAGTCAATAGAAACAGAGCTGCTGACAACAGAGATATTTGCATTACTAGGCATGAACTTTTAAATAAATATAATGAAAATCTTCCAGAAAATAATTGAAAAGGTGGGGAAGTTCATCTCAGAATTGGAATTTATTAATTCTACCATTGAATAATACAATAATGAATTAAGAACTCAATACCTGGATTTAACAGCATAATAGACAAAAATGAAGAAAGGATTATTTTACTGGTAGATAGATCCATTGGAAAAAATCAGACTAAAACACAAAGAAAAAAACATGCAAAATACAAAAAGAGAGCAAAGTTTTAGGAGAAATGGTGAAAAGTTCTCAGATATGTGTCTCTAGAGTCCTAGAAGTGGAGAAGATACATGCTTCGTGGAAGCAATAAAGAAATAAAGACCTGGGATTTTCAAAATTGATGAACGACATCAAACCAAATATTCAAGAAGCACTGCAAACCCCGAGAAGGATAAATACAGAAGAAATCACATCCAAGCACATCCTAGTAAAACGTCTGAAAATTAAAGACAAAGGAATCTTAAAAGCAGCCATAGTAAAAATAATAAAAAAAAAAAATGCATCTCCCTAAAAAGAGCAACAAGAAGTCTGACAGCTGACTTCAGAACGTAAATGATGGAAACCAGAAGGCAAGAAATGGCATCTTTAAAGTGCTTAAAGAAAAGAAAGCCAACCTGGAATACTCAGTGAAAACATACTTCAAAAGTAAAAGTAACGTAACGACATTTTCAGAGAAACAAAAATAAATATTCCATTGTGGCTGGACCCACATTAAAAGGAATACTAAAGATAGCTCTTCTCAGGCAAGACAAAAATGATCCCATATGTGAACATAAAAATACAGGAAATCATTATGAAAAATGAAAAGGACATATGTATGGATAAGTCTAAAAGAATATTGAATAGAATATAATCTTCAATATTATATTGAATAGAATATACTCTTCAATTATATTGAATATATATTCAATATATTGAAGGGGAAGGGAAGGAAATAATGGATATTAGAGTAGAAATCATTTAAATAGAAAATAAATGTATATAAGAGGAAAACAACAAGGTGAAAATACGTTCTCAGAAAAGACTAATACATGGGAATGAAAAGAGAAACACAGTTGCAGAGCCTACAAACTTAAAAAGAAGATAGGAGACTATCATAACTTTGTGTGGGTATAGTTAAAAAATATTACTGAACAAATTTCTTTAAAAATCTTGGACATATGAAAAAACAGAAAATCTGAATCGTTCTCTTTATATATTAAAATATTTAAATCTATAGTTTACATCTCAGACGGTTTCATTGGTGAATGCTTCCAAACATTTAGGGGAAAAAATGGCACCAATTGTACTCAAACTTCCGGAGAATAGAAGAGAGAACATTTCCCAACTTATTATTTGTAGGGAGTATAATCTGGCCAGTGTAATCAGATATAAAATATGATAAGGAAATTACAGAAAAGGAAAAAATATAGGTCCATATCCCTCACAAATATAAATGCTAGCCAATCAAACCTAGAGTTATATAAAAATGAAATACTAGCCAATCAAACCCAGAGTTGTTATATAAAAAGGAAAATATGTCACAACTACTTAGGGTTATTATAGGAAACCAAGGTTTTTTTTAATCATTCAAAAATCAATATAATTCACTATATTTGCAGAAAAGACAGAAACGTGGTTATTTTAACAGATGCAGAAAAAATGTTGATAGAATTTGTTACCCATGATTTTAAAACAACTCTTAGCAAACTAAGAATAAATTAGAACTTCATTATTTTAAAAAAGGCTATTTATGAAAAACCCACAATAAACCTCACTTTCACAATAGTTGTAAATTATTAAAAGCCTTCTTTTCCCCCATTTCCCCTTTCCTCATGAAATTGAGAATGAGACACAAATATTCACAAATATCACTTCTGTTGAACATTGTGCTGAGAAGCTAGCCAGAGAAGTTAGGCAAAGAAAAGAAATTAAAAGTTTAAGAATTAGAAATGAGGAAATAAAATAGTCACTATTTGCAGGCAGCATAGTTATGTGGAAAATTTGTAAAATAATAAATAAATGATTACAATTAATAAGTGAACTTAGTAAAAGCCCTGGATATAAGTTAAAACACAAAAACCAATTATACCCCTACATACCAGAACCAAACAATTAGAAAATATAATTTTAAAAAAGATACAATTTACAATAGCATTTTAGAAATCTCATACCTAAAAATATATATATAACAAAAGATGCACAAAAATTCTTACATAAAAATTATGAAAAGTTACTGAGAGAAAATAAATCCCAAATAAGTGAGAGGATATACAATGTTCATGAATTATAAGACTCAATATTGTAAAGAGGTAAATTGTTCATGAATTGATCTATATATTTAATGCAGTCCCAATCAGATCCCCAGCAGTTTTTTAGAGAAATTAACAATCTGATTCTAAAATTTGTATGGAAATCCAAAGGCTCAATATAAAACAGGTAATCTTGAAGTAGAAAAACAAAACTTGAGAACTTTACAGCAGATGGTAAGAATGTATAAAGTTCTAATTCAAACAGTATGTTGTTGGTGCAAAGACAGAGAACTAGACCAATGGAGCAGAATAGAGAAACAGAACCACACACATAGGGTTATTTGACTTATCATAATTGTGTCCCTGCAGTGAAGTGGGAAACAGTTGCCTTTTCAATATATGGAAATGGGTCCATTGGATATTCATTCACAGAACCCATTTCCAGATTGAAAAACTAAATGTGAAAGGTAAAAAGTAAAGCTCTTTCAAGTAAACATAGAGAAATATTTCAATTATCTTTGGGTAAGCAAAGATGTCTTAAATGGGTCATGGAAGCACTCACGTAAAGAAAAATATTGATAAATTGGCATTAAAAATAGTGCTTCTGTTTATCAAAAGACACCCATAAGAGAGTAAAAAAGCAATCACAGATTGGAAGAATATATTGGCAAAACTCATCTCTGACAGAGACTTATATCCAGAGTAGATGAAGAATTCACACAAATCAGTAAGGAAAAAATATAACCAACCAAATTTTAAAACAAGAAAAAGACTTAAATAGGCATTTCACACACCAAAAAAAATTCAGATGGCCAATAAGCACAGAAAAAGATGCTCAATGTGAGTTGTCATCAGCGAAGTACAAATTGACCACAATGAGATACTATTCCACATCTACCAGAATGCTAAAATTAAAATTCATCAAGCTATGTACATGTGCTTTGTACATTTTCTGTATGCAGATTTCCAAAAAATTAACTTCAAAAATAGCTACGTATTACTTTTGATTTTTTGTTATTTTTGTCAACTGTATTAAGGCATAATTTACATACAGTAAAATGCATCCATTCTAAGAGTACGGCTTGATGGATCTAGACCAGGGATCAGCAAACTATAGCCCGTGAGACAAATCCAGCTATACCCATTTGTTTACATATTGTTTATGGCTCCTTTCATGCTACAGTGACAAAATTAAGTAGTTGCAACAGAGATCATGTGGTCCTCTAAAATATTAACACCTAGCTTATCACACAATCAAGATATGGAATGCTCCCTTCACCCCCAAAAAGCTCCTTCCTGCCCCTTTGCCCAGATCTACTCCTGGCCCCAGACAACCACTTTGTGATATTCTAGTTTTGCCTTTCCTGGAATTTTATATAACTATAATCATAGAGTATATACTTTTCTGGTCCAACTTAATTCATTTAGTGTAATGCTTTTGAGATTCATTTATGCTGTTGTGTGTCTGTAGTTCAGTCCTTTTTATTGTGGAGTGTTATTCCAAGATATTGTCATATCATAGTAACAATTACCACTGGTTGGTGGACATTTGGGATTGTTTCTGGTTTTCAACTATCACAAGTAAAGTTGCTATAAACACTTTTGTACAAATCTTTGCATGGACATATGTGCTGATTTATCTTGAGTAAATAAAAGTGGAATTCTGGGTTGTATAGTAAACGTATGTTTAACTTTATAAGAAACTAGCTAACAATTTTCCAAAGTGGTTGACCATTTTGCATTCCCACCAGTGATGTATGCAAGTTTTAATTGTTCTAAATCCTCATCAGTACTTGGCATTAGCAATCTTTTCAATTTTAGCTGTTCTAATGGGTATGTGGTAGGATCTTGTGGTTTTAACCTGCATTTTCCTAACAATTAATGATATGCTTTATTGTGTGCCTATCAGCCATTTGTATATCTTTTTTGTCTGTTCAAATATTTTGTCCATTTTTAAATCAAGTTGTTTTTCTTATTGAACGGTAAGACTTTATGTATTCTTGGTAAAAGTCAGGGTGTGTGTGTATGTGTGTGTGAGAGTGTGTGAGTGTGTGTGAATGTGTGTGTAGTGTGTTGAGTGTGTGAGAGTGTGTGTGAGTGTGTGAATGTGTGTGTGTGTATGTGAGTGTGTGAGTTTTCTTGCAAGACATGGCTTGAGTTTTCATTTTCTTAATAGCATCTGTATTTGTTTCCTATTGATGCTGTGACAAATCGCCACAAATTTACTGACTAAAAGCAACACAAATGTACTATTTCATAGTTCTGGAGGTCAGAAGTCAATTTCATGGAGCTAAAATTAGGTGTTGGCAGGACAATGTTCCTTCTGGAGACTCAAGGGGAAAATTCATTTCCTTGCCTTTTCTAGCTTCTAGAGGCTTTCCGCATTTTTTTGGCTGGTGGCCCTGCATCATTCCAACCTCTGCTTCTGTCATCACATCTACTCTGACCCTTCTCCCACCCCCCTTAAAAGGACCCTTGTAATTACACTGGGCCCACTTGGGTAATCCAGGAAAATCTCCCTATCTCAAGATCCTTAATTTGATCACATCTGAAGAGTGTGTTACCATGTAAGGTTATATATGCACAGTCCCAGGATTAGGATATGGACATCTGTGGGAGGCCATTATTCAGCCTGCTACAGTGTCCTTCAATGAACAAAAGTTTAAGGGTTTTTTAATTAGAGTTCTCCAGAGAAACAGATTCATCAGGAGATATATAGAGATATGAAAAGATATTTATTATAATGAATTGGCTCACATGATGATGGAGACTGACAAGTCACAAGATCTGCAGGGTGAGTCGGCAAGCTGGAGAACCAGTAGAGCTGACAGTATAGTTCCAGCCAAGTCCAAAGGCCTGAGAATCAGGAAAGCTGATGGTATAGTTCCAATGCAGGCTCAAGACCCAGGAAGAGCCAATGTTTTAGTTCAAGTCCAAAGGCAGGAAAAAGTTGATGGCCCAGCTCAAATGCCATCAGGCAGGAGGAATCCTCTCTTACTCAAAGGAGTGTCAGCCTTTTTGTTCTAGTCAGTCTTTCAACTTATTAGACGAGATCCATCCACATTAGGGAGCGCACTTGGCTTTTTCCAGCCTACCAAGTTAAATATTAATTCCATCCAAAAACACCTGCACAGAAACACTCAGAATGATGTTTCACCAAATGTATGGGCACCTGTGACCCAGTCAAGTTGACACATGGTATTACTTGTCCCAAGGTCTATGATCCATTTTGAGTTGAATTCTGTGTGTGGTGTGAAGTAAGAAGAATTAAGCCTTTTTGTTTTTGGGGGTCTTTGGGGTTTCTTCCAAATGGATAGCCAACTGTTTCAGCATCATTTGTTGAAAAGACTATCCTTTCCTCATAGTAAACCTCAGTAGTTTCGTAGAAAAGCAACTGACCATACATGTCTATGGATCTACATTTGAACTCTCCATTCTATTCCATTCATTAATATGCCTATCCCTACGCCAATACTTTATTGCTGTAGCTTTCTAGTATCTCCTGAAGTCTGGTAGTATAAATCTTCCAACTTTGTATTTTTTCAAAATTGTTTTGGCTATTAGGAGGTCTTTGCGTTTCAATATAAATTTTAGAATATGTTTGTCCATTTCAGTTTTTTAAAAACCTACTGATATTTTCATTGGGATTGCATTAAATCTATGGATCAATTGGGGGAAATCAGTATCTTTGATTTTAGTGCTTTTCCAATTTTTTTTGTTGTGATAAAATGCATGTAAAGTTTAACATCTTAATCCATTTTAAACTACACATCAGTGGTATTAAGTACATTCACAATATTGTACAAACATCACCACCATTCATCTTCATAATTCTTTTTATTTTATAAAACTGAAACTCTGTGCCCATTAAACAAAAATGCCCCATTTTCCTCTCCCCGCATTCCCTGGATCATCATTCTGTTTTCTGCTCAATGAGTTTGACTACTTTAAGTACTTCATATAAATAGAATCATATAATATTTGTCTTTTTGTGACTTGCTTATTTCACCAAAAATAACATCCTTGAGATTTATCCATATTGTTACGTATGTTAGAATTTCATTTTTAAAGGCTGAATAATATTCCATTGTGTGTGCGTATATATATATATATATATACACCATATTTTGCATATCCATTCATCTATCAATGGACAATGGACAATGGGTGAGTTGCTTCCTCATTCTGGCTATTGTGAAGAAAGAACATGGGTGTACAAAGATCTCTTTGAGACCCTGCTTTCAATTATTTTGGGTACATACCCAGAAGTAGAGTTGCTGGATCATATGGTAATTATATTTTTAATGGTTTGAGGAATTGCCATACTGTTTTCCAGAGTGACTATATCATTTACATCCCCACTGACAATGGTAGTAGCCATCCTAATACCGACAGGTATGAGTGGTATCTCATTGTAGTTTTGATTTGCATTTCCCTAATGATTAGTGTTGTTGAACACCTTTTCATGTGTTTGTTGGCCATTTATATCTCCTTTGGAGAAATGCCTATTCAAGTCTTTTGCCCATTTTTTAATTGAATGGCTTGTTTTGTTGTTGTTGGGTTTTCTGAGTTATCTCTATATTCTGTATATTAACCCCTTATCAGATTAGATATATGACTTGCAAGTATTTCCAACTTGGGTTCTTTTTTTTTTTTCTTTTTAGAGATGGGATCTCGCTATGTTGCCCAGGCTGGTCTCGAACTCCTGGCCTCAAGCAATCCGCCCACCTCGGCCTCCCAAACTGCTGGGATTACAGGCATGAGCCACCACGCCCAGGCTAATTTGGGCTCTTTTTTAAAAGTAAGATTCTAGCTGTTAATAAACTGAGGAACCTCATTGTCCACCATAATAAATGATGATAAAAAGAAAAATGGCTACAATTTATTGAACCCTGGGCTTGTACAGGTACTCTAAACATATTATTTTACTTAATGATCCTAGTAACACTATGAGATATCACACCATTCTCAAAATTTATAGGTGAAGACTCCGATACTCTGAGAGGTTAAGTAACTTGCCTGAGGTTACCATATTAGCAAGTGGTGGAGCTGGGATTTCAACCTAGGCTTTCCTAACTCCAAAATCCATACCTTTCATCAAAAATATTCTGGCTACTTTACATTATGTTCCTCTATCCCTGCCTCCTCCTGCCCTGACCTCAACTTCCACCTACTTGACTCCCTAATTAACATTTACTAGGCACCTATTGTGTGCACCTATTGTGCTGGGTTAGGCGATTTATGCATCTCATCTCTTCCCTCAGAGAGCTAGACGTTCATATATGTCTGCGTACCCTCACATGTACACACAGGTCTGCCTCCCCTGCAAAAGTCCCCATGATGGGGATAAGGTTCAGCCCACTGTCAACTCTGCCGTGAAGTCAGGGCAAGCTGCAGGGAGCTCCTAAGCATGCCCACCCCACTCTCCTGGCCAGCCCTAGGCCTCTGAGACTTCAGGGACTTCTCACTCAGCTCACCTGTCTGGCTGATCATTGTAGAAGAGGTTGCAGATTTCCATCTTTGGATGAATGGTTTGATCCTTTTCTCTCACTCTCAATAAATAAGCAAACTTGCACAAAGCAATTGAGATGAATGGCAGAGGACCCATCTCTAACTGTGGGAAACCAGCACTGCTATTTTTAGGTAACCCACTTGCTCTGCGATCTCACCCCTCTGTGGATAGATTTCTTCTGCTCACACAGGATCGGCTCTGAGGAAGCAGGTTTTCCGGGACACTCTTTCACTCCCAGCCACTCTGGTGTATCTCACCATCCCATCCCTTGGCATCCCCATCCCCAAGACCTCAGGCTTGGGTCTGGCTTTCAAAGGTCTGAGCAGCAGTACCTTAATTCTGACCTCCATCTGTAGCAGTAGCGACACCTTCCGTGTAAAGTCTCTGCTCATTTAATGATCAGAGGGAACTTTGATACACAAGGGTAAAAGAGCATCTTGGTCAAACTGTCCTCTTTCGCCCATACTTAGCGTGGAATAGTTAGACACCCTAGTCCTTCAGTGGGGTGTCTAGTGTCAGCATTAGAAATTAGGGAAACATGGCCGGGCGCGGTGGCTCAAGCCTGTAATCCCAGCACTTTGGGAGGCCGAGACGGGCGGATCACGAGGTCAGGAGATCAAGACCATCCTGGTTAACATGGTGAAACCCCGTCTCTACTAAAAAATACAAAAAAACTAGCCGGGCGAGGTGGCGGGCGTCTCTAGTCCCAGCTACTCGGGAGGCTGAGACGAGAATGGAGTAAACCCGGGAGGCAGAGCTTGCAGTGAGCTGAGATCCGGCCACTGCACTCCAGCCTGGGCGACAGAGCGAGACTCCGTCTCAAAAAAAAAAAAAAGAAATTAGGGAAACATTTAGGGGCAGGCTGGAATGCAAGCCATGAAACGTCTTTCAGACATTCACTCCCTCATTCAGCAAACATGCATGGGACACTCACCACTAGGTTCCTGGTACAATATGCAGTATAGGGGACAGGAAGGAGCAGAGGACACAGTCCTTGGCCCCAAGAACACACAGGCTGGTGCATAGGCTACAAATAGCTACTGTAACAACAGGATGAGCATTGCAAGAGGGGACATGAGGAAAGCAAAAATAAATGTCACTGAAGAACAGGACTCACCAAGACAGAGATTCATCCCAGAGAGCCACGGGCACCATTGGTTCAACTCCGATTACAAGGAAAGGGTGGAAGGATGGGGATGGATTCCCCAGGAGAGGACATGGCTGAAGGCCACTTCACACCCAGCTGATTCACCTGCCTGGTCTCCAGTGAAGACAGAATGTAAGGAAAAAGGCCAGCTCCACCTGGGCACAATGGAGATGACCTGGTCAGGGTGTCAGTGGAATAGGCTGTACAACTCTCCTTTGAGGGGTGTCTACAAATACGATGGATACTCATTAGTTTGACATGGTTCAAATTCAGTTCTGGCTAAAGACAGAGAACAAGATGATGCCCTCTCAAGGTCACTACCAGACCTCAAAATCTCAGACCTCAGGGAAAATGATGGTGCCCCTCGTGCCATACAGTTAGACTCCTGCATGTGACTTAGTAAAGAATATGCCTTGAGAACTTCAGGGTAGAACTAGGAAACAGGCAAAGTAATAAGAAAGAAGAGAATGCGTATGGTCGAATGTGCATTATCCATGGAGTAGTGGTGAACGGTAGCGAGGCTGGAGTCAGGCAGACCTTGGTTCAAAACTCAGTTCCACCACTTCTTACCTGCTGTGTGACCATGGGCAACTTACGAAACCTCTCTGAGCCCCAAGTTATTTATCTATAAAAAAGCCTCCATGGCCTTCCCCACAGTTGTGAGAATAAATGATGCAAATGTGTGTGAATCACCTAACCTCCTGTCCCATGCTTGTTGAGCGAATGGATCAATGAAGTGCTTAGGAAGAGCCTGGCAGAAAGTAAACACTCAATAAACACCCACCATCATCATTAGCATCATCCAGATGCCTACCCCATCTGCACCCGTCCCACCACTGCTCATGTTTTCCTATTATTTGTAGAAAACAATAAAATACAAGCACAAATACAGGTCTCGGCCCTGGGCTGTCTACCAACCAGCACATTGCTTCTCTTCTATTGTCTTCCTGTTTGGATCCAGTTCTTCTTCCCCAATCCCAGCCAACAATTTTCTAAAATGAAAAGAGAGGATCCTGGTCTATTCCTCTATCTCTGCCTCTGTTCTTTTCCCCTCCTCCCCCTTTTATTTTGGCTCAGGAACATGTCCCCAGCATGTCAACAGCAGTGGGAAGTAACCTAATTAGTAGTTATTTGATAGACTGCCCACCCTCCTGTCCCACTGGCAATCCAGCAGCCTTGTTCTGCAGACAGGAAAATATTTCCTTGCTAATTAATCTGAGCACAGGGATTTGAGTTTGGACCAAGGCAGGGAAATCCATCTCCAGGAGTCTTGCTCAATTGCATCTGTTTCTCCTGCAATCATTTCCTTCCTTCTGACTCCCCCTTGCTCCCACCCACCCCTCTCCAATCTCATCTTCTACCTTTATTAAGGCTGGTTACCCTGATGACTTTCTGCATGCCCCCTACGGCTGCTCTTATGAAGAGGTTGCTCTCCCAGGACGCACTTCGAGTTGGCTCCTCCAGCACCAGGCACTGCCTGAGGCTAGGCAAGTTCATGCTCCTAGGCTTGTAGCACATGAGGCACCAATGGCCTGGTCTGTTCCACTCCCAGGCCCCATCAGAATAGCACACACCTCACCGCAGTGCCCCCTGCCCCGGCACGTCACACTCCCAAACAAATACAGACATCTCACTGTCGCTTTTAAATAAGGTTCAGCTGCTGTCCCTGGGCCCTGCCCTGGTCCTCTGTAGAATCATCTATTTGCATCCAGGGAAGCTCCTAAGAAAGGGGCAAGTGTACACACAATTCTGCATGCTCCTCCTCCCTGGCAGCTTCTCCCGGGGTGCTGCTTATGTCTCCAGGACACACACTGGACACTGGCAGTTGGAATGGGGTCTTGGGTGCTGACGGGAGACTGAGAAGGAAAAGAGGCTTATCCACGATGAAGGAATGATGGTCTCATTTCTGTCGGATGAGCTTAGGATCAATGGAAAGAAAGCTGTCTTTGCCTGATATTAACTTTTTAGACAAATGTGAAGATTTCGGTGAGAGAGAGACAGATTGGTTGTAGTTGGTAGATATTCTATTGTTATTGTTTGTCTAGCATACCCTTTGTCTGATAACTTCTCTCCAGTTTTGCTCTGGCGAGCGGTCCCACACCCATTACTTGCAACCTTGGAGGTACCGCTAATCACATGACTCATCCTGGGCCAATCTCTCCTTAGGTGGTGAGTGTAAAGTTGGATACCCAAAGGCTGAAAACAGCCAAGCATCCCCACATCTTAAGCTGCCTTGGCTCCTTTATGAGGCTTGAGGCTTGGCCCTTTCTGTGAGCTCTGCCACCCTTCCAATACATTCCAGTTTTGCTTAAGTCAGCTCAGTCAGTTTCTGTTGCTTGCAACCAGACAACAATGGAGCTGGTGATACGCCTTGGACAGTCTAACCCTTGTCTTACCAGCTTCTCCTTTCTATCTCCTAAGTCCAGGTCTGGGAAATTGTGTTTAGTCAGGGGTCGGGCAATTTTTAAATGAAATTGCAGTATAAGGGGCTGAAGGTGAATGTGCTTCCCTTTGAAGTCCCTGGGTCTCTTCCTTCTCAGACTATTTCTCAGAAATGTTCTCCACCTCACTTGGGAAACACCTCCAATGCAGTAAGAGTTCTTTCTCTCTGGCTGTATCCTTCCTGTGCCCAGGCAATGCCCCCAGTCTGAGCCAATCATTACAGAGCAAAAGATCAGGCCCTGACCAGATGGTCAGTGATACTCAAATCCACCCAACTTCCTTGAATGCGGTGGTGCATGTCTGTAGTCCCAGCTACTCTGCAGGCTAAGGCAGGAGGATCACTTGAGCCCAGGAATTTGAGACCAACCTAGGCAACATAGTGAGACTCTACCTCTAGAAAAAAATTTTTTAATTAGCTGGGCATGGTGGTGTGCACCTGTAGATCCAGCTACTTAGGAGGCTAAAGCCCAGGAACTGGAGGTTATGGTGAGCTATGATTATACCACTGCACTCAAACCTGGGCAACAGAGTGAGACGTTGTCTCAGAAAAAAAAAAAATAAATAAATTCACCCAACTTTTAAACGACAGCTGGGAGGTAAAAGAGACTGGGCCCTGTGGTAGATGTGGATCCTTCCAGATTTAGCTACTCTTCAGTAGCTAAATCTGCATAAGCCACAGGGAGGCCAGCTACTTCATCTACCGGCCTTTTAAAGGAGGCACAGAGCTCCCCCAAAGATATTAATTGTAGGAGGCAGATAACGCAGTCTACACCCAGCTTGAAAGTGGTAATATTTTCTCAAGTATCAAGGCATCTTACCCTTCTACTCAGATGGTGCTTTCTATGATTTGAACATAACATTTGTCTTCTTTGTTGCCCCACGTGGGTCCTGCCCTTATAACAAATGCACTACATTGGCCTGAATGTTGATTTCCCTCATTATTCAAGGATGGGCCCTGAACTCCACTGAATTCTAAGGGTTCCACAGTCTTCCTCTGAGAGAGTTGGCCAACTCTTGAGAAACTAAAGAAAGTTATTTATTAAAAAGGAGGAATAATGTCCTAATGACAAATTTATGATGTCGCCATTTCCTGGAGAGCCATAGCAGAATTCCACTGTTTAAAGAGCACATGAATAAATCCAGATTGGTCCCATTTGTTTCCAATGTTAGTGATAGCACGAAGATTATGACCCTGTTGGAGATGAAGTCCTTCCAGCCCCTGAGGCAGGGCCATGTTATGTACCACGTGGGGCTGCCTTGACTTGGCAGCATTTCTTGAGAACACTATTGGGGATTACTGTTATCTGTTCTGGGCCCAAGACTCCCCTGATGACACCACGTTTCCTACAAAAGAAGAGCTCGCTCTCCACCTACCAGCCACCTACAGAATAAAGCTCCTCTAGACCCAAACAACATACTCATGTTTCTCTTGGACAGGGCTACGTGAATCTCAAAGGAGAAGTGACATTTTCCAAATGGTATGTACTAATCTCTATTGACCAAGGCCTGTAATCCCGGCACTTTGGGAGGCCAAGGTGGGTGGATCACTTGGATCCCTGGAGGTGAGGAGTTTGAGACCAGCCTGGCCAACATGGTGAAACCTCATCTCTACTTAAATGAATAAATAAATAAATAAATAAAGAATCCAGGTATGGTGGTGGGCACTTATAATCCCAGTTACTCGGGAGGCTGAGGCAGAAGAATTGCTTGAACCTGGGAGGCGGAGGTTGCAGTGAGTCAAGATTGCACCACTGCACTCCAGCCCGGACAACAGAGGGAGACTCCACCTCAAAAAAAAAAAAAAAAAAAAAAACAAATAACAACAACAACAAAAACTCTCTTGACCAAGACACTACTTTCTTTAATCTCAGCTTGAATCTGTCTGAAAAAGCCATGCAAGCTCACTTGTCCCTCTCAAATATGACCTGAGAACTGGAGTGGCTCAATCCCAAAGGCCTCCCCATCCATCATACAGCAACATGACCAAGAGCACCAGCACTGGAGTCCAACCGCCTAGGTCTAAATCCTGGCTGGGCTATTACCTGTTGCACTGATTATCTATTGCTGCATCAGAAATTATCCCAAACCCAGCGGTTTAAGACAAGACTCTTTGTTAGAGTGTGCACAGTCTGTGTATTGACGGTAGCGATAGCACCTACTTTACAGGGATGTGTGTGGATTAAATGAGATCATGCGAGTAGGGTAGTTTGTGCAGTTCCCTCTACATAGGAGGGTCTCAATATACATAGATGCTGCAGATGAGATCAACCCAAACCCTGGGGCCCTGTGGCTCCGGGAATCTGGGACTAGCTGAGCTAGGTCCTCTGGCTTAGCATCTCTCACAAGGCTACAGCCAAGGTGTGGCCCAGGGTTGCAGTCATCTCAGACTTCCAAACTCACTCACGTGGTTGGTGGCAGGATTCAGTTCCTCATGGGCTGTTGATGGCAGGCTGCCTTCAGTTTCTTGAGGCCTCTCCAGAGGACAACTGATACGGCAGGTCCCTTCATCAGAGCAAACAATCTAAAGGAGCTAGGGAGAGAGAGTATGAGCGAGACAAATGTCGCGGGCTTTTGCCCTAATCTCAGAAGTGACATGCCGCACTTTGATCTATTCTATCCATTAGAAGCAAGTCACTGACCACAGCCCACACACAGGAAGCAGGAACTGTATGTGGATGTGAATACCAGAGGCAAGGATCTTAAGGGCAGCTTAGAGGCTGACAACCACACCAATCATGTGACTTTGGCAAGTTATCTCACCTCCCAGTGCCTCAGTTTCCCCATCTGTAAAATGGGAATGTTAATACTTAATAGCAATTAGCCTCCAGAGATAGTGTGTGGATTAAATACACGAATTCAGGTAAAGAACTTGGAACATGCCAGGGAAGAGGATGTGTTCAATACATCCTCAATTACGAGTCTTTACAGGAGGGGAGAAATAACAAAGATGATTTTGAGATCCTGGCACGCACCCACTAAACTAAGTCCCAGACTGGTTTGCTACTGCAGAAAATATTCCAGTACCACAAAGAGAGAGGGGGAAGGTTGAGCTGGAAGCGGGAGGAGATGCAGGCGGACAGGTCATGAGGATGTGTGACGCGAAAAGTGGGGAAAGGAATCTGGCAGGCCAGGGCTGTTCCAGGAGTCCAGGCCTTTGTCTCCTAAAGGGCCCAGGGTTTAGGCTGATCTCATCTGTAGCATCTATGTATATTGAGTCCCTCCTACGTAGAGGGAGCTGCACAAAGTACCCTACTCACATGATCTCATTTAATCCACACACATCCTTGTAAAGTAGGTACTATTGCCATCCTCAATACACAGACTGTGCACACTCCAACAAGGATGATTATAAATTGCAATTTATTGACAAAAAAAGAGGAAGCTCAGAGAGGTTAAGAAACTTGCCTGGGGTCACACAGTTTTGGAGTGGCAGAACGGGGAGTCAATTGAGGTCTGTCTGACTCAGAGCCCAACCTTGAATCCACCGGGCTAACAGGCAGGGACAAGGCAGAGAACGGAAAATAGAGCATGTACTCCTAGAATCTCCATTCACTCTCACTCTGACCCTCACCCTCCAGCCTCCCTGGTGTGAGAAACAGGCTCTCAGGCTTCTCCAGAGCGGCACACGCTATTGCTCAGCCTCCCCTCCCCATCATTACAACCCATATGTGAGCCTTAATGGTGTCCAGCCTCCAACCTGTCTGACTCACCCTCTCCAGCTTTTTACATCATTATGCCTGTGATAGACTGCATGTTTGTCCCCCTAGAATTCTTGTGTTGGACCCCTAAGCTCCAGAAGGATGATATTTGGAGATGGTATCTTTGGAAGGTCACTAAGTCATGAGGGTGGAGCCTTCCTGATGGGATTAGTGCCCTTAGAAGAAGAGATACAAGATCTCTCTGTCTGTCTGTCTCTCTCTGTGCATGTGTGTGGGTGTGTGTCCCTTCTGTCTCTCTTTCTGTCTGTCTCACTCCCTCTCTGTCTCCCTCTCTCTGTCTCTGTCTCTTACTCTCTCTCTGTCTCTTTCCCTCTCCTTATCTCTCTCTCCCTCTCTCTGCCTTTCTCTTTCTCTCTCTGTCCACTTCCTCTCTCTGTCTCTCTCTTTCTCTCTCTGTCTCCCTCCCTCTCTCTCCCTCTCTCTGTGTCTCTCTGTCTCTCTCTCTTCCTCTCTCTCTCTGTCCCTCTCTCTCTCTCCACTAACCCCCCCTCTCTCCACTAACCCCCTCTCTCTCTGCCTCTCTCTGTGTGCCTCTCTCTGTCCCTCTGTGTGTGTCTCTCTATCTCTCTTTCTCTGACTGTGTCTCTCTTTCTCTGACTGTGTCTCTCTGTCTGTCTCTCTCCCTCTCTCTCTTTCTCTCTGTCTGTCTCACTCCCTCTCTCTCCCTCTCTCTCTGTGTGTCTCTCTGACTCTCTCTCTTCCTCTCTCTCTCTGTCTCTCTCTTTCTGTCCCGCTCTCTCTCTCCACCCTCCTCTCTCTCTGCCTTTCTCTCTCTGTGTGTCTCTCTGTGTGTCTCTCTGTTTCTCTCTCTCTCTCTCTCTGTCTCTCTCTCTCTCTCTCTCCCCCAGGTGAGGACATGAGAGAGCAGCTATGTGCAAGCCAGGAGGAGGAGGCCCTCCCCAGAACCCAACCATGCTAGCACTCTGATCTCCGACTCCCAGCCTCCAGCACTGTAGAGAAATGTATTTAAGCCCCCTAGTCTATAGTATTTGTTATGGCAGCCTGAGCCAACTAAGACAGTCTTAACAGAAATAGAGCAACCTCAACACCATCATGGGAATCCCATCCTGCTCCTTTAGATTTCTTACAGTTGTCACAGTCTGACACCAAGTGCTTTCCAAAGTCACCTTTCTTCTCCACCTTTGTATTAAACCCTTTTCTTCAGATCATATTCATCTATCTTGAGCTCAGGAGCTGGCCTCGCTGACCCCTAATTCTTATGACACCACTAAGATCCTCCTTCCCAAAAACCACTATTTCTAGATCCATATCATGGACTCCCAGGCCACCCTAAAGAGATGCCCACTGTCCTGAGTGACCAGTGGTCCCCTCCAGGAGGAAAAGATTTTTCTCTGCCCATCACCAGGATGGAAGAGAAAGCCAGAGGCCCAGAGGAGAAACAAGAGAAAGATGGAGACCGAGGTGTAGACTCAAGGGGAGAGAGCGTGCTCTAGGGGGGCTATAAATTCCCTTCTAATTCCAAATAATTCCGATTACACGGATGAGTAGTTTTCAATCAGGAAGATAATCTCAGAGATAGATGGCAGGATAATTGTTCGTAGCGCCGACGTAAATATTGTGTCGTTTCTATTAATCTCCGCGAATCAGCTGTCAGAGGTGTCACTCATTCATCACAACAAATTAAAAATAAAATTTTAAGAGAGAAAGTCACGCCTGGGGGTGGGGTGGGAGAGGCTGGGCTCGCTTCGGGAACTGTGAATAAGAGGGGGAGGTATCGCCTGGAAGCTATTGCCAGAAATAAATCTGGCTTCCCAATTTAATATATTTATTTATGAAAGCAAATGGTAACGAGGGCTGTAGATCTCTATTAACTTCCCTGTAAGCGTGTGCACACATGTGAGCATGTGCGTGCACATGCCTTAACGTAGAATGCCCTACTGAAGCCAAGGCGTGGGCTGCCGTCCTGCTAACATTGCCCTGGGATGAAGCATCCTCAGCCCCATCTGGACCATGGAGCATGGACCTCCCAGGGACAGGTCACCTGTATTCTGCACACCCCAGCCTCTCCCAGCCAGCGAGGGGTGATGGTGGGCAGATCTAGGCATTGAGACCCCCCCCTTCATATTAGAGATCTGAGATCATTTTAAAGATCAGGGATGGGCTCGCTTCAGCAGCACATATACTAAAGATCAGAGAGAAGCACTAACTGGACTCACACTGGTGTTTCTGAAACTGTTGGTGATTTTCTGTAATGCCGTGGCCTTGCAGGGTGACTCAGGCACCGAAGAGCATAATCCAAAGTAAAGATGCTTTAGAGCGACATCTGAGAGACAAGAGTAGGAGCTCATTTCTTTGTCTCTCTCTTATTTCAATTCCTTGAGGGCTGAGGTCCCTCCATGAGAAGGTACAATTTCCCAGGATCCTCCCCCACCCAGTCCCCCCTCCATGCCTAACCACCCATGGTGGCAGATGCAATAGACAACACTGGGGTTTTACCACTGGTTTGGAGATGCTAGCATGCACCCATTAAACTAAGTCCCTCCTGCTTTGCTGCTGCAGAAAACATTTCAGTGCCTCTGTTCTCTGTTCCAGGTATATTAGATCAGCTCTAGTCTTTATATAGGTAGTTATTTATAACAATCGTCACCCACACATGCTTCCAAAATGGATTTCTCAAAGAAATTGCAATTTCTCAATACAATTTGTATTGAGAAAATTTGTATTGCCTACAGTGGCAGTGTGTTTAAGGTCCACGAGCATTAGTCCCTGGGTCCCCAACACTGAGCCTATTGTCTGGCACCACACTGAATCCACTCATGTTTGTTGAATGAGTGAGTGAGTGAGTGGGTGGATCAATGGATGGGAATCAGGGTGAAACTAAAATGAAGTAGCACAGGAAAGTCAGGAATACATTGAGTGCCCAGAAATACATAAGTGAATTCCCATATAACTGCTCGAGGTGGGCAGAGAATTTGGAGTTACGTTTCCCAGAAACAAAGCAAAGAAGGAAATTCCCTTCCTTACAAGATTCACAATGTTCCTAAGCTCAGCTGTTCCATAGAAGCCCAACTAAGGTCAGAAATTTCTCCTGAGGTCTCATCAAGTGGACACCATAGGTAAGGCAAGTCCCAAGTTCTTGTAGGTCTTTTGGTTTCACCGGTTTCCTCAGGGAGGAGTCTTCATTCTCCAACTTGACTTACGTAAATCTAACTGCTGGAGCTCCAGGAGCCAAGTGGGGAAAGGAATAAAGGAACTGATTTTCAGTGTAGAAACTCACTTAATGCTCCTGTCTTCAATATGGAATCCCTTCCTTCAGCCGTGTCTAGAATCAAGAGTCCAGAGCCTTTCTGGCTCAGTTTCTCCAGAAAACAAACCTCTTTCCTTCCCTATGGTAGAGGAGGGGAAATCAGTAGCCCGCATTGTGGAGAGGGAGAAATGAGGGTATAGGGCTTCTAACAGCTACTTTTCTGAATTTAAACCTGTCCTTTTAATTTTAGTCCCATCTAGCTTGTTTCTCTTCTCTTCGCTTCGCTTATTCTCTTTTCTTCTTTGAGACAAGGTCTCGCTGGAGTGCAGTGGCACTATCTCAGCTCACTGCAACCTGCGCTTTCCAGGCACAAGTGATCCTTCTCCCTCAGCTCCCTGAGTAGCTGGGACTACAGGCATGTGCCTCCACATCCAGCTAATTTTTGTATTTTTGTAGAGATGGGGTTTTGTCATGTTGCCCAGGCTGTTCTCAAATTCCTGGGCTCAAATGATCCGCCCACCTTAGTCTCCCAAAGTGCTGGGATTACAGGCATGAGCCACTGTGCCTATCCTCTCATTTTCAAGGGACCTGGTGCCTCTAATATCTCAGCCTTGCTGGGGTCCCAGAACCTCCTGTAACCTGCTTTGGGGTTCCTCTATCACTCCCTCACACCCCTACCTCCACCCCACTCCAGATTTCAGCTTTAGCTTTCCTTGGTTGGCCAGGTCAGCAACACTTGTTTATTTGGTTTCCAACTTCCAATATTTAATTGCTATCATTTCCTTTTCATTTCTAATACTTAATTGCTATCGTCTTCTTTTCATTTTCTTTATCCTTATGGGCCTGTGCCTTTTGAAAATCCATTTATCATACTTTAGCTGCTGTGGGGAAGGGATGACAATAAATGCGTGTATTTCAGTTTGCCACAGTTGATCCTGCGTCTCAACAGGCTTCAGATAATAAACATACTTGTGTATTTCCTACAACCAATGTGGCAGAGCCAACGCTGTGAGTCTGCCATCCTGTTCTCTCTTCTTAGGCACTCAGGAGAACACAATTCTCAGACTCCCTTTTAGACAGGTTGGGATCATGTCGCTGAATTCCCATGAATGGGGTGTACCAAGGAATTTTGTTCATTTGCCCTCAAATCCCTGTCATCCTCAGGAATGAAAGAAAAACACTCTGAGACAGCTGTGTGCCAGCAGGGAGCAGACTGGGTCTCTGGGTCTCTTGTGGAGGAGACACCCCACCGACTCACATTGCACTGTGAGGTGAACACGAAGTCAACCTGTGTTTAACCCTTGTGTTTAACTTAAACCTCTGTGTTTAAGCCAACTGTGTTTAACCCCTGAGATTGAAGGTTTATTTGTTGTTGCATCATGGCCTGGAATATTCTAACCAATACAACTGCTTTGTATAATATATCTCCATAAAAGCCAAGGATATTTTCCCAAAATAGTTGTCTACGGGAGCAAAGTTGTATAGTGAGAGCACATGGCTTTCGGTGGTTCCGGCTTGGCTTCGAGTGCACGCTGGAATATCCAGGGGAACTATCCGGGTGTAAACGCTCCGTACGGTCCTCCATGTGAATTACTTTTTGAAATAAAAATTCTTATGAGTTGGCCAGTTACATCTTTGGGGTTATATTCCCTAGCAAGAATTTGTAATACTGATATTGTGTTTTCATTAAGTGTGGAAACACGGCTTTGAAAACGAGCCAGAGGAGAAACGGAATTAACATTCTCTTAGGAAAATGAAGCTGCTGGCCTGTACTCCGCATGAACAGAAGGACCGCTGTGGGACCTCTAGAAAACAGAGGTGTTCCTCCAACAACAGTTCCAGAATTCCTCCAAGGCGAGCACAGGAAGGTGGAGGTTCCGAGGTGGACGGTTAGAGTGGACATCTGGGATTTATCTGCCAGACGGTTATTCTCTCTTCCTCTGGTAAGAAGCTCTAATTTTCCTTGAGAGATCTTCTCTTTTCTATCAATGTTGGTAAAGTGGGGCTGACCCCCCCAACTCTGTCCCCCACATCCCCCCCACATCCCCCCCACATCCCCCCTCCCCCGCCTGCCAGGACATGTGACCAGGTCTGGCCAATCAGCTTGCTGTGTTCTCTAGGCCACGAGGATCAGTGCAGGAGGAGCGTGAGGTCTCAGGAACTTAAAGAGAATGAACCCTGCGGATTTTGTTGAAACTATTTGTAAAGACCGCCAACTGCTACCATTTACATTTCCCCTGGGGTTGTTAGGCTGAATGGACGCAGACCTGGGCCTGCTGAAAACCCTGTTGTCTCCAGGAGGGGAGCAGTTTCCTGGGAATGTAGCTCGTCCAGAGGAACGCAGAGCCCGGAGGTAAAGTGGGCCCTTTCAGCCCCCGCTGGCTCATAGTAAATCCCAACTACATTTCAGGATTGGGGAATAAAAATGAAGAGCTGGAATAAGAAGAAAGAAAGTAGGGGCACTGGGCACTGCGTGGACCCTAAGTTTTCTCTCACTTTCTCTCCAGCATAATTCAACTCCTCTTGGCTATAAATATCTGTAGAAGCCCCACGTCTCCATTATGCCTCTGACTGGCGGGAAGTTTTGTTTGTTTTAACCAGAATCCTTGGCATTCAGAGAGAACATTCAGGAATGTATTGTGGAGGCAGACCATTAAAAACATGAACCTGGGCCAGACGTGGTGGCTCACACCTGTAATCTCAGCACTTTGGGAGGCCGAGGCGGGAGGATGGCTTGAGCTCAGGAGTTTGAGACCAACCTGAGCAACGTAGTGAGACCTCCATCTCTATTTAAAAATACAAAAATTAGCCCGCCATGGTGGTGCATACCTATGGTCCCAGCTACTCGGGAGGCTGAGGCACCAGAATTGCTTGAATCCAGGAGGTGGAGGTTGCAGTGAGCCAAGATTGTGCCACTGCACTCCCACCTGCGCAACAGGGCAAGACTGTCTCAAAAAAACAAACAGAATAAAACCATGCAACTGGTACAAGGAGTGAAGTTAACGTCTCAAAAACCCTCAAACCCTGCAATTTTCCTGCTGGCTAAGGTGCTCCATATCTCTTGGTATCTCTCTCTCTCTCTCTTTTCCTTCCTTCCTTCCCTCCCTCTCTCCCTCCCTCCCTCCCTCCTTCCTCCTTCCTTCCTTCCTTCCTTCCTTCCTTTCCTTCTTTCTTTCTTTCTTTCCTGACTGAGTCTTGCTTTGTAGAGTGCAATGGCACGATCTCAGCTCACTGCAACCTCAGCCTCCCAGGTTCAAGCGATTCTCCTGCCTCAGCCTCTCGAGTAACTGGGATTACAGGCACTCACCACCACACCCAGCTAATTTTTGTATTTTTAGTAGAGACGAGGTTTCACCGTGTTAGCCAGGCCGATTTCAAACTCCTGACCTTAGGTGATCCACCCGCCTCAGCCTCCCAAAGTGCTGGGATTACAGGCTTGAGCCACCGCGCCCAGCCCTCTCCTCTCTTTCTAAATCAAGACACTTCTACTACCACAAAAACAAAAACAAACAAAAAGACAGGAGTAGCAGTAACGACTGCCAGCTGCTACCATTTACATTTCTTGAGTGCTCACTGTGAATCAGGCCCCTAATTCTCACAGTGAGCCTTTGAAATAGGTGTCATTCTCCCCATTTTATAGATGAAGAAACAGACTCAATAGTTAAGTGACTTCCCAAAGCCTGCCAGCCAGCAGGTGGTATAATTGAGATTTTAAAAATAGCTTTATTGAGGTATAATTTACACATCATAAAATGTAGCCATTGTAAATGTATTCCAATGATTTTTAGTGAGTTTACAAAGCTGTGCAACTCTTGCCACCATCCAGTTCTAGAACATTCCCATCCTCTTAAAAAGATCATCTGTCCAATTGTAGTCTCTCCTTGTCCTCCTTCTCTAGCCCCAGGCAGCCACTAATCTACTTTCTGTATGGATATGGTTTGGATCTGTGTCCTATCGAAATTTTATGTTGAATTGTAATCCCCAGCGTTGAAAGTGGGGTCTGATGGGAGGTGATTGGATCATGGGGGTGAATTTCCCTTGGGTGCTGTTCTCTTGATAGCGAGTGAGTTGTTACGAGATCTGGTCATTTAAAAGTTTATGGCACCTGCCCCTTCTCTGTCTCTTCCTCCTGCTTCGCCTTTGCCTTCAACCATGACTGAAAGTTTCCTGAGGCCTCCCCAGAACTCACTACACTTCCTATACAGCCTGCAGAGCCGTGAACCAATTAAACCTCTTTTCTTTATAAATTACACAGTCTCATATATTTCTTTATAGCGATTTAAGAATGGACTAATAAATGTATCTACAGATTTGCCTTTTTGGATATCTCATATAAATGGAAGCATGCAACATGTATCTGCATGGTTTGTATCTGACTCCTTTCACTTAGTTCATAAAGTTTTGAAGTTCATCCATGTTGTAGCAGGTATCTGTACTTCGTTCCTGTTTATGGGTACATAGTAGTCCATTGTATGGACATACCACATTGTATTTATGCATTCATCAGCTGATGGACATTTGGGTTATTTCCACTTTTTGGCTATTATGAATAACGCTGCCATGAACATTTGCATACATGTCTTTGTGTGGACAGAAGTTTTCATTTCTCTTCGGTATACACCTAGCAGTTAATTGCTGGGTCATAGTTAGGATTTCAGCCCTGGTCTGACCCCAGAGCCTCAACTCACTACCTTTTGTTCACTCCCTTCCTCATCCCTTAAAGTCAGTCTCCAGCAGTTCAAACCCTTAGCTAGGACATTCCCTTCCACTCCTCACTCTGCCCCTACCTAGGGAAATATTATGGTTTCCACCAAGTGAGACACTGAGAAGTTGAATGCCAATGATGGGTCCATGGAAGAAAACTACCCTCTTTAAAGGCACAGGCAGGGAGAAGAGGGATTGCAGCAGAGGCACCTGGGGTCCCAGCTGCTTTCAGCAGCAGCTTCAGGCTCCTAGGATGTCCCAGCACAGATGCCACTTGTCCTCTGGCCCCCACCCTGGTCAACAAGCAGAGTGATGACAGGTTCCTCTCACCACCTAGCTTCCTCTGTGCCTTCCAAATGAAAGTGACACTTTGAGGCTGGCAGAAAACGTTGGGGTGGTTGGAGGGGATAGAATGGGGGAGATGACAGACACCTGCGGTCAAGGGCTGTCGAAACAGAACTGACAGTAGCCGTGCCTCCTCAGGTCAGGTTCAGGGCCAACACTGCTGCTTTCCCCACACAGCGACCAACTCTCAATGGAGTCTTTGATGAGCAGCCTGCATTTGGCATCATAGTGTCTGGCCTGCAGGGAGGACCTAGGGGATGTAAGCTCTGGGAGAGACCAGCATGGGTGCTGGGGCAGGGGCAGACAGGGAGCTGCAGAAGAGAACTGTCTGTCTTTCCACCAGACTGTAAGCTTCTTGAGGGCAGGGACTGTGTCTGCCTGCCATACTACAGGAGCAGCACAGTGTCTGGTACATGGCATAGCAGCTGCTTAGTAAATACTGGTGGAGCAAAAGAATGGGTGAAGAAATGAACGATTATTGGAACAGCTTCATCAGAGGCAAGTTGCAGAAGTTCAGTGGTGGAGGTGGCTATTAACCAAATAATTATGGGCATCTTCTAGATAGTTGGAGATATATATTCTAGCCTCTGGGTAGGATATTTCTTCAGGGCACATGTAAAATGGGAAGAGTGAGGTGGAAGGATCTTCTCTGCTCACAGCCCCTAAAGTAAAAATAGGAGTGCAGCCTGGGGCACCACCGAAATGCAGGCCTCTCTGCTGCTCCTGCTGCCACTGTTTGGCCTGGGTGACTTGAGCACCTACCAGCCCTCACCTTCCTCCATCCTCCCTCCTCTGCCTGTCCTTAGCCAGCAGCAGCCAGACCACCTGTACAGGAGCAGCCAGCATGTGGTGGAGGAGGCTTCATGCCACCTCTTGCTATCAGGGAAGACCTGCCTTGAGAACCTACTCGCTGAGGGCCCTGGGAGATGCTAATGACCATAAAGAGTCATCTAGATGCAGCGGTGATGAGAGTCTCTTGTCCTCTGTCTGCCACTGCATTTTAGAATAATCTTCCCTTCCTCCAAATCCAGATCTAAAAGGTGTAGCAGTGTTTTAAGGCTTGCTTTAGAACTTCTAGCCATAAACCCCACACCTGAATCAGACCACAATGCAATTAAAGGGCCTCTCTGAACCTCAATTTCTTCATATGTGTGTAATGGAAACAACAATACCTACTACGCCCAGTTGTTGTGAAGGTTAAATGGGTTGACATAGGTGTTGTGCCAGGCGTAATGCCCAACCACATGAGCACCTGCCTCTCCATGCCACGCAAGGCTGACCCTTCTCCAGGATCTGATACAATGATACTCACTCACCCAGCACTCATACTTCCACCCCACCATAGCCTCACGCCGACATAAAACCCACAACCTATTCTCCTTGGCATTTATGCCTTTCCCAAAACTCAGTCACTATGCATCCATTGCCTGGTGTTTTTGCTTTATTTCTGGAACGCCATCCCTTTCCCACATTTAGTATCAGGTGCCAGTGCGGCTGTCAACACCAGTGCTTGCAACTCCTCCATGCTGATGCTGTAAATCCAAACTTCATCTCTCCCCAGGAGCATCTTCCAATCAGCGTTGGCTGCCACATGGTCATTACTATGTCTGCAGTTTCTCAGGAGCGTTGCACGATGCTACGCTAACAGTTGTTAATGAGAGGAATATATCTTTGTGAAGTCGGCAGGCAGCTCTCCCAGAACTCAAATGGTATCCCTTTGGGTGATTCTGCATTTTTTAAAAAATAACAATGAATGGCTATTTTTCCAAATATCAAAGTGGAAGAGGCTGAAGCATTGTGCCCTGCTCTGAGAGTCTTTGTCCCTCTATCACCTTGAGAGAAGATTTGGCTTAATAGGCTCCTGCATTTTTGAGGCTAGGTTTACGAAGTGATGAGGTCTCCTGTCAATAAGTTAGACATCTTTCATTCCTCAAAACTGACTTAAGTAGTGGGATTGTCACTTTGTTGACTCTCCAACATATAATCCCCTTCCTGTTACCATCCCAATATGGGAAATCCCACTGATGCCTTCTTGGAGGTAGAGAGTGTCTGCCCACCATCATGGGGAATTCCCCATGGGGTGACATCTTAGGGAAAGGGAGCACTTGGTCATCATTAAGGAAGTTAAAGAGTCCATTTTTGACCCTTCCTGCTCATTCCAAAAGTAGGCAGGAATATAACTCCAAATCGGCCCATCAGACACCACTGGATGCCACTGAGGCTTATCATATAAGACAGCAAAGCCACCCTCAGATGAGGCTCCATCTCTCTGCTGCTCCTCTTTCTGATATAAGTTAGAATGAAGGCACATAAAACACAACTTCTCTACTTCTCTATGACCAACAATTCCGCTCCTAGGTATTTCCCAAGATAAATGGAAAACACATGTCTATGAAGGACTCTGATACAAATGTTCATAGCAGCCTCAAACCAGAAACTACCCAAATGTTCACCAACTAAAACTGGATAAGGAAATGGTGGTGTATCCATACAATGGAATTCCATTCAACAATAAAAAGAACAAACTACTGGACACATGCAACAAATTGGATGACTCCCATAAACATTAGGTGAGTGATAGAAGCCAGACCCAAAACGTAAATAGTGTACGATTCCATTTACATAAAATCTAAGACCAGACAAAGCTAACCTAGGATGGTAGAAGTCAGAACACAGTGAGCATTGTCTCAGCGCAGTGGAGGCAGGGGAATGATTAGAAACAGGAACAAAAAGAACTTTCTGGAGCTATGAAAGTGTCCTGTGTCTTGTTGGGTGGCAATTTCATAGGTGTATACATTGCTACAATCCATTGCGCTGAACCTAAGATCTGTGCATTTGACTGTACATAATTACACCTGAACTTTTTCTTTAATGTCAGTTAAAAAGAAAAACTGAATAAAGACTGGAAGCTGCTCTTCTCTGGGGTTTAGAATGCCACCCGTCTCTCCATGTCCCCCCTACCCCCAATCCCCGCCAAGGTGTGGCAGCCCTACAGGTGACACCTGGCACTCCCCAGACCTGCTCTCTGCCCCCAGCAAATCCAGTTATCCTCAGCTTCCAGCTTTGTCACCCATCCCCACCTGGGGATAGAATTGATAGAGTTATCTCTGCAGGCTTCTAGCTGAGAAGAAAGGGACTAAAGAAACCACAGGAACTCCCGGGCTTTGGTTACAGTTGTTCCATTTCAACTGTCCATCTGTCAGGACCACGCACCACAGAGGCAGCCCCAAAGGGTGAAAAAACTAACTCAGGTCTTCTGGTCCAGCGCATCCCTCCAGGAAAGAGAAAGACCTATTTGTTTTGGCCTAAACTGAAGAAGGCAGCTGAAATTCCAACTGCCTGCAGAGAAGCACTCGATGAAGCCCTTGGAATGTAAGTGCGGTTGCTGGGGTTGGGGGGAGGAGAGCTCTTTTCTAAGAGGCCTTGTAGTGTAGGATAAGAGAAAAAACACAAGCATTGAGGCAGAGACCTTCAGATCCCAGCTGTGCTACTTAACCAGGTGTGTGACCAGGACCAGGGGACAGCCTCTCTGTGGCTTCCTCATCTACCAGTTCAGGGGGTGGGAGGGATGTTGGGGAGAGGGCATACAAAGTAAGTGCCAAAAGTCCCTACATTCAACCCCCTAACCTGAGCAAGCCACATGGTATGATAAAGATTCTTGCAAACTGTGTGCTGTTTGCACAAAGTGACAGACATATGTAAAGTGACGTGGAGGTGCCTATGCATTACCTTTGTGTAAAAGTGAATAGGTAAAGTCCTCACCTTTCTTTGTATCTCAGGCTCAATGTCAGTTCCTTGGAGAGGCCTCCCCAGACCCTTAAATGTCCCCTTCCATATTATCTCTCAGGTAGTTATCCCAAGTGATTTTTTTTTTTTTTGAGACAGGGTCTCGCTCTGTTGCCCAGGCTGGAGTGCAGTGAGGCAATTGCAGCTCACTGCAGCTTGACTTCCAGGGTACAGGCGATCCTCAGCCTCCCAGGTAGCTGGGACTACAGGTGCATGCCACCAGGCCAGGCTAATTTTGGGATTTTTTTTTTGTAGAGACAAGGTCTCACTATGTTGCCCAGGCTGGTTTTTAACTACTGGGTTCAAGTGATCCTCTTGCCTCAGCTTCCTAAAGTGTTGGGATTATAGGCGTGAGCTCCCGGCCCAAGTGATTTTTTTTGGGGGCGGGGGGACAGAGTCTCACTCTGTCACCAGGGTGGAGTGCAGTGGCGCAATCTTGGCTCACTGCAACCTCTACCTCCCGGGTTCAAGTGATTCTCCTGCCTCAGCCTCCCGAGTAGCTGGGACTATAGGTGTCTGCCACCATGCCCAGCTAATTTTTGTATTTTCAGTAGAGACGGGGTTTCACCATGTTGGCCAGGCGGGTCTCGATCTCCTGACCTCATGATCCGCCCACCTCACCCTCCCAAAGTGCTGGAATTACAGGCATGAGCCTCTGGGCCTGACCTCAGGTGATTCACTAGGCTACTAACTAACTACAAAGGCAGGGACTGTCTGCTCTCTTAACCCACTATTTTCATTAAACACGTAATGCCGTGCATGGCACAGAGTGGCTATGCAACAATTGTTTGTGAGTGAACAAATTCATATCCATAGTAAAAATGGTTTGAAGCTTATTATGTGACGCTTCCCCACATCCCTAAATCTGGAACGTGAGAAAACCTGGTAGGTAGAACGCTCTTGCTAAAGGTATGAAATGTTTCTGCATAAAGATATGTGTTCATAGAGATTATCATTACAGTGAAACCCACAGAACTTTATTCCCAGCTGGGATCCAGCAGTAAGCTAGCATCTGACAAAAGCATTATTTTTATTCAAATAACCTGTATCTATAAGTGGCACCTGCCCATAACAGAGCCTATGCTTTTTTTCTTTTAAAAACTCAATAAATCATTCCTGATATTTTAATGGAGATGAAATTAAATTAATACTATCAGCTTCTTTTTAATGCAGTTCACATTTTCAAAGTTTATTTTAAACTAGGTTGAGGTCTGTAAAATCCAGTGCTTTGAAATGGTCTGGGGTTTCAGGGTTAATTTCCATATTAATTTAAGCTATAAACATGGTTAGGAAGTAAATCTACTGCCAAAAAATATATATAAATGCATTCGGAAATCAAAGGTGCATTTGGGGTTATCAATGGATGTAGGTTTCTATGCCAAAGAAGCCCTCAATTAATATAAGGGGATGTAAAACTACTCCATTTTTACTAGTTAAATTTTTATGGAGGTCAGCTTTTGAAGTTTCATGCCACCCTATTAATCAGCAATTTCCCTTTCTTAAAATCATTCTTATGACTCACTTCTTCTGAGAAGCCTTTTCTAAGCCCGCTTCAAGGAAAGCAAACTCAGAAGTAACCCTTGACCTACCGGCCCCAGAAACTCGCCCTCAGAATACCATCTCTCGGAATCGAGCATATGGAACATCCCCAAACAAAAAGTGAGCTCACCTCTGTTCACCAGTGTCTTTGCTCTGAGCTGGGCAGCCCTTGTCCAGCCAGGCTCTTCAGCCTTGAGTCAATCAATAATGCCTGACATTTTTAATTTTTGAGCATATACAGTGTGTAGGGCACTGTCCTGACACCTTTTGGTAGATTATCTCAGTTCTATGAGGTCAATCTCTGTTTAGCTCCATCTTACACATAAAGAAACCGAAGACCAGAGAGGTTAAATAACTGCCCAAGGCCACACAGCAGCTAAGTGGACAGCTAGGCAGACCACCTCCAGGCTGTTCTCTTAGTCACTCCACTCTACTACAATGAGCTGAGCAATCTCTGAATTTAATGTTTTTAGTGTTTGGAAGTCTGGAAAGATATCTGCAAAGAAGAGGAACAAAGAGAAGATTGGAAGGAGCCAGGTGGACCTGCCTTCACTCATACAGTGAAACTCCAGTCTTGGAAGGGAGAAATGGGAGATAGCAAGAGAGTCCCCCAGGAGAGCCACATACACCCAGGCTACGCAGTGGGAAGTGAACTGCACCTGCTACATCTACCGAACTGCCATCTCTACATCCATCTCCCTTTCTTCCTCCCGTGCCCTTTGCTGCCTCCTCCCAGAATCCCTGTTGACACAGCCTCTGCCCTCAAGCCTGAGCCTTACCTGCCTCCCTAGCCTCAGCCCCCGAAGCTTAACATACCCTGCAGCATGTCCTAGGCACAATCAACTATAATCAGCCTCTAGCCCTATAACAGATGGAGCTCTTGTGATTTCCTGCAGCTGTGCCAGTTGTTGAGGATGCCAGCAGCTGAATCCCTTCATGGAAGACGCTGAGAGAGACAGTATAGTGGCGGAAAGGATGTGACTTTTGCAGTCAGATCAGTACTCAAATTGAGATCTCAACTTACCAGCTACTTGACTTGACATGCCCTCCTTGAGACACCATTTCTTTATTGCCCGCTTCAAGGAAATAATAAAATGAAAATAATAAAACCTACCTCTTGGGGCTAAGTGTGGATCAGCATGATGCACTTGGAAAGTAGCTGGAATGAATATTTCTTGTTTTCCTTGTCCTGCATCCTGTCCTCTTTCTATGACAATGCCTTGGCTTTTCTGTGGGGGACCACTGCCCCCCTCTTGGTCAATGTGGTCTGATTAGGTGACTCTACTTTTCCTCTAAGGTGGAAGGATGGCTTAGCCAAATCAGGCCCAGTAGAATCTCAGTGATTGGTTCAGTGATGAGCACTTGACCAAGTCTGTGCCAATGAGAATTGGCCTTAGAACTTTTCCTGGTACCATTGGGATAGAAGCCTCCTGTTCCCTGGAGCAGCCCTGTGGCTGAAATATGAGCCAAGAGCTGTGGCAGCTATCTTGCCACAACAATGGAAGGGGAGCTTTCTTAGAATGATTTCAACATTGAAGAAAATGGGGCTGAGGGAGGGAGAGAGCAAGGCCCTAGACAACTTGGGATACCTGGAATCAGCTGTAACAATTTGATCAACTCCCACTTTTCAGATGCCAGAGGTGATACATTTTCTCATTGGCTTTTTTCACTGTGAGATGGCTACTGTTATGAGCTAAAATGTGTGTCCCTCTTCCTCAACAAATTCACGTGTTAAAGCCCTAATGTCCAGTACACGGAACGTGACTGTATTTGGAGATAGGTCCTTTAAGGAGGGGATGAGGTTGTTGACATAGGCTATTAGGGTGTGCCCTAATCCAATCTGACTGGTGTCCTTATAAAGAGAGGAAATTAGATGCACACACAGCAGAGAGTTGCACAAATATACAATGCAAGGACGCAGTGAGAAGGCAGCCGTATGCAAGCTAAGGAGGCCTCAGAAGAAACCAAACCCACCAATGCCTTGATCTTGGACTTTTAGCCTCCAGTACTGTGACAAAATAAATTTCTGTTGCTTAAACCACCCAGTCTGTGGTAATTTGCTATGGCAGCTAGTAACTAACACAGCTACCAAAGGACACTTGACTAATACGCTTTCTTTTCCTGCAATCTATAGGAGAACTATAAATGGCCACTTTTCAATGTTGGATAGGAATACACCAAGGGTTTCGGAGATGGGAGAGAATAGAGTGCTGAAGTAGTCAGACAGGGCTTCGTGGCAGGTGAGTGGGGGTAAAACCCAGGCTGGGCTTTAACAAATCAGTAGAGAAGATAAAGGCATCTAAGTAGAAGGAACGACCCAGGTGGGAAATAGGATAACTAAGCCAACTGACCCAGCCAGAGAGTGGCTGAGAGAGAAAAGGAATACTGGATAAACGTTGAAGGGCCAAATTATGGAAAGTCTTCTCAAGTCCACACTGGGGAGTTTGAAATGTATATTGTAAAGGACAAGAATTCATTGTTGGTCTTGGGGCAAGGGAGTCACAACTTGAAGGTGGTGTTTAAGGAAGCTTAGCTGCCTCCAGAGATGGGGAGAGAGCAAAGTCAGGGAAACCATCTCTGAAACATTGGATTCCTATCAGGTTCCCACTGGGAGATGGGGAGGAGATGACCCACCAGTCTACTTGAGACAAGGTCCTCCTTCCGAGCAAAGGAGCAGTCTCAGTGGGTGTTGGGGAGGCTGATGGGAGGCTTTGAGGTTAGATTTGGTGACAGCTTTAGTTTATTAATGTTCTCTGCCCCTCCCCCAAGGAACACAGCTGGATCACAGCTGGATGCCATCATCATTGTGAAGGGGATCCAGCTAACCCACTCCACCACTGCTGTCCCACCTCTAACATCCATCTCTGTCACAGCTTCCCAGTTCCACTAACCCCCATGGCCTTTTGCCTTATGCAGACATTCAGATCTTACGATCCCAGCAAAACACTGGTAGGTCCAAAGCACCCTCCAAGCCCAGCCTCCATCCTGGGAGAGGAATAAAGTCACCTTCTTTCTACCCTCTCAGAGCCTTCCACGATGGCAAATCCACAGAAACCAGTACTAGAGGCCCTTTCATCCTTTCATCCAATAAGTATTTGCATATATTATGTGCCAAGCACTGTGGTAGGCATGGAAGATGCAATTAAGAAATTAAAGTAAGACTCAAGTGGATTTCCACAGCAATTAAGATATTATGGAATTGTCACAAGGACAAGCAAATAGACCAATGGAACAAGAGAGTCCAGAAACAGACCCACACATATATGGCCTATTAATTTACAACAAAAGTGACATTGTAGAGCAGTGGGATAAGGATGGTCTTCTGAATAAATGGTGCAGGGTCAACTCAATATCAATAAGAAAGGTAAAAAGAAAATAAGATGATCCCTACCTTATGCCATATACAAAAATCAATTCCTAGTGGACTATAGATCTATAAAGAAAAACAGAACAATAAAGCTTCTAGAAGATAAGGCAAAAGCACTGCCCATAAAGGAAGAGATAGATAAATTTAACTTCATTAAAATTAAGAATTTCAGTCCATCAAAAGACACTATCAAGAGAATCAAAAGCAAGCAACATAATAAGAGAAGATTATTTGACAAACACATAACCAGCATAGGATTTGTGTTCGGAATACATAACTCCCAAAGATTAGTTGTTTTTTTTTAAAGGCAAACACACACATAAAAATGGGCAAGAGATTTGAATTGGCACTTCAAAAAGGAGATTCCAAAGAGCCAGTAGACATATGAAAATGTTGACCTCATTACTAATTGGGGAGATGCAAATTAAGGTCAGAATGAATTACCTTAAAAATCTGTCAATCCCCAGTGTCAGTGAGCTGTGAAGAAACAGTTAATGTCAGACGCTTCTTGTGGGAAGGTAAATTATAAAACATAGAAATATACTTTGACCCAGAAAGACCACTCCTAGGTTTCTCTCCAAGAGAAAGAACTATGTGTACAGGAAGACCAAGAGACATGGAAAACAATGTTGATAGTAGTACTCTTCATAATAAACAAAAGCGAAAGATTACCCGAATGTCCGTCAACGATAGATTGCATAAATACATTTGGTATGCTCCCACGATGGAGTGCTATACTGGATTAGGCCATTCTTGCATTACTATAAAGAAACACCTGAAACCGGGTAATTTATAAAGAAAAGAGGTTTAACTGGCTCATGGTTCCACAGGCTGTACAGAAAGCATGATACTGGCCATCTGCTTGGCTTCTGGGGAAGCCTCAGGAACCTTACAGTCATGGCGGAAGGTGAAGGGGGAGCATGCATGTCACATGGCAAAAGCAGGAGCAAGAGAGTGAGTGGGAAGGTGCTACAAACTTTTAAACCACCAGATCTTACAAGAACTTACGCATTATCATGAGATCAGTGCCAAAGGGATGGTGCCAAACCATTTATGAGAAACACCCTCATGATCCAACCACCTCCCATCAGGCTCCACCTCCAATATTGTGGATTATATTTCAATATGAGATTTGAATCATTCATTGCTCAATTAAACTCCTTTAAATTTAATCCAGCCCAGATGAAGTTTTTCTTTTAATAATGTATATGTGCTATACTTTATAATATTGTTAAAATATTATACACACATCCAAAGTATATCATATACCAAAATGAAAATACACAAATTACAGCTACATGTCACGCATGGATAAATCTCACAAATCTAAGCAATAGATAGAACTAACTGTAGGGCTAGAGTTCATGGGAGCTGTTCCTGGAAGGGAAGAAGAGGGATAAGAATTGACAGGGGATCTGGGAGAATTTTCTGGAATGCTGGCAATGTCTGGGTAATGAATACACAGGTGTTTTGTTGTATAATAATCCACTGCACTTTATACTGTATGTGCAGTTTTATGATGTTAAAGTAAACTAAAAATGGCCTGAGAAGGACTCCGTACTTCTATATTTGAGTCCTTGTGGATGAACCGCAACCTAACTTAATAGGTAGACAGGATTGAAAACCTAATTTAGGAGTATGCACCTGTAACAACAGCTGAGTCTTGGCCAATCCCAGCAGCCATACTTCAACCACTCATACACTGCTGAGTGTTCAAACTGTGTCCAAATAAGGCAAATGCCAACCTGTAACCAATCCAGCTGTTTCTGTACCTCACATCTGATTTCTGTACGTCACTTCCCTTATTTTGATCTATAAATTTGTTCTGACCAGGAGGCATCCCTGGAGTCTCTCTGAATCTGCTGTGATTCTGGGGGCTACCCGAATCACAAATCATTCGTTGCTCAATTAAACTCCTTTAAATTTAATCCAGCCCAGATGAAGTTTTTCTTTTAATAATGTATATGTGCTATACTTTATAATATTTTTAAAATCAACAAAAATTATGGTGTATGCCATCGACCAGTTAAGAGCTTTTTGGGGAAAAAAGAGAAAAGAAAACAGGCATTCATGACACAATGAAATCAATGCCATGATGAGCCTGACCCAGCTCTGCCCCAATCTAGTCATGTGGTAGCAAGTGACTTAAACTCTCTCAGCCTTCTTTTCTTCTTGCATAAAATGGGAATGATAACCATACCTGCCTCATGGGGCTGTGAGAATTAAATGAGGTAACAGAAGTAATACAGCTAGAATATACTTTGTATATGGTAATCAATCAATATTTTTGTTAGCTATTACTATCATCATTATTAGTACCACCACTACTAGTACTATCACTAAGAGTACCATCATTACTAGTATCACCTCCATTAGTACTACCACCACCAGTAGTACCACTTTCACCACAACTACCACAAGAACTCAAGGAGGAGAGAGTGGAGTTCCCTGCATCTCTTACATCTGCTCTTTACCACTCTCCAGCCAGCTGGTGTCCCTGGGAAGATGGAAGAGGAAACCATTGAGTTACTTTCCCCTCTCTTCCCCCAGGGTCCTCAAATCAGCCATAGCAATCAATTCTCAATTCTCAATCACTTCTCACATTTTGCTCAAAACCTGGCAAAGGAAACACTAGAGCCACTACTAATGCCCAGGTTCTCTTACCATGCCAGTGCCCTATATACAGCAGGTGCTCACTATATGCTTATTGAATGCATGTAGACTAAGGGGATAAGGATAAGTGAGAAAGTGGGTGAGTGAGCAGAGCCAACTGAGTAGCACGAAGGTACCCCGTGTGTTATCAACAACCATCAACAGAAACAGAGGCACCGGCTGTCCTTGAGCCTTCTCCTTTTCTATCCTCGTGGCCAGATTCCTGGCTCTTCTCTGCTTCTCATCCTGCTCAAACCTCCTGGCCACCCAGACTAGAGGCCACGCAGTGATCTGCTGAGCCACCTACTGCTCAGATGGCAATGTAACAGAGTCACTATTTATCTTTGTTACTGCTGCGAATGTCCAAGAAAAAACAGCCTCAAAAATCACGTCTGTTAGGATAACCTATTGATTTGTGTCACGTTTCTCCCAATCCCCATTTTATTGTTGTTCAAGACGGGGTCAGGGTAGGTCAAAAATAACTCTTTCCAGTGGAGGCAACAGACTGAGAAATTATAACAGGAATTTAAAATTCTCTAAAAGACATGGGCCAGGGAGGCAATGGAAGAGTGAAGTGTCCCAACCCCAAATTAGAGACTGTGGGAGGGAGGGTCCGAATGAGGTCTGCAACAGACAAGCTTAGGGAAAAAAAGGAAAAATTAGGAAGATAGAATGGATTTGCATCTTAGGATCAACACCCAGTACAAGCTTTTAGAAGATGTTTAAAACTTAGTTTTTCATACTGGCCAAACCAGTTTGCTGAATATAGTCTAAGTGTTAGCCAGCGATCCTATGATCAAGGAAGAGGTAGGTACTTCATTAAAATTAAGAACTTCAGTCCATTAAAGTTGTAGCTCTCTATGTTTAGAGCCAGGAAAGTCCACTCATTTGCCAAATCCTTCATCTATAGTAGGGGTCAGCTGTATCCAACTGCAACCAAATCCAACCACTGGCTGTTTTGTAAATAAACTTTTATTGGAACTCAGTCATGCCCATTTATTTACGCATTTATCTATGGCTGTTTTGCTACAATGGTAGAGTTGAGTTGTGGTGACAAGGGAAAATATGATCTGCGAAGCCTTAAATATTTACTATCTGGCTGTTACAGAAAAGTTTGCTGATCCATGGTCTATAGGATCTTAGTAAATTCTCACAACCTCATTTTACATAAGGAAGGTTTAACTCATAAGGGTTAAATAAACTTGGTCCAGATCAGGTTCAAGGATGGTATTGAGATTGGAATACATGTCTGCCTGATGCAAAAATTTTCCCTGAGATATGTGCTACTTTCCATAGGAGAAGATATTATGATCACTCTTAATAATATTACCTACAAAAGTCAAACACCTATACAAATCAAGTCTATACCAGTCAAATTTGGCCCAAAGGCTGTCCAAACCCTACTGTTTAGCCAAAAAGTCATTCTCTTGAGAAGTTTTTGAGGTGAAGATACCATCTTAGGTTTAGAACTAATTTGGTTCTACTGAGATTTCAGGGCAATGCCATTCATCATAAAGTTAACTTACCATCCATTTCATCTTGAGAACTACTTGCTCCTTAGCTTTGACCAACAATGACCAGTTGGATGAGAAACAAATACAAACTCTCTTATTGGAAGCTAAGACGAGGCATGAAAAAGCAATGCCAAGGCACAATCTATAGCAATTTGAGATAAAACCCAAGGATTCTATGGCTTTGTCTTTCATCTTCGCTCCGTTTCCTGGCAATAGAGTCATTCCCTAAGACACTGGGCAAGGCTGATACAATACTCAGGGTGAGGGAGGTGGGAAGTTGTAGAAATATTCGGAATGCAGTACTCTCCAAAGTGTCTCTGATTCTTGTGTCACTCACGGGAAAAACTCACTGTGATCAGAATGAAAAGAGGAAATACGCTAATGCTTGATTTCAGGAGAAAATAGTCACTACATAAGATAGGGTGAAGAGACAAATACAGAGGGACTTGGAAAGGACATGATATCAGCATCTCTAGCGGGATTGTTTAAGGACAATTAGAGGGACGCTTCATAGAAATGTGATTTTCAAGCAGCTACTAGTTCCCTGGGACTCCAATGTAAGACCTTGGCCCCAGGTGCCTTGTAGATCTGTAGTTTTGGAGTGATATTGTACCGCATTGTGAGAAGCCTGACAGCAGCATGGTCATGAAGCTTGAAAAGAATGATGCCTGGGAATTGCAGAAGGATCTCAAAAGGTAAAGAGTAAAACAACCATGAGGGCATTTCATTGGATGATGTGGAATAAAGTCCACAAAGCAAATGACGGTCAGCTCCCCATCACTGGCAACCCTAATTCTGAAGCAAAATAACTTTAGGAATGTGACTCTTCCAGAGTCAACCTGGGGACCCCAGTAGATACCAATCTTACCTACCTTTGAAGTAGAATGCCCCAGGTTAAACCAGCCTTTTTTCAGCTGACCCAAACTTCTTGGCTGTCTTCCTACAACTCAATTCTTCCCTCAGATGATCCTGGAGCCAGGCTTCTCTTCCCACCTCCTATTGAGCTTGACTGTGTGCACACCCCATCTTCCCCATGCAGCTACCCCAACACAGGATCACTTGCTGGAGAGCAGCACTGGCTGCAGACACAAGATCAGTTCCCAGGTTCACCTCTGCCCCTATTGCAACCCCAGAGAAAGTTTAGTTACAGCAGTGGGAAAGCCAGGAAGACCCAGACATGGGCAAAGGCATGACACTGATTAAAAACACACAAGGAAAGATACAGGGATGAGATACTGAAAACACCATTGAAAACAGTCTCAATTTACTTTGTTTCTTCAAACTTCCAACCTTGCTACCGAAAGGGAAATGAGAAAAACAAACCAAACACACATTCAAGATGGAAAATGATACACATCTTTCATCTCAAACCTAACCCTGTTTTTGCTCCCCCTCGAGACATCTCTTTCTAATGGAAGAAATTAAACCCCTTGAGTCTTTAAATGCTGCTAGGGGTGAGCACATTCAGGTCAGAAGCAGCGCTGGTCCCAGGCAGAGGCACCTCAGGAGTTAACCAGGGGTATTTATTTACAGGTTAAAGAGGCAAGCTCCAGAGTGAACGGCTGGGTTGAGGCGATGCTGAGCGTGAGCTAACAAGACGCTCTCTCTAGTGGCATTCTGGGCGATTACTCCCGAGCACCCAGCCATACCAAAATCAATAAACAATTTCAGCGCAGCCCAGGGAACTTTGCCACACTTAATAAAAGTCTCCAGCTGCAGTTACGGCTTCATTTCACCTTAACGTCTTCTTTAACTGTCCCTTCTTTTCAAGATCAATTAGAGGTACATGCAAAGAGAATAAAGAAATACACATGAAGGTGCACACACACAAACACACACACCAGAAGCAAACAAGGTCAAAACTAGCTATGTGCACCAGTGGGCTCTCCCCTCTCCACTCATAATTTCTACTTTAAGATGACCCACAGTCAGTCAGTCTGTGGGGTGCAGTTGGGTTTGCAGAGAAAGGAGGGAGGTGAGGGATTAGTCCACATTGCCCAAGTACAGATGACTACTCCCAATATGAAAGGCACCCTTACTAGGTTTCCAAGGATCTCTTCCTCTCCGGAAAGCACCCATGATTTTTTGCTTTTGGCTATTTCCTTACTCCCTAGAATATCCACTTAAGAATAGATCAAAATAGGGAGAGAAATGAGGCCAAAATGTGTTCATGTTATTGTTAATGCCTTCAGTTGAAGAGTTGAGAGGCATTGCTTGGGGTAGGCAGGCTGGAGGGAAAAGAAGAGACACAATTCAACCTGTTAGCTAAAGCGATGTGTAGTTCTGGGTTGTTTGTGTGTTTCGTTGTCTCAGATCCCTTAGAAACCCACCAGAACATTGGGTCTGGAACTGGGACTAGCACTTGCCTAACTGAGCAGTCATCAGCCATTTTCCAGCCTTGATTGAATATATGACAAATATAAATGAAAATCTATTTGATTTTTTAATAAATGGTCCCAGTGTGTGTTACAGCCTCTACATTTGAAAGTTCATTCTATATGCACATCTCTATGTGCACAAACCCTGCCCTCTCACTTTAGAAAATTACCGAACTCTGGAAGATGAACTGCTCACCCTTTTAGGAAGTCAATAACACTAATTAATTCATCAACTTTCTTGGATTCTTTGCCAGTAAATAGTGTGGTCAGAAACAAGTAGAAAGCTCCATCTGCAAGAAGCACAAAGGTGGCTAGGCACGGTGGCTCACGCCTGTAATCCCAGCACTTTGGGAGGCCGAGGGGGGCAGATTACTTGAGATCAGGAGTTCGAGACCAGCCTGGCCAACGTGGTGAAACCCCATCTCTACTGAAAATACAAAATTTAGCCATGCGTGGTGGTGGGCGCCTGTAGTCCCAGCTACTCAGGAGGCTGAGGCAGGAGAATTGCTTGAACCCAGGAGATGGAGATTGCAGTGAGCCGAGATCATGCCATTGCATTCCAGTCTGGGCGACAGAGCAAGACTCCATCTCAAAAAAAATTTTTTTTTAAAGCACAAAGGTAAAGACCTTCTGTGAACAAACACACTTTACCAAAACAGAAGTCACTCAGATGACAGGAAGAGATATGATATTAGGATATTTGAGTGAAAATGGAAATGGTGATGTCCCCTCCCCTTCCTTCCCCCTTTTCCAAGTGTCACCAGCTCTAGAACAGTGAGCTCCAAAAGCAGGTCTTGGGAGCCGCCTTCCTTCGGGTGGAAAAGGCCTTCAGGAGGAGACACTGGCTCTGATTGCATAATTGCGGCTCCTCCCTTTCCCTGCATTCCAAAGGCACCCTTCCCATTGGACAGACGAAATAAGCGTGCGGAGAGTAAGGGGAAGCCTTTTACCAGGGGCCTTAGTCTGAGAGTCCTCTCTGCTTCCAGACCCATCAGTTCCTTGGCCCTGACTCTCTGAGCTACAGTTGTTCTCCAGTTTTCCAAGGACTTGACTCCAGTCACCGTGGCAGCTGCATCCTCTACTCAATTTGCCACCTTCTTTCTCCAACTCTAAACATTCTCATTCCCATCTGCCTTTCCCAGCAGACTCTTCAATCTTACCAAGTATATCTTCCATCAAGCTTTGGAACATCCCAGGGCATTTGGGAGGACAGAAGTCCTTAGAGAAGTAATTATAGCAAAGTTCCCAAGTCCTTCTGCCAGCCTAGAAAGTGGCTTTGTTTAAAAGATCCATTTATATGGGGTAGAAGGAATAATTGTGAGGTATTTGGCAACTTTGAATGCCATTATAAGAGGTTGGAATGCTAAAAATCAGAGTTTGGTAGAACACCACAGAAATAAAGCCGCTGTTCTAAATTTGTTCATTTTTATTTCAAGACCAAACTAGACATGTCAACAAGTCAATCATAGAGTTTCCCATACACTAGGCATCTCTTCAGATTCCGATGCTTTTATTGCTCACTCGGCATGACAAGTCCGTGACCAAGTTAACGCATTAGGCAGGAAATCCTAAAGCTACCAGTAGCTAACATAGAACAAGCCACAGGTACACCTACCTTTCTAAAACTCAGTCAATAAACACATTTGTAAAAATATTCCACAAAACGAAGACTGATCTGCAGCTTCCAGCAGAAAAACACAACTACAAAGGTGTGTGTTCTTATGCTTTCCTCATGCCTCTATCCTATTTAGTATTTTCATGGTGAGCATTCTGTCCTTTGATATCCTACAGGAGCTCAGGATGTGTAACGATCTTTATACGCAACCTTCACAAGCAGAGAAACACTCGTTTAAAAAATAATCAACTGAGAATCTGGTTAGAGTAAGGCTTAGCTATTGAGGACTAAGAAAGGCAAAGTGCAGATTAGTACAAAATACATTAGCTGGCTGAAAATGGGAGGTAGTTGGACACCTGGGTGTCTGAAGACCTCCTTTATTTTGAGAAATACATAAGACTTGCAGGACAGCAAACCTTCAAGTGGTGATTCAAATGGTCTAATTCACCAAATTCACAAATGACAAGATCTATTCTTTGTATGTTTTCTGATCTCTCTATGGTTCTGTATATCACACAGAGCTTTGAAATATATATTTGGAACCACACAACATACATAGAAACTGACTTCAGCTATAAGTCAATTCCTGGCTTACTCATTACTTTTTTAAGGAAATTATCTGAAAATTAAGTGGAAATCAGTCACAAGATATGATTAAAAATCATTTCGTGATCAAAGAAAAGACTAGAAATAATCAGACAATGGGCTGACCTGCCCAACCCAGGCTACCTCCAACACCCACCATCATCCCCCACCATAACATATGTCATATACCACATAGCAATTGATCACTGCACACCCTCCTCTCAACTAAACCCCCTCAGCGGCTATTACTTGGGGCTCTGTATTGCCAAGACTAGTACTTCATTCTGTGGTTACTCCTCCAGGGCATGCCCTATTAACTCATCCCATCCATCCCAAGACCTGCAGGAAGATTGAAACATTTGCACTGAAGGCATTAGGAGCTTGACTCATGACATTCTATTAGTGAGGGACTCTATTTCTCAATGTCCTACTGTTGAGCTGTGTTGACTGTCTGTTTGGGCCAAGAAGTAGCATGAGTCCTTTCTTGGTTTTTCAGGGCAAATGATGAGCAACTACAAGGACTTTTTTTTTCTTCCATATGACTAAGAGGTTCATGCTAGTAACCTCCTGAGAAGGTTAAGGATTACTGAAATCTATATTCATAAGCTTGCATTAGCACATTCCCAGAGTTCACTAGGAACTTCTACTCTGGGGTCTCCAAAGCCATCTGGCATCTGTGCAGTCCTTTGTCAAAAGGCACAGCCACTCCTGAACGTGCTTGCTCAAAGGCAGGATTCCCCCAGCTTTCCAAAAGAACAGTGCACCAGTGTCTTAGAGTCAGTCAGGTTTTCAATCATTGTCATTTTTCCCTTTGAATTGTGAGTTACTGTTGGTTTGGCTTCAAAAATATCAACTTAGTTTGTTATGAATCCTGTAATGTCTTCTGATGCCTACTTGCAGATCTGCGTGGTAGGATTTCTAAGCATTTCTCCAATTACTTGACTTAAAGACCTGTATTTTTGCTATTCAAATGGTAATCATTCACACCCCTCATGGTAAAAGATATATTCATGACCCTCTCATCACCATCACCCTCAACACACACACACACACACACACACACACACACACACACACACACACACACACACAAAATTTCCTTATACAGAGACCCTGGATTGCAATCACTGAGCTCTTTTTTTCCATTAGAAACTGTGAACAGTAGGTGATTAGCCAAAGTCATGGATTCTAGACCTTTCCACAAACACACGGGGTTCTGGGACATCAACATTTAATGGCAGAGATATAACATCTGTGGGAAATTATATATTTCTTGGTGGCATCAAATTTTCCCATGAAGTCAATCAAGATTAAAGAAAATTGCAGTACACATTTTAGAGTCCTCCTGTGATTAAAAAAAATCCCCAATACTGTAATGTTTTCTTTTATAGAAATTCTGAAAGTTGTTCCAGTCTTGTGAGATGGTTCACAGAAGAGCTGCGCCCATATCATGTGCAGCCCAAGTCCCTTCTAAAGGTTGAATGAGGAAAAAGCGTGCAGGAAAAGGTAGTTTGTTGAAAACTAAATGATCTAAGAAAATCAATATTGAATCTAAGAGCCTTAGCCTGGCAGTTGTACTGGACAATCCTCTCTCCAAAAGTCTTGTTCTCTGCACCAAGCATTCTAACAGGCTCATCTCTCCCCCATTCTCCATGAAGAAGGATGATCTCTTTCTTCAGTAACACCCTTTCCTTACAAAGGCCTGCTTCTATTTTGTCAACTACCACAAGAAAGACGTAAGTTGGAGCAACTTCCAGAATTCAGACCAAAGGCAACTGAAATTCACCTGCAGATGAGCCAAATCTCAGATGGGAATGGAGGTCCCCAGCCATTCCCCTACCAACTTCACACCTTTAAACCCAAGCATAGCCTGTTTGATTGTTGACTAGGGTTGTTGTTATATTTGAGCTATTATACACAACACAGGGATTTATTTATATATGTGCATACATACATGCATGCATTTACAAACACATATACATGTGTATATATGTACACTCTTTGTTACATCCTTTGTCAAGTACTCACTATGTGCAAAGTATTTTCTTAGGGTAAAAAGAGACAAGAGGGTAAGAATTGTGAGGGTGTGTGTGTAGAAATACAAAGATGAATAAAAAGGCAACACCTGAAAAATCATTTGGCAATATGCATACCAAAACTGAACAAATGCCTAGCCTATGACCCATCAATCCAGCCCCTTGCTCTGTGTACATAAACTCACCAAAAGAATGCACAAGAGCATTCCTAGCAACACTATTTGTAATAGCCCCAAACTGGAAACAAACAGTTCATCAACGTTAGACAGAACATCTAATTGTGGTATATTTATGCAATAGAAGAGTGTGTCTCAATGAGAATGAGCAAATTACAGACACATACAACAGACTGGGCGAATCTCACAGACATGATAATGAGCTAAAGAAGCCAGACCAAAAGAGTACACGCCGTGGTGGTTCCATTAGCATGAAGTTTAAAAACAGGCAAACCTGATCTATGTCTTTATAAGTACTGAGAGTGGTTACCCTTGGAAGGGGATAGTGACTAAAAGCAGGGCAGGTAGAAGAATGGCTTTTGTGTGCTGGTAATGTTCTATTTCTTGATCTGGGTGCTATTTATATATTTGTGCTGCTTTGTGAACATTCACCAAACCAAAACTCGAAGGTTACGTATTTTTCAGTATGTACAACTTACTTCAATCAAAATACAATCACTATCCTTCAGATTATAACTGGATACAAAGAAAAATGAGCACGAGGATAACTTTAATGAATCTAAAAACTATCACTAGGGTTTTTAGCGAATTAGAAGCCTTTCAGCTTCAAGTAACGCAAAATCAACTTAACTGGCTTAATCTAGAACAGCTAAGAAAGGGCTTCACATACTGTGAAGTCCAGGGCAATAACAGGATTGACTAATTCATGGTCCAACAAAATCACAAAGAACTCTGGTTCTTTTTTTTGAGATGGAGTCTCGCTCTATCGCCCAGGCTGGAGTACAGTGGTGCAGTCTCAGCTCACTGCAACCTCCTCCTCCCGAGTTCAAGTGATTCTCCTGCCTCAGCCTCCTGAGTAGCTGGGATTACAGGCATGTGCCACCACGCCCAGCTAATTTATATATATATTTTTTTAAATAGAGATGGGGTTTCACCATGTTGGCCAGGCTGGTCTCAAACTCCTGACCTCATGATCCACTCGCCTCGGTCTCCAAAGTGCTGAGATTACAGGTGTGAGCCACAGCACCTGGCCAAGAACTCTGGTTCTTTCTATCTTCTGCTCATCCATCCACCCATCCTTGGGCTCCCTTTGATTTAGAAGGTGGCTTCCATGATTCTAAAAATCATATCTATGCAGATAATATTCAGCAGTACTCTTTCTTCCATAATATCTTTCTAAAAGCCTTTCCCAGAATGCTATGCTCTTGTCTAGCAGACATTTCATAAGTCATTGGCCAGAAATATATCACATGACCACTCCTGCACCAGTCATTGCCAAGGGAATTGGGGCCACTATGAATGACTTGAACTAAACAGGATTTGACCTGACTCAAACTAAACCAGAGCTCTGCCATAAAGAAGCAAAAGGGGAAGGGCGATTGGGTGAGCAACAAGCAGGCATACAAAGTATAATGTGGGTTTGGATGAAGAGGGGAACATCTGACTGAGAGACTCAAAAATGATGTCACGGAGAAGGTGGCTTTGGGGACAGGACCTGGAGGATGCAAGGATTTTATAAGGTGGAGATGGGACTTGGGGTATAATTTCAGGCTGGCTGGCCAAGGTGTGGAAGTCTGACTGGGGTTCAGGGCACAGCAAATACTAGTCCAGTTGGGTCTGTTCAGGGTTATATGTAGGAGCATCTTGCGGACTTAACTGTAGAGTAAGCACTTAATTTGAGGTACTAAAATGACTGAAAGCTTCTTAGAAGGAATGTCGCATGAACAGAGACTTAGCAGTGGTGGTATAAAGGTTTGTTTTATTGTAACGTATTAGTTATCAATTACCGTGTAACAAATTATCCCAACTTAGTGACTTAAAATAACAAACTTTTATTATCTCAAAGTTTCTATGGGTCAAGAATTCGGGAGTCACTTACTTGGGCCATTCTGTCTCATGGTCTTTCATGAGATTGTAGTGAAGGTGTTTTCCAGTTTTGCAGATATGACTGGGACTGAATGATCCGATTCCGAGGTGGCTCACTCTAGGGCTGCTGGTAGATCCTTGCCACATGAGTCTCACCATAGGGTTGCTTGATCTTTATTTTATTTTATTTTATTTTCTGAGACGAAGTTTTGCTCATGTTGTCTGGGCTAGAGTGCACAGTCTCAGCTCACTGCAACCTCTGCCTCCTGGGTTCAAGCAATTCTCCTGCCTCAGCCTCCTGAGTAGCTGGGATTACAGGCACCTGCCACCACGCCCAGCTAATTTTTGTATTTTTAGTAGAGATGGGGTTTCACCAGGTTGGGCAGGCTGGTCTCGAACTCCTGACCTCAGGTGATCTACCTGCCTCAGCCTCCCAAAGTGCCAGGATTACAGGCATGAGCCACTGCGCCCTGCCTTGGTTGCTTGATCTTCCTCGCAACATGGCAGATGTTTCCTCCGGAGTGAGTGATACCAGGAAGTGGAAAAAGAGGAAACTACAATGCCTTTTATGACTTCCCTTCAGAAGTGATCAAATTTTGGGTAAAATATGACTTCTGCCATATTCTGTTCATTATAAGAGAGACTCAGTAGAACCTACACTCAAGGGATAGGAAACTAAGTACCACCTTTCAAAAGGAGTAATATCAAATAATTTGTGAACATACCTTTTTTCTTCCTCAACTCCCACCAGCCCACAACCACCCCAGCCCCTGGTAACCACCATTCTACTCCATATTTTCATGAAAGCAATCCACCTAGATTCTACAGATGAATAAGTTTGTGTGGTATTTGTCTTTCTGTGCCTGGCTTATTTCACTTAACATAATATCCTCCAAGTTCATCCATGTTGTTGCAAGTGACAAGATTTCTTTCTTTTGTATGGCTGAATGGTATTTCATTGTGTATATATGCCACATTTTCTTCATCCATTAATCCTTTGATAGACACTTAGGTTAAGTCCGTACTTTGGCTATTATGAATAGTGCTGCGGTAAACATGAGAGTGCAGATATCTCTTCAACATATTGACTCCATTTCCTGTGAATATATACCCAGTAGTGAGACTGCTGGATCATATGGTAATTCTATTTTTAAGTGTTTGAGAAACTTTCATACTGTTTTCCATAATGGCTGTACTAATTTACATTCCCACCAGCAGTGTGCAGGGGTTCATATTGATAATTATCATTTTGGTAATAGCCATCCTAACAGATGTGAGGTGATATCTCATGGTTTTAATTTGTATAGACTTTGGTTACATGGTCTAGATAACCATGGTTAGTGGTTAGTGGTGATTTCTGAGATTTTAGTGCACCTGTCACCAGAGCAGTGTACACTATACCCAATATGTAGTCTTTTATCCCTCACCCCGTTCCAACCTTCCCCCTCAAGTCCCCAAAGTTATATCATTATATATATATATCATTATATCATTCTTATGCCTTTGCATTCTCATAGTTTAGCTCTCACTTATAAGTGAGAACACACAATATTTGGTTTTCCATTCCTGAGTTAATTCACTTAGAATAATGGCCTCCAGCTCCATCCAAGTTGCTGCAAAAGACATCATTTCATTCCTTTTTATGTCTGAGTAGTATTCCATAGTGTATATATACTGCATTTTCTTTATCCACTCCTTGGTTGATGGGCACTTAGGCTGGTTCCTTACCTTTGAAATTGCAAATTTTGCTTGCTATAAACACGCCTGTGCATGTGTCTTTTTCATATAATGACTTATTTTCCTTTGGGTATATACTCAGTAGTGGGATGGCTGAATTGAATGCTAGATCTACTTTTAGTTCTTTAAGGAAGCTCCACACTATTTTCGATAGTAGTTGTACTAATTTACATTCCCACCAGCAGTTTAAAAGTATTCCCTTTTTGCCACATCCATGACAACATCTATTGTTTTTTGACTTTTTAATTATGGTCATTCTTGTAGGAGTAAGGTGGTATCTCATTGTGGTTTTAATTCTCATCTCCCTAGTGAAGAGTGATGTTGAACATTTTTTCATATAGTTGTTGGCTGTTTGTATATCTTCTTTTGAGAAATGTATTCATGTCCTTTGCCCACTTTTTGATGGGATGATTTGGGAGGGGTTTTGGTGATTTGAGTTCGTTGTAGATTTCAGATACTAGTCCTTTTTCGGATTAATAGTTTGTGAATATTTTCTCCCACTCTGTGTGTTGTTCATTTACACTGCTAATTATTTCTTTTGCTGTGCACAAGCTTTTTAGCTTAGTTTGGTCCCATTTATTTATTTTTAATTTTTGTTGCACTTGCTTTTAGGGGGTTAGCCATGAATTTTTTGCCTAAGCCAATGTCCAAAAGAGTTTTTCTGATGTTATAACCTAGAATTTTTATGGTCTCGGGTCTTAGATTTAAGTCTTTGATCCATCCTGAGTTGATTTTTCTATAAGGTGAGAGATGGGAATCCAGTTTCATTCTTCTACATGTGGCTTGCCCGTTTTCCCAGCACCCTTTATTGAATAGGGTGTCCTTTCCCCAGTGTATGTTTTTGTATGCTTTGTCAAAGATCCGTTGTAGATAAGTATTTGGCTTTATTTCTGGGCTCTCTATTCTGTTCCATTTGTCTATATGCCTATTTTTATTCCAGCACCATGCTGTTTTGGTAACTATAGCCTTGTAGTATAATTTCACATCAGGTAGTATGATGCCTCCAGATTTGTTCTTTTTCCTTAGTATTACTTTGGCTATGCAGGCTCTTTTTTTGTTCCATATGAATTTTAGAATTGTTTTATCTAGTTCTGTGAAGAATGATGATATTATTTTGATGGGAATTGTATCGAATCCATAGATTGCTTTGGACAGTGTAGTCATTTTCACAATATTGATTCTGCTCATCCATGAGCATGGGATGTATTTCCATTTGTTTATATCATCTGTGATTTCAGTGTGTCATAGTTTTCCTTGTAGAGATCTTTCACTTCCTTGGTTAAGCATATTCCTAAATGAGGGGCTGGGTGTGGTGGCTCACGCCTGTAATCCCAACACTTTGGGAGGCTGAAGCAGGCAGATCACTTGAGGTCACGAGTTTGAGACCAGCCGGGGCAACATGGTGAAACCTAGTCTTTACTAAAAATACAAAAATTAGCCAGGTGTGGTGGCGCATGCCTGTAGTCCAGCTACTCAGGAGGCTGAGGCATGAGAATCACTTGAATCCAGGAGGTGGAGGTTGCAGTGAGCTGAGATTGTGCCACTGCACTCCAGCAGTGTCTCAACAGAGTCTCAACTCTGTCTCAGCAGAGTCTCGTTCTCTTGCCCAGGCTGGAGTGCAGTGGCACAATACATATTAAAAATTAAAAATATATATATAAGTTCCTAAGTATTTTAATTTTTTGCAGCTGTCATAAAAAGAGATTGCGTTCTTAACTTGGTTCTCAGCTTCGTCATTGTTGGTGTATAGCAGTGCTACTGATTTGTATACATTGATTTTGTATCCTGAGACTTTACTGAATTCATTTATCAGATCTAAGAGCTTTTTGGATGAGTCTTTAGGGTTTTTTAGGTATATGATCGTATCATTGGCGGACAGCAACAGTTTGACTTCCTGTGTTCCAATTTGGATGCCCTTTATTTCTTTCTCTTGTCTGATTGCTCTGGCTAGGACTTCCAGCACTATGTTGAATAGAAAGCGGGCCTCCTTCTCTTGTTCCAGTTCTCAGGGGGAATGCTTTCAACTTTTTATGTGAACATATTTTAAAACCACAACAGGTGGATACTGATTTTCTGCTCTCAACTTACCTGGCACGTGTAGAGCCACAGAAGACATACCAGCAAAGGTGGCAAAACACTTCTGGGAATGCCTGGTATTACGCAGCTATGAGATCTTGTTCCCTGTCCTCCCTAAACACTTTTGGGTTGGTGATGTAGCCACACTCTGGCCAAAATGGACGCTCACTAGCAAGAACTTTTAGTTTCAAGGTGAAAGAGTTGGGAAAGGAGCTTTCGCCCAGCAAATCAGATCTTCAGCCAGCCTGTACTGACATACCTGTATTTGTCACACAAGGATAATGTTTATCTCTCTAATTTTCAGAACATTATCAGGCATCTGAGAGGTACCACCTGGTTGACTGTCACACAAAGTATTTTGCCCAAATGAAAATCATGGAAAAATTCAACACTGGTCAGTATAGAATGCACATGCTCGTAAAGTCTAAATATTTGCTTCCTCTTGACTCCCATGTGAGTTGCTTAGGTAGATTTCTGGCTTGGGTTCAGAATGAAACTAAAAGTACAAAGAGCATCTTTGCCTGGCTCAGGATGTTCTCAGTTTTTAATGAGATGGGAACTCCCAAATGGACTACAACTGGTTGTCCAACCTAGGATGGTTTAAGGGAAAGGAAAGGAAGTTTCTTTAGAACAGTGGTTCTCAATGATACCGAGACCAACAGCGACAGCACCACCTAGAACCCTGTTAGAAATGTAAATTCTCAGTCCCACCTGGAACTACGAAATCAGCAGCTCCAGGGTGAGGCCCAGCAATCTGTGTTTTAACAAACTTTTCTAAAATATGCTTGAGTTTGAGAAACACTGCTTCAAAAAAAAAAGTCCTACACACAGCTCATTGCATGTAATTTAATAATGACTCAGTGAAGTAGCTGGGCTGGATACTTTCACTTATTATTGTTCATGCATAAACACACCAGCACAGAAACTGCACAGAGAGATCAGGACACAGGACACACATAGCACAATGAATGGCATAGACAACCATTCATAGGTTAAGTACCAAAGCCCAAACCCCCTGACCCCTGAGAGTGGAAAATGTCTAGTGTCCTTTCAAGAAGGGTAAGGGCTGGGCACAGTGGCTCATGCCTGTAATCCCAGCTCTTTGGGAGGCCAAGGCAGGCAGATCTGTTGAGCCCATGAGTTCGAGACCAGCCTGGGCAACATGGTGAAACCCCATCTGTACAAAAAATACAAAAATTAGCCGGGCATGGTGGCACACTCCTATAGTCCCAGCTACTTGGGAGGCTGAGATGGATCACTTGAACCTGGGAGGTAGAGGCTGCAGTGAGCACCACTGCATTCCAGCCTGGGTGACACAGTGAGTCCCTGTCTCAGAAAAAAAGAAAGAAGGGTAAGGAAGAGAATGGGAAAGGGGAGAGACAGAGTAGAGAAATAGGAGAAGGAGGAGGAAGAAAAATGATAAAATACAGTGTATTTTCAAACACGATTTCATGAGACACACAGTCTTTCTAAAGACAATCAGAATTCAAATGCCAGTGATCTTCACAGGAATCTTAATAAGAAAGTTAAAAATTTTTAATAATTGTATGGCTCATGAAACTCTTCATGACTGAGGGTGTTGCTCACATCCTTAAAAGGATAAACATCCCACTAGAGATGCATCTGGCACTTCAGAACTTTCTCCCAAACAGCTCGTTTGCTTTTATCTCGTGAAGGGAACACTGTGAAGGGAATTGTTGATTATGTTTCCTTCTTCCAGAAAACGCAGACTCAAATTAGCAAGTGAACATCAATCAGCCTTTGGTATGAGAGCCTCACATGGCTTTGCCTCATGTTTCCTGCCTTTATTTCCCCTGCCTGGGTGTCCTCCTTTGCTGCACTGTTTTTGTTTTTGTCAGATATTTCAAATCCTTTTAGGAATGAGGCTGACAATAAGGAAATACATTTAAAAGTGGGGGAGAAAAGAGAAAGGCTCTCTCCCCAAGCAAACTCGAAACCTGGGAGGAAGGGCAGTCAAGGCATGACAGCCATGGGTCCAGTTAGGTGGAGAAGCCCAAGGGGGCTGGCCGATGCTGTGGGCAGTGGGCGCGAGGCAGCTTCTTTGCCTCTGGTGGAAGGTGGATGGGCGAGCCTGAAGGCAGGAGCAGAAAGGGGAAGGACAACTATTAGTGGCTGAAAAGCTCTTTGCTCAAGTTGTTTCCTGGGGTTAGGAAAAGGGAGTATGGAGAAGGAATTTGTGTCTTTTTTCTATTTTTTTTCAAGACGGAGTTTCGCTCTGTCGCCCAGGTTGGAGTGCAGCAGTGCAATCTCAGCTCACTGCAATCTCCACCTCTCGGGTTCAAGAGATTCCCCTGCTTCACCCTCCCGAGTAACTGGGATTACAGGTGCCCACCACCACAGCTGGCTAATTTTTGTATTTTTAGTAAAGACAGGATTTCACCACATTGGCCAGGCTGGTCTCAAACTCCTGACCTCAGGTGATCTACCTACCTCGGCCTCCCAAAGTACTAGGATTACAGACGTGAGCCACAGCACCCAGTAGAATCTGTATCTTATAGATCGGCTGATCTCTGTCTTCCTTAGCCTTCTCCCTTTGAGACTAAGTCAATATCCATACAGGATTGGTCAGCCTGATGCAGGCACTGCAGATCCAAGCATTCCTCCCTGTTGGTGTAATGCACCAGGTACAGATCCAGACCACCCTGGTTCCACTCTGCTCAGAGTTCCCAGGGAGATGGGCCAGTGGCATTAGAGCAGATGATTAGAGCACCTGTTCAGGTCTGGTGCAAAATCTGAGAAAATACTTGGTTTGATTTCCTATCTGGTTTGGAATGGGTAGAAGGGTATTTTCCTTGGATAGCTATGTTGGAGGGACTTATTTCAGCTCTAAGGTGGTCTGGTTGGACAGAACCTGGGAATCAACCACAAGCACGGGCTGTTTGGAGCTGCCCTTTCCACCAGCCAGCAGTGCCTCCCAGGAAAACTTCCATAAGCAGCTCCATCAGGACTGCAGTGCCAACCTTGACCAGTCACTTCTGAGTCCAGTTACATCCATAATGACATTTCTCCACTGCCCCCTTCATCCCCGGAGCATGACAGATGAGGGGCTTCAAGGAACAAGTCCCCGAGCTGTGATGGGAATCTGTCTTGCTCCGCTGCAGAAAGAATATATATCCCTGAACAGCTGTGAGGAATTCTTTTATTAGTCATCTGCATCTTACTGCTAGTCTTCACTTCCTCTTTTTAGAATAAAAAATGAAAACAGATTAAATGTCATATTCTGACAATGATTGTTTTCAAACACCCAGGCTAGGAAAGGAGAGGTGACAGAGAGAACACTAGAGAGAGAGAACAGAGCCATGGGCCATGGAGACAAAAAGGGAAAACTGTCCCTGCATGGGGCGGGGGGCAAAAGGGAGGGTCCCAGGGTGGACGGATCTGCACAGTGACCACATAGGCTCAGCTCAAGGCTGAATGCTTATGTTCTAAAGCTTTTTGTTGGGAGCAATTTACAACCATTCAGAAATCAGACTGGAGAAGCTATGTGGAGAGGAGAAAGTAAATTACACCATAAACAGAAATATTCACAGGGCAAAGAAAGTGCAGACAGACACCCAAAGATCATATACTCAGCGTTGTCCACATTGGAGAAGAAACTGCAGGGTCTGTTGAGAAGGTATACACCCTTTGGCGGGTCTCACATGAAGACGCTTGCCTCTCCAGAAAATCACCCTAAGGCTAGTGTGGGCAGGCTGCAAGGAGATCATGGGGGAAGGTAAGAGGAAGTGAAGTAATTGTCAGAGAATGCCACAATCAGCCTGGCTGGAAGGAGGGCCTGACCACCTCAACTAGTGCTGACGTGGGTCACAAAACCACCTCAGAAGCAAAGGATAGTGAAGTTCAACCATCTGGTCAATGACCAGAGGACTCATTCAGCTAAAAGCACAGTGTCTGATCCGGTCTTAACTAGCCTTCACGTTTGGTCGTTATATTAGTCCATTTTCACACTGTTAATAAAAACATACCCAAGACTGGGTAATTATAAAGAAAAAGAGATTTAATGGATTCACAGTTCCACATGGCTGGGGAAGACTCACAATCATGGCAGAAAGCAAAGGAGAAGCAAAGGCATGTCTTACATGGCAGCAGGCAAGAGAGCTTGTCCAGGTGAACTCCCATTTGTAAAACCATCAGATCTCATGAGACTTATTCGAGTTAAGTCTACCACAAAAATAGTATGGGGAAAACTGTCCCCATGATTCAATTATCTCCACCTGGCCCCACCCTTAACACATGGAAATTATTACAATTCGAGGTGAGATTTGGGTAGGGACACAGCCAAACCATATCAGTCATTCAATTCAATATAGTTTAGTGAATGTCTACTGTATTCATTTTTTTTTTTCTTTTCTTTTTCTTTTTTTTTTTCTTTTTTGAGATGGAGTTTCACTCTCGTTGCCCAGGCTGGAGTGCAATGGTGCGATCTTGGCTCACCGTAACTTCCACCTCCCGGGGTTCAAGCATTTCTCCTGCCTCAGCCTCCCAAGTAGCTGGGATTACAGGCATGCACCACCACACCCTGCTAATTTTGTATTTTCAGTAGAGATGCAGTTTCTCCATGTTGGCCAGGCTGGTCTCGAACTCCCGACCTCAGGTGATCTGCCAGCCTCGGCCTCCCAAAGTGCTGGGATTACAGGCATGAGCCATCACTTCCTGCCTACTTTATTCATTTTCTGTGCTGCTTAACTACCCACCACAAACTTAGCAGTTCTAAATAACACACACTCATTATCTATAGTTTCTGCAGGTCAGAAGTTTACACACAGCTTGGCTGGCTTCTCTGCTGAAGGGTTTTACCAGCTGCTATCCAGGTGACAGCTGGGGCTGCAATCTCATCAGAGGCTCAACTGATGAAAGTTCTGCTCCAAGCTTCTTCAGGTTGTTGGCAGAATTTATTTCCTTGTGGCCGTCAGACTGAGGGTTTCAGTTTCTTGCTGAAGTCTACCCTCAGCTCTTAGAGACTGCTGACAGTTCCTTGCCACATGGGCTTCTCCAACATGGTCATTTATTTCATGGAAGCTTGTTCCTTCAAAGCCAGCAACAGGGAGAGGGAGAAAGAGAGAGTGATAACAAGACAGACTCCTCTGTAACATAACCATGGGCATGACATCTCATCACCTTTGCCACATCCTATTGGCCAGAAGCAAGCCACAGCCAAGGGAAGGGGATTACACAAAGCTGTAGACTCCAAGAGGCAGCAATCATGGGACATCTTGAAATCTGTCTGCCACACCTGCTGTTTTAGGCACCAGAGGTACAACAGTGAACATTAAGCCATGTCTTACACGAAAGCAGCTGGAGAGAAAGAGACAGAGAAAGAAACCATAGATTAAAGAATTAAGGACATCTATTACATTAAAAGACATATCTATGAATCTCCATGAATCTCAATATCTGGTCCTCATTGGGATCCTAATTTATTTTTTATTTTTTAGAGACAGGTTCTTGCTCTGTTGCCCAGGTTGGAGTGCAGTGGCACAATCAGAGCTCATTGCAGCCTCAAATTCCTGGGTTCAAGTGATCCTCCTGCCTCAGCCTCCTAAGTACCTAGGACCGCAGGTGTGTCCACTGTGCCTGGCTAACTTTTCCTTTTTCTTATTTTTGTAGAGAGGAGGTCTTGCTATGTTACCTAGACTAGTCTCAAACTCCTGTCCTCAAGTGATCCTCCTGCCTTGGCCTCCCAAAGTGGTGTGATTACAGACATGAGCCACAACACCTGGCCTGGACCCTAATTGTTTTTAATGTAAAAAAAAAAACCCTGTTATTTACGAAACAATTGGAAATTTAAATACTAACTGGGTCTATGATGACATTAAGGACTTATCATTAATTTTTAAAGTATGATCATTGTGTTTGTGAATGTTTAATGAAGAGTCCGTATCTTTCAGAAATTCATACTGAAATATTACAAATAAAATGATGTGTCCAGGAGATTTTCTTCAAAAACACTATGACAGTGGGAGAAGAAAGTGGGGCTACAGATGAGGTAGAATTCCCAGGAGCTGATCGATGGTTGTGGAGCTGGGATGATGGGCATGTGGGAATTCATCAAACTATTCTATCAGCTTTTATGGGTGTTCAAGATTCTCCACAAGAAAATCTTTAAAGATGGGCAAGTATTTGCCCTCATTTGTAATCAGAAATGCAAATGAAAATTATTTGAAACCACCCCTTTGTATCTATCAAATTGCTAGAATTTTTTAAAAAATGGCAATGCCCATTGCACGTGAGGGAGTGATAAAACGGATGCTCTGATACCTGCTGGGTGGGAGTGGAGAGGAATGGAAGACAAATTGGTCTAGTCTTGGGAAGCATCTTGGCAATATGAATCAACGATCTTTAAAATATTTATGTCCTTTGCTCCAATAATTCCACTTCCGATGATACACTAAAAATTAACCCTCCAAATGGAAAATGCTTCTGCACAAAGATATTTGTCATAGGCTGTGTAGTAAAGAATCCACCTTACCCAAAAAGCAGTCTGGCCTTTGTTCTCTGCTGCAGGAAGGTGAGCTTTGGGCCCTTGGCATGTCCTGCCTGATAAGAGTGCCTTTGTTTGCCTGGGGCCTTGGCCACTGGACAGTTTCACAGTGATTTATGATGGGGACATTGGGCCATGCAGTATCCATTTTACCTCTGGAGAGGCTGGAGACTAAAGATCAGCTGCACGGGCAGTCAACTGTGGAGCCCCCACAAAATCTCAGGATGCCAAGACTCGAGTGAGCTTCCCTGGTTGCCAATATTCTGTGTGCATTGTTACACATCAGTGCTGGAAAATGACACTGCCCAGCACTCCGTGGGTAAAGGACAACTGGAAACTCCATGCCTGCAACCTTCCTGGACTCTGCCAATTGCACCTCTTTCCTTGGCTGATTTTAATGTGTGCCCTTTAGCTGTAATAACCCATAACTGTGAGTACAACAGCTATCAGTGAGTTCTGTGAGTCTTTCTAGTGAATTATCAAAGCCCACAATGGTTTTTGGAACACCCCCGGACTTGCAATTGGTGTCAGAAGTGAGGGTGGTCTTGTGCACTGTGCTCCCGCTAACTTCGAGCAGAGTTATTTATAAAAGAAAAAAGGGCCGGGGGCAGTGGCGGGCACCTGTAATCCAAACTACTCATGAGGCTGAGGCAGGAGAATTGCTTGAACCCGAGAGGCAGAGGTTGCCGTGAGCTGAGATCGCACCATTGCACTCCAGCCTGGGTGGCAGAGTAAGACTCTGTCTCAAAAAAAAAAAAAAGGCCTGGGAACAACTGCAATGTTCAATAAAAGGAACACTGTGTGTTTGATACAGCCATTAAATATAGCACTTATAAAAATATATACTAACATGAAAGCCTGGTGCGGTGGCTCATGCCTGTAATCTCAGCATTTTGGGAGGCTGAGGAAGGAGGATCGCTTGAGGCCAAGAGTTCGAGACCAGCCTAGGCAACATTATGAGACCCCATTGCTACAAAAAATACAAAAATTAGCCTAGGGTGGTGGCACACGCCTATAGTCCCAGCTACTTGGGGGGCTGAAGCAGGAAGATTGCTTGACCTGGGAGGTTGAGGCTGTAGTGAGATGTGTTTGCCCCACTGCACTCTATCCTGGGTGACAAAGTGAGACCCTGTTATATATATATTTATGTGGGAGGATGGCTATATAACACATCAAACACAAAATGTTGGAGGCATAGTATCATTACTATATACATGTAGAATTCAAAACACATGTAGAATAACATCCACAGAAATTATAACAAAATGCAAATGAGTATCTGTTTGGGGGTGGTAATACATATGATTTTATTTTTGCATTTTCTACTTCTGTATATTTTTCAAATGGTCTACAATATGCTGATACACGTAGCTTAGTTTGATAACCAGAGGAGTGTGTGTGTGTGTGTGTGTGTCTGTGTGTGTCTGTGTGTCTGTGTGTGTGTCTGTAGTTTCTAATTTTAGCCATACTAGGGGCGATTCCATAGCATAAAGAAAGATGGTTCATGACTAGGAACTCCTCAAAACCTCAAATCTGACTCTGTCACTAAAAATGTCACCAAAAGGAAAGAAAGGGAGATGGGATGTAAAGAAATCTAGGCAGCTGCAGAAGGAACTCTGATGGGCACCACTAAAAAGGGGGAAGGACAAATATAAAGGGTCGGAAGAAGAAACAGAAAGCGAGGGCCTACACAGAAGGTCACATGAAGCCCTGAGCCGGGCGCCAGGCAGCTCTAGGAAAGAGAGGGTCATGATGACGGATGATGTGAGTCGATAATGGGGGGCTTCAGCCTGGCAAACCCTTTGAATCACTCCCTGGTCAGTACCAACAGTGAGGGCTTCATTCCTTGAATCAGGCAAGGGGGTTTTGAGTTGATACCATGCCCAAAACACTTTCCTAAATATTGCCTTTATTCTCATGGGCTTCTGTTATTGGCAGAGTGGAATGTGAATTAATAAATAAGCTGACTTTTGGTTAAAGAGTGTCAGAAGTCCGAAGCCAGCAATGAGTTGAGACTTGCAAAAAGAGCCCAGGGCATCACAAATGGCTCCTGCTTTTTAAAGTTAAGTTTAGGGCAAGTATAAAAAAAGATAACACAGGCCACTATTTAGGATCAGTAGTGATTATCAGAAAGAAGGCAGAAGCCCTCCACCCTTAATTTACTTGTCGTTTCTGTCAAATAAAGTCTTTTACCATGAAATGGGTAATACAAATGTTGGTGAGGGAATTAAAGCTCCAAGAGGAGAGGTGATAAAAAGTGCTCCTGCTCTCTAGCCATGCTAATGAATTAAAGCTGCTTACCTCGATGAATTGCTTTCCAGATGCTGATAACCCTTGAAAATGGGACTGGTAAATTGTCAGTGATCTTGGAGGCAACCAAGAGAACAGAAGATTTTAGAAGATGAGGGTTGGTGCTCTTATAACAAACTACAGCCTAGACATAAAGCACTGCATTTTACTAGGTATTTTTACACAAATTCTTGTTTGTTCTTCCCAACAAACAAGTATAGTTGGGCCAAAGTGTAGAGGATCAATGTGACCACAAGTGGTAAGGTCCCACCCAGAGGCTTGCAGGTATGATCAGTGGGATCGATAAAATTATTCCATCCATTTTACAGTTGAGGAAGTTGAGGCCCAAGTTAGACTCACCAAAGGTCCCACCGAGAATTCATTCTGCAAATACAGGAGCTACTCATGACTGCCAAGCAAGAATCTCAGATCCTAAATAACCTCTGAGCATCTAGAAAACAAAATGGTGATCACAGTGATGCTGCATGGGTTCATTTACAACACACACACGCTACATCCAATTGACATCATTTCTGTCTTTGCCACATTAGACTCTTGGATGTGGTCCATCTGTATTTCAGCAAAGGTCTTCTTACTCCCCTTGTGTCAGCCACAAGGCTAGGCTGTCCCTTAATGGATGGTTGAAGCATGAGGTGCCCACCAGGAAACGAGGAGAGCTGTGTCAGTGAGGCTAATGTGAGTCAAGGCGGGCCGGCCTCAGAGCCTGGTTACTGTTGAAACCTGCACTTTGTTTTACATTGAGAGTTATATTGCTATAGGCAATAGACTATAACTCTCATACATTGAAGGGAAACTGGACTTACCTGGGAAAAGACTGGAGAATTCATAACACTGATGGGAAGGTGGAGGGTCCAGGCAAGGGTGGCCAGAACTGTCTTGTCAGGGCACTCTTGCTGGAATACATGCCTCTGAGTGTTGTCTCAGGGCAGGGGGGCTGTCCTTCTACCACCAAATCAAGATTGAAAGTTCAGGACAGTGAGTCCCACTGCGTAGCTTTAGAAATTGTGCCTACCTATGGAGCTTGGAGAAAGGAGGGAGAGAGATGTCATTAAACCTCATGACATGAGAGTGGAGGAAGGCAGATTCTCCAAAGAAAATCGGGGTTATTGCTGGAAATAAGGCAAGCGAGCCACCTTATTGACACTTACGCAGGGCCATAGAGGGCAGCTTCTTGGGAGAACGCACCTCTGTTTCCAGGGCCCGTGTTAACATGTGGAGGGACTACTGCGAGAAAAACACCAGAAAATAGATTTTGGTAAAGTATAAGAAAACACTTGCTAAGAGTTGAGCTTTCTGACAAACAGATGAGCAATTATAGGAGGCAGCAGTGATGTTCAGACAATCATTGGGTTTACCAGGAAAGTTGTAGTGAACTCATATATCAGATGGGGAATGGGGCTGGACCGCAGAGCAAAGTCCCTGTCAATTCTGAATTTCTGATTCTATCATGAAACAGTGAATGCATGGCCTGGTTCGACAGCATGAGCAGTATCTAGCATAAGAGGGAATATCAATCCTTTACAAAACTCAGAAATTAAAGTTCACTCACACCACTCCTAAGCTGCCATATTTCATCATCAGCCAAGCTCCTGACACAGGGGTTCAAAGAAATTAAAGTCTTGTTTTTCTTGATGCCCACAGAGAGTTTGCAGTCACCTGGCTGTGGGCTGCAGCCCTGTGGATGGAAAGCACGTCTGAGTCAGTGCCTCTGTCAGGAGACAGATGGAAGCAGCCACATGACCCCTGGTCCCACATCCATTCCACCAAATGGAGAGACATGACAAGCCTTTTATTTTCAGGACAAGGCGTCATTGATTATTCCCTGTTAATGCTTCCCTGTCGATGGCGGGCAGGGACTAGAGGGAAATGGAAGGATGTGATATCCGGGCCCCCCAAAGGGAAAATCAATGTGATATGGTTTGATATTTCATCCTAGGATAACCTCTTTCTCTGAGCTCCAACCCACAGGCCACTGTTTCTCTCCCCACCAACGCTACCAGACACTGTCACCTCCTCTCACAGTCATCGAAGGACACAGAGGGAGGAGACAGATGAGGAGTGGGCACCAAAAATGATTAAACTCTGCTTTTGTTTTCTTTTAGGAATGTATAGCAACAAAACAGTCTACGAGCTGTGCTGGGACTTCCTCAGCAGCATCAGATCAGAAGGGAAGAGTCTACTAAGTCAGCTGAAGAAACCCTTGTCTGACTTATTACAGATGCAACCCACAGAACACTAATCTCAAAGGACGACCTTGGAAAACCGACAACCTAGAAACTGCCTGCCCCCTGGCACAATGAGGAAAGTTACAAGTTCAGAGCAAGAGGCAAAGACTTGTAATGCAGGGAAGTGAGAGGGAGAAAGCAACCTCTTTCTTTGTGTACACACACGCCCACACACACGTGCGCACGCACACATACACACACACACATCAAACACCAAGTATTTATGTTCCCCCTCCCCCAAAAGAATCCAACATTCAAAACAAAACTCTCATGAATCTTGTATGTAACAGAAAGGGGAATTTTTGTTCCTTCTGGGGTTTCAGGGTAAAGAGGAAACACCACCACTTTATTATCTTTTAAATGGGGATGCAAAACAATAATATCCAGATACTTAAAGCTATGCTCACCCTTTGGTTCCAGACAAGGCATCTTGTTAGCATTTAACCTCATCAGCGCTGTAGCCACACAGATCCAGAAACTGTGTTAGTTTATTTTGTGCTGCTTAGTTTATTTTGCAGTGTTGCTTCTGGAAAGCTCCAGGTTGTTCACTGCTTTTTCCCTTTCACGTAGGAGTTGCGCTGGGAGAAATGAATAGTGGTTTTCCCTGCTTTCCTTGCTCCCTGGGGACAGGAATCAGGGACTGAGCCCTCTGCCTGGGAAAGGCTGAACCAGGTGAACTGCAACAGGCTTTTCCAACTCTGATTCTATGTAGGGTTCCTGTGGTACAGACTCATGGGGCTGAGCCAAGGAGTCTGTTTTCTGCCTGTTGGGGGAATTGGGCAACTCATGTTTTACATACCGATGCAGTGTGGATATCAATTCTACTGGAGTTCTTGTAAGTACTACTTTATCCAATGCATTCGTAAATGTATACGATTATATCTGTGTTACTCACAGGAGCTACTGTTTAATATCTTAAACTAAAAGCATGTGTCTTCACAGGAACATGATTCATTTCGGTTATGCAATTCACAAATAACCTGCAAGGATGCTGCCACTGAAGCTGTGGGTTGCAAACATCCTACACAGTGTTGCTGCACATCCCTGGATTCGTCTCTCCACAGGGAATCAACTTCACACTTTGGGTTCTACCCCATCGACTGGTCACAGTCATTCCTGCCTGAGTCACTCTCCCCTGGACTCTGGTACACCATTAGTCTCATTTCCCTGCGGCCTGGGGTCTTTCCTCCACCCCACACTGGCCAGTGAGGGGCTCAGGTCTTTTGAGGTTAGGAGAAGAGGGAGAAACAAACACTGGCAAGCACTTAGTCCCACACCAGTGATATGGTATAGGAGGGTGAGTATCCTAATCAGAACAGATACTGGCCAAAAGACTCAGGGTCAGAATCCCAATGTGTCTGATGCTGTGGAAGTTTCTTTTCAAACAATGTGGAGAATATACATGGCCTGATAGCCTATTTGAAAAGAAAATGCCATGGGCCCTCAAGGATCCCCAAACTGCAGGAGGGTTGGAGCTCGCGGACAGTCCAGGAGGGAAGGACTCTGTGTAATACTTCCTGCTGAGGCTCTGGGCTTAAAGGGGAGCTGGGACTGCACATGCCCTCCCCTCAGCTCTCAGATATCCGCTTACACTCAAAAACACCTTTCCATGCTCATACACTTTTTTGGGCTTTCATTTGCCTTGTTTCATTGAATAAAATACGCTTCGAGAAAAATGCACAATCATAAGTGTACAGCTCCATGTACACTCTCTTTTACAAAGAGAACTGTCTTAGTTTATTTCGTACTGCTGTAACAGAACACCTGAGACTGGATAATTTACAAATAAGAGAAGTTTACTTTTCACAGTTCTGGGGGCTGGGAAGTCCAAGATCAAGGCATCAGAATCTGATGAGAACCTTCTTGCTGCATCCTCACACAGCAGATGGTGGAAGGAGGTGAACCCACACCCATGAGCCCTTTTTATAGCATCATTAATTCATTCACGAGTCTTCAGTGAACTTTAATTTCTGAGGTTTGTAGGGGATTGGTATTCCCTCATATGCTAGATGTTACGCTTGCTGTCAAAACCAGGCCATGCATTCACTCTTTCATGATAGACTCGGGATACAGCAAGAACACATCCTCTAAACAAAGACAGAACATGACCACAATTTCCACAGGCCCTTCTTCTCCCTCCAGTGACTACTCACATCTACAGCAAGCACAATCCTGATTTGTAACAGCAAAGTTCCGTTTTGCATCTTCTCAACCCTGTATAAATGGAATCATATAATGCATTCTCATCTTTGACTTCTTTTGCTCAACACTGTAATTCCGAGATTCATACATGTTGCTGCGTACAGTTTGTTAATCCTCATTTCTGTACAGTGTTCTGTTCTATGAATATACCACCACTTAGGAATTCATTACCCTATTGATGGGTACTGGTATCATTTCCAGTTTCCACTGTTATATGTAGCACTGTTGTGTACATATGTTTTGATGCATATATGGATGTATATGTATATTTCTATGCGGTTTGTACTTCACAGTGGAATTTCTGGTAGATTGGGTTTGTGTATATTCAGCTTTAATGAACATTGTCAAATAACTTTCCAAAGTGGTTGTACAAATTTACTCCCTGACAGTAGTTTATGAGGGTGTTCACTGTTCCATATCCTTACTTAGTAGTTGGCGTTATCTTTTTAAATTTAGACTTTCTGTTGAATGTGTAGTAATATCGCATTGAGTTTTCATTTGCATTTCATGGATGACTAATGACATTTAAGCACTTTTTGATGTGTCTATTGGCCATTCGGATATTCTCTTTTGTGATGTTTTCTTCAAGCCATTTGCCCATAATTTCACTGGATCATCTGTTTGTTTTAATTGATTTGTAGTACTTTTAAAAATAGATTCTGAATGCAAGTCTTTGTCAAATATTTGTGTTACAGGTATAATCTCCTTTTTTATGGCTTGCTTTTTTACTAATGGGGTCTTTTGATATATAGAACATTTCAACTTTAATATAATTCAATAATTATAGTAATCATTTTCTTTCTCTTCCTAGATAGTGCTTTTGGTATTTTATTTTTTAAATCTTTACCTACTTCAAGTAAATGAAGATACTTTCCTTTTTTTAACCATAATCTTTACTTTTTTATACTTTGATCTTTATGATGCAATCTATATGGACTTGGTTTTTTTCAAGCTGTGAAAACAGGGATCAAGATGTATATTACCTGTGAACATCCAACTAAGTCAGCACCATATATCGAACAGCTCACCCATTCCTTGCTGCACTACATCATTACCTTTGTCCTTAGTTAAGTGACTACGTGTTTGGATCAGCTTCTAGACTCTGTTCTGTTTCACTGTTTTATTTGTTTATTCTTGCACCAATACCACATGGTATTAATTACTGTAACTTTATAAGAAGTCTTGATAGCTAGCAGTGTGTCTTCCAGCTGTGTTCTTTAAACACTCTTCTCTATTCTTGGTCTCTAATGTTTCCATATGTTTCAGAATCAGCTTAATTTCCCCCAAGAAATCTGCTGTGATTTGGACTGGAATTGCATTAACTCTGTAGACCAGTCTGAAAATAACTGACATCTTTACAATACTGAGGCTTTCAATTCATGAACACAGCAGATCTCTCCATTTATTTAGATCTTATTTATTTTTCCTCTGTAATGCTTTCCATATAAAGATTATTTTCTCTCTTTCATTAGATTTATTATCAGTTTATGTCTTTGATGCTATTGTAAATATTTTTAAATTTCATTTTTGAACTGAATATTGCAGATATATAAAAATATCCTTGATTCTTGTATAGTAAACTTGAACCCAGTAGCCTTGCTAAATTTACTTATTTCTAATAAATTTGTTGACCATAGATTCTTTTGAATGTTCTACATAAACAATCATATGCTTTGCAGTCTGTAACTTTTTTTCCTTGCCTTATTGCAATGGTTAAGATCTCTAGTACAATGTTTAATAGAAATAGTATTCGGAAATATTCCTAATCTCAGGGTGAAAGCTTTTAATATTTCACTATTAACTATGATATTTCCTGTAAGATTTTTACTGATGATCTTTACCAATTTAAAGATGTTTCCTTCCAGTCCTAGTGTGTTAAGTGTTAACTATGAATATGTATTTGATTTTATCAAATGCTTTTTCTGCATCATTCTATTGAGATATGTTTTCTGCCTTATGATGCTAATATAGTGAAATACACTAATATTTAAATGGAAACATAATTCATATATCTTAAAAATCATAATTTTAAAGAGTACAATTCAGTGGTTTTTAGTATATTCACAAAGTTGTGAACTATTACCATCATATAACTCCAGAACATTTTCATCACTCCAGAAAGAAACCTCATACCTACTAGCAGTCCTTCCCCATTTCCCTTTTCCCCTTGGCAGCTACTAATCTACTGTCTGTCTCCAATATCTATCTCTATGGATTTGCCTATTCTGAACATTTCATGTGAGTGGAATATGGCCTTTTGTGTCTGGCGGTTTTCAACTAGCATAATATTCTCAAAGTTAATCCATGTTGCCACATGAATCAGTACTTCAGTACTTTTCATGGCAGAATGATGTTTTATTGTACAGATACACTACATTTTGTTTACCATTCATCAGTTGATAGGTACTTGGGTGGTTTTCACTTTTAGTCTATTGTAAATAAAGCTATAATGAACATTTGTGTACAAGCTTTGGGGAGTACATAAGTTTTTAACTGTCTAGAAGTGGGCGTAAAGTGGCATCTTGTAGTTTTAGTATTTCTTCAGTGACTAATGATATTGAGCATCTTTTCATGTGCTTGTTGGCCATGCATACATCTTCTTTGGAGAAATGCTTACTCAAGTCTTTTTGCCCATTTTTAAATTGGATTGTTTACCTTTTGGTTGTTGAGTCATAAGAGTTCTTTATATATTCTGGATATCAGACCCTTATCTGATATATGATTTGCAAATATTTTCTCCCATTCTGTGGTCATCGTTTCATCTTCTTGACAGTGTCTTTTTGAAGGACAAAATTTTAAATTTTGACAAAGTCTTACTTATCTATTTTTTTTTCAATTGCCTGTGTGTGTGGTGTCATATCTAATAAACCATTACCTCATCCAAGGTCATGAAGATTTATGCGTTTGTTTTCTTCTCAATGTTTTCTAGTTTTAGCTCTTACATGTAGGTCTTTGATATGTTTTGAGTTAATTATGCATATTGTATAAAGAGAGATCCAACTTCATTATTTTGCATGTGGATATCCAGTTGTCCCAGGTAGTTTGTCAAAAATAAATCCAGTTGAATGGGTTGAAAACACTGATTTTGTGATGTTAAGCCAAAATCTTGCATTTCTAAAATAAATAATTCACTTAACTTTACTTTCTAATATTTTCTTTAAAATATTTATAAGTATGTTCATTTGATATAGTGACCTATAATTTTCCTTTCTTGTAATGAACCTGCCACCCTTTGGTATTAAAATTATGGTAGCCTCAAAGTGAATCGGGAATTATGTTTCTTTTTCTATTATTTCAAACAGTTTGTATAAGACTAGTGTCAATTCTTTAAATGTTTAAAAGAATTTGCTGGTGAAGCAAAAATCTGGACTGGGGATTTGTTTATGGGAAAGTTATAGTTACAGATTCAACTTTTTTTTTTTTTTCTTTTTTTTCTGAAACACAGTCTCACTCTGTCATCCAGGCTGGAGTGCAGTGGTGTGATCTCGGCTCACTTCAATCTTCACCTCCCAGGTTCAAGCGATTCTCATGCCTCAGCCTCCTGAGTAGCTAGGATTACAGGAGCATGCCACCACGACCAGCTAATTTTTGTATCTGGTCTCAAGCTCCTGACCTTAAGTGATCCACCTGCCTCAGCCTCCCAAAGTGCTGGGATTACAAGTGTGGGCCACTGTGCCCAGCCCAGATTCAACTTCTTAAATAGATATAGACAATTCAAATTTTCTATTTATTCTTTTGGGTGGTTGTTGTTGTTGTTGTTGTTGTTGTTGTTGTTGTTACAGGGTCTTACTCTGGTTGCCCAGGCTGGAGTGCAGTGGCAGCATCTCAGCTCATTGCAGCCTCGACCTCCCGGGCTCAGGTGATTCTCCCACCTCAGCCTCCTGAGTAGCTGGGATCACAGGTGCACGCCACCACGCTCAGCTAATTATTTGTATTTTTAGTAGAGATGGGGTTTCACATGTTGGCCAGGCTGGTCTTGAACTCCTGGACTTAAATGAGCCCCCCACTTTGGCTTCCCAAAGAGCTGGGATTACAGGCATAAGCCACCATGCCCAGCCTTCTATTTACTCATGAGCTGGTAAATTGTATTTTCCTAGAAATTCCATTTCATGTGGATTTTCTGATTTGCTGACATAAAGTTCTTCATATTATATTCTTAGAATACGAAGATTTGGGGTTTTTAAAAACCTCGGGCTTTTTCTAGGGTTTTATATTGGTAATTTGTGCCTTTTTTCTATTTTTAAAATAGAGTTTAGAGTAGTTTTAGATTCACAGCTAAATTGAGCAGAAGGTACAGAGAGTTCCCATATACCTTTTTCCCCCACACATGCAGAGCCTTCCTCACCAGAGTGATACATTTGTTACAATCAATACATTATCATAACACAGTGACACATCTTTATCATCCAAAGTCCATAGTTGATACACTAACGTTCACTATTAGTGTTGTACATTCTATGGGTTTTGATAAATGTATAATGGCATTTAGCCATTATTATAGTATCATACAAAGTATTTTCACTGCCCTAAAAATCTTCTGTGCTCTGCTTATTCATCTCTCCTTCCCCTCTAACCCTTGGCAACAATTCATCTTTTTACTGTCCCTGTAATTTTGCCTTTTCATATAGATGAAATCATACTGTATGTCTCCTTTTCAGATTGGCTTCTTTCACTTAGCAATATGCATTTAAATTTCCTCTATGTCTTTTCATGGCTTGATAGATCATTTCTTTTCAGAGTTAAAAATAATATTCCATTGTCTGTATGTACCAGATTGTTTATCCATTTACCTGCTGAAAGACATCATGGGCAATTACAAATAAGTCTGCTACAAACATCTGTCTGCAGTCTTTCTGTGGACATAAGTGTTCAGCTCATTTGGATAAATACCAGGAAGCATGGTTGCTAGATTGTCTGGTAAGAGTATGCTTAGTTTTGCAAGAAACTGCCAAACTGTCTTTCATCATAAGCTGTGCCATTTTTCATACCCATTAGCTAATTCCCATTAGCGTTCCTGTTGCTCCATGTGCTCACCAGCATTCAGTGTTGTCAGTGTTTTGGAAAATCACCATTGTAATAGGTATGTCATGATATCTCATTATTTTATTCTGCAGTTCCCTAATGACATATGATGAGCATCTTTTCATATGCTTATTTTCCATCTGTATATCTTCTTTGGTGAGGTATCTGTTCAGATCTTTTGTCCACTTTTTAATTAAGTGCTTTTTTTTTTTTTTTTTTCTTATTGTTGAGTTTTAAGAGTTCTTTTTACAGTTTGGATGACAGTCCTTTGTCAGATGTGTCTTTTGTAAACATTTTATCCCAGCCTGGGACTTATGTTCTCATTTTCTTTTTTTTTTTTTAGATCAGTCTTGCTAGGGGTTTATCAATATTATTAGTCTTTTCAGAGAACCAATCTCTGGGTTTGTTGCTATCCTTTTTATACTTTTTGAGACTGCCTTTAGACTTTTTAATGCAAGTTTTGATGTCATTTAAAAATTGCCCTAGTTCAAAATACTGTCTAACATCTATTGTAATTTATTTTTGAACTGTCAGTTATTTAGAAGTATAATGCTTAATTTCTAAATATTTCAGGCTTTTCTGGGGTTTTTAAAAAATTGATTTTTAGAGTAATTTTACTTTGGTCAGAGAACATATTTTAGATGATTTACCCTTTGGAATTCGTTGGGACTTAAAGACCAGCATATGATAAATTTTGGTAAAAATTCCGTGGGTACTTGGAAAGAATACCTCTTCTGACACTGCTGGTTATAGTATTCTACAGACATCAGTTAGGGTAAATTTATTATTCATTTTGTTGTAATCGTCCATATTATTAATGACTACTTGTACTATCAGGTACTTCTAGGTCTGTAATTTTGTTTTCTATATTTTGAAGCTATATTATTAGTTGCATTAAAATACAAACTACATCTTTCTGGTAAATTTATCTTTTTATCTCTATGAAATGTTCCTCTGTGTCCTTAGTAATGCTTCTTGACTTACATTTATCTCAACTGATATTTGTATAGCTATATCAGCCTTTTTTGGTTGGTGTGTTTTTATCGTCCTTTTACTTTCAATCTTTCTCTTAACACTCAAAGTATGCCTCTTGAAAGCCAGATATAGTTAGGTTTTTAAAATATTTACCCATGTGTTAGGCAGCCTCTAACCTCTAATAATGAGGTCATTAAGATGACCTCAAATGACCAACCTCTTGGTATTAAAGCCTTTTGTAATCGCCTTCCTTGTGTGAGGACTGAACCTGACTAACCTCTAGTGAATTCTAATGGTTAATTTTGCTCATGCAAAATGGAGTCACTTGTGTCAAACCCTGACAAAATGGAGCCAGGGAAGGCTATGAAAGGAGGGATTTTGTGCACGATTTGCCTGATAACAGAAGCGAATCAAAGCTTACCATTTAAGTCACACAAAGACAGCAGGACAGCTAATCACTTTTGTAAGAACACTTGCCCAACACACTGACTCATATGCAAGGCCAATCGAACAAAATATAATTTTAAGATTACAAATTTCAGCCAACAACTGCGGCCACTGACAAATCACCACTTGCCAGCTCCCAAAAGACACTATCCCCAATGACTTTCTTTCAAAACAACTTGTATAACCTCCTGTTTCCCCAATAAAACCCTAACATTTTCCTTTCCTCTGTACATACTGGAGGACACCTTGGTCTGTATGTATGACCTGGTTTGCAATCCCACATCTTGTGTATTATTCCCCAATAAAACCTTTTTACTTAGAGATTCATCTTTCTATACATTTTTATGTTGACACACGTTATTTTGCATGTATAGATACAATTCTCTCTGTAGGGCAAATTCCTAGGATTGATGGGTTTAAAAATGTAATGTACCTTTGTAATTTTAATAAGATAGTGTCAACCCTTTATAGTTTGCACTAGTTTATACAATGTATGAGACAATCTAACTACACACTTGCCATTATAGTGTGTTAACACACTTTAGTATTTTTGGTAGGTGAAAAGCTTCTATTATTAAGCATTTTCATATGCTTTAAAGTCATTTGTATTTTCTCTTCTATTAAACGTCTCTGTTAATCTCCTTTGCCCATTTTTATATTGGATTGCTATTCTGTTTTCTTTTTTATTGATAGGGACTCTTTCTGTTTTAGATAACTTAGTCCCTCATCTTGGCAGAGTTACACATTTCTTGCCCAGGTTCTCATTTGCATTTGCTTATGGTGCTACTGTCACAATGAAATTTTTTATGTCTATGAAGTCTAATCTAGCAGTCTTTTCTTTTATGGCTTCTGGGTTTTGTGTCATACTTAGAAAGGCCTTCCCCACTCTTAGGTTATAAAATAACTTTTCTCTTTTTTTTTCTACTTTTAGAAGTATTTTTTTAATGTTTAAATCTTCAGACTGTCTGTAATTTGTCCTGGTATAAGAGGTGAAGTATAGATCCAACTTAATTTTTTTCAACAGAGCCCTACCTAGTAGTTCCCACCCCATTTGCTGACTAATCTTTTTTCCACTGATTGAAAAGCCACCTTTATCATCTTCTCAATTCTTGTATTTAGATCTATTTCTGAACTGTTCTGTTCCACTCATCTGTATGACTACTCACAAATTACTACCACTGTTTTAATTGCTGTAGATGTAAACATTTTAATATCTAGTAGTCTCCCTCTATCACTATTGGTTTTGAATATGAACTTTAGAATCAATTTATGTAATTTTTTTCAATTCTATTGATATTTTTATTGAAGATCACATTAGATTTGTAAATTGAGAGAAGTTATATCTTTATGATGCTGTGTATTTCTATGCGAGAACGTGGTATATCTTCCCATTTGTTTGGGCCTTGTTTCATCTCTCATTAGCATTTTAACCTTTTCTACAAATAATATGTCTTGTGTTTATTCCTATGTTATCATTTATGTTTTGTGCTGTTATAAAATGGGTCTTTTCTTCCCTTAGAGCTTGACATTAGACATTGTATCTATAAAAGCTATTGATTTCTGAAAATTAATTTATTCTTATTTTGCAAGGTCTGGTTAGTCTTTAGTTTCTAAGTAAAAAACTCAGTATCATCTGAAAATTACAATTTTCTCTTCTAATTTCTGTATCTTTCTTTCACTTGTCTAATTGTTTCGCCTACGTCCTACAGAACATTTTTAAATAATAGTGCTAATTAGTGGACATCTTTTTCTTGTTCCTGACTTTAATGAAATTGCTTCTGGTATTCTCAATTAAGCACAACGCAGGCTTTGGATTGAGATAAATATATTTTATCATATTAAGGAAACATCCAGCTATTCCTAATATTAAATGATCCTTGAATTCCTGAAATAAGCCTTATTTAGTCATGGTGAATTAGTCTTTCATCTAGAGCCAGCCTGACTGGGTTCAAATCCCGGCACCATTACTTCTTGGTTTTTGTGTTCAAGCATAATCCTTCACAACTTTATGACTCAGTTTCTTTGTCTCTTAAATGGGGATGATAAGAATATCTACTAATTAGGTTGCTGTGAAAATCAATTGACTATATGGAAAGTTGAGCATCTTTTCATATGTTTGAGAGACATTTGCATTTTTTTCAGTGAACCGTCTGCTCATATCTCTTCCACAGTGGTCTACAGGAAATTCTCTATTTTTATGTTATTTATAAATTAGAAGGATTAGCCTTTAATCTGTGATGTAAGTTGCAACCATGTTTCTGGGTTATCACTTGTATTTTAGTTTGCTTACTGTGTATATGCATACAAGATTTTTTTAAAACAGTCAAATATATCTCTTATTGCATCTGAATTTTTAGTAGTATTTAGTGTGGAAGAGTATATTATTGGTTCCAAAACTTTTCAGTTCCCTATATCCCCATCCTTTGCCATGTGGATTTACATTCCCTTCTACCAAAGGAGTGGAGTGTATTTTTGTACTGGTCCAAGGAGATGAGAGACACTTAGAGCAGATATACCCCAGCTGAGTTCAGTGGCATTATTATGCAATAGCTAACCCAGGTTACAAAGCAAGGGTCCATAGTCTTTTTTAAATAAAAGTTTGGATAGTGAATATTTTAGAGTTTGCGACCACATAAAGTCTCTGTTCTAAGATCTCCTCTTTTTGTTATTGAACACTTTAAAGGTGGAAGAAAAAACAAAGCAAAACACCATTCTTAGCTTGCAGCAGCCCAAAACTAGGCCTTGGGTCAGTCAGATTTGGCCTACAGGCTATGTAGCTTGCTGACCCCTGTCACAGAGGAATTCATCTTTTTTTTTTTTTTCTAGTAGTTGTATAGTTTAAATTGTACAATTAAATCTCTCTTCAATTTGAAAATTATCCTGGCATAGTGTGAGAAACAGATCCACTTTTTCCTGTATGGTTATATATTTATATGTAGCCACTAAACTATATCCAATTATCTCAACACCATTCATTTTTATAATCCATCTTTCCCCCCTACTGACTTAGGGCACCACCTTTATTGTATCCTGAATTGTCATATGCAATTGGGCCTGTTTCAGAATTTTCTATATTGTTCCATTGACCTATGCATGCACCTCTACCACACTTTCAGAGTTGAGACTTTGTTTTAATACGTAGTGGGACTAGCCCTCCTCCTACCAAGTGCTCTCTTAAAAGGGTTTCCTTGGGCTGCTCTTGTGTATTTGTTCTTCTAAATGAACTTTACAATCAATGTGTCAAGCTCCAGAAAAAAAAATTGATGGCATTTTGGGGGTCCCATAACATCTTTTTGCAGAGTACACAGGCCCAGATTTTAAACTACTTACTAAATTTGTTTAATGTTACAGAACTAATCACATTTTCTATTTCCCCTGAATGAGTTTTGAGAAATTATTTTCTCTAGGAATTTTGTCTAAGCTTTCAAATTTATTGGCTTAAGTTGTTTATATTCATAACTTTATCTGTGAGAGTTCTTTGATAACTGGATTGAAGGTTCATTCCTCCAGAGAGAATCTGTGGTTGCTTCTAGTAGTTACCTGGGGTTACAATTGGCTTGGGTCTACGGTAAATTAAATTTCCTCATGCAGTATTCTGCACCATACAAGTAGTACAAATTTGAGCCCCAACCCTCTATATAAGGGACAACTTGTTCAACATTTTTAGGTTGGTAGGAGAGAAACAACTTTTCCTTCACCCAGGGCCAAAGTCAGGAAAGTTTTGTCTTACTTGCTTTCCTAGGTTTAAGCTTTCATGTCATTTTTTACTTCTATAGATTTTTTTCATTTCTCATCATTCTTCTGGGTATTTAGAAACAATTTTTGTTTTTTTGTGTTTGTTTGTTTTTCTAGAGGAGCAATGATAAAACTAACTTCAAAAGTAAAAGAATTCTGTAAGGATGCTCAGTACCTCAGCATCACGCAATATACCCAGGTAACAAACCTGCACGTGTACCCCTCAAATCTAAAATAAAAGTTAGAAAAAGAAAAAAAAATCTTTTCCATGCATTTCATGGCTTTAGGGCTTAGATTATACTAAGCTAAGAAGATAAAAATTGACTGACCTTTGGCTGCAAAACAAAAAGAGTTTGCTACTGACTGCTATGGCATAAATGTTTGTGTCCCCCGAAAACAGGTGGAAATCCTAATCCCCAAAGTGTTGGTATTGGAGACAGGGCCTTTGGGAGGTCATTAGATTAGGAGGGTGGAGCCCCACTGATTGGGATTTATGCCCTTATACAAGAGACCCCAGAGAGCTAACTAGTCCCCTTCACCATGTGAGGACACAACTAGAAGGTGACATCTATGAACCAGAAGGCAGGCTCTCACCAGACACTGAATCAGCCAGCACCTTGATCTTGGACTTCCCAGACTGTGAAACTGTAAGAAATAAATTTCTGTTGTTTATTTAAAAAAAAAAAAATAAGGCAGCAAGATACATTAGCATACAAAATCGGTAGCTTTTATATATAGAGCAATAACCAGTTAGAAGACATAATGGCAGAGGAAATCTCACTTACTAGCAAATAAATTAAATACTTAGGGATAAGCTTAGCCAGAAACGCACAAAACCTACACAAGGATAATTTTAAAACACTGCTGAAAAGGCACAAAATAGACTTGAATAAATGGAAATACATCCTCTGTTCTTGGATAGGATGACTCCACATTTTAAAGATGTTAGTTCTCCCTAAATCAGTTAATATCATATAATATCAATAAAATACCAATGTACCTTAAAAAATGAATTTAGACAAGTTGATACTAAAGTTCATATGGAAAAACAAACATGTTTGAATAGCCAGAAGCACAACAAATAGGAAAAATTATAAGGGGGACTAGCCTTGCCAGTCATTAAAACATACTATAAAGTCTCTATAATTAAAACAGTGTGGTACCATGCACAAGTAGACCAGTGGAATAGAATAGAAAACCCAGAAAGACCCAAGTACATATGGATCCTGGATTGAATACCAAACCAGAAAAACAACATTACTGGGAAAACTGCTATAATTCAAATAAAGTATGTAGTTAATAGGATTGTGTCAATGTTAATTTCCTAGTTTCAATAATTGTACCATTGGTATGTAAGTTAACATTAGGAGAAGCTGAGAGGACACACAGGAAATCTATTTTTGCAGCTTTTCTGTTAAGTCTAATTTTTTTTTTTTTTTAAAGGTTTTGGATCAAGAGCCCCTGAGAATGTGGAAAGGGAGCTCTGTGTCAGGCTAACATGGAACACCAGAGGGAATAAATCACCACTGCTCACATTCCCTGAGTTGGTCTCACTTTATCTCTGGCTGGTCAGCTTTTGCTTGGATTCTATAAAATACATGTCTTTTCAATAAATTCCATGTCATGCTTTAAAATGTAAAATTAAAAATTGGTGTTATAAAAAGTTTTTGTTAATCCTCCAAATGCATTTCTTTGTTTTCATTGGTAGGGTCTTTAAAAATACTTAGTCATGCTAATTGAAATACTTACTTCATTTCTTCTACGACAATTGTTATATTAGATTTCTTTTGATGTCATTTTTTGGCAAATTATACCTTCCTAGAAAATTATCCATTTAATCCAAGTTTTTTAATTGTTTGCGTATAGTTGAGCAAAGTATATTTTATGGCTCTTATATATTATCTGGTAATTTTTATTTTGTGTTTGTCTTCTCTTGTAATGGTGGCTAAAATGTTACATATTTTACTGCATATTTTAAAAATTAGCTGTTTAATTCTGTTTCCCCATTTTTCTAATTAATTTTTCTGGATTCTTTTAGTCTGCTTTTAAAAGATGCCTTTTCCTAATATTTTGAGTTATACAACATTTATCTTAGTTTTTAATATACAAATTTTAGGGCAATGAATTTTCCTCTGAGCACTGTTTTATGTGTATCTCAGAGGAACAAATTTATAGTCTAGACATGAAATGCTTTTCAATGCTTTGCATTTCCTAATCAACCCAAGAATAGTTGAAGAGCTCAAAAACATTTTAGATTGCATATGAGCAGTGTTTTCTGGCTTTAATTTATTGCATTCTTTTTTTTTCTGACCACTTATCCTCAAATTCTAAGTTTATTACATTTTTATCAGCAAATGCCATCTGTTGTTCCTTTTCTCTGTTCTGAAACTTGTGTTTTCTGTATGCTCTAATACACAGTCAAATGGGGAAATGTTTTATGGGTACTTTAAAGTGTAGTTGCCATTTTTAGGGTAAAGTCTAGTATGTATCAACTAGATCTTATGTATCTTATTTAAATCATCCCATGTCCTAGGTTTTATCCATTGATTTGTCATGAACTGACAGAACTGAATTAAAATATCTGACTAACACTGCATTTCAGTTTCTTCCTGTGTCTCCCATGGCTTCCAATACATAAATGGTTTTCCATTATTTGGTACAGATATTGAGAAACATTATATCTTGTGAGTCACACCCTTTAGCATTATGTAGTGTTTTTATTTTTCTTTTCTTTTTTTTTTTTTTTTTTTTTTTGAGACGGAGTCTCGCTCTGTCGCCCAGGCTAGAGTGCAGTGGCGCAATCTCGGCTCACTGCAAGCTCCGCCTCCCGGGTTCACGTCATTCTCCTGCCTCAGCCTCCCGAGTAGCTGGGACTACAGGCGCCCGCCCCTGCGCCCGGCTAATTTTTTCTATTTTTAGTAGAGACGGGGTTTCACCATGGTCTCGATCTCCTGACCTTGTGATCCGCCCACCTCGGCCTCCCAAAGTGCTGGGATTACAGGCGTGAGCCACCACGCCCGGCCTATTTTTCTTTCAATTCTTTTTCCCTAAGTTCAACCTTGCCTGATATGCAGACTACAACTCATTTTCTTACTTGTGTTTGCTTGGTTTACTTTTGCTCAACCTTTCTGAATCTTATAACATGAAATTAGTGTTTGCTGCCATTTTTGCCTTTTATCTATGGCTAAGTTTACTTTTATTAATATGACAGGTACATTTGTTCCTATTCTATTGTTTTAGAAATCTTTCATTTTTGTGATTTGTTTGGTTGTGTATACATGTTTTTTCTCATAATTAGCAGTCTGAATTCTTCTTCTAGTGATAATCTCTTTAATCATATTTTCATATGATCCCCATAATCCTCTATTTCATTAGTCAATATACCTTCTCTAGTATGAGCAATGAAAAATTAGTATATTTACCTCTCCTCCCTATACTATTTTAATAATGGAACATAAAAGTCACTTTCTTATTTCTATGTACAAAAGCTAGACTATATCACCTAATTTAAAATGCTGGTCAGTCAGAAGCTGTTCAGGAAAAATGTTGGCCCAAAACTCACAATTATTTCACTTTTATGCAGTTTCAAAAGGTTTAGCTAACTTTATTTATAGCACGGTATTAATGAGACCAAAATCATGGGATCAGAACTTAGTGTGAGCCAGTAGATTGGTTTTATCCCATGGGCACTTTCTGTAAGCTTAAAATATCAAAGATTGCTAAGGTGTTCAGTCCAAAAGGGGTAAACAGATCAACACAAATTTACCGTCACTACTGAGAAACAAAGCCCAAAAAACTTAACTGGCAGTTGAACAACTTCATCGCTGAAGAACAGTACAAGGAACTAAGATCATCACATTGTGCATTAAACTCTACTAAGTCGGTGGTTCAAGGGGAATAACCTCAGACTGGTATCATGCTAGAACATGTAATGGAATCAGTCAGCCATGATTCCAAATAAAGCATTACTTCCAATTCAGTTTAACCTAGTTTTAACATGTCAGTAGCTCCTACCAATAAGTGGGCCTAGCTATATTTCCAACGGAAGGTGACCAAGGCAATGCAAACCTGTTCACATCTCAGTTCCAGCTTTGTATGCACAATGGGCCAGTTGCAGTAGGGTTTCCATGAATACACCCTGAGCTTAGCAGAGGAATACTGCAATAGTTCTCCAACTCAACAAGTAAGCCAGTATACACAGGACCCTTCACTTCCTGTCTCCTGCCTTCCTCTCTCTGTTCCTCTACAAGCTTTACATGTGGGCCATACGAAAACACTTGCAGTGCTCTGAACAAACCATGCTCTTACCCTTGGAGGGCTTGATCCACTCTTCTTAACTCCTGCTCATCCTTCAGGATTTCATTCCGTGTTTTTTTTTTTAACTCTTCCACTGCCCAGTTTGAGTTAAAGTGCCCTCTTCCTTGCTGCCAAAATACCCTGTCATTCTAATACTTGCTTTTCTTGTCTCTTCCTCAGAAGACCATGAACATCATGACAGCAGGAATGCCTTCCTTCTCTGTATACCCAGCTCCTAGCAGAGTGCTTGGCATAAAATGTGTTCTATACACATCTACTGAATAAAGGGACATTTCTAAAAGCCAAGACTGTTAAGGCAGCTTTTGCTAACAGTCAAAGAAATGTTTACCAAGGTGTTGAAAAGTCTATCACTAACATTACGATCTCATAACACGTATCTTCCTCACTTAGGAATCAGTTGTGCCTTGGTACACAAAGGACAATACCTTTTTATTGCCATAGGTTTGCAAGATCTGCAAGATTTAATTGACTTTTCTCTCGCTCTGGTCACTCTCAAGAACAAAACTAGGTTGTTATAAGAGGATGTCACAGAAACCAGCTATCTCCATTCAATGATGTATGCACAGAGAAGGGATGAGCCCATTCAGTGGCCTGGTAGAGAAACAGCCCAAGAGAAACAAGTCAATAGAGGTCTCATCAGACACTGGCCCAGGGCCCAGTGGCCCACAGCTTATGCATACGTACATGCCCTCTGACAGTTCAGTTTGTCAAAAGAGGCAGCAGAGGTATTGGTTGGGAACAGACACTCTTTAACATCAAACAGACTTGAATCTGAACCTTCACTGATGCTTAATAGATATGTGACTTGAGCAAGTTTGTCTATAACTGTATTTCATTGTTTTAAAATGGAGACAAAAGTACCTACCCTTAGAGTTGTTGAATAAGTGAGATGTTGTTTCCAAATGGCAGACCACTAAGTACATATTTGCCATCATTATTATTAGGTATTCTGGACAGGGGCCTAATAGTCTCAAGGATAGTATATCTAAGGGGCCCAGGGGTATCCTGCTTTAGGGCAGTTATCCTCTTCCCTAAGAGGTCCCTGAGGAGCACTTGGCTTAATCAGTGTTCAGTAAATGTTTGTTGAATGGGGCAATGGCTCTGGTGGACCTTTGTTATTCTTATTGGCTGTCCAGCATCTGAAGTACCTTCCCACATGTGAGGAAGCTCAACTTTCCAGATAACCTCATTCTGACTTCCTAGCCAGGACACAGGCATATGACTACTAATCAGATCCACCTACCCCATATTTTGAATCAGAAACTAGCGAGTCAAAGACATCAGGAACACACAGCATCACTTCTGATGAAAGTGGAACCCATATATCCAGTTCCAGTGGCAGCATGCAATGGTAACAGTAGACTGGGAAATCAAATTTCACTGTATTCATAGGGCTAGTGGTGATGCCCCAATAAAAAGTTCCTTGATAAAGATCAACATGAAGCTCAAGGTCAAAAAGGGATGAGGCAGCCCAATTAAAAGTCTTAACCAGCAGCAGAAAGCCACAGATTGAAGACAGCATTAGGTGGAGGAGCCTCTTTTGGGCACAGGCCCCCTCACCAGGCCAAGACGCCGAAGAGGAGAAAGCAGAAGAGGGAGCACAGTCCAGGTCATCTTTTCACAAACAGCAACTCATAAGTAAACAGGAGTGATCCACCTTAGAATCTCACTAATCTAATCAGCAATTCCTCCTACCTCACTGGGCTTGGAGGAGGAACAAGGGAGGTAAGAGAAGGACCAGAATCCTTTAGTATGCTTTCCTAGAAGCCTGCAGTGATTAGTGAATGTGAACGCTCCCCTCTAATCTGTGCTTTTAAGTTGGTGCATTAAGGTGGTATGGCAAAGGAACTCACTGGCACACAGGTGTTCATTTAAGTAACGGAGGTGGTGGCAGAGACCGGCATCCAGTCTGTGCTAGACTGACCTACCAAACAACCCAGAGAAACTGAGAAAGAGCAAAGAAGTGGGAGAAAAATCAGGAAAGCAGGGTCAGGAAAGGGAGCGTTCCAAAGAAGGAAGTGGTTATATAGCATCAGTATCATAAAAATCAACCTATGGGCTACATTTTGACAGTAGAAGTCACTGGTGAATCCAGCAAGACCAGTTTTCATGGTAGCAAGGGTAGCAGCCAGGTTTTAGAGCGGTGGTTCTCAGCCTCAGCTACACTTCTTTTTAAAGACTGAAACCCGTCCCACCTCCCCATGCTGACTTAATGGGTCTGTGGTCCAGTCCAGAATTAGGACGTTTTAAAGCTTCCCAGGTGATGCTAACATGCAGCCAGGGTTAAAAACTACTGCCTCAGTGGACTGCAGAATGGACAGAGTGCAGATAAGGGCAGTATACTTTAGTGGTAGTTAGGCTTTCAAAGGGTTGAGGAAAGGTATTTTTGTTTGAAGCAGGACTATCTGAACATGTTTAAATGCAAAGCTGTATGTGCCAGGAGTGTGAGGCTGTATCTAGATCAAGTCATTTATCAAGGGAGAGGGCTTAGGGCACAGGAAAAGGGATTCGTCTTGGGCAGGACAGGCACGGGCAAGAAGGTAAGGAAGGGTGTGTGTGAGGGTGTCTAAGTGGGAAGTTCTGCCTGAGGCTGTTACGTGGTGGGGGAGGGCTGAGATTAACTGCTGAGATTGAGAGAAGGTGGGGGTAGAAAGGGTTTATAATAGCCAGTTTGCAGTAGCTGCTGACAACAGGAGGGAGTTTGAGATCAATATTGAGAGCAATTCAAATCGTTACCATGGTTTTGGGGTGGCATCAGTTTGCATGGTCATGAGATTTTTTTTCATGGCCCGCTTGAGGAAGCAAGGTGTAGGACCTATACATAATGAAATGTGTTGATTTTGAGTCAAAGTCATGAAGGCCATCTTTAAGTTCTCTGATATTTTCTTACCCCTTTCAATTAAAAACATTTGAATGAGGGGTCAGCAAGGGTCAGAACTTTCTGAGAAAGAAAACATTAACTTATATAATTTACATCTTAAAGCCTTCTAACTTTTTAGTCTCACACCTTGATAATATCTAGTAACACTAACATTTGTGGCCAGAGGTAGTTTTAACCGGTCTTTAAGATGGAAAAGAAAAATTGTGTGGTGTTTTAAAAGACTGCAAAAATTGAAATGAGAGCTTAACAGCCTACACACATAAGCATCTGAGGAAATGAGAACTCCTAGTGTACCTTTGCAAACACAATGAACTCTTTAGCTATGCATATTCCCTGAAAAGACAGAACCTGGATTTCTGGGCTCTGGCAACCAGTTAGGACCCAGCCCAATTAACACAAGTAAAATATAAAGAAAAAATGGCCACGGTTTTTTTTTTTTCCAAAGCCTTAAGATTAGAGTACCATATTCTGAAATGCTGAATCCACGAGTCGGACAATAACAACAACAACAAAGCATGAGATTGCTATTGGTCTCCAACCCCTGCAGAATCGCTAGCTGAAATCTAAAAAAAGACAACACGGTGTGATTAAGTGGGATCACAGAAAATTGATTTTTACATGCTCTGATGTACTGAGATTCAATCCTAGCAAGAGATTATCAATAACTCAACAGCTATTTATTACACACCTATGTACCCAAGGTGGTTTTTTCTTCCAATATTTTTTTTTTCATTTTTATGAGCCATACTTTAAATGATTCATCATTATCATGCTGGAAAATACATGATACTTTCCCTTGAAACTAAGATCTTATGAACAAATGTGGTAAACTCATACCTTACACAAATCACATTTTTACTGCCAATTGTGAAAAATGACTATCATTCATAGACTAACAACTCATTGTTACATTTTTATCCATTTTTATTTGATTATTCATTTTTTGATACAGGATCTCGCTCTGTCACCCTGGCTGGAGTGCAGTGGCCAGATCATGGCTCACGGCACCCTCAACCTCCTGGGCCCGAGTGATCCTCTTGCCTCTGCCTCCCAAGCAGCTGGGACCACAGGCATGCACCACCACAGCCAGCTAATTTTTAAAAGTTTTTGTAGAGACAAGGTCTCACTATGCTGCATAGGCTGGTCTTCACATCCTGCGATAAAGCAATCCTCCTGCCCTGGCCTCCCAAAGTGTTGGGATTATGGGCGTGAGTCACCACACCCAGGCTTTATCCATTTTCAAGGTTATTTCCAACCATCTAAACATAGCCTTTGATAGCATCCTTTGTCAATTTTTCAAAAAGATCTTTCAGGAGCTTGCAAGGGAAAAAAAATATGAGAAATAAAGACATTAACAGTTTCTGCAAAGAATTATACAAAAAAAAAATCTCTTTACTTATGGAGGGAATATGAGAGCATCTCAGAGCTTAGAAGGAGACCAGTCCATTAAAACATCTTTTTAACTGTGTCAAAGTCTATGGTTCTCAAACTTGAGCATGCACCAGAGCCCCCTGGAGGGCTTACTGAAAGACTGCTGGGCCTTGCGCTGGCAGTTTCTGATTCAGCAGGTCTGGTGTGGGCAAGGTGTGCTGGTGTTGTTGGCCTAGGGACCACACGCTGAGAATTCCTGCTGGGCAGCTCCCTTTCTCTCCACGTTGCTTCCCACTTCTCCACCTTGCCAAGATTGCTTCTTTGCTGAATGTCTTCAGGATGTGCCCCCATTCTTCAATACTGTACTTGAAAAATTTTTTATTTCCTAAATCTGGCAATTTTACCAAGCATTTATGATGTCTACTTACAGTGATAGAAAAATGTCTTCTTTCAGCCATAAGTTTGTCTTGCTGGACTTGTTAAAAACCCTATAGTCCATACTCTTCAACAATACTTCTCATCTTCCTTCTTTTTGATGTTGCTGTTTCTGGGCATTTGATGTTCATCTTTTGGAGACATTAACACAGGAGAAAGCATCTCTGTGCCACTTGCATTTAGTTCTGAGTGATGGAATTCACCATTTTCCTCACCCTTTCCCTCTGTACCAGACTTCTTCTAAGGGGAGAAATTGTTGCCAGTGACAGTAACTCTGTGACCTTTCACAACAGGAGTGGGAGATAAGGAAACACTGACAAATAAAATTGGCAGCTCAAGCACTAGCAGAGGGAAGCAGCTGACAAGAGCTAACTGCTTTTACCATCCCTCCAACCATCGCATGAACCATGACGTCCTCCAAGCCATGCCTCCAACTAGACTGCATCCACAGCTGCGAGAGTGAGCCACTCTGCTCTCAGTCCAGCTCAGATAAGCTTCACAAGACATACAGGGCACTGAACACAGCTGCTAATGCTGAGGTTTTTACAGTCTTCTCCCCAGGGGGAGAAACCTGTGTGGCTCAGAACCACAGTAATGAAGCCAAAATGAAACAAAGACCGGAAATGAATCATGCATCACCACAAGGAGCCTACGCCTGGAGCCAAAGTGGAGAACCCATCGCATCAGCAATGACTGTGCCAGCCTAGTTCCTTTGTCTCAACACTCCGTATCTTCTTCAATTCCAAGTGACTTTAATGATAACTCTGCAGCAACAGAACTTTCCAGGCTATATTACAGGTATATAGATACAGCTACAGTGTCTCTAACTCCAAAATGCAAGGCTCTATCAATCTATTTGGAAGTCATAACTAGTTTAGTTACTTGTCCTAGGTGTTGTGCTTTACTTAACAAAGGATGCTCTACAAGCATCACAGACTAAGAAGATTTATTTCAGCTTTTGGCCATTTTGCTACAAAAATAGCCTTGTTAGTAGCCTATTTCATAGCCCAGCAATGTCCTCTAAAATTTCGAATCTCATTTGATTTCTAAACAACTCAAGGCTAATGTGGCCTATTTTCCAATCACATACCACTCAGTAAAAACTATACCCAGCCCCCTCCAAATCCGGTACCAGGTAAACAAGCTACTAATTTCCTTTTATTAGTTCTTACCAAGAGGCAACACAAGGCTGGGCATGGTGGCTCACACCTATTACTACAACACTTAGGAAGGCCGAGGCAGGAAGATTGCTTGAGGTTAGAAGTTCAAGACCAGCATAGGCAACAGAGCAAGACCCCATCTCTACAAAAACTTTAAAAAATAGCCAGGCGTGGTGGCACACTTCTGTAGTTCTCACAACTCAGGAGGCTGAGGCAGGAGGATGGCTTGAGCTTATGAGGTCAAGGTTACAGTGAGCTATGAACACATCACTGCACTCTAGCCTGAGTGACAGATCAAGAACCTGTCTCTAGGAAACAACAACAACAACAACAAAAGGCAACACGAGAGTTTTGTTCCTTTCAAATACTGCATCTGAAAAAAAACTAAAATTCCCTTAAACTCGTAATTAAAACCAACTTTTTATTAATGATCCTCACAGAAGCAGATAATGTTTTGACTTCTGCCCATCGTGGAAAACACACAAAATTAGGATTCAGATAGGCCATCGTGTAGCCAGCTGGGAAAAATCAGAACCCTGAAATAAATAAAAACTGTTTAACTCAGCTTTAGTTATTACTTTTGAGCAGGTCAAATACATGAGCTCAAGGATCATCCTCAAAGTAAGTCGTGTTTCAGAGTTTTTCAACACTGATTACAAAACCTGATTTTTGAAACTAGGTAATTTCTTTGAAAGATAATAGATTTTTCTTAATTTATGACATTATACACTGTGCCGCATATAAAGAAACTTTAAGTTTTAAGATTCAAAATACACTCATTTCTAAGGCTATCCTCTGAAACGGGTTAATACAGAAAGCAAGCAGAATACATTGATTAATAATCCTTAAACATGCACATACAGCACCTTAAAATGAGGAGCACAATTTACAACCCTGTGTTGGAAAGTATTTGTGTGCTTAATATTCTATTCTCTCAGGCAACTAACTTTCTCCCCATTTATTACAGGTAGATGTTGCATTCTTGGGTAATCCCTGTTGAAAGTATTCAAAATGGGTAGAAAAGCATGCCCAAGAAGATAATAAATATTCACGGTATACTGTTTCATAAATAAGCATCTCAGACTGACTCAGGTCTATCACTGAAAAACAAGAGATTATAACCCAGGGCAGAGAAAATCTGAAAGTCTGGGATTCTAGTCCTGGCTTAGTTCTGTGATTTGGAGCAAGTCACTCAATTCTGTGACTGTTTTCGTCTCCTTAAAATGGCATGACTTTGTAGAGATGTTTGAAATGTAAATAATGTTGTATATAAAAATTATTTTTAATGATAGGTAGAAAAGTGGACTATCAGGCAACAAGTTATATAGAAAAAATGTGGGAACACCTTGGCCCCCTGACCTTTGGAGGTTTTCACTAATAGGCCATGATCATGGGACCAATCACTGCATGAGTCATACAGCTTGACACAAACAAAAAATTATGTCCACAGATTTCTCTCAAACCCAACCAAGTATGTTAAAAATATATGCCACGGGTCACTATGGTGACAATGCACATGACAACAAAATCTAACCTCATCACTAAAACAATTCAGTGGTACCAATTTATATTCAACAGACATACTTTCTATACTTCTGTGGGTGCAGCCCACAGGGAAGGGAAGTGCAGCCTGGGAAATCCCTGTAAGCACACACACTGCTGCAAGAGAGCCACGGGTGACTCAGAGGTCTGCTGGGCCAGTTTCAGCATTCTCCCATCCCATCATCTCCACTCCTGTTAAGCACACATACTGCTGCATGAGAACCAGAGGCAACTCAGAGGCATGCTGGGCCGGCTTCAGCACTCTCCCACACTGCTGCATGACATGAGAACCAAGGGTGGAACACCCCTGTGAGCACACACACTGCTGCATGAGAACCAAGGGCGACTCAGAGGCATGCTGGGCCGGTTTCAGCACTTTCCCGTCCCATCGTCTCCACCTGCTCTCCCTCTACCATATTCCTGATTATGAACAATTGACATGTTCTCAGTCTTAAAGTGCCATGTAAACTTAGCTTCAAACCCCCTTTTCCAATTAGATTCATGCCCACCCACCTCCCCACTTCACTGATAAAGAAATCTGGAGTTTCCATTGATAAGGACTATAATTGTAAAAGGGAGTATGATAAAGCAACCCATCATTACACTTTGTATGGGAAACAGGGGCAATCGCACTTTGGGGGAAGGAGGTGCTGCCCCATCCAGCACCTATTTAAGACAGAAAATAAGCAGCTGCATGAGTGGGAGTCCCTCTACAATGTGACCAGAGCAGGGAGCAATTCACCAAGAGCTTCTGTGTGTTTCAGAGTAAATGCACTCATTGGTATTAAAAAAAAGCCCTTCTGTCAGCCAGGCCCCTGAATGAATGACAGACACTCTTGATAATACTTTTTAGAAAGCGTGGCTTCTCTCCAGCAGCTCCAGGCCATCACTTATTTCTCATTTTGTCAAAGTAGCATCCAACTTCAGGCACGACTGTATATATAACTCCACATGCAGCTGAGCCATCATAAACACGCCAAATATAAAGGCATGTCAAAAAGACATTTTACCTCCCCAAAGCATGGCCCCAAGAAGCCATTATTATAATAGAGTATGAATTTCTGCTGCAGGTTATTAACCTATAATACTAACAATAAAGTTCTGCTTAGGACATAAAGGCTTACACTGGGACATGAAGTAGTAAGACACAATTCACTGACTATTTTAAATTTGCTGTACACCTAAACCATCTTCACCATTACACCAAGCTGTGTGTGTGCGTGTGCATGTATACACGCGTCCTCTTTCAGTAGAACATAAACTCTGAAGATGAGGTAAAATACAATACAGCTGCTGCTGCTGATGAGCTGTCTGAGTTTCTGCAGACAATCTGCAAAAAAATGGAAGTTCTCAAGGCCCAGTTGCTGGTGTCTCTTTTGAGGCTCCAAAATGAGAACCTCGTTGATTTATCTTATTGGCACTCTGCGTGAAATCAAGAGTAGGCTCAAAGGCAAGCCTTATCTCCTGCAAACAATTCCATACAGGCCTCAACTCAGTATTTAAATTTGTTTGGAACTGGCTACAAATTTGGAACTTCCTCAAATGATATTAAAAGCTCTACACAAAACGTATGCAGAAGCAGTTACTGGTTTTTCAAGAACAAAGACAACTGCAAAAAAGCAACAGCTCTGTAAATGGAGCTGTAGTAAATGTTGAGACAGCAATAACAAGGTAACAAATAGAGCAGAGGATGACCTTTTTGTAAAAAATTGTTGCCTCAATATTTTACTATTAAAAAAAAAAAAAAAAGACTCCCACAACATGATCTTCTGAGAGAAAGAGTCCACTGCTGTGTCTGAAAGAGGAGTTGGTTCTGGTGGTGAAAGGACTGGGAATGTCGATTAAGATATGCAAGACTATCTAACACAAAGTCCAACATTTGCTTCAGCAACACCCAGTCAGCTCCTGGAGGGTGAAGTCTTGCTCTCTAGCTGTATCCAGGGCTCTTTTCTTGTGGCATTTTAAAAAATGTAGCAGTAGTTGCATCTGTGGCTTTCTCTGCTGCAGAGGTCCTGACCAACCACTCAGAGCTGGGTGATTTGGGGGCTTGTGATGCTGGTGTGGTTGGCTCCACTGCATCCATGTGAACTAGTAAGGTTACAATAGAGAGGAGCAAAAACATCAAGGGGAGATAAATTAGAACAAGACAAATTAGAATGAGAGACACTTAGAAACAAAATTTTCTTAATCCTTATACTTCATGTCCTAGTAACCTAAGTGGCCACATAAGGTACCTCTTTTTTCTCTACAAAAAAGTAAAGACAAGATTTAAGTAAGATAGTATTTCCTAATCTGAGAAAATGGGTTCAATTGAGCAAATAAATAAATTCAGGAGCACGCATTCATAATGTAGTAAAAATCACTTATAAAGTACTTCTGTGCCTATTGCTTAAACAATGAATACTCATGATCTTAATTGTTAATACAAACCCTTACTCATAGATACTCGTAGAGATGACTCATAGTGATCTCCACTTTCTAGATCAGGGAACTGAGGTATAGAGAGATCAGATAAATTGTTCAGGGATAAAACAGAGCTGGTTAAATATCAAGATTCAAACACAGATACTGGACTCTAAACCCCACGTTCTTCCTGCCACAACCCATTCCTCCGACAGGGCAGTGTTACCAATAAATATATACCATACAACAAGGAAAATGGCAGAAAAAGAGCACAATCAGGCCCAATATTTTTCCATAAGATCACTAAAGACATTCTGGACAGGAGACATGGCTTGTGCAGAGCTGTCCTGTATACTTCAGAACACTCACCGATCTGGATCCTATCTGCTGAATGCCAGGAACATTCCCCAGTCATTGTGACAAACAAACATTTACTTCACATTTCCAAATGCCCCTGAGCGGAGTGGCACAAACCATCATCTCCACTCACTCTGCTAAGAACAAATATATACTAAAATATGGCAAAACCTAGGAAAGTTTGGATTTTACCCTGTCACCCAATAATTCCACTCCCAGAAATGTAACCTAGAACAGTAATTTTCAAATTTCGGGTCACAAAATCAATTTAGTGGGTCATGACCATTACTTTTTTTTCTCAGTGAAAAAAATAGAAAGTATCAGCACGCACCCAGGATTTATTTCAGATTTACATGTGCAACCAACACACATATTCAAACATGAATTTCTTATTGTGGGCTAATGTAAAAATATCTTGAAAGCTGTTACTCTAGATACAAGAGTTTCTTGAGGGCAAAAGCTTTCAAACATTTTGGAACTTCACCAGAGCAGCAGGAAATACATTTGACAACTCAAATCTCTCTCTCTCTTTTTTTCTCTCATACACACACGCACTCACAACAAACTCAGGCACACATACTCACTCATATTTAACTGGTAATAAATTTCAAGAAACTATACCTACATGGTCACCAAACTGCAGTGAAAAAAGCACTACCCTAGAAAAACTTTTTTTGTTGTTGTTGCTATTTTTTACTACAGTAAAATACACATAAAATTTGCTATCTTACCCATTTTTAAGTGTACAGTTCAGTTGCATTAAGTACATTCATACTGCTGTGTAACTATCACAACTATTTATCACCAGGACTTTTTCATCATCTCAAATGGAAACTTCGTACCCATTAAACAATAACTCTCCCCATTTCCCTCTTCCTTTGGCCCCTGGCAACCACTATTTGTCTTTCTGTTTCTATGAATTTGACTATTCTAGGCAGCTTATAAAAGTGGAATCATACAATATTTCTCCTTTTATGTCTCACTTATTTCACTTAGCAAATGTCTTCATACAATTTGTAGCATGTAGCAGTTTCATTCTGAATAAGAAAGCCTTTCAAGCTACATAATATTCCATTGTATGTATACAGCACATTTTGTTCATCCAGCAATGGACATGTGAGTTGTTTCCATCTTGACGATTGCAAATAATGTTGCTGTAAACAGAGGTGTGCAAAAATCTATTTTGAGTCTCTGCTTTTCATTCTTTTGGGTATATGCACAGAAACAGAATTGCTGGATCATATGGTAGTTTTATGTTTAATTTTTTGAGGAATTTTTTTTACATACTGTTTTCCACAGCAATGCACAATTTTACCTTCCCACAAGTACTGCACAAGGGTTCCAATTTCTCCACATCCTCACCAACACCTGATGCTCTCTGTTTTTGATACAGCCATCCTAATGAGCGGGAAGTGGCCTCAAAGAATGTTTGCACTTGTTCTCTCAGAGAACAGTGCAGTATTTTCCATAATAGCATAAAACAGGAATACGGTCCAAATGTCCATCAAGAGCATTTAATTACGGTATATTAATCATATTCATACAATGGAATACTATATACATGGCAGCTGAAAAATAGATTTTGGCAGGACAAAGCATGACTGAATCTCAAAAACAGAACCGGGTGAAAGCTGCAACATAAAATATGACATACTTTGATTCCATATACAAGGGTTCAAAAACACAAAACTAGACAATATATTGCTTGAAGATACATATGTCTGCTAAAACTACTTGAAAAAAAACAAAAGAATGACAAACGATAAAAAACAATCAGAATAACTTTTACCTCTGAGGAGAGCAGGGAGAAGATTTTTAAAGAAGATTTTAACTTTTGAAAAAAGAAAATTTTAACTTTTTCTTTAAGTGAACGGTAGGTACATGGATATTTGCTGTATTTTCTTTACTCCTTACATATCTGCTATAAACGTTCTTTTATACCCATTCAATATTTACTAAGAAACATGTTTAATTTTAAAAAACATTTAAACTTTAAAAAGAGACAGTGGGCAGTAAGAATTTGCCCTATGACTCCCGAGAAAAGGGACATCCTAAAATGGAACTACTGAATCCAACCATGTGGTTAGAGTACATCAGGAATCACTCTGTTTCACCTTTAAGATTCTAATAATTTATTCTTACAACAAATAACTAGTGGGTTTGTTCCACGGGCTAGGTATTCATTTAGATGCTAGGGGTACAGTAGTGAGCAAAACAGATACGCAGTCCTGCTCTTGTGAATGCATCTGACAATCCATTTGACAATTCAAATCTCTCTCTCTCTTTCTCTCTCTTATGTCACTGACCTAGTATTTGAAACCTGATGTAACTAATTAGCAGATTAACTATTCGGTATCCTTCTGAATGATACTCTAAGCACACATATCCTATCCCAGAAAGAGAAAGGTCAGAAAAAGTTTTGGGGATAGCTAAAATATACTCACACAAATAGCTGGGTTCTCAACAGAATTTCTGATCACCTCAATCCCGCTTTATCAAAAGCCATGTGTTTACTTTTTGAAGGATTGGAATCTGCATGCCGATGGCTCTGATCTACCATTCTGATGAAGAAAATCATTTCAAGAAAACGAAGTCTGGTTTTCATCTGGGTTTATTACGTTTTTTACAGCTACTTAGTCTCAAATTTTGGAGAAGATAATCCATTTTTTTTCTTTTCTGAGTACATTCTTTAAGAGCATATTCAGCTAGTTCACTTCAGCAAGAGGGAGACACTTGCAGGAAAATCCCTGTTCTGGTGTATCAAGTCTCAGAAGCAGGTTAGCATGCTTGCTCACTAAGATCCAGGATGGAGTTCTGTGCAGTAGACACTTGCAGGCTAGAAAGCCATAAGGAGGGGAGAATGAAGATACAAAGAAAATAAAGGTGCTACACTTTCAAAATGGGTCTATTTAACAACCCTATGGTCATTTATGGTCTTTTTCCTTGGCCTTTTGTTACTATTAGTACAAAAAGACAAGGAAGACATACTGTTTCTTCCTGCTCTTCACCTCTCTACCCTTATTAATATCTTTAAATTCAGTCAATTTCAACTCAAAACTTTCTACCAGTGGGGGAGGGGAAAAAAGGGAAAAGATTTGTGGCTGCATGTTTAAGAAAGAAGCTGAATTCATCACAGTGACAGGGGAGAGTGTTGGCAGAGATCTGAGCTATTTATTCTTTTAGGAAAATCCTATAAAGAATGACACAAGGAAGCCTCTATCTGCAGTCTTGTTCATCACACTGGTGAAGAGTCCGATAACAGATGTATGCAGTAGCGTGATTTAGTGCCAGGAGCTGGCCCCTGATGTGTATTAATACAGCGGCAAAGCGGAACGCACCTCTCTTCATCACTCATTCCCATAAAAGAGGTGGAATCCGAGATGGCCCGATGTTAGGCAGAGCAAGCCCATTTGTTCTACTGACTGATGGCACAGACTCAGGCTATGTCCTTCACCTCCATGGGGCACTCAGGTTGTGGGTAGAAAAAAAAGAAAATGCTCAGTGAAGCAGGGCTTAGTCAACAAGTGAGAGAAGAGGAGCTGGGCTCAGGAGGGGAAATGTTTAATGCTCAAGTCTTGTTTAATACCCACCCCTACACACGTACATTTCCCAACCTGAATATGGAATGAGGATTTTAAACTCTTCCCAATGGTTCGTTCCTCTCTTATAAACAATTAAAAGCTAAAACCAGAAGCTAGATATTAAGGAGAAAAAAAAAAAAGAACAAAAAGATAAAAGAGGGGTGGTTTTCTTTTAATGCTTCCAATACCATAGACTGAATGAGGATCTGAGTTTTGATGCGGGGTCATAGTCTGGACTTGATCCTATTGTATATAAAAAGAAGAACACCTGCAGTGCTCGAGAGGGACAGCTCTAGAGTCACAGGGAAACTGGTCTGATCTTGGCTCTGCAATTTATCAACCATGTGGCCTCAGGAAAGTGATTTAAGCCTTGGTTTTCTCATGTGTAAATTGGGAATAAAAACAGCGTCTACCTTACAAGGCTGTTGCAAAGATTAGGTGAAATAATGTTTAAAAAGTGTTCAGCTCAGGGCCTGGCCATGTGGAAAGCACTAAAAAAAAAAAAAGGTACTATAATCATCAGACCTGTGATGAAGACTGTCCAGTATGAACCACCATCAAGCAGATACCACAAACAGAAGCTCAAAGAGGACAATTTCACAGTTCACCAAAACTTACTAAGTCAAGGTAGAGGATAGGGCTCCCTCCCCATCTGTCTGAGGTTTACTCTCTATTCAGCTATCAACTGCTCTGATCTATATAATAGGTAGCATTTTCTAAAGAAAATAAAATATTTAATGACATATTCAATATCCAGTTTTCTCACAGAAATATTAATAAATACATAACTCTCCCCTTTTTTCCATTGAAGGATAACATACACACAGTGAAGGACATCAATCCTAAGTGCACAGCTCCAGATTCTACCTATGTAAGCAGCCATACACCCCACCAAATTCATCATATGGAGCACTGCCAACAGCCCAGAAGGTTTCCTTGTGCCCTCTCTTGGTCACTGCCAGCCCCACCCCCCACCAAAGATAAGCACTATTTTGGCTTCTACCAATTAGTGTTAGTTTTGTTAAAAAAAAAAAAAAAAAAAAAAAAAAAAAAAAAAAAACCTGAAAAGTTTTAGCCTAAAAAAGTTTTTAATTAGGAATGTCATGACCAATAAAATATTAGCATTCCACTTATAAAAGCAGTGAGAATGTACTGTACCATATGCAAAATAAGAAAGTAAATAACCCCGTGTGACTGCCTGACTGCTGATTGAACTGCCACCTCACCTGGACTTTCATTAACATGGACCTAATTTCCTGTCTGTGCTAAAACAAAAGCTCAGATGACTGGAGATTGCTGATAGTGGAATACAGGGTTTCAAACTCTAGATAGTCATGTAACAGCGAAAAAGCATAGACTTCAGAGTCAGCGAGAACCAGGCTAATTATTTCTTGTAGTCTCAGTTTTCCCATGTAAAGTGGGAATAAAATGATCTACACTATCACAAACATTACATGAAAAGGTATACGAAATACATAATTTAGTGCCTGACACACGGTACATGCTCAATGAATGATAACTGCATGTAATCACCTGCACTGGGGCTAGACAAAGATGCTGTGGCCACTGGTTTCCGCTTCCTCTTGATGTCACGTGAACATGGTGGTCCCCAATGTACATTTGCCTGTCTGCAGATGTAAGAAGAGGAAAAAGGTTTGAACTTTTTAATTCTTATTGTAAGACATTACATGTAGCCCAGTTTAAATCCTTAACCCATTACAGACATAAATAAAATGGGCACCGTCTTTTGCCATTAAGCATTGGGACAACATTATTCAGAATTAATAATAACTCACTCTTTATCCACAATACACACCCATTCTAAACTTTTTACCTGATTTCAGTGTAGGAGGCATTCAAGATTAATTTCAATAAATATGTGTTGCATTACATGTTTATTTTTATACAATTATTTTTCATAAAAACTATAACCACAATTGTTCTAAACTCACTAATGAAATACTTACTCCCAAGAGGTAATATATTGAAAAGTTTAATGCTGCAAGAACACAGATATTTGCACAGAATTTTAATAGGAAGTTTAACCTCCTGCCATGTAAATCTGAATTTTTAATACTGTCTACATCACAAGTTAAGTAAGTTTGGCTTCTGTGACTTTTAAAAATACTAATTATGTTTTTTATTTTACAGGCAAAAAAAGAAAATAAAAATATTAATTATGTGACAATATGTTCCTTCATCTGAATATTCAGCTTATTTTAAAAGCAAATGATTCTGTGAAAGACAATGGGCTTAACACTGAACTAGCTGGTATGCTATTTTAGTTCACCACTGTTCCCCAAGAATGTATTGTACTGTATGCAAATTAAGAAGTAATATAAAAATCTTTACGTATGTTACAAAGTATTCAGCTCAGGGCCTGGCCATGTGGAAAGCACTAAAAAAAATCTTTATGTATGTAAAGATTTTGTCCCTCTCAAACTAGACAGATCCTGCCCCTGATTAAAGACCAAAATGAGTCTCATCTTTACACAAAGTGTTCCCTTGAACATTTGGGGCCTCATCTACCATGAAGCAATGTTTAACTGGTGTGCATATATCTTGCTTCTCTGATGAAACAAGAAGGCTTAATCTCTTTGAGATTAAGAACAGGGATCTTGAGAACAAACTTTATTTACACTTCTTTGATAATTTTCCAATGATCTACCAACCTTGGCTCAAGGCACACTGGCGATCCTCATCAGCTGTTGATTAAAACTGCTATGAATGAATAAAAGTTCTAAAAATCAAATGGCCAACTGAATGAACACTTAAAAGTGGTTAAAATAGTAAATTTTATATTATGTACATTTTACAATTTAAAAAAACTAGCCAAAGTAAATAACATATAAAATTATACCAGATAAACTCCTAATCAGTAGTCCCAGCTAAGGATCAAGACCCTTAGTAGTTTTAAAACTGGAACCTCAGACAAACCTAAGAAAACCTGGTTAGCAAGGCAACAAGACAGCTGGTGAATGGACAAATTTTTTGACTCAGAAAGCCCCCAAAATAACGTGCACAGTTCAAAGGGGTGCATGCATGCATGTGCGCGCATACACACACGCACACACACACACACTTTCAATTCTCTAAATAGCAAAAGCTTAAGAGTCAATTCAATTTATAAATAGGAAAACATAAGAATTTGATTAAAATCCTAAGAAACTAGGAATGTGAAGAATGTTACAGGCTGAGATTTATAATACAAAGCCAGTGGTTTGGAAAATTCCATCCAAAGCACCTTTTATTGATCACTCTGTCCTGTACAGAAAATTAAGTCAAATACCTCATGAATAATTAATTCTGAAAGCCCAAATAGTTAATTCTAAATAGCTAATTATAAATGTGTAAAGTAGAGAAAACACTTCCTTTTTCATACCTTATCCTGGGAATAAGTCTAGGGAGCATGCTGATTTAATAACAAATTAACATAGAGGACAACATCAAAGGTAGACAGGACTTCAGTCTGAATGGAGTGGTAGTAATTCCCTTTGAAGTCCAGACACAAGCAGAAAATAAAGTTGACATGACAAAATTGTGTTTCTCCTCAAAACAGAAATGTGGAACACATACAGCATCCATCTTTTCCACAAACATGGGACTTGAGTACAGACCCAAACTGAGACTATCCAAGCACTCTGATCTTATTCAATCATCCTTATCCTTAGGCATGATTCAGAAGGAGAAACAAAGTCAAACAAAGGCTAACATAGTCATGTATAGTCATGCTTCTTTCCTCTTTATCTGAAGCTCATTAAAGGAACCTCCAAAGCTTTTCAGAAAAAATGTTGACACCATTGCTTCAAGCTAAACCGTGTTACTGTTAGACATCAGGATGGTGGCGCTCTACAGCAGTGGCGAGGGGGAAGACAGGCAGAGAAAGAAGCACAGGGAGCTTCTGGGGTTCTTCTGATAATGCTCTTTTTCTTCATCTGGATGCTTGTTACTTGACTGTAACTTTGTGACTATTCATTGAGTGTATATTTCTTTGTACTCTTCCCTGTATGTTTATCCTTCAATAAAAAGTTAATTAAAAACATTGCTTCTTCAAGATCACAGTTTACAATATGCTGAGTTTCATGAGACAGACGCAAAATGAGAAGCATAAGTACTCAAGAAGTATATTAAGATATTAATTCTTGGAGTATCAACTTGAGCTACACAAATACTGCCTTTTATTTGCCCCCATCCATCATTTTCACCATTTTGCATACTTGACATATGTCAGTAACATGGGAAAAGGCCCATATTATCAACTCTTTTATGGATCTAGTCATTACTACTTATCTCACACTTTCAAGGAATGATAGTGTCATTTTGGAAGTAAAAAAAAAATTTATGCACTACAATGTTTAAGTTTTTAACAACTTTTAATGGAAATGCTTATTTACTTTAGCAAACTGCGAATAAGTATTACTTACCTATTATTACGCACACAGGTTATTACACTGCAACATCTTAGGGTGTTATTGGGGGTTCAGTGGCTCAGGTGGTCCTTCCACCACCCTGCTCCTCTAGGCGATATTGTTTAGCCTTCAGGTCAATTGTCTCTACATTAATTGATCCTTGACTGTTATGCCTCCAGCATATTACTTCTCTCTGTGGTAAATGGTCTACTTCTACCACCCCATTCCCACCTCTAACTGTTGTCTTGAATATCCTAAATACTTCAGATTTTGTAAATTCCTCTGGTTACAACAGGAAAGAACTGAAGACTTTCTAAGAAATCAAGTAATGGGCCGGGCGCGGTGGCTCAAGCCTGTAATCCCAGCACTTTGGGAGGCCGAGACGGGCGGATCACGAGGGCGGGAGATCGAGACCATCCTGGCTAACATGGTGAAACCCCGTCTCTACTAAAAAATACAAAAAACTAGCCGGGCGAGGTGGCGGGCGCCTGTAGTCCCAGCTACTGGGGAGGCTGAGGCAGGAGAATGGCGTAAACCCGGGAGGCGGAGCTTGCAGTGAGCTGAGATCCGGCCACTGCACTCCAGCCTGGGCGGCAGAGCGAGACTCCGTCTCCAAAAAAAAAAAAAAAGAAATCAAGTAATGAAGTTTGTTAAGTGAATTATTTTATTGTAAAAGTAATGTACTTTTGTGGACTATTTCCTTTCTACTAAGCAGTTTTGTTGCTTCTTTCATTGTTCACTAAATTTTTACTGAGCACCTACTCTTGCCAAGCACTGTACTAAACACTAGGAATATAGTGATAAACAAGTGACAATCTCTGCCTTGATGGATCTTATAGTCAAGTTCTACCTGCAGCTGTGCAGCTTTTCAGATTACAGAATATGAATAACAAAGAAACAAGGGTATCAATAAAGAGAAGGTATGTTCATTTTTAAAACTCAATTTAAATGATCCTTCCCTCTTAAAACATTTCTCTTACGACACATTTCGAGGTTGGAGAGCTATTTCATAGGAGGTAGAATAACATCATGTCTTAGCAGTCAGTATACGAGGACATTTTTCTCTATGTCCCTTCCTAGACAAGATTTGGGGAGGGAAGAAGAGAAACGATCAAACTGTTATAATAGGACAGTAAGACATTTTGCTTCTGTCTTGATTTTAAGTGAACATTAGTACTGCTAGAGTTTACAGCTTGGGAAAATCTATTTTTCTATGTGAAAGCCCCATCCACTTGGAAAGAACCCTAGAGGACAAAGAAGGAAGAGGACCCAGAACAAGCCTGCTACACAATGGAATACTATTCAGGCATTGAAAAAAAAAAAAAAAAAAAGAGTAAATCCTGTCATTCACAGCCACATGGATGGAACCAGAGGACATTAGGTTAAGTGAAAACAAGCCAGGAACAGAAAGTTAAACACCATCAGTTCTCACTCATAAGTGGAAGCTTAAAAAAGTTGATCTCATAGAAGTAAAAAGTAGAACAGAGGATACCTCCGGCTGGGGTATGGGAAGGGAGGGATAGAAAAGGATTTATTAAAAGATATAAACTTAGAGCTAGATAGGAGGAATAAATTCTAGCATTCTACAGTACTGTAGGGTGACTATAGTTAACAATTATATATTACACAGTTTCAAATAGCTAGGAGGATATTGAATGCTTCTAACAAAAAGAAATGATAAATGTTTTGAGCAGATGTATATGCTAATGACCCTGATTTAATCACTACATATTGTATGTATTGAAATGCCACTGTATACCCCATAAATACGTACAACCATTATGTGTCAGTTTTTTAAAATAAAATAAAATTTTAAAAAGAAGAACTAAAAAAAAAGAACAAGCCTGGGGAAAAGAAGAAGGAAGCTGGGTGCTTAGAGCAAGAGGATTCAGAGGCAGGAAACAGAAGCTGTCATGCAGCATGGCACGTCCAGAATATTAGCACAGCCCTGCTCAGGAGTAAAGAATACTACTATGTGTGGGGCTGGCAGGGCTGCCTGTATTATTTTGGGGAACCTTAGCATGTGGGTAAGGCAACTGCTACAGCTTCGGCTTCCTATCGAAGAGGTAGTTCCAGTTTTTTGTTTATCTCCAAATAATTCCAGATCATCAAGGGTTGCAGACATAAAAAATTAAAGAAGGGAAGGAAAAATAAAGAGGTTGACCACCTCTCCAACCCCATTTTCATTTAGGGGTACTTAACAACCACTTGGCTCCTTTTCTTTTTAACGTGTTATTTATTTAATGTGTGTTATTTTACTTTGAAAGCATCACTGTTTACTCTCAAAATGGAAACTAAAAGAGGGACAAAAGCACAAATGCGGTAACAAAAAGGATAAAAAGAGTCTAAGCTTCTCTTTCTCACCAACACAGAGACCCTTCCGGCAAGTAGAAAGGGTAAAAGATTAATGAGATATTTCAAAACTATTTTTCAAGAGTAGTATATGGTTGTTCTCGGGTTGCAAACCATGTAATATGTTAGGGGAAGTGATCTTTCAATTAGGCATAGTGTATAAAAGGCTAAGTATTAAGTTAAAGTCTCCACCAAGTTAAAACTTAATTCTCAACTGGAGTGGCAAATGGTTATCAGAATTATATAAGGAGCTTTTACTAAATACACATGTCCCTATCAAGATCCTAATTTAGTAGGCTGGGCAGGAGTGGGAGGAGAATCAGTAACATACTTAAATTTTTCCCTGGGTAATTCTGATAAGCACCTACCTACTTTGAAAATTACTGAGTTGAAAAATCTACCAAATTCCCAGAGTCAACCTAGTCAATAATGCAGGTCTAACTATTCAACCTAAAGAATAATAGAATGATTAAATTAATATACACTTAGATAAAAATACTATTCCCCAGTATATACGCAATTAGAGAAAAGACAGGCTATGCCTTTTCTGTTTCATCTGATCAGGGCCTCAGGGACAATCTTCACTCAGGCCAGTAAAACCTGGGGCATATGCTTCTTTCACAGTGTTAAGTGTGGGATCAGTACTTCCCCTAAGAGTGTGACAGTTTCCCCACTGTGGTGGCATTTGCCAGGGCAGAGTTGGAAGAAAGAGCACTAAAAGCAAAAAGTACACTCTTTTTAAAAAAATTCTTATCCCAGAAAAAGTCACTAAATTTGTGTGAAGGTGAATGCTGAAGATTAACAATTAATGGAAAGAGGATTCTTTCTATCCAAGCATAAACACAACATTTCTGTTTTCTTTTTTACTGCAGGTAACTGAAAGATCAGGTGAGTTGTTAAAACTGCAGTGTTACTTAGGAAACTGGGCAGATCACTATGTCCTTGGGGCAGGAATGTACTTTTAGGGAAAAAAAAATACTTTGAGAAATACATGCATGTTAATAGAACCAATGTTGGCAAAAAAATAACTGAAGTGACTGCTTTAGATTTGGAACAAAGATGTTTAGAGTCACTCCTATGGAGAGAAACAGTCTGTCTGCCAATGGCAAGCTAGTTTAAGGAATAGTTCACCTTCAAAAATCACTCATTTTTAAAGTTAATGAAAAGTTCGTTTTTTTTATATAGAATAAAAATCCTCAAAAAACTGGGTATGGAAGGAACATACCTCAACATAATAAAAGTCATACATGACAGGCCCACAGCTAGTATCATACTGAATGGGGAAAAACTGAAAGCCTCTCTTCTAAGATTAGGAACATGGTAAGGATGCCCGCCTTCACCACTGTTACTCAATTTAGGACTGAAAGTCCTAGCTAGAGTAATTAGACAAGAGAAAGAACTAAAGGGCATCCAAACTGAAAAGGAAGAAGTCAAAGTATCCTTGTTTGTAGATGATACGAATTTATATTTGGAAAAACCTAAAGACTGTACCACAAAACTATTAGTAGTGATAAACAAGTTCAGTAAAGTTGCAAGATACAAAAAAACAGTAGCATTTCTATATGCCAAGAGTGAACAATCTGAAAAGGAAATTTAAAAATTAACCCCATTTATAGTAGCCACAAATAAAATTAAATACCTAGGAATTAACTTAAAGAAGTAAAAGATCTCTATAATGAACATATAAAACATGGATAAAAAAATTGAAGACACCAAAAAAATGGAAAGATACTCCATGTTCATGGATTGAAAGAATCAATACTATTAAAATGTCCATACTACCCAAACCAATCTGCAGATTCAATGCAATTCCTATCAAAATACCAATGACATTCTTCACAGAAACAGAAAAAGGAATCCTAAAATTTATATGGAACCACAAGAGACCCAGAAGAGCCAAAGCTATCCTAAACAAAAAGAACAAAACTGAAGGAACCACATTACCTAGCTTCAAATTATCCTACAGAGCTATAGTAACTGAAATAGCATTGTACTGGCATAAAAACAGACACACAGACCAATGGAACAGAACAGAGAACCCAGAAACAAATCCACACATGCAGAGTGAACTCATTTTCAACAAAGGTGCCAAGAACATACACTGGGGAAAAGACAGTCTCTTCAATAAATGGTGCAGGGAAAACTGGATATCCATATGCAGAAGAATGAAACTAGATCCCCTATCTCTCAGCATATACAAAATCAAATCAAGTAGATTAAAGACTTAAATCTGAAATCTCAAACTATGAAACTACTATAAGAAAACACTGGGAAAAATCTCCAGGACATTGGTCTGGGCAAAAATTTTTTTAGTAATATCCCACAATCACAGCAACCAAGCCAAAAATGGACAAATGTGATCACATTGAGTTAAAAAATCTTCTGCACAGCAAAGGAAACAATCAACAAAGTGAATAGACAACCCACAGAATGGGAGAAAATACCTGCAAACTACCCATCTGACAAAGTGTTAATTTTTTTTTTTTTTTTTGAGACGGAGTCTCGCTCTGTCGCCCAGGCTGGAGTGCAGTGGCGCTATCTCGGCTCACTGCAAGCTCCGCCTCCCGGGTTTACGCCATTCTCCTGCCTCAGCCTCCCGAGTAGCTGGGACTACAGGCGCCTGCCACCTCACCCGGCTAATTTTTTTGTATTTTTAGTAGAGACGGGGTTTCATTGTGTTAGCCAGGATGGTCTCGATCTCCTGACCTCGTGATCCGCCCGTCTCGGCCTCCCAAAGTGCTGGGATTACAGGCTTGAGCCACCGCGCCCGGCCAAGTGTTAATAATGAGAATATATAAGCAGCTCAAACAACTCTATAGAAAACAAATCTAATAATCCAATCAAAAAATGAGCAAAAGATTTGAACAGATAGTTCTCAAAAGACATGGCATATGAGTGGCAAACAGGCATATGAAAAGGTGCTCAATATCACTGATCATCAGAGAAATGCAAATCAAAACTACAATGAGATATCATCTCACCCCAGTTAAATTGGCTTACATCCAAAATACAACTAATAATGCTGGTGAGGATGTGGTGAAAAGGTAACCTTCGTACACTGTTGGTGGGAATGTAAATTAGTACAACCACTATGGAGAACAGTTTGGAGGTTCCTCAAAAAAACTAAAAATAGAGTCTTTTTTGACTCTATTTTATGATCCAGCAATCCCATTACTGGGTAAATACCCAAAAGAAAGGAAATCAGTATATCAAAGAGATATCTGTACCCACAAGTTTGCTGCAGCCCTGTTCACAATAGCCAATATTTGGAAGCAACCTAAGTGTCCATCAACTGATGAATGGATAAAGAAAATGTGGTGCATATACACAATGCAGCACTATTCAGCCATAAAAAAGAATGAGATCCTGTTATTTGCAACAACATGGATGAAAATGGAGATAATTATAATAAGTTAAGACCAGGCACAGAAAGTCAAAAATTACATGTTCTCACTTATTTGTGGGATCTAAAAATCAAAACAATTGAGCTAATGGAGATAGAGAGTAGAAGGATGGTTACCAGAGGCTGGGAAGGGTAACGAGGATGGTGGGGAATGCGGATGGTTAACATGTACAAAAAAAATTGAAAGAATGAATAAGATCTACTATTTGATAGCACAACAGGGTGGCTATAGTCAATAATAATCTAACTGTACGTTTTAAAATAAAAGAGTAAAATCGGTTTGTTTGTAACACAAAGGATAAATGCTTGAGGGGATGGATATCCCATTCTCCATGATGTAATTATCATGCATTACATGCCTATATCAAACCGTCTCTTGTACCCCGTAAGTATATACACCTACTATGTACCCACAAAAATTAAAAATTAGAAAGTTAATAAATTTCAATGTAAAAAGGGTATTTGTTTTCTATACTTTTTCTTTAACACAAACAAGTAACACCAGGAAAAAATTTGATGTTTCTAGGGACCAAAGGTCATATATATCATATATTCCAATTATTCTCCTTAATTACTAATCTGTTCACCTCAATTATTTTTAACAAAAATTTATGGAGGCCTACCCAATGTAACATACTATGCTGGATGTGCAGAGGGAGATAAAAGATGACTGAGCTGAAGTCCTGTCCCCAGGAGCTCACAACATAGTAGGAAGGCCAATTTCTAAAGAAAGAATTAATACTCCGAGACACTGAGTTGTAATCAGAGAACAAGTAAGTGCTAGGGTAAAAGGAGAAAAAGGAGGATTAAATCTAGGGATTTAATCCCTAGATTAAATGTGCGACTCCTTTCTCACATGCGATTTTACCTTTAGGGTTTACTGACATTTATTAAGCAGTCAGAACGGGAAATATTTTCACAGATTTGCACCTGGGAAAAGATCTAGGCCTATGGCACTAGGAGCAGCTAGGAAGGAAAAAAAAAAAAAAAAAAAAAAAACCACTTCACAATTATCATAGGAAACAGAGGAGGCTTATCTAACAGGAAGTGATCCTAGCAATTCCACTAATGGTTTTCACTTAAATCTAACCCTCAGTAGTCTGTGACAAACTGCTCACCGGCACCTGAAAATTCTCCCTAATCTAATTCCCTTAGCGGGGCTAAAGTAGGCATATCATGAAGCTGTTTCATGCCACCCATAAGAGTCGAATCATTTCACATCAGTTGGAAAGATGGGTATGTCACAATGGAAAAACAGAGAGACAGAGAAAATGCTTTCATCATTCCACTTAGGCAGTAAGATGCCAGCCAGCTGACAGCCACTGTCAATGAGACCCTCCAATAGAGGACAAAAGATTCAAGAACTGTGTACTATACAATGGGCAGTTCCAATAGGCTTGGGCAGCCTTATAGACAATACCACAGCAGAAACATTGCTTCATACATGGCCCAAACTAAGGCACTAAAGAGGTGAGAAAGCAACACTGTACTTCACAGCATCAACAGATACAGGACTAATAAAAGGTTCCTTCCCCCAAGCCCTGAGGTAAAACCTCAGGCTGTTTATTATGGCTCCAAAGGTCAAAATTAATAGCATGAAGTGAGTCTTCTTCTTACTCTTTGAAACTCCTTGTCAAGTGGCACAGCCAGCTGGGCACACAACTCTGATATGTAGATCATAACGTTTGTGAACACATAAAATGAATTACAAATGAGCTCAGCCTATCCTATTTCAACTCTCTAATGGGCAGGAAGGTCTCTCTGTCTTTTTTTTTTAACCCCAACTCTGTCCAAATGCCTCCTCTTATAGACCATTTGAGGCCATTTAAGCACCTCAAGAATCTGTATTACATCTAATTAGCAAATGACTCTGGAAGCCAACTCAAAGTTTTTAAAATTGCAGTTATCCTAAGGACGGGGTAGGGCAGTAACTACATAACAAAAATTTACCAGGATGCTAAATATTTACATATATTATTTCATTTTGATCCCCACTCAACCAATTTAAAAAGTATTGATATTTCCATTTTAAAGATGTAGAAATTGAGGTATGGGAAGATTAAGTCATTTGCCTGGGTGAAGCCAGGATTCTCACCCAGGTCTGCCTGACACTAATATCCACACTCTTAATCTCCTACCACCTATGCCAATGGTCTATGAAGAAAGTAGAAGTTATGAAACTTTTCATCCATTCATTAAGAAACATGTATAATATTTGCATACCAGGCTTATATCTGCCATCCTTACTGCAACTAAAAATAAGATTTCCCAAAGAAAAAATAGTTTATTTACAAAGGAAGCTGACCTATATGAAAAGAAGATATCAGTACTTTGCTATTTCAGAGCTTAAAGAAAGAATAAATTAAAATGGTAATGCATGACCAAATTATCTTCCAAAATAAAGGAAAGGTCATTACAAGTTGACCTTTCCTTTGAGTTGGAGAAAACTAAAACACTGCCATGAAAAGTTTTTGCACTCAAAAACTGCAACTGGTGACTTATGCATCACACAGATGCAACTGACCTGTATGTAGCAATTGAAAATCCTACTTATCATTTTCTTTGGTAATAACAGTAAGAAAAGCTATCCTTCACAATCAACAAATCTCTCATTTTGGGAAAAACTGCTTGCAGCACTAGTCTCCTTATTACAAGTTTGTGACTGTGCCCTTAACAATACCACTGCCTCTACCAGAACGCCAATCACACCATCTGCTGTTTGAGCAGCAGCAATTCTTAACACCACTACCAAGTATTACACCTTTAACAGCAAATCCCAATACTAGCAACCAAAACAACCAAACCAAAACAGTTGGTTTATGGATTTCACCCACACGGCCAGCCAACAATCCAACTATCCATACAGCCACCTGACAAAACTCTGCCCCCCCATTTATTAAGAACTATGTGCTGGGCACTGTGCAGATACTAACACTCTTCTTTACCTGCAGTAGGTTCTCCAAAACTAAAAGAAGTCCAGGGGTCTACCTCCCATAAGGAATGGTGCATACCATACCAAAGCACAGAGTTCGTGCCAATTATGAAATGGGAGCCCCTATTAAGCAAATTACAAAGCACCAGTCACAAACCCATATGCATTTAGGACAACAGTTCTTAACCCTGGCTGCACATTAATCACCTAGGGAGCTTTAAAATAATGCCAATGTCTAGGCCTCATTCCAGACCAATTAAATCAGAATCTCTGGAAGTAGGGCCCAGCATGGATATATTTTCTTAAAGCTTCTTAAGTGATTCCAACTTGCAGCCAGGGTTGAAAACCACCAAGTTAACTATTTCCAGAGTGGTATTCCCGAAATCCATAAATCTATTAGATGGTACAAAGACCACAAACCCTCCCATCCACTGCACCTGTCATCTGGGCTGTATTAAAACGATACATCAATAAAATGTTACTTTAAGATTATGGTCCAATTATTTATTTGTTTATAGCAATGAAATACTAAACAAGAGAGGATTTTAGGTCATGCGCCATCCTCCCAATGCCACCTGCCCCCACCTATTCTGAGAACCAGAAAGGCATACGGTTCTAGCAGGGAGGAAACTGTTGAAGAAGCAGCCTCAGCTCAGTAACCTGACAGGAGGGAACCTTCATAGTTCAGGCATGATTATCGAACTCTTTGTGCTCTTAAAGGAGAGTAATTATAGGCATGTGAAAAAAGGGAAGCACTCCCTGAGGAACTCTTCCTCACATGCTTCCCAAGAGGCAATAGGGCCATTAAAAATTCCATGATGAAGAGGAAAAACAGCCTGGGAACAGCCAGGAGGCAATACAGCAAATTAATACACCAGCCCTCCTCGGGGAAAGCTGTGATAAAACAGGAAACACTTCTCTTTGCAAAATAAAATTATACCACTAATGATAACATAGTCGCCACACACACACACACACACACACACACCCCATGCTAATGATGCATGTGAAATTTCCAATGCTGTCCAGATGCTTTCAAATAAATGTTTCCCTACTACAAATAAAATGGGACAGAAAAAAGATACAATTTCCATTCGAAACAGTTTTTAGTATAGTCTTTCACCTGCTTCTTCCGCCACTTACTCCTTCACACTCCTCCTTGGTGCCAGGCTTTTGCTAAATGATCCACTCTTTGCAAAGCCTACTGCCTGGTTCTGAATCCAGTCTCATCAGTCTGCCACACTGGACCTAAACGGTTCCATCCTCACTAACCCCCTGCTGGGGAGGAACTATTACAAAGGAGTGACCAGTTGCCCTGAGAGCTCAGTATGTCATCATTCACATTTTCTAAACATTGCATAGAAGTCACTTGCGCTGATCATTTCCTATGGAGCAGTGGTTGCCAAGTTTTATTGCTGTGCACCCTCAAGAGTAAAAAATCTGAAAAAAGATGATATGTGTAGTACATACACATAAAATATAAATACATGCTACTAGACACAAATGTACAATTTAAAACAAAAAAAAAAATTGAAGGATCAGCTATCAATAAATATAAGTTTAAAAATGTACCTCCCCTGTCCCAAAAAACCTTCATGTATGCAACCCACTTGGTATCTATTGCCCTGGGTATGATGTCTAGAAGTAAGGACAAAGAGGATGTATGATTATCCACATTCTCTCTCCTTTGCTTTCAGCAATGGTCCAAAACAATAAGCAATATTACCCTAAGGCTGAGTACATAGAAGCACAGTAGAGACTTCCTTAGGTTTCCAAGTTCAGCCACAAACACTGCCAGGCAAGAGAGTGAAGACAGTGATACAGATAATGAGATACACAAAGAAACAAGAAGCTAATGCCTAGTCCAGCCCCAGGATAAGGCTTTTAAAAGAAACAGGAAGCCTAACAAAAGTACGAATACTGATCTCAGCACAGCACAGCTCTAGGTAGCACAGGTAAAGTCAGGAGGGAAAGTAATCCACTTTCAGCATTCTGACATGGTATCATGCTACTCAAATCATTTTCCCAAACAGTATACACAGACATCATTTTATTTGGTATTAAGACAAACAGCTGAAGGACTGTTTTCCTATGGATTAAAATCTTGTTGTCTTCTCTGACAGCTTGAGCACAACCTCTAAAAAGATCTCCCTGAGCCTCGAAGTTAGGGGCCCCTCCTCTGTGCTTTTTCAAACCTTTATTGTAATTGTCAACTTCCATACCTGACTTTCCCATGAGAACATAAGCTCCTTGAGGGTGGTTTCTAAACAAAGAGGCTGGCTCACAGCAGGATCCCAGCAAACGCTGAATGAATTAATGATGAATAAACATCATGCTACTGAAGGAAACGCCTTACTACTAATAGTTTATATCACTCCACAATTTTCCACATTCTTTTTTTTTTTTTTTTTTTTGAGACAGGGTCTCACTCTGTCATCCAGGCTAGAGTGCAGTGGCATCATCACAGCTCACTAAAACCTTGACCTCCTGAGCTCAAGCGATCCCACCTCAGCCTCCCAAGTAGCTGAGACTACAGGTATACGTCACCAGACACAACTGATTTTTTAAAAAATTTTCTGTAGAAACAAGGTCTCACAATGTTATAGCCTAGGCTGGTTCCACATTCTTAATAACACCATTTGTGATGGTCTCTCTTTTCAAAAGACATTCTGTACAGAAATACCAATATTTCAGTAGAAAGATCTCGCAGTAGGTTATGATGCAAAATTTATTATTATAGCCCACAGTAGAAGTTCTAACTGTATCCACAAAAGAGTAACTTCTTTGTGCAGCCTGCACCTCAAAAACTATGAACATAACCATTTAAGAACTTATTAGGGAAAAAAACAGTTATCAGAACCTTGGAAAGAAATTCTTTGTGCCACCAGAAACAATAAAACTTCTAGGGTCCAGCCTATTAGCTACTCTTTTCTGCATAACAGCCCTGTAGGGGCTGCTACCATTAAAACCATATTTACTTCCCACGTCACCTAAAAGAAGTTATATTTGTAAGGAGTCATTCATTTGACTAATATATATTAATGCCTAACAAGTCCCAGATACTGTGTTAGGGAGTTATCAGGAACCAGACAACATCCCAGTACTCGGAAGCTTATATTCTCGTGGGAAAGACTGAAGGATAAAGTGAAAAAGAAAAAAAAGAAAAAGAAAAACCAAACCCACTAAAATAAACTAATAAGCAAATTCATTTCAGACTGTGATAGAGCAATAAAGGAAACAAACAGATAATGAGCAGGAAGTGCTGGAGGTGGCCCCTTAAGACGGGATGGTCTGAGTGGTCCTCCTTGACGAGGTGGCACCTGAGCTGAGACAAGCAGCAGCTCAAAGACAGTTTTCCAGTCAAAGGGAAAAAGAGCAAACGTTCAGAGGCAGGAAAGGACTGCTGCAATTTTTGAAGAACAAAACAGAACTCCCTGGTACTGCTGGATCTCTCCCGGACAGAGGGAGAAAATTATACGAAAGGAGGCTGTACATGCAGGAAGAAGTCAGATTATGCAGGGTTTTACAGGGTCATGGCAAGGAACATTAATAATGTTCTTTGAAGATGGGGATTTTAGCAGCGGAAATAAAATGAAATATGAGCCAGAAGACCTAGGTCAAAGTTGAGACTTAATCACATACTAGCCTTGGACCACAGGAAAGATACTTCACTGCTCTGCCTCAGTTTCTATATCTGTAAAACATCTATCCACCTCAAAAGATTCCTATGGATTAGGAGGATTGTCAGGATCAAATGGGATACTGTACACAAACATATTTTATAATTTCAGGAGTAACAGAAAGGAATATAGTATTGTCCAGAAGCAAATAACAGCTACTAAAAGACAATTACCTGGCAGAGCAGTGTGCTGGTGAACATCTTCGGTGAGAAGCATCGGCAAGAACGTCCAGTGAGTAAAGGGGAGACAGGGGATTGAACTGCAGGAATGAATAAGACTATTTTAGTAAGGCTTACAAGAAACGGACCTGATCCTAAAGGGTAACCTACACTTTGATTACTTTTCCCCTTTGACTGTCCAACTCTTTTGTCAAACACAGGCACTGTTCAGTAAAGTCACGCATATTTAATAGTGTGCCTGTGAATGTACCCAACCTGATCTAGCATGTCAAAAAAAAAAAAAAAACCCTAATCCTTATTAAACAACACTTTTTCAAAAACTTCTGATATACAGTAGTCACTTAAATGGCAGAAGACAGTTTTTTCCACATGATGTAACAGGAACTTGTGCCTGCTGATTATCAACTATGTATCAGCCCTTGTTCCCAAGATTAGCATGAAATTACCTTTTCATTTCCTTATCCTGGCAAATGTTTCCAAGAATAACTGACTGGTTGGCACATAACAGCAGCATCACATTGTGGAAAGAGAACTAGACTAAGAATTAGAACACCTTTTAGTTCCAATCTACCACTGATGTACTGGGTGTCAAAAATTACATAACCTCTGAGCTTTACTATCCTCATCTGTTAAATGAATATATCACTATCTGTCTTACCTAATTTTTTTTTTTTTTTTTTTTTTTTTTTGAGACAGACAGTCGTCGCTCTATCACCCAGGCTGGAGTGCAGTGGTATGAACTCAGCTCACAGCAGCCTCCACCTCCCGAGTTCAAGCAATTCTCCTGTCTTAGTCGCCCAAGTAGGTGACATTACAGGCACCCACCACCACGCCTTGCTAATTTTTGTTGTTGTTGTTGTTATTGTATTTTTAGCAGAGACAGAGTTTCGCCATGTTGGCCAGGCTGGTCTCGAACCCCTCACCTCAGGTGATCCACCTGCCTCAGCCTCCCAAAGTGCTGGGCTTACAGGCGTGAGCCACTGCGCCAGGCCTGCCCTACCTATTTTACTTTCATTACTACCATATTGCTTTTAGAGTATAATTTCAGTTTCTCATCTGCAAAAACATCTATTTGACTTCAAAATGTGGCAGTGAGGATCAAATGAGATCCCTCACTTTATGTTTGCTAGCTTTCTTTGGACTTTTTCCACAACCAATAGTCCTCTCCAAAAAGTTTAGAACTTAATACCTTGTGACATACAAAGACTGGAAGACCCTGGAATGATAACTTCAAACGTGTTTTATGAGAATACAAACTAAGCAACTGTTCTATCTGCCACAGAGGTTCCAATCTTGGTTCTACTAGCTGTATGACTTTGGGCAAATAGTATGAATCTTATAGATCTCCGGTTCATCATTTGCAAATAACAGATCTGGACCAGGTGACTGCCACAGGTCCTCTTCTGCCTTTAGATCCTCTGATGCAAACATGATTAGTGCTCTAGCTTAGTGTTCCCCAAACTGCAGTCTCTCACATACCACCTTCATGATTTTCCTTAGCTGCCTAAAACCTGTACTACTGTTTACTTATTATTTTTCCTCATATCAATTATTTTTGCTCAGCTTTGTCCTTACTACATTTCTGTGAAATAACAAGCTTGATATAATAATTACATCTTTTCCAATGTAAACTGTAATACATAACTTAAAAATTGTGTGTCCACATGCCATCTAAAATCATCTCATACACATACACCAGTTAAGTCTTCTACCACTCTAGTTCATTTTGAAACAGCAGATTCATAATGAAGATTCCAAGTCTAAAATGTGGATCATGTGTATCAACTCAATAAGCTACTAAGTCGTTAAAAAAAAAAACACGACAAACAGGAAGACTACAACTTTTCACCTGTCAGTGTTCATCTATTTTACAACTAATCACCAAGATAAAGCAATCCTCCAAAAAAAAATCACAAAGCTTCACACATAAAGAAACATATCGATAACTACTATGAATTAATTTTTAAATTGTGAGCCCTCCACATGGGCCTAAATATGCCAAGGGCCCCCCTCAGGGGGTTGCTAGGGAAAAGACTAAGAAGGAGAGGCTCTACGGCAGGGGTCCCCAACCCCAGGGCCGCACAGCAGGAGGTGAGCTGTCAGCAAGCAGCTGCTTCCCATCACTGGCATTACCGCCTGAGCTCTACCTCCTGTCAGATCAACAGCCACATTAGATTCTTATAGGAGTACAAACCCTACTGTGAACTGAGCAAGCAAGGGACCTAGGTTGTGGACTCCTTATGAAAGCCTAATGCCTGATGATCTGTCATTGTTTCCCATCACCCCCAGATGGGACTGTCTAGTTGCAGGAACACAAGCTAAGGGCTCCCATTGATTCTACATTATGGTCAGTTGTATAATTATTTCATTATATATTATAATGTAATAATAATAGAAATATAGTGCACAATAAATGTAATGCACTTGAATCATCCCGAAACCACCCTCCTCACCATGCCCCCAACCCGGGTCCATAGAAAAACTGTCTTCCACAAAACTTGTCCCTGGTGCCATAAGGTTGGGGACCACTGCTCTAAGGCTTTGACCCCACTTCACCCAGAGCAGCTCTACCTTCTGCTTCATACGTTTAGGCTTCAACATAGTACTTCTCAACGCAGGATTCTCATGTTGAACTAAACCATATGCAAATGAGATTCATTCCGCTTTCTTACTGCAAAGTTCAAAACTAAAATAAAAACAGGATTCCTATGAAATATATGCTACAAGAAACTAATGATCACAGTTGAACCTACAAAGAGGAAATAGCTGCAGTTTTTACCAGTAAGTATTGGTTACTCTTAGAAAACAGTTCTCCAAGAAAATCAAAATAACAAGAAAGAGGAAACCTTACCTCATGTGCACAAGCAGAAATGTGAGGAAAATCAGAAGCCAACGCTTTATTCTTTCTAAAGAAAAGGAAACCAAATGATAAAATAAAGATGACAAAGAAAAATGATCTTACCTGATTTCGTTCTCTTTTCCCAGCTGATGGTAACCAGAAACTAAAGAGAGGGAGAGAATAACAGGAAAGAAAACAATAAAAGAAGTGATAGGAAAATTACAGAAGGGAGAAGAAGATAAGATGTTGGAATAATGAAGTAAAGACAAAGCAGGGAATAGAAAAAAGATGCAATCAGAGGAGAAGACATTAAATGCATGTGAAGGTTCTGGAAAAAAAAAAAAAACAAAACCTCTTCAAAGGAAAAAGCCTTGTAATGGAATGTAAAAGACTGGACAATAGAAATAAACCCAAGATTACAGTGTGACACCAATACTCTCTCAGTTGTGCAGTGACAACAGAAGCCTCAACTCAACAAGGGCATAAACCACACCCACATCTTTATTTTCTATGTTAAAATTAGCCCGGGTTGGATGTGTACAGGATCATAACTGGGTACTGACCGTGATGCATACAAGATATATGAAAGAACCAACCATTTTAGGGGACAAGGCTGTCACGAGAATTTGCAGAATTATTTTCCTGTAGCTACATACAGGCTTCCTACAGCACTCACCACAGTAACTAGAACAAGATATTTCACAGGTTGGGCGCAGTGGCTCACATCTGTAATCCCAACACTTTGGGAGGCCAAGGTGTGCAAATCGCTTGAGCCCAGGAGTTCAAGACCAGCCTGAACAACACGGCAAAACCCTGTCTCTACAAAAAATACAAAAATTAGATAGGCGCAGTGGCACATGCCTGTAGTCCCAACTATTCAGGAGGCCAAAGTGGGAGGATTGCTTGAGCCTAGGAGGCATAGGTTGCAGTGAGCCATGACTCCACCACTGCACTCCAGCCTGGGTGACAGAGCCAGACCCTGTCTCAAAAAAAAAAGACATTTCCCTATGAAAAGGTCTAAAAATGGGAAGAGAATATAGGAGGATAGAGGCAATCATCCATTTTGGAAAAAAAATTTAGAGACAGAAAAATTAGTTTAAAATAAACATCTTTACTGGAGGCTACTAATGCAGCATCTGCAGGTATAAAAAAAACAATACAATGAAACTAGTCTAGAAAGGAAAAGAAAATCACTGTCACAGGTTTAGGATGTTGCCATCTTTAACTGTTATAAAGTACAAATCTTTAAGATCTCTTTGAGCTCTGAAGCCTGATTTCTAAGTTGCTCCATAAAACTCCCCTCCGCCTCCTCCTCCAAGGAGCAGACTAGCACAGCCAGTAAATACGTAAGCACTTACTCTTTCTGCCGAGGGTCACTAATGATATGGCTTATCCTCTCAGTCCCCAAAGTGTTTATGCTGGTCTCCTAAAAAGACAAGGCAGACAAGAGTATCATCCAACCACAGAAACAAACATATAAAGTACAATATCAACCTTTCCCATAATTGTGCCAGCTAAGGCAACCTCAAAAGGCACATGTTAAAAATCAATCTTAAAATAAAACAGCAACTATATTTCTTTTTATTGGAATTCATCTTAAAAGTATTACATGTTACCCTACATTTATTATTCTCCAGTGATCCAAAAGTCTTTATCAACACTTTATAGACACTATTCACCATATATGGTATTTTAATAAGTACTATACCTCCTGGAACTACTGCAGTATATAGGAGTAAAAATCCTTTTTAGAAAATTCAACAGTAGCCAATTTTTAACAGGGCAGCACACCAAGCTCCCTAGAGCTATGTGATTATAGTTCCAACAGCCTTCATCCTGGGACGTTACTAAATCCTCACTGGTAAAAGTCTCTGCTGACTAAATATAAATACATCAAAAGAGTTTTGTGACTTGCAAAAATTGTTACTCTGTACTTTGTCCCTCAAACATCATCTCAAGAAATAAAAATAGAAATTTGTATAAAACTGATTCCTAAATTCAGGGTTCTCAACATCATTAGTATAAAAGCTTACCCATAACACTACAAATAGTTCAGAAATCAACCATTTCCAAAAAATTGGAAAACGGCAATTCACTCTTCATTTGAGTACATTCCCAATGCTTACCTACCATGGCACCTGGGAAAGCATACCAACACACATCTGAGTAGCTGTTGTGTTGAGATAACACAAGTCACGGGCGTGACTGTCAAGAATGTCAAGGCTGTTCTTTAAACACATTTGTGTCTGGACAAATGTTATTATCTGTATTCATCTATATGTGTGGACTGTCCTAAACATCAGGCTACACATTTCAGCTGAACTGGCTATAGAAAAATTACCCTGAGGTCAGAGTCCGGGCAGTAGTGGAGTTAAATGAGAAGTTTTCATATACTATCTTCTTCACATTCTGCATTTCTTATAGCTATGCCTCCTGGTCACAGACACAGACATGGTAGGGGGGCCAAGGGAAAAGATGGTTGAAAAATGAGCTATTTGTTACAGCAGAAAAATTATTAACTTAAAGTGCCGTAATGTTTAAATTTACAGTTTATTACTGTGTAAATTACAAGCAGTACTTTGTGTAATTAGCAGCTCACTGGCAGGGAGCTGTGAATGAAACTCATTATTTACGATGACAATTTAGAAAACCAGAAGCGAGATGGGGGAGGGAAGAAGGGGGCAGAGCGGTGACCTCTGCTAGAAATGATAAATATCGCTGTGAGGTGATGAAGATGAATTAAACAAGTAAATATTATCCTACTCATTTGACATCATTAAAGGCACATCCAATAGGCTCTCATTCCCTTCCAGGCAAACTAAAGGGAAACCTTCAAGACAAAGTGACTTGCCTCCATGGACGTGGATGGCTCTCATTTTATAAGAGCTGAAAGAAAGTAACATAGGTGGCAGGGGGAACATTATCTGTCAAGCCTAAACAATAAAAGTAAAATCCTCTCCTTCCTCCACCCCATGTGCTGCTATTCTGCTAGCTATCCCTGTTAACAGTAAGCTCCCGGAGCAGCAAAAGCAGCGCTTTGTCTGTAAAATGAGTAATTCGAAAGGTATCAGTCTTCCAATAATCAAATGTCTTCTAATTCAAGATTTGAACTTGAGGCCGGGCACGGTGGCTCATGCCTGTAATCCCAGCACTTTGGGAGGCCGAGGCAGGTGGATCACCTGAGGTCAGGGGTTCGAGACCAGCCTGGCCAACATGGTAAAATGTTGTCTGTACTAAAATTACAAAAAAATTAGCCAGGCAAGGTGGTGGGTGCCTGTAATCCCAGCTACTGGGGAGGCTGAGGCAGGAGAATCGCTTGAACCTGGGAGGTGGGAAGTTACAGTGAGCCGAGATAACACCACTGCATTCCAGCCTAGGTCACAGAGCGAGATTTCGTCTCAAGAAAAGAAAAAAGATTTGAACTCAAATTGAAAGATAAAAAGAAATAAGTATCCTGGGCTCGTCTGGAAATAAACAGCCTCATTTTTTTTGCATGCCTAAAACTTCAGAAAACTGTTCCCTAGTCAGGCTATAAAACAGTATCCCCTTAAGGGAAGCCAGACTGTGGCACACATTGTGCCACCTAACAGGCATTCTAAATGCTTACCAAGTTACAACTTGTAACTTACCAAGTTTGTTCTTACCAAGAACAAACAAATTAATGCTTCAATGCCACTCCTTTCCTTATTCTTTGCCCACTACCATCTTCTCTGAATGAGGATGAGCCCCTGTCTTAATTTATTTCTCAATCTCAAAGTAGAGTAAAAAATAAAATTCAATAAAAATGTAAAAAGACAAAAGTAGACCTGGGTTCAAATCTCTATTCCACCATTCCTATCTGGGTAACATCAGACATTCCTTAACTTCTTCGAACCTAAGTTTTCCTCATCTGCTGAAGGGGCTTGCCCTTTTTCTACAAGGTTGCTGGAAGGATTAAATGAGTTGAGTCCCTGGCATCATCCCTGGCAAAGGCAGAACTGAATAAACAGCAGATAGTTCTCCCTCATGGCTGAGGGGCTCTTGAAACTCAGTAACAGTTTTTTTTTTTTTCTTTTTTATGAATTCTAGGATGAAAGACCAAAGTTAGGAAAGAACAAAGATGCATTCATGAATTCAAGAGGAGTCATAAAGAAGCCAAGAATATTTTAACTTACACAATAATAACATAACATTAATCAAAAGTTACAGAAGGCACAGCTCAGGCTTGTAGGTTTATAGGCAACAGACACTGTAATGACAGTGTTTGCTTTGTCAGAACTTCTGTATGAATTACGTTTCATCTTTTATTTGTATATCCATTCACATTCTACATAATGTTCACTCTTGTAAACTCCCAACACATTCCAGTTGGCTCCATTAACTTCAGGGAGTTCTGTAGCACCTCTGATTGTTAACAGGGTACACAACTCCCATAGGGAATATTATCTCCCCACTGAGCCCAGCAAACTGTGAGAGGTATCACCTTCCCAACCAGCCTTCTTCGCCCCTTTCTGAGGCACCGAGCTGCAGCTCCAGGCAGACGATTCAAGCGAGCATGATACCCTAAAAAAAGAAGGAAGGCCTCAAATACCGAATGCAGAAAATCCAAATGCAATCCTATGTTTCTAGAACAGTGAAGGCTTTACCCCCAGGATCTTACTAGATTGACCTTTAAACTCGTATCACAGAGTTATCTGCCGAGGATTTATTATTCCCAGGTCTTTGTCACTAGCAGTATGATCACAGGCATGCCATTTACCTTTGACCTAGGCATCCTCCATCTATAAAAGAGGGATAATCACTCAGTCCTACCTTACTGGGCTGTTTTGAAGACCCAATGAATAGCAAATAGAAGGGACTTTATAAACTGAAAACACCACACAAACATAAGGTACTATTAACAATTTTTAACTTAAAATTAAATGTTAGTTTCTATGTCAAAAACATTCTAATTCATGACATAATGGGGAAAATAGCACGCATCAGATAACCCAATTTTTCTCACTGCTGCATGTGTTCTACACAAGGAAAGAACAACTAGAGGAAACCCACACCAAAATGTTATTAATGAGATTGTCTCTGGATATGACATTATAGGCCATTTTAAGTTTCTTACTATTCTTGCTTATCTGTATATATTTTAAATGGTCCATTAGAAACTTTTAGAAATGTTCATCAAAATGTTCAATAAAGCAATGTGTGCCTCAGCCAGTCCTTACCAAGAACCAACCGCTGGTTCACCATGACAAAAAAAATTCACCATGACAAAATCCTACATAATACGAGTTTACATCTCATAGTGTGATTGTGATCACCAACCGATGTTCAACAAATTCTTGACAACTGATTAACTGGTTGATTATGGGTTACTGGGAACCCTAGAATCATAAATTTATAGAGCTAAAATAAATGGTTTTGTCCAATGTCACATATCTTAAGTGATGACCCTGTCATCCCAAGAAAATGAAGCGACTATCACAGAGCTTGGTAGACAGTACCAGAGTATTAACACCACATTTCCATCTCTCTGTCCTAGGTTCTTTCCACCCACTTTGCTACATCATAATTGAAGAAAAAGCAAAGGGAAAAGGAAACATATTTGTGTTAAAGTCCCCAATAATAGGGTCATTAAAATAGAACTACTTAAATTATTTTAAAAGCATCCATTTTTAAAACACCATTATATGTGAATACTCTTACTGAAAATAAGAATGTGTAGATGAATGTTCTTATTGAAATCTGTTCTCTTCCAAAACCCGATACTCAATAACCTATCAGTTTCACATCAGGATAAGCAGCTGTCACTAAATCTGGCACAAACGGCAATGGCAAGCTGAAGGAATACCCTGCTAATATATATGTCCCAAGAGTTTCCATGGATTAGTTTAGGAAGGAATGGAGAGAACCTTAAGCTTTGAGACTTACTTTGAATCCTCTAGAAAATCCCTGAGCTAGCTCCAAAATTCAGATAGTTAATGTGTGACTGAAGACATGAGTATGCTTGCTAGGAGATGATTGCTCTGCCCAAGGAGAACCATAAAAGCATTAAGTTCTTGGTCTCCTCAGAACTCACCTCTTTGAGCTGGCCGAGAAGGTAAAAGGAATGTGGAATCTGAAAATTTATCCAATCCAGAATCCATTCTTTCTACTTCAGAACAATGATCAGGAGCCCACTTGGGCAGAAGATTAGCAACAGTGAATCCTGGGACACATTCTCCTTCATAGAACCAATCACTCTGCTCATCGTCACCTAAAGTAAAGAGATCATATCATAAGCTAGAATTTTAAACTAGGTCTGAGAAAAACAAATGAGAGGGATGATTTCTTAGTGCTATAGTTTTGATCATCCTTTTTTTTTCCTTTTTGAGACAGAGTCTTGCTCTGTCACCCAGGCTGGAATGCAGTGGCATAATCACATGTTCAGGCAATCCTACCACCTCAGCCTCCCAAGTGGCTGGAACCACAGGCTCATGCCACTACGCCTGGTTATTATTATTATTATTATTATTATTATTTTTAAGATGAATTCTTGCTCTGTTGCCTAGGCTGGAGTGCAGTGGCATGATCTCAGCTCACTGCTCCCCTCAGCTCTGCCTCCCCTCCCGAGTTCAAGCAATTCTCCCTGACTCAGCCTCCTGAGTAGCTGGCATTACAGGCGCCGCCACCACGCCCGGCTAATTTTTTTATTTTTTAGTAGAGATGGGGTTTTTGCCATGTTGGCCAGGCTGGTCTTGGACTCCTGACCTCAACTGATCTGCCTGCCTCAGCCTCCCAAAGTGCTGGGATTACAGGCATGAGCCACCGCACCCAGCCTTTTTTTTTTTTTTTTTTTTTTAATTCTTTGTAGAAACTGGGTCTCCTTATGTTGCCCAGGCTGGTCTTGAACTCCTGGGCTCAAGCAATCCTCCCACCTCAGCCTCCCAAAGTGCTGGAATTACAGGCTGATTATACTTTTAAATAAATCAAGGCACACTAAAAAGAAATTGTTCTGGTTCTTCTCGATTCATATTGCAATGAAAACTGAAACGTCAACCTGATTTCACATAAATGTCATACTGTGTTAAACTGGACTGCTTTAACAGTTAAAAATAAATAAATAAAGCTACCACTTACTAGGCCCTTACAACCTACCAGGATCCATGCTAAAAATCTGTAAATATGCCATCTCTTTCAAGCCCTACACTAACTCCAACTTACAAACAAGGCAACTAATGCCTAGAGAAGTCAAGGTCAATTTAGTAAACAACGAAGCCAGGATCTGAACCCAAAGCCTGACTAACTCAGAAGCCTGAGATCTTCATTACAAAAACAAACTGCCTCCCTTATACCATTCTCAGTGGTATAAACTTGGGAGTTCAAAGCCCATAAATGTTTCTCAATTCAAAGCTAGCTATTCCTGAGGGATTTCTTGCTATATTTGCCTCTCTCATAAAAGGTGAATAAAGAATATACGTCTATACTTCATTTTATCCTTGGTATCTCATTAATGGGACAGAAATCATCTTGACACTAGCAATCCAAGCTACTGGGGAAAAAAACAAAAAACCACAGCAACAAATAACATAATTCCCTAAGACTTTTCAATAAGTTATACCATTTTCCCAAGACCATATTGTTAATTAACAGCAAAGTCACAACCAGATCCATATATCCAGACTGTTGGTACAAACTTCTCTCTACTGGCTGCAATGATAGTATCTCAGTTTCCACTAGAGTTTATTCCTGCCAACAAAGAATAGATAATTTTATGTCTGCCACACCATACTCCTTTCAAAATAGCAAAGTTGAAGGAAACTATTACAAGAATATCTAAAAGAGTTCACAATGTAGTCATTCTCTAATGTACACTGGATTCCAGAGAAGTTGCTCAGAACATGTCAATCCCATGAAGTATGAGATTCATGGGTCATTAACACCCAGGATAGTAACTCTTAAATCACTGTGGAGATCTCCAAAATGGGCAATGAAAACTGCATTCTGGTAAAAAGCAGCAGATATTACAACTAAGAAAGTTACTCAAAGTGTTCCCTTATGAAAACACACCACAAACAGCTGTCTCTCTGATACAGTAGTTCTCAACTTTGAGCATGCATGAGAAGCACCAGAAGGGCTTGTTAAAACATGGACCGCTGAGACCTAACTCCAGAGTTTCTGATTATAGCCTAGGCAAGACCAAAATTGTGTATTTCTAACAAGTTCCTTCATGATGCTAAGCTGGCCTGGGGACCATGTTTTGAGAATCACTATTCTAAAAGCATCTCACGAAATCAGATACATAGATGAACTGAAGACAGGCATTAGTGCATAATAATTAGTTTCTCTGTACTTCAATATATTAATTCTTTTCTTATTCATAAGCATTCCTCAGGACATTTATTGAAATAGTATATTTAATTAGGCCATGTTTTCTGATGACAAATGGCAAACTATAATGGATTTTTTTTGGTTCTCAAGCATTCATTCAAGATTTTTAATAACACAAAAAGGGACTCTCTGAACTAGAAGGAACATTGTGAGATCATGTAGACCAGTAGTCTTCAATCAGGGTTCACTAAGATGCCTGACAGAGGAGCTCCTTAAAAGAGTACTGCCAGGGAATAAGCAAGAAGCTGGATGGATCAGGTTCCTGACCTCTGGCTCCTCTAGAATTTTGCTTTAAACCAAATAGGCTTAGTTGTTTTACAGTCTGAGAATCTATGTATGATTTTGTTTGGGGGAAAAAAAGGAGAGTTTTCCCTTTAATTGGATTATCAATAATTATTTATTAAGCATTTACTATATGCCAGGAACATGCTAGGTACTGCAGTTGCACATAGTAACTCCTGCCTTGAAAAGCTTCAAGGGAAAAGACGTGTACCTACAAACAATAACATTATCTAGTGAGTACTAAAAGAAACAGTAAGTATAATACAAGGAGCCACAGAGAACAAAGGAGAAAGGGCTATTGGCCAGAATCCCCTCAGCAAACACATGGCACATTTAAATGGGGTCATTGCAGAGATGTAATGAAGTGACTATTCACAAAGGTGTAGACAGTACTAACAAGAAACCCCACAAGGGATGGTGAAGCACATCAGGTAGAGCCAGCACAGCAGGAGGCCCTTACCATTCCTAGACCTGGAGTGGCAAGGGAAAGAATGGTTATCAGAGTCCAAAGAACTGCAGTTATAAAAGAAGTCTGCCAAACAAGAGTGGTGGCCCTCAGCAGAGGAACATAACCACTGCCAACCAGCAATCCAACAGAAAGGGTATCAGGGAAAGCAATAATCTAATGTGGTAGACTGCATTAGCGTTTCCAAGTCCTCTCTATAATAGAATCATTCATCCATGCCTTTTGCTCTTTGTCATTGGATTCCACAGTACCTTCCCTTTTAGGAAGAGCACACTTCCTCATCCTACTGACACTGGGCTTGGTCATATGACTTGCTTTACATAGTAGAAAATTAACAGACATGATTCAAGCAAAGGTTTTAAATATGTACACGTGGTCTAGCCTGGTCACCAGGCATTTACATCCTCTGCCACAGGAAGTCCATGCTGCCTATCACCATTGCTCCTCCACCCTAGGTCCCAAAATACAATACACTGAGAAGATGTAAACCTAACTTGAAGCCTGGAGACCAGTGGAGCCCAGACGAGATCAGTGGAACCATAGGCAACCCACAACCCCAAAGCAAAAAATTAGTGTGGTAAACTGTGATAAGCCACTAAAATTTGGGGGCTGTTAAGCAGCATTACCACAATAAATACTTGACTAATATATCCAGTATCATTCACCTCCCTCCCTTCGGTCTTCTGTTGATGCCTCCTATAGGCCAACTCCAACAAGAAATTGAAACCAAGAAGACCACCTGATATAGTTCATAAATATGCTCTTGCAGGGGCAAAAGGAAAACTGTGTCTTGGTAGATGACCACTCATTCAAGGAAGATGAGGATGAGATTTCAGGCAGAAAGACCAGCATAAACAAAGGCACAGAGGCAAGAAATTCCATAGCTTTACACTGAGAATGCTAAGCATCAATGTCACCAGAATGTGTGAAGCTGAAGCAGAGAAAGAGAGGAAAGTTGGGTCTACAGAATATTCTATAATCTCTCATGATAAACTAAGGAATCCTTATCAGTGAAAAGGCTTTCCAAAGGCCCAAAAACTTAATCTGCTGTAACAGGTCCACACTTTCTTCCATCTCTATAATTATGCATCATAACCTTTAAGAGGTGCATTTTGATATTCCTAGAACTGTAGAAAAGCAAAGAAAAAGAGCAAATACTGGTAACTCATTCATGGAAAGACATCAGACTTTCCTGGTATGAGATAATAAAATCAAAAGAGCCTACCTGTACACACATACACATAATCTCTAATGACACCTAATTCCCTCAGAATCTAAAAGACAGAAATGTACTCACAACAACCTCCATTACAGTAGGAAGCTCAACAACTCCAGGAGGATAAACTGCCTTATGCCTACAACTTTGAGGCATGAACAAGATGCTGTCCCCACAGTCCTTCTCCAAAAATCAGGACTTGGATGCTAAGTCTCACAGCCCCAGTATCCCTTCAGTTACTGGGGAAGCTACCTGGATCAACCTAGACATGTAGCCACTACGTCAGTCCTTTAATTGCTTAACCCATGGAGAAAAATTATTGGACTTTGGAGCTAGAAGGGACTTTAGAAATCCCTAAGTCCCCTATTTAGATTAAGAAAACCACAGTCCAAAAAGGCTATATAAAATTTTTATTGGCATGTGGCCCCACACAAGTCTAGAGGACAAACATTTTCTAAAATACCCTGATATACAGGCAAAGTTTTAAATTAGTGTTTAGGTAGTAAAAATAAAGAACTGGTAATTAACATACACCAGCCTTATTCACAGGACTCTATACTCCAGGAGTTTTACTTTGAGGAAGATGATGTTTTATACAATATATTCACCTAGAACACTATAATCATTATAAATAAGGCTATAAAAGTGACAAGATTTTCTCTATATGAAAATAATGTCTTAACACCTAAAAAAAGACAGTAACACATGAAGCTATTTCTTGATTCTAATAAAAAGAAACTTCCCAATGTCCCAGGCTCGACACATTGACCACCTAGACCAACGATTCCCAATGTCTGATCTACCGGCATAAGAATCAGTTCAGGTGCTTGTGAAAAATGCAGATTCCAGGGGCCAACTCTAGACCTATTTATTTCTAGGAGCTCAGGACTGTGCGGTTTTAACAGTTCCCTAGGTGGCTCTCATATGCCTTAAAGTTTAAGAACCACTGCCATAGACAGTCACCATGTTCTCCATGAGTCACTCCTATGATTATTCAAACATTTCCATAAACACGGAACCAATGTCCCAAAGCTGGGATCAACATTACCTTGTCGCCCTTCATCATTGGTAAAGAGCCCAGTGTCACTGCTGCTACACACACTGCTGGTTTCACTGTAAAAAGAGTAAAACACAAGAGAACTCATCAGCTCCAGTCAATAAGCACCGTACGCTTATTATGGTTTTCAAGCTTCCCTGATTTCACTCCAACCTATTAGCCAATCAGATACGTAAATTTCATTGGGAAGGTACAAAATTTTATTTTCCTCCCCAAACAAAAGAAATATAAGAGGAGAATTCTAAAATTTTCACTTATATTTTAAAGTACTAAAAAAAATCTAAAGTCACTTTGTTAGTTAAGGACTAGAAAGCTATTAAAGCTCAAAGACATAATCTCAACCTAGTTTGATATATTCAACAACACAAATTTACAAATTTACCAAACAATTTTATTCTTAAATATTGCCAACTATCAGTCTCCAATGAAGCTATGTAATTTTAAGACGTCTAGCATCTTTAAAGTTTTCCCCCATTTACAAAGAAGTAAACAAAAATCCATGAACAAGAAAAAAAAATGGCAAAACTTGTTTTCTGAATTTACTGTCCTCCTTCATATTGAGCAGATACACAAAACTCATTCTGAAAAAAGGAACTAAAGTTAAAAACAAAAATATAAAAACAAACTTCATTTGAACTCACTGAAATATAGCTTTTGTCCCATGAAATTCTGCCCAATCTGTTTCATTTTCTGAGCTATTGCTCACAGTTGATTCTGTTTCTTCTGATGGTGCGCTTCTAAATTTGATTTTTCTGGTTCAAGAAAAACTTCTCAATCCTCTACAGTATTAGCTATTTCCTTGATTGGGAGTATTTCCTTCCAAGTTAGTCAAAAAATTTTTTTCACCTACTCTAGAAGATGCAAGAAACCAAAGCGAGGAAGAAGCATTTTCACCATGCTATAGAAAACATAGGCTTGGCAAAATCCCAATCTATATTCCTGGATCAAAAATCTGAAAACATTTTGTATTTTGCAACATTTCCAAACACCCTTCCAACACTAAATCTTTAAAATGCCAATTAAATTAAGGAGCAATGCTTTCCTTACTCAAGCTTGTCCCTGAATATCAGACGCAAAAGATCTGTCACAGAAATAGTCAACAAACAAACCCTATCTTTTTTTTTAAAGTTCTGGGATACATGTGCAGAATGTGCAGGTTTGTTACATAGGTATACGTGTGCCATGGTGGAACAAACCCTATTTCTTCTTTTTTTTTTTTTTTGGAGATGAAGTTTCGCGCTTGTTGCCCAGGCTGGAGTGCAGTGGTATGATCTCGGCTCACTGCAACCTCCACCACGCAGGTTCAAGCAATTCTCCTGCCTCAGCCTCCCGAGTAGCTGGGATTACAAGAGCGCACAACCACACCCAACTAATTTTTGTGTTTTTAGTAGAAACGGGGTTTCACCATGTTGGTCAGGCTGGTCACGAACTCCTGACCTCGTGATCCGCCCGCCACGGCCTCTCAAAGTGCTGAGCCACTGTACCCAGCCCAAACTCTATTTCTTTATAGATTCTTTCATTTCATTTTCTTATGTACTTAATATAAGCTGGGCCTCCAACTATATTACCCAATTATTATAACATTGCTAGAAAAGCAACTGAACCACATCCAAGTGAAATAACAGTGTAAAGAAAGTCATCTTAACATGCAGCTCCAAAGGTTTTTGCTCTCAACGTTTTACTAGGAAATTTTTCATCACTTAGATTCTGCAAGTAACATTTTGCTTTCCTTGTTTTTTCACACATCTCTCTATCTAACCTTCCCACCAGAGAGTCTTTGAAAACAGAGGCACCCTAGGTAAGCCAGATGACTGGGCATGGCATCTACTTTCTGACAAGTATATTATCATAGGAATCGAGCCTAATAAAACACTATGGAGCCCTCTTGTCCACTGTTAACACTGTAAACTTGGTACTGACTTGAAAATGCTTTCATCTTAACTGCTTTTCTTTTCAAGTTCTGAAGATGAACTGTTTGCCTTTCAAGGTGCAATTAAAGGGTATGGTTTTCAAACTAGCAAAAATTCTTAGTTTTAAAACTGTAGATCAATAGCTTTTTATTCTATATTTTTTATATTTTTACATTCTATCTATAGATCAGTGTTTTGGTTGCATTATGTTCTATAATTTGAAACTCATACTTATTGGTAAAAGCAGAGTCAATAAAGTAAAAACCCAATCTCAGTACCAGAAACATCAAAAACTATGGTTCTCAACTAGAGACAATTTTGCAGCCCCTCTCCCAATTTGGCAATATCCAAAAACATTTTTGATACTCATGACTTGAAGCAGAGGAGGAGGAGTTGGTGAACTACTGACATTTAGTGGGCGGAGGCCAGGGATGCTGCTCAACATCCTGCAATGCACAGCACAGCCCCACAACAGAGAATTATCTGGCCCAAAATGCCAGTAGTGCCTAAGTTGCGAACCCTGATCCACGGTGATGAACAAAGCAGAGGGCTGGAAGAGGTAGGCCGTCCCGTTTAGGGAAACTACTTGAGAAGAGAGGAGCCTGTGCACGTTAGCTGGATGCAGCAGTCAACATCCCATAGAAGCAACAATACCACTTCCTTGCCATGGCTGGGCCAGGGCCTCAAATGATCTGAAGCCTCCAGATCCAGAAACAATCAGAAGGCAGCCGGACCTTCAGACAAACTGGTAGAACTGAAATTACTCACGAGTCATACAGTTCACCCTTCCTTGCCTAATCGGGGCAGAAAGAAGATCCTGTAACCATAGAAGAGAATGATCCATGGATCCAGAGAAAAAAAAATATCTTGCTCATCTCAATGTCCCCAATGCCTAGCATAGCGCCTGGCACATATCAGACATTCAGTAAATGTTACGTAAATGGAATGAACTTGTTCTAGACACCTCTGTTGCCTGCCCTTATACAGCCTTGTGGCATGTCACTTCAACTCTTTAGTCCTATTTCCCTACATGTAAAATGTGGATGGATTATTAAGGATGTGACAGTATGAGGTATGTGACCCTGCTTTGTGAACTCTAAAGCAATACACAAATGCAAAGGATGAAAGATTAGAAAGCTACTTCTAGGGCACCAAGTCTGTGTCTAAGTATTATTTTAGAGGTTAATAGTAGTAATTTCCTCACTGACAATCTTCTCATTAGAACAGTACTCTAAATTTTATCAGATGCAAACCTATTTTCATTTTAAATGGAAAAACAAATATGGCCTATGAAATCTATTATTTTTCCTGCACTGGGTTTCATCCAAAAGAGAGGAGGCACTACTCTCAGCCAAGATCTACAAGTGCCTCAGGAAGGGGTTTGCTACTTGAACTGAGTTTATTCAGAAAATTATTAATATAGAAGGCTACTATTAACGATACCAAAAATATCATTCACTGAGTTCGACTGCAGGCCAGGTAATATACTAAGCACTTTATACTAATTATTCTTCTTCTACCCCCAAACTCTACAAGGTAAATACATCAACCTCATGTTACATATGGAAAGGGGCTTAGAGAAAGTATACAAGTTATCCAAGATCGCACAGCAAGTAAGCATCAGAGCCAGGGCAGTGTATGTCTAAAGCCCATGTGTTCACTGAATGGCCACTACAACACAGAAAGCACAGATACTCATCTCATTTACTAAAGTCAATCAAATGTTTCCCTATTCAGAAGATACCTCTGAATTCCAGGACTTTTCATTCTCCTGAAGATGCAAACAGATTAACTGAGCTAAGGAAGAAGTATTCGTTTGCTTTTAGCTACTTAAAACTTTCAGGCACAGCTGAAACTGCAGCTGTGCCTTGACTACTATCCCTTATCAGCAAATAATACATCATATATGCTGAACCCTAAGAAAACTAATTATAAACTCACTTTGGAAAGAAGCTTTCCTTCTTAATGCTGTATCTTGAATTCAATTAACACTCATTTTCGGCATGCTGACATAAAATACACCAAAACATATTCTCAGGGACCCATACCTCACTTGCCTTTATGGTTCCTGAATGCTCTTCCTTTGAAATCAAAGTAAAAACATTCTCTTAATGAGTTCAGGGGAAATAGCAGAGTCTCAGAATACTATTCCTGACTTTAGCATCACACAAGACTAGGAAAAAAATGTTTCAGGCCAGTAGTCATCTGTGGTAACCAGACTCCCAAGATGACTCCCAATTACCCAACCTCCTATTAATGCACACCCCGGTGTAGTACTTCTCACACTGCACCAGGTCTGGTCTGTATAACTGATCACACACAGCAGAAGCAATAGGTTGCCACTTCTGAGATTAGGTTACACAAGACCGTGGCTTTCACTGTGGGCTCTCTTTCTGACTCTCCTCATCCCTCTCAGATCACTTACTCAAGGGGAAGCCAACTATCATGTCCTGAGGACGCTGATGGGCATGCGGAGGGGCCCATGTGAAAAGGGACTGAGACTCTAAGTCCAACAGCTTTATGAGGAAATGAGCTCTGCCAACAGCCATGTGAGTGAGCTTGGAAGCAAATCCTTCGGCCCTAGTAGAGCCTTGACAGAACTGAGGTCCCTGCCGACAGTTAGACTATAACCTCGTAAGAAGACTCAACTAGAAACATCCAGCTAAGTCACTCTCAGATTCCAAGTGATAAAATGTTCATTGTTTAGCGCTAGTAATTTTTTTTGTTTGTTTATTTTTTTTGAGATGGAGTCTCCCTCTGTCGCCCAGGGTGGAGTGCAGTGGCGTGATCTTGGCTTACTGCAACCTCCACCTCCCAGGTTCAGGCAATTCTCCTGTCTCAGTCTCCCGAGTAGCTAAGATTACAGGACTATGCTACCACGCCTGGCTAATTTTCATATTTTTAGTAGAAACAAGGTTTCACCATAGTGGTCAGGCTGGTCTCAAACTCCTGATCTTAGGTGATTCACCCGCCTAAGCCTCCCAAAGTGCTGGGATAACAAGCATGAGCCACTGCGCCCAGCCTAGAGCTAATAAGTTGTGGGCAAATTTTTCTGCAGCAACAGATAATACAGAATCTTTGAAACTAATTCCCTTCTTCCTAAACAGTAGCTTCTAGTTTCAACAAAACAAACCCCCGCTCTGAATTCCCACTATTGCCAGGGGGAGCAGGGGGCAGAAAAAAGCAAGGCACATCCTCTGATCTGAGAGCTTGCTAATTCTTTCATACTCCTAACCACAGAAGACTATAAAGTGAGAACTGAAAGAGTAACTTATACCTGTTCCTATTATAATAAGGAGCTACAGAATTACTTTATCACCTGTAATCAAAAGTTGGTATTAATAAGTTACCATCTGGGTTTGTTTCTCCCCATTTAAGAGCTTATTAACCAAGTAGCTTAATAAGAGGTGTTTTTTGCATCTAATTAATAGACATCTTAAAATACAGTTTATGGCTTACATCATTTCTAAAAAACTTTTCTTAGTAAATAATAATGCGCTTAACAAAAATAAAAGTTGTTTCAGAATTTAGAAAAACGTGGGAAAAAGTCACTCTTAAATCTACTGCCCAAAGGTATTTTTGCTCTATTATTTTCCAGGGTAGAGGTGGCACATTGTAACCCTTTGTAATCAGACTTCTGAATCTAGTAGTACACAAGACTGAGGGAGAGGTTATTCAGAGAAATATCGCACATCAGTTCCGAAATTATTCCTATAAGTAATAAGAATATATAATAGAAGAATTTGTTTTTCAGTTTCATTCAGACGGTGACATGAAAGGCAGCAACCTCCCCAGGTTGACAGGTTCGATACTGCGACCAGTACAATCAGGTACACTTTCCAGAGATACAATTTTCCTCAGGACTCTGCTATTGAGCTGGGGGCTGTGCCTCAAGACATCCCTTTTCTTAGAGCTAACAGTTATTCACCTTCAGGTAGATGAAACGTCTTCTCAGAGTAAATTTTTAAAGAGCATGGATTCTGGGGCCTGCATATCTAAGAATGTCTTTCTGCTGCCTTTCCATATAAAATATACCTTTACTGTATATAAAATGCAAGGTGAAGTGAGTCACTTTTTCCCTCTCAAAACTCTATGGGCAAATGTAGCCCTTAACACTTACTATTGTAGGGATGAATGTCAGTTTTATTTTCATGTCCCACCCCCAACTTTTTTTTTAAGAGACAGTATCCCTCTCTGCCAACCAAGCTCTGGAGTGCAGTGTTGTAATCATAGCTCAGTGCAGTCTTGAACTCCTGGGCTCAAGGGATCCTCCTGCCTCAGCGTCCCAAAGTGTTAGGAATACAGGTCTGAGCCACTGCACCAAGGCTTCAATCCCTTTTAAGAGTTTTCTTTCCTTAGTCCTGAGCATATGTGAAAAAAAGAAAAACTAAAATAAAATACTTTTTAAAAAGATCCATTTCAGTAGAGGTATCTTCTCATTAATTTTCTCTTCTAAACTTTAGACTTCATTTTTCTTTTCTTTTTTTTTTTTTTTTGAGACGGAGTCTTGCTCTGTCGCCCAGGCTGGAGTGCAGTGGCCGGATCTCAGCTCACTGCAAGCTCCGCCTCCCGGGTTTATGCCATTCTCCTGCCTCAGCCTCCCGAGTAGCTGGGACTACCGGCGCCCACCACCTCGCCCAGCTAGTTTTTTGTATTTTTTAGTGGAGACAGGGTTTCACCATGTTAGCCCATGTTGGGATGGTCTCGATCTCCTGACCTCGTGATCCACCCGTCTCGGCCTCCCAAAGTGCTGGGATTACAGGCTTGAGCCACCGCGCCCAGCCTAGACTTCATTTTTCAACTCAAGAACACTTTTTTCTCTTCAGTTGTATCTTCTTCTTCTCCAGCACTTTAGTTTCTTCCTTGGGAATATTTACACACTCACAGATTTGGCCTCTTCAGAGCTACTAAGTTCTACGGCGATTTTTTTCTGTAGCAATAGAGAATACAGATGGCCTATTGCCAAGGTTTCCTCAAACTACAAGGCTGATAGAACTGCACTCGACAATGAAATGGAGGCCCACATGAGAAGTGCTGGGCCTGCCCTGAAGGTAGATAGCAAGCCTCTGCATCCTTTCTCTACAGTCACCTTGAGGTTCAGAAATGCAAGGCCAGTTTCAGTCAGAAAATCAGGCAGCTACAGTTTGAGGCAGGGTGTGGTTCCATCCTTCTCTTCCCATTGAGTATCTTTCAGTTTCTGGTTTTTTTTTTTTTTTTTTTTGAGATGGAGTCTCACTCTGTCACCCAGGCTCCAGGGCAGTGGCGTGATCTTGGCTCATTGCAAGCTCCACCTCCCAGGTTCACACCATTCTCCTGCCTGAGCCTCTCGAGCAGCTGGGATTACAGGCGCCCACCACCACACCCGGCTAACTTTTTTGTATTTTTAGTAGAGTCGGAGTTTCACCATGTTAGCCAGGATGGTCTTGATCTTCTGACCTTGTGATCCACCCGCCTCGGCTTCCCAAAGTGCTGGGATTACAGGCGTGAGCCATCACACCTGGCCTAAGTAACTTTCAGTTTCTATTTGGTGGCTCTAACTCCCAGAATACACTTAGATAGGGAAGCTTAGTGTTTTCTGTGTGTATCTGTGTTTGAGGGTAAGAAGCAATTATAGGGTATTGAGTCCTAGAAAGCACAGTCTTCAAGAATAAAGATTCCAGTTGACATGGGTAGAGAAGTGCATTCTGGAGATAGTACATTCTGGGGACTGTTGTGTTTTCTACACCTTCATTTATGGCACACTCCTGGAATGGGGTCGGAATCAGGCAGTGAGGGTTGGATGATCCTATCTCAGCCCAGCATAGCTGTATGAGATAAAAGCTTCCCAGTAGCACTGGGAGCACTGGGCTAGGGGCTCTGCATATTCTCTTGGCCAGTTGTAGATCTGAGAATGGCATGTTAACTATGTCCATGGGAGTAGAGAATGGGACCAATGGTAATCTATGCACCCTTGCTGGCAAATACCAAGAGGCCTTCGAACAAATTCTGCAAAATAAGAGAAAAGGGAATATCATTCTAAAAGTTCAGAGAAAGAACGAATCTTTGAAGATGACTGCCAGTGGAAACCACAAGAATTCAAGTGGGCAGTTGAGGCTACTTACCAGTTAAGATGTTACAATGTTGGGAGGTAGACTATGACTGAAAAGAATCACGGCATCTCAGTGTTACAAGGGATTTCAGAAGTCTTCCGTTCAACCCTCTCAACTCCACAGCAACTAAGTAAGCAGTCAGAAAGCCCATGTTTGAATCCCCCCGACTTATCTAGAAGTCATTACGTATTACATGGTGAAACAATTCGCTTCATTTTTACAGAGTCCTAATTTTTAGAATGCTATTTTTTATCCGCAGCAACATTTAACACTCTGTACTTTCTATTCCTGAGTTCTGTCCTGTGGAGCCACATGGAATAATCCCAATATTTCTTTTAAGAGGTAGACTCTTTCAAGAGATGGATGTTTCTTTCAAGACATAGACCTTCAAGTACAATAGTATCATATCTACCTCCCAAGGTGTGTTTTTCAGTTGTCCCTAAGGATACTAGCAGAACTGTGAATATATCCATATAAGCACACTATGCTAGATTCGAGAATCTCACATGCAATACTACCAACTGCAACAATAGTAAATACACTCTTGGTCAGCATCCCTACTTACAGAATAGAAATCAGAACACCCCCACCTACCATACATATTCTTTTACACAGCTCCAGGAACCCCTGATTAATGACCTCCACTTGCAAAGGAGGCTACTTACCTTAACCATGAAATAATGAATGCTATTGATCCAACAAGCTACTGCTATAGAGTGTTATTGATCACCCAATCTTTGGTTAAAACGGTCCTCATTTAGCAATTTCACTGTCACAAACACCTGGAGCAAAGCACACTCATAATTAAAGAGTTTGGGGGAGTTAAAGTGAGAGGTGATGGACAGAGATCTCAGCTTTCTCCCATTTATTCTTGCTTCTGAGCTATTGTTTGTGTCAGAAGGGATATTGATTTTCTATAAAAATAAGAAAACAAGAGGCACCAAGGGGCCGCAGAAGGTCAGCCTGGGCTGGAGAAGGAGGGGGTAGGTTTAGCACTCTATCTCTGTCACTTGCCTTCCAAGAGAGGAGAATCTTTTCTTTCCTGTGAGATCAGCCTCTAATACATCACCTTAGGAAGGCTCCTGAATGTGACTTCTGGCCATCACCCAACCAATTCACTTATGAAAAAAAAAGAAGCTATACTATATTCAAGGGGAACAAACAAATGATGTGTTAGTAAAGAATAGAGCAAAATTAGGCTACAGTCACCTAATAGCTAATAGCTATTAATAGCTGCTATATAGACAATTTAAATAAAGATCAGTAGAAAATAATTTTACAGTAATTGTTCTACTTTAGAATACTCATAAATACACATACACAGAAAAATATTAAAATAAGTTTGATCTCTATGCAAGCAGGAAAAAACTATTATACCATAACCATTTTTAGTTCCTCAAAACTTGTGAGGGATTGGCTGGTGTAATATTAAAGGAAGACCAGAAACAGAAAAGCAAACAAATATTGATGAAGTCTATAACTACTCCATGTTTAGTTCACAAACAGTGAGTTTAAGGAAATTAGAAATAGGCTGATTGAGACATACATTTTCAAATCCAAAACACCTAAAACATGCTTTAAAAAAAAACCCAAAAACTCTACCATTGACCAGGCTAAGCTAAACTTAACAATCAACTTCATCTTAATAATCTTACAACGTGGATCATTACTCTGACAACCCTCAATATCACTGCTAAAAAGTAAAATTCTACATTTTGATCTGTATGTGAACAGTGGCACATCCAAGTAGATTTATGAAAGGGTAACCAAGAAGATTCTTGAAAGTATTTCTTTTAAAAATGCAGGGGAAACAAAAAAGTAGAAAATTATTGACAGAATTAACAAACTGACCAAGACAGTATAATATCCAAATCATAAGCTATTATCTACTTACACTCTAATGCTAGCCCTTTTTAAAGGTGTGCCTAACAATTAAGGGAGATTTTAGTTCCACTCTCCTCTTGAAGAGAGGCTGAACACCACATGCGGTCAAAGAGTAAGAATCACCCCCTCTCCCACAGAATGGATTTAGGGGAAAAAAATACAAAGCACTTATGTTTGTAACTACAGATGAATCGAGACAAGTCAAGGGGAATTTAGAACTCCTAAATAACTAGAAGATTTTAAAGAACTTTCCTCATGCCATGTGTGCCACCACTCCGCCCATTATTCCTTCACAGCTACAAGCCCTTTAGCATCTACATATTGAAAGAACTCTCAAGTGAGGGGCCAGGGTAATAGCCCAAATGGGTGAATCAGGTCTCCTCAATTTGAAAAGAGGAAGAATTTCACAAGAATTCCCATCCACTTAATTTTATCCAGACTCTCAGGTAACGAGAATTTATATTATTACATCCTGACTAGAATGTGCAATAGATGTGTCTGGAGTAAGAAGGAACAGAAAAGAGTGAAGCATCTCATGCTAGATTATAGGCTCTGCATCTGGAGCCACACTTGAGCTGTTATCTCAGAGCAGACAGAGTTAACAGTCTCTCTTTCACATACAGTTATGTCGTAGTTTAATAAGAAATTATGGGGAAGAAACATACACAAAGCTACTATCCCAAAAGGCTACTGTTAAAATCACCATTCTCAATACTAAGAAGAATTCTATTTGGTATATATGCTCAGTATTAAAACAAACTTGAATATCTCAGTAGAGGGTTTCAATAGTGTGAAAGGCTACAAGTTGACTAAGCATTTCTTGTTTGATTAAAAATAGTCTGATGAGGAAAATAAATACCTTTATAATCCAAATATATACATATAAATTCTGTAAATAGACCTTAGAAGGAAGGAGGCATTAGAGGAAAATTAGGAAAGTCAAAATATGAGCCTATCTCAATATAGTCTGCAGACTGGCAAATATAAAGTTAATAAGAAAAAGTTTAAAAGCTGGATTAAAAACCATCCATGAAAGGTACAGGTAAACAGACCTAAGCAGCTTTTCCTGTTACTGACACAGCCTCACCTCAGAGTTCCTAAGATTAATGTCTTTGTTTTTAAGATAAACTTCAGAAAGGTCATCTGTTCTACAGCTGGGAAAGTTAAATTGAGACAGAACAACTCAAAGGGCAGCAGAACGTGGTGGTTACGAATGAGCTTTGGAATCAGGCTTGATTCCCCGTTTTGGCACTGGGTGACCTTAGGCAAATTATCTAAGCTCTTATAACCTCAGCTTCCCTTCTATAAATACAAATAGTGGTATCCACCATATAGTGGAATTGTAAACATTAAATAAGAGTATATGTTAAGTCCATAGTACAGTGCCTGGCCCATAGTTAAGTGCTTAATAAATGTCAACTAATATTAACAATAATAGAATACACTGGTTCTCAACAGGGAGTACTCGATCCACCTAGGGATCACCCCTGGAGGCTTTTGGGTTGATACAATGAAAAGGGGGTGTGAACAATGCAGAGATGCTAAATATTCTGCAATGCACCATAAAGAACTGTCCCATCCAAAACACCAATGGCATCCTCGCTATTAAGTAAAAGATAATCACAGATTAAGATTAATAACATTAAAGTATCAAGCTGGGGGGTATCAATGTTCCTAGGACTATCTGAGATGTAAAAGCTAAAAAATGTCACCAAAACTACACTTACATTTCTAAACACGTACCCATTAGAGACAAATTTTTCTGGCTTGATCACATCTGATGTAAGACTAATGGGACTTGGTACTGTTATTTTCAAAGCCCACCATGTGTTCAGACAATTTGAATGTCAGCCATAAAAAAATAAATTCAATATAGTCAAACCACGAGTAGCAGAAAACAAAATTATAGCCAAAAAGTATCTAAAGCCATGATTCTTAATGAGGACAGGCAACATAACGGAACATTTATAAACTCCATATGCCTGGTGCTAACATTTTCTCTTTCTCACACACACATGCACACACACGCACACGCGCACACACACACACACACACCAGCCTCTGCTGAGACCTGAGTTCTAAAAAACAATATTTATGTACAAACTACATGGCATAATAAGCAACAAATTGTTTTTTAAAATTATTAGCTGTGCATTTGAGGTACACGTTTTAAACAGTTTTTACAAACAACTGTGTTTCTACAGCCTTCCTGACAGAGGGAAATAGACACTTGAATGGTACCTTAAAAAGCTAAACTACTGACTGATTCAAGGAAGTCTTCAAAGTCAATACCACAGTGGCTGGTTTGAAAGAAGGTGAACCCACTAAGACTGCGGATGTGTACTTTGGGAAACATTAACCAGGAAAATCTTTGACTTAGTAAGGGAGATCTCACCATTCTGACATGTTCTCATCAGAGCCCTGTTTTTGTTCATCTGTTTCACACTCCATCCTTTCTTTCCTTCCTGCTTTGCTTAGGAAAGTCCTGTTTTCTGCTGATTCACACAATCCGTGGCCTGATGAGGTCCAGGGAGTATTCTCCTTCCAGCGGGACAGACGCTGCTTCTTAGCAGATTTGAACCTGCAGCCTCTCTCATAGCTCCAATCTGACACCTTCAGTTTCTGCTGAAGGCTAGCAGCCACCTCTGATGTCACTCGCTTCACCTTCCGCCTGCGCCTGAGTGGTCGACAAGGTGCATTTTCAGTAAAGGAGTCAGATTCATGCCAAGAATGCTGCTTACTCTTAACAATGGCATTGAGAGCTGGGTGTCGTTTGGCCACCATTGTGTCATCAGAGTCACTAAAATTGGTCACGGGAGCCACTTCTCGACAGTCCTTAGTGGCCTCATCCAGACTTGACTCAGAGGCCTCGCTGTAGCAGCAGGTATGCTCTGCCAGGTGAGTGAAGTCAGAACGACGCTTCCGACCTCGGCGTTTCCGAAGCTGCCTCCTCTGCTGCCGGGGGCTCAGGGCCATCTCCTCCCACAGCTCACCAAGCTTATTCTGCTCAGATGTCTGCTCCAAGGCTGAGGCTAAGTCGTGTACCAGCTCATCCATGAGGCCACATCTGCCAAAAGGAAGTTTGGCGGGGGGTGGGGGGGGGGGAAAGAAAAGAAAAAGAAAAAGAAAGCCTGAAAAGGATCTGTTGTTTCGGAATAATTTGATGAAACAGATCATGGTAGTCCACAGTACTGCCTGTCTAAATGAAATAAGTCACCTTTCATCTGGCTACACTTAGATTCTGTTCCTACCACTTCCTAAAGCCACTAAAAATAGATGTTTTGTCCCTTGTTAAACGCCTGAAGTCAACATATTCTTAAGCACAAAAACCTACTCACCAGATGACAACTGGGACAGGACCCAAAACAAATTCGGGGGACTAGATCCTTCTCACTTTTCCCCAGTTAAACTTGTCACTGAATTACCTAATGATGAGATCCAGAAAGATTAGAGACTGTCTCACTAGACAGGAGTAGAAAAACATACAACTTCAAAATCACACTAGAGTTGCAGAAACACAGAGCAGGACACGGTCTCATCGAGGTATTGAGAATGAATGAAAAACTGTTCTTTGGCCTGGGGTCACTGCTGACAATGACCATGGCAGAAAGAAACAGAAAGACAACTTAGTGATACCCTTTAAGGAAGAATGCAGTTTTCATGATCCAAGAAATTGTAGTGGCCAGGTTTGAAGTCAGAATGGAGAAGAGACTAAGTTTGCACCCATTCTGGTACCAACTACCACCTGGAAGCTACCAGGTATAGAACCTTATACAGTAGGTCATATATTTTTGAATAATTAACAATTTTTAAGCCCCTCTCCTACTCTTCAGAAAATAAATGTCCGAATGTCCGTCCTAGTTATGTGCTTCAGTGCCACACAATCACACAAAAATAGGATACAACAGCAGCTGAAATGACAGGGATAGGGTGAAGTTTCTAAGATTTCTGGCTGAACTGCTTTCCAAAATTTCTTATTTTTCTGTTTATCCTCAAACCAAACATCACACTTCAGGAGTCACTTCAGAGGCAAACATTTCAACAAATGAGAGTAGTAGGAACAATCTTCAAAATTCCCTCTTAAGGGGAAATGTTTAATTTGTATAGCAGCTAATTAAATACACATTAAACTTTTAGCACTTTTCCCTTGCCTCTATGCCCAAAGTATTTCAATATCATGTTAAAATTCTATGTGGTGCCGCTCTCTCACCATATTCCCATTCATTCAGTTTTCACTTTGCAAAGGGTTTTCTAAAACCTGTTTTCACGCTGTGCCTATGCCAATGAATTTAAAGACAGGAAAACAGTCCTGGGGCTTATCTGCCACACCTGTAGGAGCAATGGTGACACCTACTTCCAAAACTACCATACAAACGAAGCTTCTCAAAGTGTCCAAAGGCACATACATTTAAACAAGACCAAGTTCTTTTAAGCATTAAGAAGTGATTTATTAACAGCTGTGAAAAGAAGGGGAAAAAATGGAAAAAAAAAAAAAAAGTGGATTAAAATGCCATGATTGAGGTTTGGGAGACAACTGTCCCTAAGACCAAAATAAAGAAACAAGTGGGAACAGCATGCCTAAATCTACTTCCCTAATAAAGAATTACTGCTTTAAAAACTCAGGCAACTAAAATACAAAAAAATAATAATAATAACAAATAAAAACCTCAGGCAGAATAGCACAAACTTGAACACGGAACGAAGTCACCAAACAACTGGTAGTCGAATGCTTGTGCAGAATCCTTTCCTGCCTCAAAGCCTGTAATTCGAACAGTGGGTGACAGAAGAACCCTAGGGCTCCCCCCATCTCCAGTCGCGGGTGCACACTCTCGAGAGGACCCGGCGTCCAGGCACGCACCCGGGTAGAGATGAGGCTGAGTCACGCACAGGAAGGAACGGGTAGGGCAGCTGGTGGACAGCAAGTAAGAAGAGAAACAGGAGCAGGGTGGAAGTGAGGGGCGGAGTAGGAGGTGGGAGAGGCAGGAGGCAACTTCTCATTTGGGCTCACCAGGGGCGGGGGTCGGCTCTTCTAGGGCAGAAACTGAAAAAATGCAAGTCGTGGCGACTGAGCTCCCTCCGGGATCGGGGGTCGCAACACGGCCACATATGTGAGAAAAACTGTGTTTCGAAGGACTCTCCACCTCGCCCCGGCCCGTCCCTGAGGGCTGGGGCGACCATGGCTCGGGACACCAAGCCCTCACGCTGCCGCCAGCCCCAGAGAGGCAGAAAGAAGAAAGAGGAAGAGGGGGCTGTGGCCCCGAAGACGGCCCGACCCACATCCCCAGGGATGGGGACAAGGGCCCTGAAAAGCAAGACCCCACCACCCTCACCCTCCGGCCAGCTGCCGCAGCCCCAAGACGCCCTTAGCCGCTCAGCCGCGGCTTGGCGCTCCGATCCCCTCTGGTACTAGCCCCCAGGACCCCAACACTAAAACCACTCCTCCCCCTCACCAGCTGCCGCAGCCACCTCCAACGGCCGCCGCTTTTTGGGCCGACTCTCACCGCCAGGGCTTCCCTCTCTGACCTCATTTCCGGTCTGGGCCGGAGGGGTGGGGCGGCGGCGAGTGGGAGGGGCTGGCTGCAAGATTGGGCCCCTGACCCATTGCTTCCGCCCGTGGCCACACCCACTTCCGCCCCGTGGTGGGCGGAGCCACAGGAAGCCAGAAGATGGGGCAGGGGACAAGGAGGGGTGCTGAGTAAGGTCTGGCCGGGAAAGGGCGTTTCACGGGTTGAGGTGCCCATGTGGGGAAAGACCCCTGCATGCTGGCCTCATCTTCCTTAGGGGCGTCCAGAAATTGGGCGCTAGGCAGGGGTGTCAGCTTCCCCCTTGCTTTCTGACCTTTTTAATGGGCCTATGAAGTTGAAGAGAAAAGGATCTTAATGACGTCTACCCTGTGAGCTGGTACAAACATTGGGAGGGGTGGTTCTTCACTGAGTTACTCAGAACATTACAAATTGCCTTGAGCAATAAAACAAGTGATATTGGATTATAACTCAAAGTATAAAAGAAATATTCATGAGCCCATACCGATATAAATAAGTGATTGAATAAATTAACGAATGAGGAAGAAGAGATAAATCCCCCACAGAAGAATCTCAAATAACTTATGTAGACAGCCATCCTGGAGCATCACTTCCACCTCCTTAAATGTGGGCTGTGCATAGTGACTTCCTTCCCAAAAGTACAACATCTGTAAAGGGGAAAATGAGTGATTTTACAGTGGGGAAACCTGGCAAACAGTAATTCAGCCAGGTGATCAAGACTATGTGCTAAATCATGTTGATAGTATGTGGACTGATATATGATGAGAATGGCACTTTATGCTACTTTCCTAACAAATCTCATAACCCAGTCTAATTATAAGAAACAAATCAGACAAACCCTAATTGAGGGACATTCTGCAGAGTACATGACCAGTATTCTTCAAAATTGTTAAGATCAGCAAAGGTAAGGGAAGTATAAGAAACTCAGAGCCAGGAGAAGCCTGAGGAGGCATGACAATGTAATACGGTATCCTGGGTGTGACACTGCAATTAAAAAAAGAACATTAGGTAAAAACTAAGGAAATCTGGATAAAGTATCAACTTTAGTTAATAATAACGTTATCGGGCCGGGCGAGGCGGCTCATGCCTGTAAACCCAGCACTTTGGGAGGCCAAGTCGGGCAGATCACCTGAGGTCGGGGGATTGAGACCATCTTGGCTAACATGATGAAAACCCGTCTCTGCTAAAAATGCAAAAATTACACGGGCATGGTGGTGCGTGCCTGTAATCCCAGCTACTCAGGAGACTGAGGCAGGAGAATCGCTTGAACTCTGGAGGCAGAAGTTGCAGTGAGCCGAGATCCCACTATTGCACTCCAGCCTGGGTCATGAGAGCAAAACTCCGTCTCAAAATAATAATAATAATGTATCAATTTTGGTTGCAATCGTGACGTGTGTTATACTTCTGTAAGAGTGAATAGCCGGGTGCGGTGGCTCACACCTGTAATCCCAGCACTTTGGGAGGTTGAGGTGGGCAGATCACCTGAGGTCAGGAGTTCGAGACCATCCTGGCCAACATGGTGAAACCCTGTCTCTACTAAAAATACAAAAAATTAGCTGGGCATGGTGGCACACGCCTGTAGTCCCAGTCCCTACTCGGGAGGCTAAGGCAAGAGAATCGCCTGAGTCCAGGAGGCAGAGGTTGCAGTGAGCAGAGATCAAGCCACTGCACTCCAGCCTGGGCAACAGAGCAAGACTCCATCACAAAAAAAAAAAAAAAAAGTGAATAATAGGGGAAATGGTGTGGATTATACAGAAACTGTAGTATCTTTATAATTTTTCTCTAAACCTAAAACTATCCTAAAATAAAAAGTTTATTTAAAAATATGCACATACCTTGGACCCAGAAATTTTGCTCCGAAGAACTGTATTCTAAGGAAAAATTGGAAATGGGCAAAAAAATGTCAAACATAGGTAAATCATCTCTGTAGCATTTCTGAGGGAGAGATGAGGAAACTAGAAAAAGCCAGAAGTTCCACAATAGGGGTTAGTTAACTAAATTATGGTACGTCAGTGGGTGAAATACCTTGCAACTTTTTAAAATTGATGTTGCAAAAGAATATTTAATGACATGAAAAGCCATCGACTTATGATTGTGTACATTTCTGCATGACTGTTATACTTCAATAAAAAGATTACTCTGAAAATGTGGAGTATGATTCCCGTACAAAGGAAATTAAATCTATACTCGCATAGGAATATGACCAGAAGAATTTACTACACAATATCAGAAATGATTTCATTATTAATGATTATATCTCCTATCTGTTGTTTTTTTGTGGATTTTCAGAATTTTCTATAGGTGAAAAAAAGTCAATGTAGGAGACAAAGATAGTTGAGGTTTCGAGCTAGGGCAACTAAGACAATGGTCAGTGCCATCTGCATAGCTAGAGAAGTCAAGAAGATAAACGAGTTTAGTGGAAAGATGATTAATTCCATTTTGGACATGCTGAATTTGTGACTCCCACAGGACAGAAATACGGAAATGTTCAACAGGTGTCCACGGCCATCAGGCCTCTTTTCTGCATGAGTGAAAATTCTCTCCCACAAATCACATCTGTTCCCACAGTGTTGGTTGCCTGCATCAGCACTGAAAGCTCCCAAGTTTCTTGAAATCCAACTTATATTTTCATCTTTCTACTAGATATCTCCACTTGTTCACCTCACCAGCATTTCCAATTTAAAATGTCAAAATAGGCCAGGTATAGTGGCTCACGCCTGTAATCCCAGCACTTTGGGAGGCTGAGGCAGGTGGATCACTTGAGTTCAGGAGTTGAGACTAGCCTGGCCAACATGGTGAAACCCTGTCTTTACTAAAAATACAAAAAATTAGGCAGGTGTGGTGGCATGTGCCTGTAATCCCAGCTACTGGGAAGACTGAGGCAGGAGGATCACTTTAGTCCGGGAGGCAGAGGTTGTAGTGAGCTGAGAGCATGCTGTTCCACTCCAGCCTAGTGACAGGAGTGAAACCCTATGTCAAAAATAAATGAATGAATAAATAAAATAAAATGCCAAAAATAAAAATAAAGCTTAGTTTCTTCCATAGTTTCTTCCTTTCTTCCCTCTCTCCATTCCTTTTTTTTTTTTTTTTTTTTTTTTTCCAGACAGGGTCTCTGTGAAATGGAAGACAGAGTGAGACACTATCTCAAAAAAAAAAAGGAAATGGTCTCAAAAATGTTAAATACAGGTTAAATTATTCTCTACAGCATTTCTGAGGGAGGACTGAGGAAACTAGAAAAAGTCAGAAATTCTACAACAGGGATTAGTTAAGTAAAAGATGATACACCTATGGACGGAACACCGTGACATGATCATTACCTCACTGCAGCCTTGACCTCCTGTGCTCAAGTAATCCTCCCACCTCAGCACCCTAAGTAGCTGGGACTACAGGCACACACCACCATGCCCAGCTAATTTTTAAATGTTTAGTAGAGAGATAGGGTCTCCACTATGTTGCCCAGGCTGGTCTCGAACTCCTACCATCAAGTGATCCTCCTGCCTCAGCCTCCTAGAGTGCTGGGATTACAGGTGTGAGCCATCTTGTCCAGCCTCTTCCATAGTTTCTGTCAAACCTGCCCCTTCTCCACTGTTCACTCTTTGGGAAATATCACCACCATCATGCAGTTACCCAGGTGAGAAGCTTCAAACCCATTTTTAGTTCTTGTTTCTTTCTTTTACCCCTTTATCTAGTAAAGTGCTAAGCCTCGTAGATTGCACTCCTGCAGTAGTCTTGCATCCATCCTCCCTCACTGGTTTTTGCTCTGCCATTGGCCTCATCTGGGCAGGCAGCCACTCTTCTGGATGATGCAGCAGCTGCTGCCTTACTGGTCTTCCCACTTGCAGTCTGTCCCCCCAAAATGTCATCCTCTACACAGGCACCACAGTGAGTTTCCTAAAACACAATTTTAATCGTGTCACTTCATCCATCTTCCACTACCTCCTGCAACATGCTTGAGCACACCATATTACTTGCTAGTTCTTGAACACCCTTGGGATCTGGGGTGATTTAAACGCTCAATTCCAATGTCACCTCAATAAAGACACTTACCCTTGCTTGCCCACTCCTTTGGCTCTCACGCTCAGTACTTGCCAGTACCTTTATGAACGCACTCTCTTCATTCAACCTGAACTAGAGCCAGTTATGTGCAAGTTTGCCTCCCCAACTAAGTCACTCATTCAACAAATATTTACTAAGCATCTACAGTATGCCTTGCCCTATGCTTATACGTATATAATTGTGTGAACAAAACCAAAGCCCTTTTTGCTTTGCCCTGAAGACCCTGTCCTATTCATTGTATTCTCATCAGTGCCTAGCACAGTGCTTTACACATGGTAGGTGCTCCATAGTTATTGTTGATTAAAAATTAAATGAATACTTGTTTACTAAATGCTGGGTCAGGGACATTAGAAGTGTTTGTCTCAGTCCCATGAGAAAATTGTAATGAAACTTGCACCTTCATGGGATGGTGGAATCCATGGGCAGAATCACATAATGAAAGAGGGTGGCGAGAGAAGTGGCCTGTTGGGGAAGAAGAGGATAGCTCCAAAGAGACTGAGAGCATCTGAAGAGAACCTGTGTCTAAAAGCCAGAGGAGAGAGAGCCTTAAGAAAATGAAGAACAAAAGGAAGTTTGAGGATGAACAGTTCTAAGGAAAGGCCACCACACTTGGCAACTGAGGAGGTCACTGATGGTAATAAGGTTTGAGCAGGCTGCAAGCAGGCAGCAGTGGAGGAGGGGGAAGGAGGTGAAGGGTGAAGCCCTAGCTGCCTGACTGTGTCCAGAGCTAGCAGCTTCACCTCTTTGAGCCTCTGCTTCCCCATCTGCCATATGGAGACAATATTTGTACATACCTGTCTCTTGGTTGGAGACGAAATGAAATAATGAATGTAAAGCATTTAGTATACAGCCCAACACAAATTAACTGCTCCAAAAGTATTAGTAGTTACTGAAAAGAGGGGAGTAGTCAACAAAAGTTTCCCTTTTTTGACCATCAAACGTAGTCAAATGAGGAAATTCCCAGCTGAAAAAGAATCTGCACATGGAAGGAAATAACAGACTTCTCTCCTCTTTCCTCCCCACAAAAATGTGTATATATATTTTGAGATAGGGTCTCACTCTGTCACCCAGGCTGGAGTGCAGTGGCATGATCATGGCTCACTGCAGCCTCGACTTCTCTGGGCTCAGGTCATCCTCTCACCGCAGCCTCCTGAGTTGCTGGGACTACAGGTATGCACCACCATGCCCGGTTAATTTTTGTACTTTTTGTTTGTTTACTTGTTTGGGGGTTGTTGTTTGTTTGTTTGTTTTGAGACAGAGTCTCATTCTGTCACCCAGGCTGGAGTGCAGTGGCGCTATCTCGGCTCACCGCAACCTCCGCCTCCTGGGTTCAAGCGATTCTCGTGCCTCAGCCTCCCTAGTAGCTGGGATTACAGGCACACACCACCACACCCAGCTAATTTTTGTATTTTTCAGTAGAGACAGGGTTTTGCATATTGGTCAGGCTGGTCTCGAACTCCTGACCTCAAGTGATCTGCCCACGTTGGCCTCCCACAGTGGTGGGATTATAGGCGTGAGCCACCAAACTTGACCATTTTGTACTTTTTGTAGAGACGGGGTTTCACCATGTTACCCAGGCTGGTCTCAAACTCCTGGGTTTAAGAGATTCACCCACCTCAGCTCCCAAAGTGCTAGGATTACAGGCATGAGCCACTGTGACCAGCCCAATATATTTTTTAAACAAATAATTAATAATAAATGAAAATCTTCCACTGCTGATTGATTACATTCCCTGCACTTATAATAAAACTAAAGTCCTCACCATGGCCTGCACAACCAGGTGTGATGTGGGCCCTGCCTGCCTCTGGTCTTGACTCTCTTCCCTGTGCCCACAGTACCAAACCACCATCCTCTTTTTCCACTTTCCCCAGGGCCTTGATATGCTGTCCTGCACCTGAGAGCATCATTGAGGCCTTGGCTAAAATATCACCTCCACAGAGAGGCCTTTTCTAATATGATCTAAAGTACTTTCTATCCCATCATCCATTTTGTGCAGCTATAACAAAATACCATAGACTGGGTGATTTATAAAGAATAAAAATTTATTTTCTCATAGTTTCTGGAGTCTAGGAAATCCAAGATCAAGGCGCTGGCAGGTTTGGTGGTCTGATGAGGTTCACTCTTTCCTTCCAAGATGGTTCCCTGTTGCTGCATCCTTTGGAAGGGAGGAATGTTGTGTCCTCACATGATGAAAGGCAGAAGGGCAAGTGAGCCAACACTCTGTAAAACCTCTTTTATCTGAGCCTTAATTCCATTCATGAGGGGAGAAGCCCGCATGACCTAATCACCTCTTAAAGAGTCCACTTCTTAATAAAATCGCATGGGCCATTAAGTTCTAACACCTGAATTTTGGAAAGGACTCATTTAAACCATAGCACCTTGTATATTTCCCTTATGGCACTTATTATTTGGTACTTATTTGTTTGTACTCTGTTGCCTCCCACCAGGACGTAAGTTTCATAAGAATAAGGATGGTATTTGTCCTTTCACCGTTGTATCCCCCTGGAACCTACAACAGTGCCTGTCACATAGTAGGTGCTCAATAAACATTTGATGAATGAATGGATTCCTCATCCTCTCTCCATAATTTATTTCTCTTTTCCCCTTTTCCTGGCTCAGATTTTCTCTGAACAGGTCCAAGACATCCTGGAATCTTTCCAGAAAGTTTTACCAGCAGCCACTGGAGAGATGTTACTAACAGAAACAGTGTCCACCAAGGAGGACAGGAAGTGTTAGCATTTACTTGGAAAATGAGTGACACCTGGCAACTTGCCCTCTTCCCCTACCCCTGATACTCCTGGTGCCTTCTTCGGAGCCTTCCCTGGAGGCAGGAATGCAGGGATGGAGAGATGCTGAGCACTCCTTGGCAGCAGTGATAACAGAAACACATCTCTTATAAAGCACATCAAGAGAGAGGACAGTGAGGGGCTGTGCTGGGACCCACGGCAGCAGCCAAGGAGCAGGTGGCAGTGGACAGAGGTTCGCCAACTCCTCCCTTGCCGTGCCTCTCATTCTCTCTCACTTACCCTCCTCAACTCTGTTGAATTTGGGGGTTTTGTTGAAGTAACATTTACTAAAATCTTACTGTAGGCCAAGAATCATGCTGAAGACTAGATTCAGTATTTCATTTAATCTTGTCAATAACCATTTTGACATTTGTGGCTATGGCACCTATGATAAAGGACAGATTAACAAAAGCAAAGCATACAAATGTATTTGAGATAAGTTTTACCTGACACGAGAGCATTCAGAAATGAAGACCTCACAAAACAGGGAAAACTGTATTTTTATGGACAGTCATTCAGATGTATGACTGGAGACAAAAGGATATGATCTAATGGTACTAAACTGGGGGAAACTTAGCAAAGCCCATTTATTCAGATTCTTTTTGGTGTCTTTGCATCTTTGAGGATAAGGACATTCTTTTTCTCCGGGTATAGGGAGAATGCCTCTGGAATGAGGGTCCTATGACCTATTTTCAGGGAAGGTCAACTTGGGTTTATGGCCCACCACAGGGGAAAGGAAGTGAGATAAATTCTTGTTAGTTTCTATGGCCTGTTTCTGCTATTTCTTCTATAGCAAAAGTGCTATACTTTGGAGTAGTGTGTCCTGAACGCCACCAGTTTTCATGTTTTGCTTTTACATATGACAGAAATCCTGCAATACATTTATATTTCTTAAACAGTCAATTATTACTGAAAGAGATTTTTTTTAAAGAAAATATATTTTATAGTTTCATAAATACCACTTTTGGTGCTTTTCATTGTTTTGTTATCTTCTGATATCTATTTGGTATGATTTTCCTTCTGTCTGAAATTTTTTTTAACGTTTCATATAGTTCTTGTACATTTGTGATGATTCTGTCAGCTTTGGTTTCTTATAAAGTCTTTATAATTGTCTTCATTTTTGAAAGACGTCTTTGCTGGGTATAGAATTCTATGTTGACAATGTTTTTCTTTCAGGACAGTCATATGCTACATAATGACGTTTTGGTCAACGATGGACTGCATATACAATGGTGGTTTCATAAGATTATAATACTGCATTTTTATTGTATTTTTTCTGTATTTGGACATGGTTAGATACACAAACACCATTTTGTTACAACTGCCTACAGCACAGTAACATGTTATACACGTTTTCAGCCTAGGAGGAGAGGCTATACGTCGATGTGTTGCAGGCTATACCACCTAGGCTTGTATTACTATATTCTATGATGTTTGTATAACAAAATCACCTAATGATGCATTTCTCAGAATCTGTCCCTATTGTTAAGCAACATGTGACTGCACTTTAAAGATGTTGCTCTGCTGTCTTCCGGCTCATATTATTACAAAGATTAAGCCTGTTTTTCTTCTTATCTTTGTTGCTCTATACATATTGTCTTTGTACTCTTGCTGCTGTTAAGATTTCCTCTTTGGCCAGACATGGTGGCTCACGCCTGTAACCCCAACACTTTGGGAGGCCGAGGCGGGTGGATCACCTGAGGTCAAGAGTTCAAGACCAGCCTAACCAACATGGTGAAGCCCCATCTCTATTAAAAATATGAAAATTAGCTGAGCATGGTGGCACATGCTTGTAATCCCAGCTACTTGGAAGGCTGAGACAGGAGAATTGCTTGAACCCAGGAAGTGGAGGTTGCAGTGAGCCAAGATTGCACCATTGCACTCCAGCCTGGGTGACAGAGCAAGACTCCATCTCAAAAGAAAAAAAAAAACGAATTCCTCTTTATCACTAGCTTCAAGCAATTTGTTTATAATGTGTGTTGTCATTTTCATAATGTTTCATTATGATTCTTGTCCTTGGAATCATTGAGCTTTTTAATCTGTGGGTTTATAGCTTTCATACTTTTTGCTATTATTTCTTAAAATATTTTTCTTCTCCCACTTTTTATGTATGGGCATACCTCGTTTTATTGTGCTTCACTCTTTTTTTTTTTTTTTAAACAAATTGAAGGTTTGTGGCAACCCTGTAAACCCTGTATTGAGCAAGTCTATCAGCACTGCTTTTCCAACAGCATGTGCTCACTTTATGTCTCTGTGTCACATTTTGGTGATTCTCACTATACTGCAAATGTTTCATTATTACATCTGTTGTGGTGATCTTTGATCAGTGGTCTTTGGTGTAACTATTATAACTGTTTTGAGACACCATGAGTTGTGACCATGTAAGATGACAAATTTAATCAATAAATGTTTCGGTTCTGACTGCTCCACTGACTGGCCATTTCCCCTTCTCTCTCCCCTTTCTCAAGCTTCCTGATATGGTCTGTATCTGGTTCTCTACCCAAGCTCATGTTCATTTGTAATCCTCAATGTTGAAAGTGAGCCCTACTTGGGGTGATTGGATCATGGGGGCAGTTTCTCATGATTTAACACCATCCCTTTTGGAGCTGTTGTCATGATAGTGAGTTCTCATGAAATCTGGTTATTTTAAAGTGTATAGTACCTCCCTCCCCTGCCCCTCTCTTTCTCCCTCTTCCTTCTGCTCCAGCCATGTGAAGTGCCTCCCTCCCCCTTTGCCTTCCACCATTGGATGCTTCCTGAGGACTCCCCAGAAGCAGAAGCCGCCTTGCTTCCTGCACAGCCTGCAGAATCATGGGCCAATTAAATCTCTTTTCTTTATAAATTACCCAGTCTCAGGTATTTCTTTATAGCAATGTGAGAACTGACTAATACACCTCCCTATTCTCACAGACACAACAATATTGAAATTTGGCCAATTAATTATCTTACAATGGTCTCTAAGTGTTCAAGTGAAAGGAAGAGTCATACAGCTCTCACCTTAAATCAAAAGCTGGAAATGATTAAGTTTAGTGTGGAAGGCATGTCAAAAGCCAAGACAAAATGAAAGCCAGGCCTCTTGCACCAAACAGCCACTTTTTGAATGCAAAGGAAAAGTTCTTGAAGGAAATTAAAAGTGCTACTCTGGTGAGCAAACGAATGATAAGAAAGCAAAACAGTTTTATTGCTGATAGGGAGAAGGTTTTAGTGTTCTGCCTAGAAGATCAAACTAGCCATAACATTCCTTTAAGACAAAGTCAAATCTAGAGCAAGGCCCTGACTCTCTTCAACTCTCTGAAGGCTGAGAGAGGTGAGGATACTGCAAAAGAAAAGCTGGAAGCCAACAGAGGTAGGTTCATGAGGTTTAGGTAAAGAAGCCATCTCTAGAATGTAAAAATGCAAGGTGAAACAGTGAGTACTGATCTAGAGCAGCAAGTTATTCAGAAGATCTAGCTGAGATAATTGATGAAGGTGGTGCTAAATAATAGATACTCAATGTTATAAAACAGCCTTCTATTGGAAGAAGATGCCATTAAGGACTTTCATAGCTAGAGAGAAATCAATCCCTGGCTTCAGAACTTCAAAAGACAGGCTGACTCTCTCATGAGGGGCTAATGCAGCTGTTGACTTTCAATGGAAGCCAATGCTCATATACCATTCTAAAAATCCTAGGGCCCTTAAGAATTATGCTAAATCTACTCTGCATGTGCTCTACATGTGGAACAGCAAAGCCTAGATGATAGCACATCTATTTTATAGCATGGTTTATTGAATATTTTAAGCCAACTGTTGAGACCTACTGCTCAGATTTTTAAAAATCCTTTTAAAATACTATTGTTCTGCTCTGACAATGCACCTGATCAACCAAGAGCATTGACGGACATATACAAGAAGATCAATGTTGTTTACATGCCTGCTAACACAACATCTATCCTGCAGCCCATAGATTAAGAAGTGATTTCAAGTAACATTCAAGTATTATTATCTAAGTAGCATATTTTATAAGGCTATAACTGCCTTAGATAGTAATTCCTCTGATGGATCTGGGCAAAGTCAATTGAAGACCTTCTGGAAATGATTCATCATTCTAGATGCCATTAAGAACATTTGTGATTCATGGGGGGAGGTAAAAATATCAACATTAACAGGAGTTTGGAAGAATTTTATTCCAACCCTCATAGATGACTTTGAGTGGTTCAAGACTTCAACAGAGGAAGTAATTGCAGATGTGGTGAAAATAGCAAGAGAACTAGCCTGAAAGTGTGACAGAATTGCCGCAATCTCATGAGAAAACATGAATGGGTGAGAAGTTGCTTCTTATGGATGAGCAAAGAAAGTGGTTTCTTGAGATAGAATCTACTACTGGTAATGATGCTGATAACATTTTTGAGATGACAATGAAGGATTTAGAATATTACATAATGCTGATAACATTTTTGAGATGGCAATGAAGGATTTAGAATATTACATAAACTCAGTTGATAAAGTAATGGCAGGGCTTGAGAATTTTGACTCCAATTTTGAAAGAAGTTCTGCTGTGGGTAAAATGCTATCAAATAGCATCACCTCCTGCAGAGAAATTTTTTGTGAAAGGACAAGTTAATTGATGTGGTAAACTTCATTGTTACCTTATTTTAAGAAATTGCCACAGCCACCCCAGTCTTCAGGAACCCTCACTCTGATCAGTCAGCAGCCATCAACATTGAGGCAAGACCCTCCCCTAGCAAAAAGATTACAACTTGCTGAAGGTTCAGATAATCATTTTAGCAGTAAAGGTTTTGTGGTATTTTTCTGAGACAAGGTCTCACTATGTTGCCCAGGCTGGACTCAAACTCCTGGGTTCAAGTGATCCTCCTGTCTTAGCCTCCTGAGTAGCTGGGATTTTAGGCATGCCCCACCACACCCAGCAGCAATAAAATATTTTATAATTAAGGTATGTACATTGCATCTTTAAATAATGCTGTTGCAAACTTAATAGACTACACTATAGTGTAAACAAAACTTTTTTAGCCAAGGTGCCCAGCCAACAAAACTTTTATATGCATGGCCAGGCACAGTGGCTCACGCCTTTAATCCCAGCACTTTGGTAGGCTGAGGTGAGCAGATTGAGCTCAGGAGTTCAAGACCAGCATGCGCAACATGGTGAAACCCTGCCGCTACAAAACAGAAATATTAGCCAGGCATGCTGGTACATGCCTGTGGCCTTAGCTACTCAGGAGGCTGAGGTGGGAGGATCTCTTGAGCCCGGGAGGCTGAGACTGAGCTGTGACCCTGCCACTGCACTCCAGTCTCAGAGACAGAGCGAGACCCTGTCTCAAAAAAACAAATAAAACGAAACAAAAACAATCAAGCAAACAAACATTTATATGCACAGAGAGATCAAAAAAGCTATGTGACTCTACTGAAATATCAATTTCATTGCAGTCGTCTGGAACTGAAACCACAATATCTCCAATGTATGGCTGTGCTTCTGGAACTCCAATTCCACATATATTAGGTCACTTTAAGTTGTTCATCTGCCCTTCCTTGCTTCTTTCCTTCCTTCCTTATTGTCTTTTTTTTTTTTCTTTTTGGTTTTTTAGGGATTTTTCTTTCTCTCTATTTCATTTTAGATAGTTTATACTGCTGTATCTTCAAAATCAAAATCACCAGCCTTTTGTTCCACAGTATATAACCTGTTATTTATCACATCCAATACATTTTTCCATCTCAGACATTGTATTCATATAGAAGGTAGATTTGGAGCTTTTTTTTTGAGATAGAGTTTCACTCTTGTTGCCCAGGCTGGAGTGCAATGGCATGATCTCGGCTCACCACAACCTCCACCTCCCCAGTTCAAGTGATTCTCCTGCCTCAGTCTCCCGAGTAGCTGGGATTATAGGCAAGTGCCACCAAGCCAGGCTAATTTTGTATTTTTAGTAGAGACAGAGTTTCTCCATGTTGGTCAGGCTGATATTGAACTCCTGACCTCAGATGATCCACCCACCTCAGCCTCCCAAAGTGCTGGGATTATAGGCAGGAGCCACCGTGCCCAGGATTTGGAGCTTTTTTATATCTTCCCTGTCTCTCCTTAGTATGCTCATGGATTTTTCTACCTTATTAAACATATAAAATATAGTTATAATTGCTATAATTTAATTTTCTGCAAGTCAATCATCTACTGTTCCTACTAATAGACTGCTAATCTTGACTACTAGTTCTGTCATCTGTGTGATTTCTGGGTCTGTTTTATTGATTGATTTTTCTGTATAAGTGTATTTTCCTGCTTCTCTGTGTCTCATAATTTTTATTGTTTTCCATATATTATTAATTTTCCTTGTAGGATGTTGGAAATTTTTGTATTCCTTTAATTGTTTAGGTGAGAGGGTAAACACAGTCCCTGTTATTCTATTAATGCCTAAAGTGAAAGTACTAGGTCTTGTAGTACATTGAGAGTCTTTTACTGGCTAGAACAACTGGGGATAAAGATTGGGAAATTGGTCCAATTCAGCAAGTTCTGGGCCTTTTATATTCCCTCTAAATTATGTTAACGAACTGGTCATTTTTCTTCTTCAGCTCATCTTTCTCCTAGTACCTTATCAAATTCAGTTAGTAAGAGCCGTTTGATCCTTTCAGCCTTCTACCTGAAAATCTCATTGCTCAAATCCACAAGTTCATTGAGTAATTCTATCTTCTGAATTACCACAGACAACAGTTTTGCCTATTATTTTGTTAGACATAATAAGGGTCACCTTCTTTTCTAGCCTACTATAGTAGTTTTCCTTCCTTCCTTCCTCCCTTCCTTTCTTTCTTTCTTCTTTCCTTCTTTTCTTTCTTTCTTTCTTTCTTTCTTTCTTTCTTTCTTTCTTTCTTTCTTTTCTTTCTGAGACAGGGTCTCACTCTATGAGTGGCATGATCACAGTTCACTGCAGCCTTGACCTCCTGGGCTGAAGAGATCCTCCCACCTCAGCCTCCTGAGTAGAGTAGCTGGGACTACAGGTGTATACCATTGTGCCTGGCTGGCTAATTTTTTATTTATTTTAAAGGTGGGGTCTCACTATGTTGTCCAGGCCGGTCTCAAACTCCTGGCCTCAAGCAATCCCCCCACCTCGGCCTCTCAAAGTATTGGGATTACAGGCGTGGGCCCCTGCGCCTAGCCAGTTTCTTTATCATCTTTTCTAGCCTCTACTTGCTTTCTAATCCCAAAGCTAGTACTATATGTGTTAGAGTTGATTTGGTTTTGGTTTGGTTTATAGCAATGCCTGATTTTTAGCATCAATTTAATGTTGCATAACAAGTCACCCTAAAATTTAGTTGCTTAAAACAGCGCTCACTTATGACTTCTCGTAAGTTCATATACTGGCTGGGAAGTTCTGCTTATCTGGCCTAGGCTTGGCTGATCTTAGCTGGGCTTGCTCTTGCATCTGCAGTCAGCTGGGGCCTGGATGTTCTAGGATGTCCTAGTCTGGGACCACTTAACTCTCTTCCTCATGTCTCCCACATACCTGAGATACATGGCATAGTCATTTTCTCATGACCAGAGGGCAGCCCTAGTATATTCTCATAACCGTTGTAGGATTCTAAGAGAGGAGGCAGAAACACACGGCACTTCAAGTCTCTGCTTGAATCAACCTTGTAACTGACATTGGCCAAAGCAAGTCAAGTGGCCAAGCCCAGAGTCAGTATGGAAAGGCAGTAGCAAGGGGCGTAGATACAGAGAAGCATGAAAAATCAGGGACATTCACATAGTGTCTACTCCACCTGTGAAGTGGGTATTAGAATTATTATCATCTTCCCCATTTTACAGATGGGAAACTGAGGCACCGCGAAGTTAAATGTCTTGCCCAAGATCTTACCAAAGGGGTAGCTTTGAACCCAGGTGATGTGGCTCTGGAGTCCCTGTGCTTTCAAGCACAGCGCTCTACCTCCCTCTAGGGACGGGCCCAGGGCATTCCAGGAGCCTCCAACCCATCTGGAAAATGGGTCATCCAACCTCCTCTTGGAGCCCTCCAAGAAGGGCAAGCTCACCACCCGCCTGCCTCAGCCATTGACCTCGGAGACAAAAGCCAAAGACCGGCAAAGGCCCCTGCCAGTGCCTGCCTCCCAGCCTTAAGTACCTGTGGCCGAACAGTGAAGCCTTTCAGGGGTTAAAGGCAAGAAAGAGAGAAACAAAAGAAGGAATAAAGTCAAGAAATGTGCCAAGAAGCTTTTTGCCGCGCAAAGCAGAGAAAGTCATTTCCAACTTCTTTCATCTCGTAGATGAAGCCACTAAATAAAGGGGCAAAGCGGCGAACACAAGGGCTTTTAATCTGTCTCATCTCCTTCATAATAACTGCAAATTTTCCCTGGGCCCCTGGGAGTAAGCCTCTTCCCTGCGCTCTGCCTTATCTCCCCCTCCACATTTCGCCGGCGCCGCGCCGCCCCCCGCGCGCGCTGCCCGGGCCGTCCCGGCGAGGCCTGGGGGAGCCTGCGCTCCCCGCCGCATTGTTCGGGCCGGCCCGGGGCGCGGAGGAGGGATGAAGGCCAGTCAAAGGGAAGCGGGCGCGCCGCGGCTTCATTAACGCCGGCCTTTCAGCAGCGCGCATATCAGAGCCAGGCCTTTTCACAGGCACTAATTAGCAATTTGGAGCCTTCCCCCCTCTGGAGAGGCGCCTTCAATCTAACAAGTGGGAACGGCGCTGCGCTCCCTTTTTTCTTGCACTTAATATTTATTGTTTTCCATTTTCTCCCTCGCCCTCGCTTCCCCCTCCCACCCCTCCGCATTGTCCAGCTCACCGCCACCAGATAAGGCCTTGGGGAGGGGGCGGGGGGGGGGGTAAGGGCGCATCATTAATCACTCTTTTAATTCTTGGCTAATGATAACTTTCTCGCACCGAGAGAAGTTAATCTTTCCTGGATGTGGAGAGGAAGGGAGAGTTGGGACGGAGCGGGGGTGGGTGAACACAGAAGGGTGGCGATGATGGAAGGGGCGCCTCTAATTCTTCCTCCCCCCACCCCATTCTCCAACTTTCCCCCCTGACCTGTTGGCGTTACAACTAGATAGGTCGTTCTTCCTGCCCCCTACTCAGCAGCAACCTTTCCCCGAAACCTGACTTATCCATCAAAGCTCAGCTCAGATACCACCTCCTCCGTGAAGCCAACCCTGATTGTCCGGGCTGAATCTCCCTAAAATCCCATAGCGCTCTTCACACACTGTGATTACGGCGAATTCTGCCCATGCTATGGTGGCTTATAAGTCAAGTGTAGAGACTACCAAATCTTTAAAACGTCTATATCCTCCCTAGGACCGGTGTACAGTAAATGTTTGTGGAATCAATGGATCAACACATTTCTGACTACCACAAGAGTACAGACTTTTTTAAAAAGGAAAAAAAAAAAAAATAGGCTCACACCTGTAATCCCAACACTTTGGGAGGCCGAGGCAGGTGGATCACGAGGTCGGGAGTTCAAGACAAGCCTGGCCCAGATGGTGAAAATCCCTTTCTACTAAAACTACAAAAAAATTAACCGGGGGCGGTGGCAGGCACCTGTAATCCCAGCTACTCAGGAGGCTGAGGCAGGAAAATCGCTCCAACCAGGAGGCAGAGGTTGCAGTAAGCTGAGATCGTGCCACCGCACTCCAGCCTAGGTGACAGAGTGAGACTCTATCTATCTATCTATCTATCTATCTATCTATCTATCTGTCTGTCTGTCTGTCTATGTTTGCCAGACGTTTAAATAGCATTTGCCCTTGCTGCATGGCAGATACTGTTCTAAGCACTGAATCCTCATAACAACCCTGCTCGGTAGATGTGGCTCCTGTTTTACTGATGAGGAAACCAAGACACAGAGAGGTTTAGCAACTTGCCTGTGATCACAGAGCTGTGAAGCAGCAGAGCTGCGATTCAAACTCAGGCTTTCGGGCTTCAGAGTCTGCGTTCTTAAGCCCACTTTGCTGGGATACAATCTTGGCTTCCACACAGGACTCTGCTTCTCTACCTGGATGGTGGAGTGGGCTGGGAGGGAGGCCCATGCCAGGAGTGCAGGCTGGTGCTGAAGGGGTGGTAAAGATGGCAGAAAAGCCAGGCCCTCACCTGGAAAGCCCACACAACAGTCAGACCTGACACCTGGTGTTTGGCACTTGGCCACAAAGAGAGCCCTATCAATGGTGGTCTGAGCCCTGGGCCCAGACCATAGCCAAGACCCCCTGCATAACCTGATATCCCTTCTCACCACAGGCCCACGCCACTCATTTCGAGGCAACAGGATCAAAATTCCCAACAAACTCTGGGTTCTGCTATGCAGAAGTGAGTTGAGTGGAGTGCCCTGGAGAGGGAGGGAGGGCAGGAGAGCCCCCGAAAATCCCCTCCGAATTATAAACATATCCTCTTTAAGTACATTTCTAAGGATAACATTTGTATTACTCTGTCCTGTGCCTGCAGATAGAGCCTGCTTATCTCCCGCATCTCGCTCCTTTCTCTTGACTCTGCTGGGAGCCGTCCCTATCTGAAGCCACGCTGGCAATCCGCTTCCCTGCAATTGTTTCGATCGAGGGGAAAAATTAATTTCTGCCTATCGTTAATTGAGAGAATTGTGCGGAGGGCGAGGGAAGGGGAGGGGGAAGGAGAGGAAGGAAGGAGGCGGAGGGGAGCAATCGTGTTATTAACCGTGTCCCTTTCATAAGCAAATATTCTGATTGCCATCAGTGAGATGAGAGGCTCATTAATGCAGGAAGCAGAGAGGTGATTAGAGAACTTTCAAGAGCTATTGAGCTAAGCAGGAGGGAGGGTTGCAGGGATCTGGAGGCTGTGGGAATTTGGGAAGGGTTGGGTTGGGGGAAAAGCCACTGATCTTGTAGATGGGCTTTCCTGCCCCTTCTCAGCCCCTCTCCCCAGGACTCACTTTCAAACAGTCCCCAACACTAGCAGCTAGAGTTGGGAAGAAGGCAAAAAAGTGAGTGAAAACTTCGCAAAAGTCACTTCTCCTCCAGGTCAAATTTTCTAGACCCTAAATATGTTTGTCTAAGAGACTGCATGTGCGGTTTTTAAAAGTAATTAATTTGATTGATTGATTGATTGATTTGTTAGAAATGGGGTCTCCCTGTGTTGCCCAGATTGGACTCAAACTCCTCCTGGGCTCAAGTCATCCTCCTGCCTCAGCCTCCTGAGGAACTGGAACTACGTGCGTGGGCCACCACCTCTGGCTCAGTGTGTTTATTTGAATTATGTGATTGTACTCCCTGATTTACCAGTCCCCACCAGTTCCTGTTTACTGCCCCCATCCTACCTCACTTGTTTATGTCCCTGCCTGGTCTGTGATATCCTTTGTGTGTGCAGCTCGGTCAGGCTGGGGCTGCAGAGCTCAGAACCGCTGGGGGCGGTTGGGGATTGAGAGGGAAGACACAGTGAGAGGAGATGGGCACGTGGGATGGTACCAAGAGTGGATGTTGTTGGTACCCACCTCACATCCTCCCCACCCACTTGTGATTTCAGCTGTAGCTATGCTGGTCGGTGCCATGGGAACATGTTCCAACCCAATTCACCTCAAGCAAGACCTCATATTTCTCTCAAGCTTTCTGCCCCAGGAACTTCTCCAAGGAGAAGGTGCTCAGCCCTCCAACACAGCCCCTTCCACACACACACCCCAAGCACGGTGCGGAAGTCTGGGTGCACTTATGCCCCCTGAGCCAATCGGGGACAGACGTCTGTGAATAAATACCCTGGAAGGATAATTCTGGGGGCCTTTCTGTGTCCAGCTCAGAGGGCCTGGTGGAGTCGAGCCCCACTGCCTGCAGCAGCTCTCTTGGGAGCCCACTGTTTCACTGGCAGCTGTATCAGTGTATCTCACTTACCCCACCCTCACTCCTGCTACCTGGTGTCACCTCTCAAACTATCTGTACCGAAATCTGCTCAGTTCTGCTTTCAGGGAAACACAAACTGAGACACTGGCCATATGTGTCCCTAGTACAAAGGGCAGGAGATGGTCACAAGGGAGAGTGGCAAGCACTACATCAGAGAATGGCTATGAATGTCTCTGGGCAGCAGCAGGTGCTAGAGACAAAGGCATATACCGGGGCAGAAGAGCCAAGATCAGGCGCCAAGGAGAATGGGGAAGCCACAGGTTGAGCTCAGGTGCTGAGACAAAACCACATGTGAGCCAGAGATGAGGACTCCTGGAAACTGACACTCTGTTGGGGAAACTGACACTCTGTTAGGTGGCCCTGTAGTGGCATAGCCACAGCAGCATGGCCAGCTTCCTGGGATGTGGCCAGACACTGCACCTGGGCTCAGGGTGCTCCAGATACTAAAGGGCCATCTTTAGGTGCTTCCAAATCCTCCTGACCTCCTCTCCCAATTGTGGACCTGAGACATTCTCCAAGACAAACGGAAACCATGCCCAGTTCTTCTTCACACCCGGCTCTTCTAGCTCCCAGAATGCTTCCCAATGTCCATTTTCAAAGTAAGATGCTCCCAGCTAGAGGCACAAAAGAGACAGAAGCAGAGGAATATGAGGGAGAGAGAGCTGGTGTGGGACTCAAGGGAAGGGGGCTGTGGTTATCCTGTCCCCAAACCTCACACCCAAAGGACAACTGAATTCTCCTCCAAGAACCAAATGTTCCCTCCGAATATATCCAGACTCCAAAAATAGGAGAGCCACCAGCAGAGACATCAAGACCAAAAGGAGGCCTGGGAATAACTGGGAAAGAAGAAAAGAAAGAAAGAAAGAAAGGGAAAAGAGGGAGAGAAAAGAGCGGGAGAGGCACTTGGAGATTTTCAGAACAATCTCCATTCTTTACGGTGCTTTCTGTTTTAAAAAAAATGAAAAAGGAATGATGGAGAAGGGGAGAGAGTCAGACAAGTTTAATGATGTGTGTTCAAAGCTCAGATTGGAAAAATGACAGAGAAAAGCAGCCTGTTTCGGCACTAATAAATTGTTCTCTGCCGTAAGAGGCGCCTGTCGCGGCATTAATACAGGCCCCTAATACACGGGTCAGGGTTAAGTAATTCTCTCCGGCAACTTAAGCGAATAATGAAGCTGGCAGCGGACGGTGGTGTGGTGGGAGAGATGGTCTATGCCGCTGGCACTTTGTCTTCATTTATTATGCCAGCGGCGGCACGGACGGGAAGCCTCCGCCGAGGAGATATCGCTTCATTTCGGCAAGGTAATGAAAGCCGGGTTGGGGGGAGGATAAACCAATTTGCTGGCTGACACTGGGAGAAGTGATTTGCGGACTCAAGAAGGGGAGAGGAGGGCCCATGCACAAGGAGGCACAAGGCTAAGCCATGGTGGGCCAAGGCCCTTCCACAGGCAGAGGCTGGGCTGGGGCACCCCAGTGGGGCGAGTGGAACAAAGCTAGGGGAAGAAGGGGGCAAAGTGGAAGACCCAGGTGCGGAAAAATGAACAGAGAACAGAGCAAAGGAAAGAAAGGTCACAGATATATGGTGTCTGGGGGTAACGGATGGCTGAGGCTGGAAAAAGGGGCATTGTGGGAAAGAAAAGAAACTGAGGCAGAAGCTGAGAATACAAGAAAAGGCTGGCCGGGCGCGGTGGCTCAAGCCTGTAATCCCAGCACTTTGGGAGGCCGAGACCGGCGGATCACGAGGTCAGGAGATCGAGACCATCCTGGCTAACCCAGTGAAACCCCGTCTCTACTAAAAAATACAAAAAACTAGCCGGGCGAGGCGGCGGGCGCCTGTAGTCCCAGCTACTCGGGAGGCTGAGGCAGGAGAATGGCGTGAACCCGGGAGGCGGAGCTTGCAGTGAGCTGAGATCCGGCCACTGCACTCCAGTCTGGGCGACAGACCAAGACTCCGTCTCCAAAAAAAAAAAAGAAAGAAAAAAAAGAAAAGGCTAAGGCTAGTGGAGCAGAGAAAGTTGGATGGGGATTGCGGGGAGAAAGTATAGGTTGGCTGGTAACAAGCTTGAAATATTTGGAGGTAAACTGTTTTTGAATGGGGAGTCTGAAGTTTGCTGAGAACATTCCAGTGGTCATACAGTTTGGCAATTATATCCTCTATGAACAGCTCTGGCAGTCTCTTCCTTCTGGACTGATCAGAATCGCTCATAGGAGGAGGTCCCCCAGTTATACCTTAAAAGTGGAAGGAAATCCTCTCCTGGGTCACCTGTCCAGGTGAGTCTCCCCTGCAGTTGAGTACCTCCCTCCAGCCGTCTGGCCTAATTAGTTGCCATTCTTTGTCCCAAGTCAAATTTCTTGTCCCAAATAACAAGAAATAAGAGCAGGACTGGTGGCTCCTGCCAGTCCTCTCAGAATGTTGGTAACCAGGTCTTGCGTGCAACTGAAGGTCACATCTGAACCAGGTGCCACACCCATAGAGGCAGACATAACCCCAGCGAAGTAGGTTAGGTTATGTAACAGCCCTGTTACTTTCTCCAGCACTGGCACCTTTCTTTCTTCCCTTCAGCACCAAGACTTTTGGACAGCTCCACCCAGAGAGCCAGCAAATTAAACAGGATTTCTACCCTTATTATCACGTTTTCAAGTTCCCTAAGACCGATTCCTACCTCTTCCTCCTACGATTAAGATGAGCAGATTCTCAGCACTCAATAAATGGAGAACAATCTCGACCTCCCCTTCCCCACCTTTCCCTTGCCAGTGTACTTCTGTCCTTCTTAGTCTACACCCATCCTTGCACACATGTGTTCGTAAGCACATGCACACTCAGGCGCATGAGCGCGCGCGCACACACACACACACACACACACACACACACACACACACACACTCTCATTCCCAAGTAATACTGCCACTTTTCTCCCCTGATGTGGGTTAAGGATTTCCAATAAGGACCAAGTATTCGAAGCTTAACACTGCAGTCTCTAGAGGAGCCAGGCCAATTTCACACTAATCTAACCCATGAAGGGAGAGAGCATCGGAAGCAAAAATTACATCAAAGAGAAGTTAATGCTGAGAAGCAGGCGACATAAAAAGGAGCTGCGTTCAGTTTCAAATGACTACACCAATCTGGATTAAGAGATCAGCCTACCGAATGCCTGTATCACCATTGCTGTGTCCAGGCACCAGGCAGAATGAAGTCGAGGCCTCAGGGGCCACTCTGAATGGGGGTCAGAGGAGAAAAATGAGGTTTCCACCCTGACCCCACATTCACTGACATAGTACATGGTCTGGGCTCGGGGCTTTTGAGAAAATAAGTTAAAGAGATATAGGAGAAAAGTCAAGAAGGAAGCACATCAAAATATTAACTTTGTATTTAGGGGATTTTCCCCCCCTCTATTGCTCCATATTTTCTGGAATGAAGTTTTCTTACTTTCATGGTGACAAAAATAAAATAGATGTTCAAACAGCAATGGGACCTCAATATGCTTTTCTCCATCTGGAATTTATATCTCTAGGCATTTTCCTTGGCACAACACTTAGCACAGTTATGTTTATAGGTGAAAAAGCACTTTATAAATGACTGTGCAGAGGATTACGATGGTGTGGTCAGTGATGGAAAGTGATGGGGGAGCTGCAGTTTCATTCACTAATTCTAAGACAGTGGCAGATGGCAACCTGAGATGTTCTAATTGCTTTAATTCTCCCTCTTTTCAGGATGTGGAGGCTCAGTGCTGCTAAACCCCCAGCACTCTATTACAGCCCGACTGAATGCCATCTGTTGAATGAGCAAAGAAATGAATGAAAGAAAAAGCAACAATCTTTTCCATTTCATCTGACCACCGATAGTACTGATAGTCAAAGTAGTTTGACTCCATCCTTCCTTTTGCACAAAGCCCCACTGCTCCCTCCCAAACAGATGACCTGGGGACCAGGAAAGAATTCTTGTCAAGCTCTCAGACAAAGGTTTCTCAAACAGCCAATACTCCTTGCCCCGAGAGACCACCAATCTGTCCCTGTCTGCTGACCTCTGGGCTTCTTCCAACTCCTCGAGCCTGAAGTCCACTGACCTGGGGGAATGACCCACAGGACAGAGAGAAGTGGAGGGACATCAAGAGTGATGGGCCCAGCCTGTGGTGCCTCTGGGGAGGAGCCGCTTGTCATCCCATTTTAAGTGGAGCTGAAGTGAGACCGGCCTCCTGCCCACCCCTCCTCTTGCCCACCCGAGGCGGCAGCCTGACAAGCGTAAATCCCAGAATGAATGGAGGCGCCCGGCCCAGCGGGCATCTCCGTGCTGATTGACTTGTCGCCTCTGCGAGGCTGACTCTATCAGCTCCTCGGCTCCTCCAATTCCAGGTGTGATTTAGTTTGGAGATGAGAGGTGACAGTTAACATTGGTACTCGTCACTGTAGATCAGACGCAGTCACGCTGTCTTCCCCCTCCCCAGCCCACCCCCTCCCTCCTCCGAGGCGCCATGGTCAGCGCTCCCACCCAGCCCACCCACGGGCAAGCAAGGCTCCCTTCCACCCTCTACATTCCCCAGGGCTTCCTCAATGCCAACACCTTCCTCCGGCCTGACCCTCCCTGTTTCCCAAAAGCCCAGGCATCCTTGTCTTCCCTGGAATCCCTGGATGGTTTTTCTTTCTCTTCTCTCTCATGGGTAGCCTAGCCTCTGAGCAACTTCAGTCTCTGCTGGCTGCCTGCACAGGATCCCCTGCAGGAGCCAGAGGGATGTTCACGGGGCTAGTGCCTTCCTCAACGATGTTCATTGAGCTAGTGCCTTCCTCAACACCAGGGAACACTTGTTCATTGAGGTATAACCCACACAAAATGCACAATTCTTATGTGTACAGTTCAATGGTGTTTTACATACACACTCTGTGGCCATCACTTGAATCAAGATGTAAAACATTTCTAGCACCTCTAATTGCTTCCCGCATGCCAGGGAGATGTTTAAGAATAAAACTTCTTCTGGGAAGGAGACTTAGACCAGATGTGAGCTAAATCCTTCAGGTCTGAGCTCGGTGGTGAAGTGGCTTCTGATCTTGTGCTCACTAGTCACACACATATCCTCTGCTTTGGAGTAGTAGGGCCCCAGAAGTGGAGAAGAGTTCAAAAGGCTGCTTGGCCACCACCACCAAGCAAGTCCATAACCTGAAGCACACTGGCCTGGCCTGTTTCTGGAGGGTCACTCTTGTTTCAACAATGTGTGACCTTGTCAGTGGGGCAGTTTATTCTTCCTCCAAACTTACTCTTGCTTGCTACTCTCTCTCTTTTTCAGACAGGATTCTGCTCTGTGGCCCAAGCTGGAATTCAGTGCTGCAACCTCACTGCAGCCTAACCTTGACCTCCCAGGCTCAAACGAGCTTTGACCTTGACCTCACCTCAGTCTCCCAAACTGCTGGAATTACAGGCGTGATTCACTATACGCAGCCCACCTGCTACTCTTGAAGCCCATTTCACTCTTTCCACAGACCTCTGTTCAGGGTCTGATGGATGTAAGCCCCACAGTCCCATCCATGCAGGGATGAATAAAACATGATCCTTCTTAAACAACCTCTAGTCTTACAGGGGAAACAGACATGACCTCCTAACTCTATTAAACATGGCTAAGTGCTCTATAGAGAAACAGGTGAAGAGTTTGAGAGGGAACAGTAGTTAATTCTCTCTATTTTGTGGGTGGGGGGTGATGGATAGAATTTCAGGTGGTAGAGACTGAAAAAGGAACTGGTGTTCTCCAAATATGGAAGTTTAGTGGGGATAAGAAGCTATGCCAACCTTACAGCTCTAGGCTGCAGAGGCACCAATGGTGGGCACCCCCATGGGCAGCCTAGGCCCTCAGCAGCACAAACCTAAGCATGTCATGAATGAACACACCTTTAGGATGGTCCTCGCATCACAGATATTCCTTTTTCATGCAATTGCTAATTATTGGGTAGTGAATGAGGCAGATGAGGCCCCTGCTCTCCCAGAACTGAGGGAAAGAAGGCAGACGATAAATAATTTTAGGTTGCAGCCATGGACCTTGCAGTCTGGAGATCCCAGATCTTTTTATTGAGGTACGATATGCATGCAGAAAAGTATGCAAATATCGGTGCACAGCTTAATGAATAATTATATATGTGTATACTCAGCAGTGTGCTGGTAAATGTTTAACTGGCTCTTTCAGGGGGAGAAAGCCCCAAATGTAACATTTGCCCATTTCCATGGTGTAGGTACTCCCATCATGGCTGATTCCGAACCTCAACATGGCCTCACCAAATGCAGAGTTTAGAAGAGATGTGAGTGGATGAGAGCCAGGGTGAGCTGGATCCAGCACTGCTCTGTACATTGTAGAATAAACTTGTGCAACCACCACTCAGATCAAGATACAGAGCAGTTCCAACAACCCAGAAGTGTCCAGTGTCCAGGTGAGGCTTTTGAGGGTCAAAATCTTGTCAGAGGAAGACCTGGGTGAGATATGAGCAAAACTTCTCAGGCCATGAAGGACCCAGAAGGCTGGTGGGAACGGGGGAGAGTTCCTTGGATAAAGAGCTATTCTTTTCTAGGCTTCTGGAAAGTACACTGTTGAGTGAGAGGAGGGATTTTAGCCATGCTGCTGTCAGAGGGTTCTCTCGAGATGCTTCAGGGGTCACTGATGAGGGTCTCTAGGAGGTGGAGTGGGCAGCCTCAGTTGTTCCACCTGTGTCTGTGTCATTCACTGGGCTTCTCTGCAGGATTTTATTTGAAAGAAAAGTTCTGTGGTGGAAATACTCTGTGCTCTCCTTGTTGTGCCACATGGCCTCTGCAGCACTAACATGCGTGGATTGTGTGACCACTCTCTCTCCCTGCAGACCCTTGTTCACTCCTTCCCACTTTCACTGAGCCTCACACTGTGCTGGGAATAAAGCTCTCACCTCAACAGAGCACATTCTCTACTGCCAACCCACACACACTCCAGTTCTGACTCCAGGCCTATCTGCCTTGGAGCTGCTGAGAGGAACCCAAATTCCTGCCCTTTGGGTTCCCTACCTCCTTGAAAAACTGCTGGAGTTTTCCTGGGCACAGATAGAAAAACAGAAGGGAGGGAACCTTGGTTAGGGTCATCCTCTTTGTTACAGTTTGAATGTGTCTCCTCCAAAATTCAGGTGTTGCCAATGTGACATCATTAACTGGTGGGGCCTTTAAGGAGTGATTAGGCCAGAAGGGCTCCTGCCTTGTCAAGGGGATTAGCCGCCTTTATAAAGAGGCTTGGTGAAGGGAGTTGGTTTCTCTCTTGCCCTGCCCATCCGCCTTCTACCATGTGAGGACACAGCACGAAGGCCCTCACCAGACAGATGCTGATGCCTTGATCTGGGCCTTATCCTACAGCACTTTGAGAAATAAATGTCTGGTGTTTAAGGCACCCAGGCCATGGCATTCTGTTATGGTAGCCCAAATGGGCTAAGACATCAGGCTTGTCTAATTTTGAGGTCTATGCTATAGAAAACGACAGTCCCTGATTGATTTTTCCCATTTTAATATTAAAATTTAATTATAAAAGTAATAGTAAAATAAATTATCATTTAAAAAATAAAACGTAAACGAGAATGTTTGACAAACCTTAAGTCTTGGTTTCCTCCTGTTCTCCCAGAGGTTATCGCTGTGAGCAAGTTGGTGCGTAAACTTCCAATGGTTTTTCTATGTCCTTACATACATATGTGCATACCCTTTAGGGAAAGACATATTATTGTGCTGCAGTGTCATTTCATTCTTATGTAAATGACTTTCTATGTGTTGTTTGACTTTCTTTTTTTTTTTTTTTTTTTTTTTTTTGAGACGGAGTTTCGCTCTGTTGCCCAGGCTAGAGTGCAGTGACTGCAACGTCTGCCTCCTGGGTTCAAGCAATTCTCCTGCCTCAGCTTCCCAAGTAGCTGGGATTACAGGTGTGTGCCACCACACCCAGCTAATTTTTATATTTTCAGTAGAGACAGGATTTTGTCATGTTGGCTAGGCTAGTCTCAAACTCCTTACCTCAAGTGATCTTCCCTCCTCAGCCTCCCAAAGTGCTGGGATTACTGGCGTGAGCCACCGCACCTGGCCTGCAACTGACTTTCTTCGTTCAGAATTCTGTTTACCACTACATGGTTTTTGCTCCATTTGAGGCTAAGCTATCCCTATTAATAGACTTAGGCTGTTCCTGGTTTATTGCTATCACATCACAGTGCAGTGGCAACTATGATAGCAATAAAAATATCTGTGTTGTCTTGTGTGCTTGTGCATGTGGTTCTCTAGGATAGACACCCATAAGTGACATTGTTGGATCATAGGAATACATGGTTTTAACTTTAATTGTCCTTCCAAACAATCCCTTCAAAGAAGATTTACAGTTTACAGTACCACCAGCAACGTATGAAAGTACTACTTCCTCACACTCTTGACAATACTTGATGATATCATACTTTTTAAATTTTACTTACTTGATGGGTGGAAAATGGTGCCCACTTTAACTTTTCTCCTTTTTCTTCTCCTGTGATTACTTATGCAAAGGGGTCCCTAGTGTAATTCCCATGGAAGAAAAGTGGAGAGAGACAGAGCAACCCCTGGAGTTTATTCAGGGAAACTGTGTAAAATTATAACAGCTGGCATTTACTGAGCACAACCCTGTGTAGATGTTAAGCCATGTCTGGGGGGCAGGTGTACTTGGGTTTGAATCTTGGTCTTGCCACTTTCTAACTGTGTGACACTGTGGGAGTCATTAACCTTTATGAGTGCTGGCTCCCCTTCTATTGAATGAGGATGATAATAGTAGCCACCTCATAGGCTCATCGGAAAAATTAAATGAGTTAGTATTTGATACAGTTTGGCTATGTCCCCACCCAAATCTCATCTTGAATTGTAGATCATATGTTTTGGGAGGGACCCGGTGGGAGGTAATTGATTCATGGAGGCGTGTCTTTCTCTTGCTGTCCTCATGATAGTGAGTAAGTCTCACAAGATCTGATGGTTTTATAAAGGGGAGCTCCCCTGCACATGCTCTCTTGCCTGCCACCCTGTAGGATGTGACTTTGTTCGTCATTCACCTTCCACCGTGATTGTGAGGCCTCCTAAGCCATTTGGAACTGTGACTCAATTAAACCTCTTTCCTTTATAAATTACTCAGTCTTGGGTATGATTCTATTAGCATGAGCAGAGACTAATACAGTATTTGTAAAGTTTTCAAGTGCCCACCGTAGTGGATATTCATATTTGTAGGTAACTACAGATATATGCCAGCATCTATGTTCTTTATGTATATTGATTCATTTGAGTCCCCCATCAGTTCTGATGCAATAAATACTCTTGTTAATCCCACTTTATGGAAAAAGAAACTGGGGCAAAAAAAGGTTGAAAAACTAGTCTAAGGTCACACAACCATACAGGCAGACCTAGGATTTTAACTCAGGTCATTCAGCACCATTTAATCACTGCACTATGTGTTGTTAAAAGGGAGGGGAGGGGAGCCAGATTTCACATTTTGTGGTAACTGTGAAAAGTGGGATAAACCTCTTAGCTGCTTCAGAAAAGCACCAGGAAGAGGCCATCATAACCCCAGCCTTGTACAGCATGTCCCAGCCTTTGGGACATACTTCCCTCCATCCTTGCTAGTCATGGAGTCCAGAGTCCAAAAGCCTTGTGTCTGCACCCCAGCTCCACCACTTCATTGCTCTGTAAACTCAGGCAAGCCTCCCTGTCTTCCTTGGTTAAAATGCAGGCAGGGTCTCCTTGAGGATTAAAAGCAACAATGCCTGCAAAAGCCCTGCATAGAATAGGGGCCCCCAAAACCCTTACTGTCTTTCTTGCCTTGGACTTTGGGGCCACTTTCAGATTTGGCATCTTCCCAATTCTCTCTTCTCAAAGCTCATATGGTCATGAGGAAGAACTAGGAACAGTGGTGTCCCAAGGGTGAAGCAGTGAGCACCATTTGCCCCAGGATCTGGCAATAAGTGGGTCCATTGCCTTAAGGAACTTAAAAAAATTATAGTACTAACTGAAAGTCTGCTTTTTATTATTACCATTTGCTAGTAATTCTAAACTATGCCAGTGATAAAATTCTCCTTCCTGAAAAAATATTTTGTTACTGTAAGTTCTAAATGCCTGCAGTCAGGGTAGGCCATTAACCCCCAACTTATCCTTGGTACACCCCTAGGCAGGAATTCTATTTTGTACAGGTACATCTACTCCAGAAAGGAGTCCTAGCCCTGGACACTAGCAGGAGGCAAAGAACAGAGGGAGGAATGGGTCTAGGGACCACAGATAGGAGAAATCCGTTACTGCATAGCAAACCTTCCCAAAACACATGGTTTACAACAACCGCCATTTTATTGCATATGATTCTGTGGGTTGGCAAGGCAGGGCAGGGCTCAGCTGGGATGGCTCATCTCTGCTCCATGCAGCTTAACTGGACTTAGTGTGTGGCTTACAATTTGGGCTTGAAGATCCCCAGTGTCCTCGTTTTCATGCCTGCCCCCTTCCCTTGGGATGGCTGGAACACTGGGACTCCTCTTTCCTTGCAGTCTTTCATCCTCCAGGTCTTTTCTCGCCACATGACTTCTCCAGCAGGATGACCCAGACCTCTTTATATGGAGGCTTAGAACTCCAAGAAAGAAAGCAGAAGTTGTAAGGTTTCTTCAGACCTAGGCACCACCTTCAGACCTTGCACAATCTCACTTTGGCTACAAGTCATAGGTCAGTTCTGATTCACTGTGGGAGGAAACTACATGACAGTGTAAACTCAGAGAGGTGTGACCCATCTACCCCACCCAGCTACCTCTTGAGCTTGCCTCATCTCTGTCTTCCCCAATAATCTCCCTCAGATCTAATTGATAATTAACAGTAACAGCAGTAACCTGTGCTTCCTGTGTCGCAGGCTTTGTGCAGAGGGCTTTGGGGAACATCTCATTGTATGGAGGGTGCTGCTCTCCAGTGAGGCCACAGATGCTGCTGGGTCCCTTGGTGCTCTAACTTCACCTGTGACGCCCAGTACACAAAGCCCATTCCAGCAGGTCCTCGGCACCTCTCGGCATCACTGCCCTCCTCCTCTCTCTGAGCTGCACCCAAGTGTGTATATCTATTATAAGAAGGGGGAGAACAGCCCAGCAGTATGTCACAGGAGTGATAATTACATCCCAAACTCCCATCATGCCGTCTGCTGCTGACCTCTCACCCTTCCTCTCTTTTAATCACCCCTCAGCATCACTCACTCTGACAGAGCAGCAGCACGGGCCCTGTGACCTGTCAGCCCCGAGACATGACTTATAGGGCCTCGCAGGTGGACAAAGGGAAGGGAGATAGGCCACATAAATCTCCCGAGAGAATAAAAGAGAGTAATGGAGTGCGTTCCCCAGGCCTGTGCTAGCAGATTCCCGTGGTCTTGTTATTTGGCGCAGAGTTACGGTGATGAGGAAGTGGCCCAGGCTGACATGTGGGTCCCAATCAACCTTGCCAAAGCCGGCAGCCTCTACAGGAGTTCCAATGTCACGTCCACTCCAATGTCCCTGGGGAGGGTGGAATGGGGAAGGGCAGCAGGACCACAGATGCTGGCTCCTAGGCGGCTTTATTGTATCACAGAGGGGAGGGAAGGAAGGAGAACCAGCCTTATGCAAAGCAATCCTGGCCTAGCCCCTCCTTGGATGGGGTTCTCTGAAGAGCTCAATCAGGAACTTCTTCCAAGTAGGAGACAGGGCAGGAGAACCAGGCATGGGTGTGATGCTTCCTACATGGTGAGAAGCCAGCTGGACAGAGGGCACTGATGAGGATGATGTCACAGGTTGTGTGCAGCACTCATCGGGGCCTTTCTCTAAGCTTCACTATTACGATGAAGAGACCTGTCTCCACCAAGGTGCAAAGAATGGAATGTTGTTGGCCTGGAACCCTGGCCTGGGCAGTCATATCCCCCTCTGTGGGTGTACCCTTGAGTTGGCATGAGTTGATTATCCTTAAACACACTCGTTTGCAAGACACCAGCAGGCTTCCAAGTGCTTCTTTACCTACTCCCTGAGTCTAGCTTAGGAGGTGCAAACTAGGGCCCATAAGCCAAACATAGCCCCACAAGTGTCTGTCTGTATTTGATCTGCAAAGGTTTTATCAGATTAGAATGAGCAGACCTTCAGACAGGGCAAGTTTTCAACAATCCGTTCTCCACAGATACCTGCCATCTCACCTTCCCTCCAAGCTCTAGTCATTGACATCACTCACCTCTTCTCCACAAGAAGCGTGACCCCAAGAAAGTCCCTGAAGCCCAGGTCTGACTTCTGGGTCGTCCCACTCAGGCCTTCATTCTTCTTGCATCTCCTTTTCCACCTCACTCCCTCTTGCCAGCCTCTAACATCTGTCTGCCCATACATTAACTTCCTCAAACCATTTACAGCTTTTACTACTTTTGAGTCTCACAATAACCCCCAGCAGACAGCACTCCCCTAACCTGGGCAGAGGGAGAGTGTGAGTCTGAAGGGTTAACTGACTTGCTTTAGCCCATGGAGCTGGCTAGTGAAAGAAAGGGATAGAACCCAGAGATTCTGATTCTAGATCTGTCTCTTTCCACCAGAACAGTCTAGGGAATCATGTTCCCCACCACACCTAGCTGCAAACTTACAGCTGAATCATCATAACTCAGAGTTCAAGGACCGTAGGGTCCCATTCTCTACCATACACACAAGTGACCTTCATGATAACCTCAATACGGGGTGTTGCAGCACCTGCCAGTGCTCTTTTCTTAGAAAACTCTTTCTCACCTCTCTAGAGCCCAATCCATGAGGTTCCATCTCTGTTACCACTGGCTCTTGGAATCCACACGGACAAGTCTCATCCTGTGCAAGTCACTTCGCTTCTAAGAATTTGAAGCCCTTTTGTCGGACCAGACAGGCTCAGCTGCTGTGCCAGTCAGAGTCACAGGGGCCAAAAGCCAACTCAAAAAAGGAACTTAGTGCTCATGAAACCAGGAAAATCCAGAGTTAGGGACTGTGGCATGCAAGGGTATAAACAACTTTTTCAGAAACCTGCTCCCCTTTCTTGGTCCCTGCCCTCCTCTGCATTGACCCTATTCTCAGGCAGGCACTCCTAATGTGGTAGCCCTGGGAGACCCAGCCTCAATCCTGCCAGCTCACCAAACACAGCAGGAAGAGAACTCCTGTTTCCCAGTAAATCCAGCGGAAGCCACGGGTAGGGCTCTCTTTGGCTTGCCTTAGGTTACGTGTCTACCCCTGAACCAATCCCTGTGGCCAGGGAGTCACAAGTCTCTGAGTAGCCAGGCCTGGGTCATATGTCCAACCTCTGGGATTGACCACACTTATATGACATGGGAAGAGGGCCGGAGTGGATCTCCTAAGGGAAATCATACAGCTATTTCCAGAACAAAGGGGAATGGGGTTCGAGCCAAAACGACCACTGCCCATTGTAGTTCCCATGGCTTTGAGGCCTGTCCCATCCTGGCGATTCTTTCTGACCATTCTCTAATGTGTTAGTCTTTCTCTGTGAAGTGTAGTTCAGATACTGGAACCCAATATCTCATGTGTGCTGTCAACAGCAAAGACTGGGGGCTGGGTCTACCCACTCCACACCCGGGCACCCCATTTCATCACAGAAACAGGTGTCCCATTTGATATGATGTGACTACACTGAAGCTTTGACTCCCTGAATCCACAGGCAACTAACACACCCATGTCTTCCTTCCTGTGGGCTGCAGTTAGCCACTATCTCCTTTTCTGTGTTTTTACGGTAGGGTTTTTTAAGCAAGGATGAATGGCTTTGTATGTAACCCTATTCAATTTCAGCTTGATGGTTTCAGCTGCCTCATTCCGGCCCACTGGAATCATCTAACACAGGACAGCTTTGGCAGTCCTAAAATTGTGGTCAAAATGCCAGATGCTTCCTATCCAAGTCTTTTATTTTATTTATTTTATTTTAGTTTTGAGGCAGAGTCTCACTCTGTCACCCAGTCCAGAGTGCAGTGGAGCAATCTTGGCTCACTGCAACCCCTGCCTCCTCGGTTCAAGCGATTCTCCTGCCTCAGCTCCGGGAAATCTGGGATTACAGGCGCGCACCATCATGCCCAGCTAATTTTTGTATTTTTAGTAGAGTCAGGATTTTACCATGTTGGCCAGGTTGGTCTCAAGCTCTTGACCTCAGGTGATCCACCGGCCTCGGCCTCCCAGAGTGCTGGGTTTACAGGTGTGAGCCACTATACCCAGCCCCAAGTCTTTGATTTTAAAAATGGGTTGAACAGAACAGGGTTAAGAGCAGAGTCCTGTGGCTTGCCTCTAGACACTTCATCTAGGCTTACATCAATCCAATGATCAGCCCTCTTTAGTGAGAATAATAATAGCACCTATCTCATAAGATGGACGTGACAATTAAATGAGTTAATATTTGTAAAGCTCTTAGGCCTTGCACATAGCAAGTGATATGAAAACATTTGGTAAACAAACTGGGACTTGATAGATCAAGAGCTGTGAACTGAGGCCGGGCACGGTGGCTCACGCCTGTAATCCCAGCACTTTGGGAGGCCAAGGCAGGTGGATCACGAGGTCAGGGGATCGAGACCATCCTGGCCAACACAGTGAAACCCCGTCTCTACTAAAAATACAAAAATTAGCCGGCGTGGTGGCGGGCGCCTGTAGTCCCAGCTACTCGGGAGGCTGAGGCAGGAGAATGGTGTGAACCCGGGAGGCGGAGCTTGCAGTGAGCCAAGATCATGCCACTGCACTCCAGCCTGGGTGACAGAGCGAGACTCCATCTCAAAAATAAATAAATAAATAAATAAAGAGCTGTGAACTGAAACTGTTATTATTTAACCCACGTTTCCGTATGAGGCCCCAAGCCCATTATGATAGGTTTTATCAAACACTCTGAAATATAAGAATGTGAAGTCTCTGACATTCCCCTTATCAATCTTCCGAAACAGGAAAGTGAGGCTTGGCTGGGATGAGCAATGCAGGCCCCTTTGACCCACATACTTTTCTATGAGCTCCAAAGCCATCTATTTGATAAGCACACTGTTCTGAAACTGCCTGGGGAGCATCAATCTTACTGATCAAGAATATGTGGCACCACCTATTGGGAATTTGGAAAATCATAGTATTAGTGGCTCTCTCTTTGGGGTCAAAGTCATGACTCAATCAAAATGAGTAAATTCAGTTCTCTTAAGGCCGAAAGCAACATTCCCCAGTCAGGACCCTTCCCTAGATCACTCACCAAGCTGAGCCTTGGTCTCTAGCAGTATTTGAAGGGCCTGGTATCAGTTTACAATACTGTGACTTACTTGCAAGTAACAAGTACGAGTAACACGGACTTAGCCATGGTGGCTCAACCATAAGGATTTGTGCAGCCTGAATACCAAGAAGTGCAGAGGCAGCAGGTCTTAGGGTTGGTTTGGCAGTTCAAGCATATGTCAAGGACTTTTGTGCTTGTTTCTGTTTTGCCATCCTAAGCAGCTGGTTTGTGCCCCATAGTCACAAGCCAACTGCTGCAGGTCTAAGCCTCATGGCCTTCCTTGAGGCACAAAGAAAGGGGAAAGATCAGAACCAGTGAATTCTTCTTTCTAAACTTTTCTGTTGGGAAACAAAATATCTTTTCTAGAAACCCCCAGTAGACTTGCATCATTAGCTAATATATCATTGGCCAGAAGAAGTTCACACAACTTCCCCTAATTACTTGGGTGGCTAGAAATGACAGTATCTAGGCCAATTTGTAAGTGGTGGCAAGGGAGAAATGGGCTGGGAATGGCTGCTAGATGGCCAACATGCAAGGCCCACTGCAGCATCCTTGGCAAGATTGCAGTCTTGGTCGGAGACCCAGCAAAGGCTAGCCGAGCTCCAGGACTGAGGAAGCAGATGTTAGCCCTGCAAGTAACCTTGAATTCATCTTACCTAAGGCCCACATTTGGCCATGGTAAAACAGAGGCCTAAAGAGAAAAAGTCTTGTCCAAGGCCACACTGCTAGTTAGAGTTGAACATTGTCTTTACCTAGAAATGAGGATAATAATATGTATTAGTCAGGTGGGGATTCTTTAGAGAAACAGAAACAACAGGAACTATCTATATCTATATCTACGGGGAGAGAGAGAGACAGAGAGAGAGAGAGAGAGAGAAAGGAGAGAGAGAGAGAGATTTTTATTGATTTTAAGGAATTAACTCACACAATTGTGGGGGTTGGCAAGTCTGAAATCTGTAGGGCAGATTAGCAAGTTGGAGTTTCAGGTAGGAGTTGATGTTGCTGTCTTGAGTCTGAATTCTGCAGGGCAGCAGGCTGAAAACTCAGGCAGGATTTCTACATTGCAGTTTTGAGAGTTTCTTCTTCAGGAAACCCCAGTCTTAAGGCCTTCACCTGATTGGATGAGATTCATCCACATTAGAGACAGCAATCTGAGTTACTCAGAGTCCACTGATTTACATGTCAACCACATCTTAATACATAGCTTCACAGCAACATCCAGACTGGTGCTTGACCAAACAACTGGGTACCATAGCCTTGCCAAGTTGACACATGAAATTAACCATCACAGAGTAGTACTTGTCTCAGGAGGTTGTTATGATGATCAAATGAGTTAATGCTTGTACAGCTCTCAGAACAAGGCCTGGCGCAGAATCAGTGCTATTAAAGTGTTTCCTACATAAATAAATATGTCAACAAGCTAACAAAAAACAGGGACTGGAACCAGGCCTTCTACCACTATGGTTTCCAAACTAGGTACCAAGGTGCCCCTGGGCACTGCAGCACACACACAGAGGTACTTAGGATGTTTTAAATTTTCCAGGCAAACACAGCAATACTCAACAGTCATTGAATACCACAGGCACTACTAACTCAAGGTAGTTCACAAGTTAATATTAGATCTTGCTATATTTTTTTTTCAGTGATACCATATCTTCGAGAAGGTGGTTTTCTGGTGGCTGTTGTAATGAAAATCAACATGGAACCCAAAATGAGGTGGCAGTGTCCAATCTGAGAGGTTGTGTCTCAACAGATTCTCCTAAAAACACAAAAAAAATTAGTGGAGGCAGGCGGCTGTAGTCCCAGCTACTCAGGAGGCTGAGGAAAAAGAATGGCATGAACCCGGGAGGCAGAGCTTTCAGTGAGCTGAGATCACACCACTGCACTCCAACCTGGGTGACAGAGGGAGACTCCGTATCAAAAAAAAAAAAAAAAATTAAATTAAATTAAATTAAATTTTTTTAAAAAAATCAAGCTCAGTTGAGCGCAGCTGCTCATGCCTGTAATCCCAGCACTCTGTGAGGCCGAAGTGGGTGGATCGCTTGAGCCCAGGAGTTCAAGACCAGCCTGGGCAACATGGAGAAACTCTGTCTCTACTAAAAATACAAAAATTAGCTGGGTATGGTGGCACATGCCTGTAGTCCCAGCTACTCGGGAGGCTGAGGTAGGAGGATCACTTGAGCCTGGGAGGTTGAGGTTGCAGTGAGCCAAGCTGAGATCACAGCACTGCACTCCAGCCTGGGCAACAAAGTGAGACCCTGTCTCAAAAAAAAAAAAAAAAAAATCAAACCCAAACCTGGGTGGTGGGGTCCCTTCCCCTCTCTGGGGCAAATGTGGATGCTGTTTTTTCAAAGGGCTAATTCGTTGTTATGAATACTTAAGTTGTTTGGACCTAGTTACTTAAAATAATAATAATAATAATGTTCAGGCATTTATCTTATTTTCTTTTTGAGACAGGGTCTTGCTCTGTCGCCCAGGCTGGAGTTGCAGCGACATAATCCTAGCTCACTGCAGCCTCCACCTCCCCAGTCCAAGCAATCCTCCCACCTTGGCCTCCCAAAGTGCTGGGATTACAGATGTGAGCCACTGCCCCCGGCCAGGAGTTTCTTTAAACTTACGGCACCATGAAAAAATTACCACAATGCTAAGAACTGAGAAAGTTTGAGATCCTCTGTTGTTTCTTCTACTCTACAACACTTGTCCTTAATGTATATAAACCCAATCCACACCCAGACATCCTGAAAGACAACAGGAAGGGTAAGGTCAAAGGGGCTTCATTTATCCAGTGGTTGAACACAGGTCCGTGAGATGCCTTTGCGCAGCAGATCCTGTTTTCTGTGCTTGGGACAGAGCAGCGAATGAGCCCGGAGTGGCACCCTTGTCATGGAGCGTTCCTCAGTGGGATGGAAAGAACCCATCAGCCTTGGCTGGTTGGCATCCACATGTGCCCTAGCGAGGGGAAGGGAGCCCACCACCCAGGTTTGGGCTTGATTTTTTTTTTTTTTTTTCGAGACAGGGTCTCACTTTGTCACCCAGGCTGGAGTGCAATGGTGTGATCTCAGTTCAGCTCACTGCAACCTCGACCAACCCAAGGCTGGTTGGGGCAGGCGTGGCGCTACTTTAGATTGAGCTGAAACTGCGAGATCCCTACGGAGGACAGAACATTCCAGGCAGAATGAAAGTCTGGCCTGCCTTTGGTGACATCAGGAGGAGTAGGGTCAGCAGGCCCAGGGAAGCAAGCTCCAACTCTGGAGTCCCTTGCCCTCTCTGGGGCAGCACGCAGATGCCAAGCAGAGTCCCCTCCTGCATCCCTTTGCTGGCCCCAATCCCCACCCCAAACAGGGTCAGGCTCAGCAGAAGCTCCATTCTGTCTGGGAAAGGGGGTGCCAGGCAGTCCTGGGGTAAGAGAGGGAGAGAGACTGCTCCTCCCTCCCCAGCCTCACCAGCTGGGCCTGTGCCTCTGCAAAGCTGCAGTGCGCAGCCCCCCTACTCTCCCCGCATCTGCCGTTTAACGATGATGGAAGTTGCTGTCAGTGCGTGGCGACAGTAATAAACACTCTTCTTAATAACACAGGGTGTACCTCTTATTAAAATGAATGGACTCCCACGGCGCAGCCTGGGGCCGCAAGGCTGGCAGCCAGCCGGGGACAGCAGCCCTCAACTGGAGCAGTTTATCTGCTGTAATTACTGGCAGGACAACACAGTGGGGGCTTCTAGGGATGGGCTGAGAATGAGTCGAGGCCCAGGGCATGCTCAGAGACATACCCACACACCTGGAGTTGCTCACACTGCTCCCCAGAAGGACCTCAGTATCCCCCCCAGACCTCAGACCAAGAACATACCTACCCATATCCACGAGGTATATACACACCTATCCAGACACACACACACACACACACACACACATCTGGAGTTGACCTAGGAATGCTCTGATGGGACTCATGTATGCCTGATGTGGCAAAAAAGCAGGAAGAGGAGCAAGGCCCCTCGTGCTGCCATGCCCTCGAGGGTGGCCCAGTGCCATAGGTTATATGCATAAATGCAGGCAGGTGTGTGTGAGGGCAAGGGCCTAGAACTCAGAGAGCACAGGCAGAGGTGCCCAGGAAAGTGCCAGGAACAAGGTGACGATGCAGTCGACGGTATTGGCGATCTGGGAGACACAGTCCCTAGAGACCTCATGTGCTTGTGACATCATAAAATGATGGGCAATTAGGTGCCCCCATTATATGGTCTCAAGGCACCATGGCATTTAACAAAATTACAATTCATCATTTCATGATTCCTAATTTAGTCTATGGAAGGAAGGTACAAATGGATGAGTGGGTGAATCAGTGAATTCCCAAAAAGTCTTGCAGGGGAACATGATGAAGTGGGAGGGCCTTTCTGAGAAGTCTGAGATTCACACACAAACACACATACTCATGCACAGAGATAAACACATATACACATAAACACATACACATGTAGACATGCACACAATGCATGGATATACACATGCACAGCTGCACACACACACATGCACAGACGTGCACACAGACACACAATGCCCACAGCTACCTGCACAGGCACATGCACGTTCATCCACCCACATCTGACAAACCCCTTTATCTGGCTGGCTTCGTCACGACACTAGAAACAAACACACTGTCCTCAGCTCTGGCAGGTGACCTGAGACTCACCGTCAGAGACCTGCTTTTGAAGGTGTGTTTCCTCTCTGGAAGTGAAGAAAGGTGTTTTGTGAGGACTCAAGACAAAGGAACATGGGGGACCCATGGCCCACTTTCCTTTTGGCTTCGATTCAGGCCTCTGGCTGCCCAGCCTGCCCATGATGATGTTGAGGCGTCTTCAGGCAGAGGCCCTACCTTGCCTTCCTGGAGCCCAGTGAATTGTGTCCACACGTGGCGTTTCCTTGTTCACAGGGAGCCAGAGATTCTTCAGGACTCTCCATGAGGAGGGGCCTCCCACAGGGCAAGGGTTTCCAGCTCCCTCCATGGAACCCAGAGTTTTTCAGAATTCCTGTCTGAAGAGGCAGAGTGTGTGTGTGCTGTGCATGCACATGCGTGTGCGTGTGTGTGTGCATGCATGTGTGTGTGTGTATGTGTGCATGCATATGCAATGGGGACAGGTCTGGGCTCCTTGCTCCCCAGTTGTGCAGCTCTCCTTTTCCAACCCAACACTGGAGCTGTGCAAAAAGAATTTACCAAAGGGTGCCACTGCTTAAAAATATATAAAAATTGAAAAACACTGGACTAGCTGGAGAACAACCCCAAAGCACATCTTGCTCATCTCAGTCCATGCTAGGCAACATCAGAAGCCAGGGAGAGGAGGTTTTTGACCCATGAAATGCTAATAAAATCTCTGATCTCAAGCTGTCACTAAGCACTTGCTCTGTGCCAAACCTGGGCTATGTTCTTTAAAGAGGTCATGTCATCTAATGCTCATATCAGCCCTATTACAATTTCCACTTTATAAAGGAGCTCAGGCAAGCAGGCACTTTGCCTAAGGCCACATAGAGAGTAATTAATAGCACCAGGATTCACACCCAGGCCATCTGACCCTAGAGCCCAAGTTCCCCATCAGTACATCACACTATCCTTGGAGGTAGCAAATGCATGAACTTGACCTCATGAACCCAACCTATAGCCTGCAACCTGTTGAGTTCACTAGCCTGGTATTCTTGGAAATTACTGCTTAAAACTGAAGCTGTTGAGTGGGAGGGATGCTCTCACACTGACCTCCTAGCATGTGATGGACACAATGGCAGGGGAGCTCGTCCCACGCCTACCTGACCATCGGGGCTGGACTTCTGCTTCCATCTATGATCACTAGTTTGTATCTGGCCAACCCAGCCTCCAGGAGCAACTAGTAAAGCTGGATCTAAAACCAGAAAATATGCAGCATGGATAAAATGTGAGGATATTGGGCTAAGTGAAATAAGCCAGTCACAAAAAGATAAATACAATACTGTATTATTTGATTTATGTGAGATATGTACAATAGTCAAATTTACAGAGTTTCTGTTTCGCAAGATGAAAAAGTTCTGGAGATTGGTTGTACAACAATGTGAATATACTTGATATAACTGAATTGTACATTTAAAAATGGGTAAGATGATAAATTTTATGTTGTGTATTTTGTCAAAGTTAAAAAAAAAAGAAAAGAAAACCTGAAAACAAAACAAAAAAAAGCAACACCCACTTGAAGGCAGCAGAGAGCTACTATAGGAGCAAGGACTGGAAGGGTCAAGGCCCCAGAACAAAAGGAAGCACAGAGGGGCGAGCCGGACGTTTGGATTTGCTCTTCCACTGAGGCATTTGCTGATTCATAAGCAGGCTGTTTCCTGAAGGGACTGAGTTCACCCATTGCACCTGCACATGAGCAAATAGAAGGAAGGGGTTTGAAACAGGCCTCCAGGAAGTGTCCCCAGAGAGGGTTTTAGAGATGCTGGGGTGAGCGATCTGAATGACAAGGCCCCAACACCCCTCTGCAACTCTGCTGCAGCCACCACACACCCTGCAGCCTTACCCAGCACTCTGGGCTCTCCCCAGACTCCCCATACCCACGCCTGCGACGGAAGATGGAACTGCATTCACCATTCCCCTTGTCCTCTTCTTCTTCTTCCCTCCTTCTCCCTTCCCCACAATTTCTCAGGAGGGGCTCACCCTTCTCATGAGCCACAGCTCTGGTTCCTCTGGCTTTGTACTGCTGCTACACTTGACCCCAAACCACATGAAGCTCTCAGCTCCAAGTCAGCGCAGGACCAGCTCAAACACACAGTTCCATCACAGCTCAGGTGGCTCCAGCACCAGCCTTTGTGGCTAGGTGATGAGGAGGCAGGAGACACGCTGTGGAGACACTCTAATAATCATAAAATGATGCACGGTTGGCGCACACAGTGTGAGAAAGATTTTATGTCCATTATCTCATTTCATGCTCACAACATTAGGGTGGTAGAGTGTTGCCCCACTTTACAGTTGAGGAAACTGAGGCCCTGAAAGAGTTCACGAGTTGCCCAAGGTCTCAAGATGGTAATCATGAGCCGTGCTGCTTCCGCTGCTGCTGGAGGAGCTTGCTCCTGATCCCCTAGGGTTCCCTCCCATGAGAAAATAGGAGAGCAAGTGACTCCTTTTGGGATGAGGGATAGGGACTCTAGTGACCTCTGTTGTACCTTCGGGCAGCTGTGATGGATGGAGTGGTGAAGTGGCTGGGCAACACCACTGCCATCCCAGCTTCCCAGATGAGAGCCCAAACAACTGGGCCCATTGGTTCAGTGGGAGCAATGTCTGCTTCTAGAGATGTCCAGTGGACCGTTTGGCCACTGGGCCATCTGTGATGGCCCCCACTTTGGGCCCTTCCAATATTTGTGTTCCGGCGGCTTACTGGGAAACCTTGAATGACACAGTTTTTGAAGGAGGATATGGGCCTTGGTCAAGAAAGAGATGGTCTCACCTACGTTGCATTAACGACCATGATAATAATAACTAAAGGCACTGCCTGCTGAGTACCCACTATGAACCAGGTACCTGCTATGGTCTCATACATTCTTTGTTGCTAGAATTGAGATTCACGGACCAGCAGCGTCAACATCACCTGGGAGCTCATTAGAAATGCAGGACCTCAGGCTCCACCCAAGACCTGTTGAGTCAGAATCTGCATTTTTACAAGATCCCTGTTGATTCGCTTGCATGGTGAGGTTTGAGAAGTACGGCTTTCCCACTTGTTTCTATCAGTCCTTAGTACAACATTCCCAGGAAGTGGTTTTCTTTCCTTCCTATTTCACAACCGACAAAACAGACCCAGAGAGGTAGAATTGGTTGTCGAAGATCACACAGGCAGGAAATGACCGTGTTGGGAGTATTGGCATTCAAACCCAGGGCAGTATGGCTTCCAAACCAAAAGCAGCGCTGGCAGCATATGAGCTGAGTTTCGGATTCTAAGCTTTTGCTTGCATTTTTTGCTGTCTCCTCCCTCAGGCTACTCTCTGGAAGACACCTAAAGCTCCCTTGGGGATAGAACAAGAATAAGAGTGGAAGGACCCCAGCTCATTTGGGCACTGCAGCCCCTTGTGGGAGGTGCTGGGAGAGCAGCCACTCAGGATGCCCCCCAAAGAAAGACTCTCTTGCTGCCCTCTCCCGCAGCTCCCCAGTCTGGGCCTCCTACATGATCCCAGACAGCCAGGGAACACCCAAAACCTCCTGGGGAAAGCCAGCTCCCAACAAGCCATAGGCATCTGCGTACCTGCCCAGGGACCGGGGCGGGAATGTGTCCCGCAGCCCCTCCCTCGGGAAGCAAGGAAGCTGTGCTATTCTCTGCCAGCAGCATCTCTGCCCATGGGGCTGCAGCACACGACGTGTCTCATTCCGAACCCCTCAATCTTTCCCATTAACTGAGATTGCAGGTTCAGAGCACAAACATCGTCGCCTGTCACTGCCGATGCACGTCAGCCATCAGCCAGGAATGGTCTCGTCTCCTTCAATCCATCATGCAGGGTTTCTATCGCTCTTGCTCTAAGACCACTCTGTGAGCCCTTCCCCCAGCCCCAGGCCCAGGGGACGTGCTGCATCACGAGGTGGCAGAGATGAGGAGGCAGGAGCGAGGGATAGAGTACTGTGACTGTCACTTGGAGCAGGGGTCTCTCAGGAAGTGAGCCCCTGAAGAGCCCATGCTAGACCACAGAGCAGGCCTGCTGCAATATTCCAAAGGAAGTAGATGAGGAAGAGGGAGCCGAGGCCCCCACCCTCTCAAGGCCTGCAGTCTATGCCTGCTGCCTCTGAAGATATATTAATGCTATGGGATATCTGGGGTGTCGATTTTTCTGACAGGAAACCTCTGTGGCTGTGATGCCTTTGCCTGAGTTCTTGTCCTGTGTCCAGGAAGAATGAGGTGCTACGCAGACAAGCGAAGGGTGAAGAAGGAGAGTTTTATGCAGTGTTAGAACAGCTCAGAGGAGTGGGTAGCTCCTCTCTATGGGCAGGTTGTCCAATCAAGTGTTCAGCTCTTAGCAGAGAGAAGGCTCTGGAGAGGGTGGCTCCACTCTGCAGGCAAGTCATTTGGATGTTTCTGAAGGCCTCTGAAGCTCCCAGCAGAGAGGGTAGCTCCTCTCTGCTGGTGGGTTGTCCCCGCAGCTCTCACTGGGGAGGGTACCCCTCTCTGCAGCTGGCCAACCCATCCCGTCATCTCTCTGCTCTCTCCATCCTCTGGCCATCCCCTGCCCTGCGCTGGCTGAGCCCAGGGCTTTTATGGACCTCAGAGGGGAGGAAGCATGTTCCAGTTGGTCCACTGACAGCCATGAGTGGGCCAGAAGAGGCACCACGAGCCCCTACTCCAGTCCACAGGACGTTGGCAGCCCAGCCCCCAGTCTTCAGGCCCTCCCTGGCCTGAAGGTGGGGCCTTACTGGGGACCCATCTCCTTCCACCCAGGAATCAATCTGCCTCCCGCTGCCATTCATGGCCACCCAGGCTTGGCCCCAACCCCTGCTCCAAGATTGGAGCAGGGGCCAGGAGTGGAGAGAGGCCAGGCAGCAGGAAAAGTCATCCCCGAGCCTGCAGGGATTGGGAGAGTCCTTCCTGGGGCCCCCAGGGTACACCTGGGTCCTGCATCTGGGAGGGCGGCCACAGCTGGGCCCTGGAGCTCCCGCCCCACCAACTTGGAAGGGGCAGGGCTCCCACTTGTCCCTGGCCCCTGCCTGCTTCCTGGAGCAGGAAACCCAGGTCTGCAGCCACCACTACTGCACCCAGCAAGGCAGATCCTGCCTGTTCCCGGCTCCCCAAAGAGCACACAGAGGCTCGGATCCACAGCTACAGTTTGGGCAGCTGTAGCCCCACCCAGGAGGGCGGGGCTCCTGCCTGCTCTGCAGCAGCGGTTTGGGCGGCTGCAGCACCACAGGGACCTCCCGTCCCAACTCGGAAGGAGTGAGGTTCCCACCAGCTCCATGGAGTGTGCAGCTCCAGCCACACAGCTGGGCGTGATGGCAGCAGTCACTGCCATCATTAATGTTATTATTTTTAGAATTGCAGATCCCAGGGCTTCACCCCTGGCCATTCTGACTCGGTGGCAGCTAGGGTGGGACCCGGGAATCTGCATTTTTTGAGACTGAGTCTCGCTCTGTTGTCCAGGCTGGAGTGCAGTGGTGCAATCTTGGCTCACTACAAGTGAATCTCCTGCCTCAGCCTCCCAGGTAGCTGGGATTGCAAGCACCCACCACCACGCCTGGTTCATTTTTGTTTTTAGTAGAAATGGGGTTTCACCATGTTGGCCAGGCTGGTCTCGAACTCCTGACCTCAAAAGATCGGTCTGCCCTGGCCTCTCAAAGTGCAGGGATTACAGGCATGAGCCACTGTGCCTGGCCAGAATCTGCGTTTTAACAAGGCTCCAGGAGATTCTCAGGCAGTTGTTCCCTGAACCCCAAAGTTGAAGAACTTTGCTGTTGGAGCACTGCATCAGTTAGGTTAGGCTAAGTGGTGCTGTCGTAACAAACAGCCTCCAAATCTCAGTGGTTTACAACAGTCACCATTCATTTATGTTCAGGCCCCAAGGCCAATGCAAGGAGGGTCTGTTCACTATGGTTACTCAGAGACCCCCAGCTGATAGCACTCTGTCTTGACCACAAGTCTGTGATGGTCGGCTATCGAGGAGCAGGGCTGGAGGGCCTCACATCAGCAAATAAAGACACCAGCCTGGAAGCCACCTGAGCACTTCTGCCCACAACCCACCAGCCAGAACTAATCACAGGACCTGCCTAACTTCGAGGGACTGGAGAAAGACTATCTTCCCACATGCCAGGAAAGGGAGAGGGTTATGGGTGAACGGCTGGAATGCCTGCTGCACACACTAAGGCCACAGGCCACCCTGTGCCTGGTGAAACCCAACCCACTGGCTGTGAAAGGTGGCGGTCCAGCCCACTCTCCGCTTCACAGCACTGGATAGGCTTCTGAGCTCATTCACATGCATTAGCTCGGTACCAATTCTCACTGCAGCAAAATTATTCACAAATGTATATTACTTAGACTATATTCACTTAGCTTTCAGGGCAGCTAAGTGGATACCAGCCCAAGGCCACACAGTTAGTTAAACGGAAAGACTGACTTAGTACCCAGGCATTTGGGCTCCGAACAGGGCTTTTCCAGTTAGGTTCAGGCCAAGGCAGGGCCAGGACAGCTGGTTGCCTTGAACTTTGTGTTTGTGACCTTGGGCTGGGCTTTCCCTGGTGGGCTGGGTCCTTGTGCCCTTAAAAGTCTTGCGTTTGGTCTGTGCAGGTACAACCCTATGCTCTGAATCCTATGATGCTGGAGGCAGCCCAAGAGATACTTGGCCTTTCTTTCTCCTTCACCTACCAAGAAAAGGGAGAGTCCATCAGTCCCTAGCCACTAGTGATCTCTCCATCAAGACTTAGCCCACCTCCCCAAGGCTGCAGCCAGGACACATGCCAAGATTCAATTTCAAGGGCAGTGGGGAACACAGGTGAAGCAAATGAGGTGTCTGGGCTTAAGTGGGGTTGCTGTGGGGTGTTAGGGAAGGGCACTGGAAAGAGGCTGGGGCTGGGGACAGGGACTTTTCCAACCTTTGGGAAGTGAAAGGGATAAAAAAGTTAGTCTAAGTTGATTCTACTTTTACCTTGTGGTTGCGTAACGTAGGCTAGAAGGGGCTGGTGAAAACAGGACAATCTGGTTACACGGTGCACATTCTCGAGTGTTGCTAGGGCTCCAGGAAACTGCTGAGGCCCTCTTCGTGCAGGGCTGAGCTAGGCAGGCTGCCCCGGGCCTGGAGTGGGGCTGCAATAGGCGTGAACTGGGGCACTCACCACCCTGCCTGCATAGTGAGGAGGCTCTTATGAACACACGCAGTGGAATGTGCTCACTGCTGTAGTTTTCATCTTAAAGGAGGTTTGCACTCCCCAACACATGCTTTTTATTTCCTCCTAGAAAAATGCAATGCAGAGACTCCGGGGTTTCCAAATCCACCGAGAAGCACGGGATATCCCTAGCCACTCATGCCCTTCGACCCCAAATGGAATTTCCCCTTTTCTGCCTTTACTGGGTACCCCCACTCCCACCTGATTGTGAGGCTGGGCCTGCTGACCCCACATCAAGGTACTCACAGGGTGTCTGGCCTCAGGTCATGTAACTGCACAGAGCCTGGACAGAGTGCATGCCATTTGTCCTCTCAAAAGCTCATGTTGAAATCGGACCCCAGTGTTGGAGCTGGGGCTAATGGGAGGTGTTTGGTTAATCAGGGTGAGTCCCTCATGAATGGATTGGTGCTGGTTCTCCATAACATTTCTTGCCAGAGCTCCCCCAAGGACAGCTGGTTGTTAAAAAAAAAAAGAGCCTGGCTTCTCTCCCCTTTCTCTCTTGCTTCCTCCATCTCTGCACACACTGGCTCCCCTTCCCCTTCCGCCATGAGTGGAAGCAGCCTGAGGCCCTCACCAGAGGAGATCCTGACACCATCCTGCCTTTACAGCCTGCAGAACTGTGAGCCAAATAAACATCTTTTTTTTCTTTCTCTTTGATCACTGCTTCAGTCAAGGGAAACCTCTTTTTCTAATAAATTACCCAGTCTCAGGTATTCTTTTATAGCAACACAAATGGACTATGACAGTGAGGGTACAGATTTCTAGTCCAGAGACCTGGGGTAGCGTCCCTGGCATAACTATTTCCTACTTATGAAGTCATTGTAAATCTGTTATTCTCACTGACGTCCTTATCTATAAAGTAGAACAATAACTCTATCTTCTAAGCCTTTTCAGTTCACTCCTCGAACAGATACTTATTGAGCACCTAGTATGTGCCAGACACAATTCTAGGGGCTGGGAATACAAGAGAGGGCAGGACAGAAAGGACTTCAGTTCTTGTGCTCTCAGGGCTTTAGTAATGAGTAGACAATAGCCAAGTAAACAAAGGGTAATTACAGTCATGGTAGGTGCCATGAGGAGACAACCATGATGACAAAATAAAGGGTAAGGAGTTGGAGCTGGGAGGTGACTCATTTAAATTAAGAGGTCAGAGAATCTCTCTCTGAGGTGGCAAGATCTGTGCTCCAACTAAAGGTGCCTGTGAAGATCAGGGGCAGTGCCTTCAGGCCGAGGGAAGTGCAAAGTCCCTGTGGCAGGAAAGGGCTTGGCAGGCACAGTAGGTGGTCAATGGGATTGGGAGAAAGAGAATGCTGAGTAAGACCACCCCAGGAGGGAGGTGAGCCCTGATCCAACACAGGTCACACAGAGTTGGCTTAGGAACTAGTAGGTGGAAATTGGGGGCTCCTGCCCTCAAACCTGCTCCTTGCCACTGCAGCTGGCTCAGGAGGAAGCTGGGAAGTGTTAAGTAGAGCTCCTGGGATGGCCAGGCTGCCCCGAGACCACAGGAACCCTGCCACCTGCACCCAGGCAAGCTCAGATGCTTGGTCTGATGTGACTCATAAGAAGGGAACAGCTCAGCCCCCTTGGCTCTCACCTGAACCCCACATGAGGAGACACCTGGGGTCCTGACACCCATTTGAGCAGCCTCATTTCTACCCTCCTGACTACACACACAGACAAAGGTGACCTCTGGTGAGGGATGCCCTGCAGAGAGACGCCAATGGGCCTCTGCTTCAGAAACGCAAAGTGAGCAAAGCCAAAGCAAGGTGGGGCAAAGCGGCATGGGAACTGGGAGAAGTGCAGGGTCAGGGAGAGCAGGGTGACCCGTGCACCAAGAGGTGTGGGAAACAGCCTGGAGTCCAGGCGCTGCCTCCAACAAGCCAGGGGACTAGGATAGTGGAAATTCTCTGAGCCTCTGCTTCCCTTTCTAGGCTTTTCAGGGTCTCCTTGGAGTCTCACGTCAAGACTCCGAGATACAGATTGTGATATCTGTACCCCAGTTCTCCTCTAGGAAACATAGCCCTCCCTCACTCTCAGGCTCTGTACATGGAGGGCACCAACTCCAGCTCTGAGTAGTTCATCTAGGCTCACTGATGCTAACCCTGGCATCCATCACCCTGGACCCAGTGATTGGTTCTTCAATAGGCACATGGCCCAGTAGGAGCCAATAGAACACAATGAGTCTATTTGCGGAAATCCTGAAAACGAGGTTCTTCCCAGTGGATCTGAGGATTTAGAGCTGGAGCTGCTGCAGCCGCCTGGAGATGGAAGGAGCAGGGGCAACAGCACATTAGCAAGCACCGAAATGGTCGTGCTCGTTCATCCCAGAAGGATCTCACTGTCCTACCTCTGTGCATGTTGGTGCATGGGCTTGTGGGGTGGTCTGCTCCCACACCCAGACTACCTTCTTTCGCAGCCACCTGCTCTGGATCCTGTGGCTCCCAGCTCTGGTATCCCCTTCCCAGGTCACTCTCTTCATGACCATTCTCTGAAGCCATTTCCCTGCCATGGTGGGCGGGAACACCAGATCCCTTCCGTGCTCAGGAGCAGAGCTTCCAGATCAAAAGCCAGGCCTGCATCTGGCCAGCCTGGGTGCCCTAACACACAGAGGATGGGATCAAGTGTTTGCAATCCATACTTTCTGGGAAGATCTGGGAAACACTTTGTCTACAAAGGGAGCAGGGCCCTGATTAAAGACAAAGCCTGAGCATGGCCCTGGCCCCTAGGTGAGGAGGATGGTTCTGTGCATTGAAGGGCCAGCCAGCACGGGACCAGGTGCCAGCCTCCCAGATTACCATTGCCCAGTCATCATTCTTGGCCCTGGAGGTCAGAGAGGCAGGCCAGAGATCTGAGGTGAGGTGCAGTGGGACCTGGAGGAGGTCTTTCATGGGCAGCTCCCCCTCCCCCATTCTAGGGGGCCATACCCTGAGAAGGGCATTCTGACCTGGAGGTGACCAGGCTCTTTCCTCTGCAACTCTTGCCACTCTGTTGGGATTTCTGCAGCCCTGAATGTCCTCTACAAGCTTGGCCTTGATCTTTCCCTTGCCCTAACTCTGGTTCTGATTTGTAGGGTCTTCTAGAGTGGAGACTAAATCTTACAGTACTTCTAGGTCTCTTTGGGGCCTTTCACAGTGCCGGGCATGCTGAAATCAGCTGCCCAACCCCTGTGGAGCAACAGGGAGGATTCTCTTGGGCTGGTCAAGTCAGGGAAGAGGGTGGTTGCTGTGATCGTATTTTGGGAAGGGAAGGGAGGCAATTGATGAGACCTCTAACATTTCTGGAGCTTGAAAACACGACAAAATGTCTTCTGAGTGATTTCTCAGTTGGAAACATCTTCCTCCCCAGTTGACAATGACCAGGACGCCAGTGAATGAGGCATATGTCAGGCCATTCCCAGGCTGGAAGCTTAAGCTACTGTTCATTCATGCAACAAATTTGTATCTAGCACCTACCATATGCACTTCCAGGGACAGGGAGATGGAGTGAACAGAACAGACAAAGATCCCTGTTCTTATGAGGATTATATTCTACTGGGGGAGTCAACTAATACATAAAAAGAAAAATATTCAGTAACAATAGGTGTTATACAAAAGTTTTTAATAGAATGAGGTGACAGTGAGTGACTGGGTGACTGTTGTAGCCTGGGTGGTCAGGGAATCTGAAGGAAAAAAAGTGGGCCTTAGGAAAGTCAAGAGAATAACATTCCAGATAAAGGAATGGGCCAGTGCAAAGGCCCTGGGGTGGGAAGATGCTTGGCATGTCGGAGAAACAGATGTCAAGCAACAATGTCTTGTATTTCTTGATTGCTTATGATGTGCCAGGCAATGTCCTAAGCCCTTTCCATCTCATTTAATCTTCCTAAAAACCCTACAGAGTAGGGACTTTATCATCCCCATTTCATAGATGGCAAGAATGAGACAGAGAAAGGTTATCTGAAGTCACATAACTGATAAATGGCAGAGCTGAGATTCAGAGGCTATGCTCTTGACCACCATGTAGGGCAGCCCAAGGTGAGAGCAGCCCTGCAGAAATAGATTTGGGATTCTTCGGTATAGATGGTATTGGAAGTGCCAGGACTGGACCGGGAGAGGTTCAGGTTGATGTACAGAGAGAGGAGGGAGAAGAGAGAGCTACGGTCTGAACCCTGGGCATCCCAGCATTCAGACAGGGAGCAGAGCCTGCAGAGGAGCAATCAAGGAGAGGGAGGGAAACCACAGCGGGGGTTGTCATGGAAACCAAGGTGAAGGCCATTTCAGGAAGAAGGGGAGGTCAGTGGTCACCTGTGTCAAATGCTACAGAGAATTAGCTGGGTGTGGCGGCATGTGCCTATGGTCACAGCTATCTGGGAGGGTGAGGTGGGAAGATCACTTGGGCCCAGGAGTTCAAGGCTGCAGTGAGCCAAGATTGCACCCCTGCACTGCAGCCTGCGTGACAGAACGAGACCCTGTCTCAGACGACAACAACAACAACAACAAATGCTGCAGAGAAGCAAGATAAGGTGGAAACAGAGAAGTGACCATTGGACTTGGCATCAAGGGGATCACTAGTGACCTAGAGGAGAGCAGTTTCAATGGTATGGTGGGGTCAGAAACGCCACTGGAATGGGCTGACAGAAGAGTGTGAGAAAGGCACGTGGAGACAGCAATTGCAGCTGGCTCTGAGGTGGAGTGAAAGGAACACTCCTGGACCAGGAGTCCAGAGACTTCCCCATGCACTAGCTCTGCGGTCTGAGTCTCAGCTTCCTCATCTGTAAAATGGGGCTGATGGTCATACCTCCTTCACAGGACTACGAAGAGGAAACAAGTCAAAGAGGAAAATGTTTTGATAACCGCAAATCTCTGCAAAGACACAAGATATTTTAGGGCTCTCGAATGACTTCCTTCACATAGGAGTCACGATTCGCTCCCCTCCCTCTTCTCTGCTTTAACCATCTGTCTCTCCAATCTGAAATCTGTTCCATCTGACCCCTAGCTGACCAGAGCCTTCCCTCTCCCTCTGTCCTGCTGCAGCCTCCTCCTCCCAACCCTGGCTTGGCTCTGGGGGGCTCAGTGGAATATGCAAATGTCTCCCCAACCAGCTGGTGTCTGCCTCCCAGAAACACATGTTCCTAAGCCTCTCTGCCTCACCAGGGAGGGGGGACCAGAGCCTCTGCCCATGCCACAGCCCAGAGAGGACATATTACCGAGCCAGGAACAACACAGCAAGCAGATGGGGAAGGACTGCTAGGCGCCGGGGAGGAGGGCAGGAGAGGAGCAGGTGAGCGGGTGTGGGGCAGGGGGGATGTGCATGAGGGTCTGGAGCGTCAGGCAGTGCCTGCATGCCACAGGGCACACTGTCCACCACGATGCGTTCATCTCTACTGGTCCATCTTTGGGGCTTCTTGGTACAATTTTGAGACCCCTGCCTCCAAAGTCTATTAGGTTTACAAAATTAGCCTTGCCTACATCAAAAATATTTCTATTATAAAATACTTAAGACCTATACAAAGATTTCTAGAATAATATGAAGGACTCACACATTCACCCTCCAGAATACATTCTTTCCCCAAATTCAGGTGAAGGACCTTGTGTGTCCCTCTCCAGGTCAGGCCCCTCGCCTCCACCTGGGGAAGGCACTACCCCGAATTCACGAATTCAGTGTTCATCATCCCTGTAGAGTTCTTTTTTTAATTTTTTAATTTTTATTTATTTATTTATTTATTTGAGACATAGTCTCGCTCTGTCACCCAGGCTGGAGTGCAGTGACGTGATCTCGGCTTGCGGCAATCTCCGCCTTCTGGGTTCAAGTGATTCTCCTGCCTCAGCCTTCTGAATAGCTGGGATTACAGGTGCCCGCTATCACACCTGGCTAATTTTTTAATTTTAGTAGAGATGGGGTTTCACTATGTTGGCCAGGTTGGTCTCGAACTCCTAACCTCAAGTGATCTGCCCACCTTAGCCTCCCAAAGTGCTGGGATTACAGGTGTGAGCCACCATGCCTGGCCCATTCCTGTACATTTCTTTAGACTTTTACCATATAGGAATGTATCCTAAACAATACACGGAATTGTCTGGCATGTTTCATGTTTCTGTGTAAATGGCCACCACGTGGTTTATCTTCTTTTGCAACTTGCTTTCTTAGCTCACTGTTGTATTCACAGGATTCAAGTGCGTTGACAGTTCACTCATTTTCGCTGCCATCTTGCCCTTATTTTTCATGACACCTCTTTCCCCAGACAGAGAGCACTTAGCCTGTGGCCTTGACCTTCTGATCCCCCTGACCCTCAGCCCAGACACAGATTCCAGGGGAAATTTGGCACAAAATCTCAGGCTAAGACTCAGACTTATAAAATTTTTTTTGGCAGCTGATGGTCCCATGAAGGCCCTTGGGCACTTGGGATCTCTGTGCAGGGAGGTCCAGTAAAAACCCCTGCTTCTGCTCAGTAGGCCTGAAACAATAAGCTGGCTAGAATAGGACTTTTAATAATAGTCATCATCCTTACCATCGTCATCATGATGATCGTCACTCATAGAGCACATGCTGTGCGCCAGGTGCCTCTCTAAGCACTTTACATGCATTGACCTGTTTCATGCTCACACAATCCCATGGGGTAGGGGCTATTATTTCAGTCATTTTCCAAGTGAGAAAACTGAGGCACAGAATGTTGAAGTGACTCACCCAAGTCAGCAGTTACCCAGAGCCAGGACTTGAACCTGCTTTCACCAAAACAGTGTGACCCCAGGGCACACCCCCAAGTTTCACCACGTCCTGCTCCAATCACCCAGGTAGTGGTCACCTCTGGGCCCTGGTATGGGTGCCTCCTGCAGGCTGTGGGCTTCCAAGCCCGAGGACATGGGTGGCTTGGTGCCACAGGAGCCCCATAAGAGCCGCAGGAACAGACAACAACAGAGCAAAGATGTAGAGGTACAAAGTCTTTCATCCCAGCCCCAGGGCAGGCTGCTGTGAGCTCAGCTTCCAGAGAGCAGTGCAGGACAGGGAGGAGGCTGGGCGGGGGGCGGGGATCTGAGGGTAACCTAGGAATGGAGCTGTTTAGATGCAATGGGTCTAATTGCTTTTTGGGGGAAATAGATGGATAGAATGGGAGAGAATTGAGATTTTCAGACTGGATGGTGCCTGAGATCTGTTCCATCTCTCAAGTTATGTGACCCTAAAGCAGAGGTTGGTAAATACTTTCTATGAAAGCCCAGAAAAGGCATATTTAGGTATTGAGGATTCTGCAGTCTCTGTCATGACTGCTCAGCTCTGCCGTTGTGACACAAAAGCCCACGGACCAAAGGTTAAACCAATGGGTGAGGCTGTGTGCCAATAAAGCTCTACTATGAAATGTGAATGTCATGTAATTTCACTTGTCATGAAATATTATTTTTTGATTTTTTTTCCCCAATCATTGAAAAATGTGAGCCTTTCTCAGCTCGCAGGCCACATGAAGATGGGCAGTGGGCCAGATTTGGCCCATGGGCTGTAGTTTGCCAGCCCCTGTTCTAGAAGGAAAGGCTTGGATGGAGAGTCTAGAAGTCCTGGGTTACAGCTCTGCCACTTTTAAGCTGTGCATTTGTGAGCAAGAACTTAACCTCTCTAAACCCCATTTTCTCTCTGTACGGTGGAGATACCACCATCTACTTCCCCTTCCTCCCACACTAGCATGGAGGAACTAAAATGAAAAGATTTGAGAGCATATCCATCAGCTCTTGGCAGCAGAGGCAGTTCTCTGGAATGTTAGCAGCTCATGATTTCCCTGCCTGCTGCCTGCCCCCTGCACCCATCCCGCCCCAACCCACATAGCCCTTGCAAGCTGAAAAGTCCAGGACTTTGTTTATCCCCTTTCCATCCTCTGCTGCTGTGCTTCTCCTCTGTCCCCAGCCTGGGGGTACCTCTGCTCCCCAGAGTCTGCTCCTCTGATGGTCTAAGCCATCCACCTACAAAAGCCCAGAAGCGGCGTTCTCCACCAGCCACCTGGAATCCTGTGACCATAGGCCTTGCCCTGAAAGGGGTGTGTGCCCTGTGCCAAGGCCTTAGGTAGGGAGGAAGTCACACTGTGCACACCAGACATCCAGACTTTGAAAAGCTCTTCATTCATGCCCCCTTTCTATAGTTCTTTGTTCAGAAATATTCCTGACTGGATGGTTCCCAGATTCCAGGTCCCTGGTTGCCAGGATTCTGGCTTCTGCAAGGACTGAGAGCCCTCTTGTGTCACCAAGGCAGGACACTTTTTCTCATCAATGGTGAAAGGGGAAGAGGCTTAAGAATGGAAGGAAGAGATGGAAGATGGGCATCACAAGGCTGTGAGCACCCCATGACCAGGGCGCAGTGGTGGGCAGCCCTGGGCCTTGGAGAAAGAGCCACGGGTAAAGACCAGCATGCGAGTTCCCTTCCCCGGGTCATTCAGGCTCTGGCCCCACCAGGAAGGGAAGCAGCTAGGGTCCCTCTCTTTGGTGCATTTCAAGCACACATTATGCATGTCCAGACAAGAGAGGGAAGGGCTTGCAGAGCAAGAGGCATCCCAGGCCAGTGTCTCCCTGACTCTCATTCTCTGTACTAGTTTGCTAGGGCTGCCCTAACAAAGCACCACAGATGGGTCCCTTAACAACAGATACGTATTTTCTCACAGCTCTGAAGGCTAGAGGTCCAAGATCAAGGTGTTGACAGGGCTGGTTTCTCCTGAGACCTCTCTTGGCTTGCAGATGGCCGCCTTCTCTTCGTGTCCTCACACGGTCTTTCCTCTGTGTACACGCGGCCCTCGTGTCTCTTTGGGTATGCGAATTTCCTCTTCTTATAAGGACATCAGTCAGATTGGATGAGGGCCCATCTCCATGACCTCATTTTAACTTAATTACCTCTTTAAAGGCCCTGTCTCCAAATATAGTCACATTCTGGGGTACTGGGGGTTAGAGCATCAACAATGTGAATTACGGGGGAGGGGACGCAATTCAGCCTGTAACACCATCTCTCCACCTCCAAGACAGCCCCCACCCTGTGATGATGTGTCGGGGGAGCCCTTGAGATCTCAGTTCCATGGGGTCTTGCAGACAGAAAGGGGCAGCATCCTAAGCGAAGGAGGGGAATGTTTTCGGTGGTTGAGAGAGTGCGACTCTAGGTGCACTTAGTGCAGGGGGTCGGCGGGAGAGTGGGGGTGTGTTTGTGTAAAAGTGGCACACTCCTTAAGGACCCAAACATGAGTATCAGTGATTCTGGGGAATAGTAGGCTGCAGGGCTCCCATGGAGCGCCTATGAAAGCACGCACGCCCACAGCCTGGAAGCTGCAGCTACACCCTGCAGGGCAGCCCCCCTCCACCCTAGCTCTGGGGCCGGCATTACTGAGTAGTGGCAGTGCTCCAAACTCTTGATCCAGAGAGTCTCTCTGTAGCACGTCTGAAATCACGGCATCTATCTCCTGGGCTCCTGCCGCCTCACACCACAGTCACCCTCAGCTCCCATGGGGTATGTGCATGGAGACAAGTAGCAGGTGTGCAGAGCACAGGGGGTGAGGGCGCCCAACACGAAGGTTGTTCACATCACCTTCATCTCAGCTAGCAACTTGGCCCACCCCAGCCCACACCCCCTCTCCTGCCCCTGCCACGTGGAGATAACTTTCTCCAACTTGTGTGCGTCCTCCCTCTACCCGCCCCTGCCCGCCCCTCACATGTTCCTTCTTCCCTCCCCAGCAGACCCAGGGAGGGTGCGGGCAGGCTGGGAGCTGGCTCACATGCCACCTCTCCCTTTGTGCGTACCTCCTGGTATGATTATTAAACGCAAATTACAAAAGACGTGACCCAACCGATCTTTATTTCTTCTTTCAACAAGTGTTGCCTGCGGGGCCCTGATTCCAAATTCCGTTTCAATTATCCTGGCCATTTTAGACACAAAGCGCCTGGTGTTTGTAATTACCAGCGAGAAAGAAGGCAGAGAGAGGAAGCCCAGCAGCCCCAGCTCGGGCTGTTTTCCTCTCCAGTCTGAACTTTCATTGGCAGCGATTAAAGACACCCAAAGCAGAAGATGAGAAGCTCGAACATGCCCATTACCATATTACCAGATGCCCATGGGGACCAGGTTACAGACTCGCAAGCCCTGGGCTCTCCATCCCACAAAACACAAATCCCCGGGACTCCCCTAGTGACAGAATGAGACAAGCCCCTGTCCTGCTCCTTTTCCAAGTTGGGGCACCCTGGCTGTTCCCAGAGAGGCAAAAAAAGCAAGAGGAACAAGTGATCCTCACTTCTGATCACTTGTTCTGGGGAGCAGGAGCCGCAAGCGTCTTCCCCTTGTCCACGGGCTGTGGGGACAAAGGCAGGAGCAGCTTCATGAAGTAGAGAAGGAAATCAACACCATGCCCATCTGGAGCATGGAGCTGACATCTTGCTTCCCATTGTGCCCAGCCTGGTGCCACCCACACAGGGTATGAGATGCAAAGCCCAAATTTGAAGGTCCGGGAGGTCCGCCGTAGACTCAGCCTGCCACTTAGTGGTCAGATGACCTTGGCAAGTTATGTGACCTTGTTAAGCCTTCCTCAGGGTTGTCATCTGTGAAACAGGAGTAGTCACGGTGCCTACACCTCACAGGCTGCTGTGAGGATTAAATCACATGTGCTGTGGAGCCTCAGCACAGTGCCTGGCACATGGTGGTGTGCAGGAAATGTTAGCTGCTAGAGTTATGGCCCGATCAATGAAGATAGCCCAGCTGCTCCAGCCAAAACCACAGGTGCCCCTCGCCTCCCACCCAGCCACCTCACTCCCTCCTGGATGCCAGGACCTTGGGAGAGGCCTTGGGGGCTGGCCAAATGCTAGGTCTAAGGCCTGCTGCTGGCCCCCTCACCCCCATGGAGGGGCTGCTGAGCACAGCCCCTGGCCACACCAGGCCAACGGGAGGGGCAATTTACAGCCGCGCTTAGCAAGGGCCGGGCAAGCCATTTGTCACGCCGAGCTCGGGCACCTTGTTCTACCTGTGTTGAGTGTGTTTTATTGGTGTTGAGCAGAGTGAGGCCGGAGCGGAGTCGGGGATAGGAAACCCACTCAAGTGAAAAATGAGGAAAGCCAAATGGGATAGAGAAGAGTGAAAGGGGGAGAGACAGCAGGGAAGGAGGTGAAGGGGCGGATTGTAAAACACAAGACAAATGTGTGCAGCAGCCCTGGGGTTACCGGAGAGAGGGGCTGGCGGTTGCTGCACCCCCCGGGCTCTGTTGCTGCACCCCGCTGAGGGCTCCTGGAGACGCGTGCGGCTGCAGTGGCAGGTAGGTAGGAAAGCATCCAGGAAGCCATGGCGCTGTGGGCCCCAGGCCGGGGGAGCCCCTGTTCCTCCAGGCAGTGGGGTCAAAAGAAAAAGCATTTTAAAAGAAAAGCAAAGCCATGACTAGGCCTTCTGCTCCCCTCATCTTGCCCCCTTCTTCTCTCTCTCCCCGGCTTACTTTGGAACAAGGAGGCCAGAGCGGATCTGCTGAGGATTTCACACACTTCCCTTATCGTCCCTCAGCACAGAAGTTTCAGGTCTAAACTCAGGAAACGAGACTATAGTGAGGCAGATATAGAGATCTCCCTATTAGGAACAAGAAAAAGAGAAAGGGGAGAAGCCAAGGAAGAGAGAGAGGGAGAGAGAAAGGGGAGGAGAGAGGCAGATAGAGAGATAGACACTCGGCTTTGTGCTGGCAACAAGCCACTAAAGGTGCATTTTTAATTAAATTTATACAAAATGTGTCAGTTTTATCTCTAGGTTTCAAACCTGACTCTTTTCTATCAAAGAGAGGTATTGATCTCCATTGCCCTGGAGCTACCTGACTGAATTAAACAGAATAAATAGGAGGAGGAAGCCTGAAAGGGCTCAGAAACAACTGCAGAGAGGCAAAATCTAATGGCTGTGCAGTCATTTGCTGCAATTAAAAAACAAAACCATTTAGATGGCCTGTTAACACCTTGGAGTCAGAAAACTCTCGCTTCAAAAAAAAAAAAAAAAAAAAAAGAGGCTCCAAACAGCTCCCAGGCAAAACATTTTAATTGCTATAAATCCTTCCATCTTTGGCTGGCACTTGGGTTTCTCCACATTTTCCTGCAGCACCCAGGTGCACAGGCACACAGCTCCCATCCCATGGCGCCCCCATCTGGGTCAGCCTGGAACTCTCTGGTCCTTTCTACTGACATCCCGGCCCAGACAGCATTTCCCAGCTCCAGATACATGCTTGGGCTTAATGCGTTGGTTTTCTCACTCACTAGGCAAGTTACTGTGCTTCTCTCTGCCTCAGTTTCCTCACCTGCACAAGGGGGAAAGTAATACACACTTCACAGGGCTTTTGCAAGGATGAAGTGCTCTATTAAAGGGCTTTGTGCAGTGTCTGGAACAGAGTAAATGCACAGTAAATGGTAGTTTAAAGAAATAAACCTCCATTCACAGAGTCTGATTCTGTTCTCCCGAAGGTGGTTGACTTTGTGTGAGTGATGACCATGGTACCCGTCCCTGGATCGTGCCAGCAGCTCCTCTGAGGATTTTACCCATTATGTTTTCCTATTTGCAGCACTTCCGCTATAAGACTCTGAGTGATGACTCTTGAGCCCCATGACTTTCCATTTTGTCTCTTATGACATCAGAAATGGACATTCCAATGACACAAGAGGCGGCAGAGTGAAACCGGGCAGTGTCTCACTCCTGTAATCTCAGCACTTTGAGAGGCCAAGGTGGGCAGATCACAAGGTCAGAAGTTCAAGACCAGCTTGGTCAACATGGTGAAACCCCATCTCTACTAAAAATACAAAAAATTAGCCAGGCGTAGTGGTGCACGTCTGTAATCCCAGCTACTCAAGAGGCTGAGGCAGGAAAATCGCTTGAACCTGGGAGGCAGAGGTTGCAGTGAGCTGAGATCACGCCATTGTACTGTAGCCTGGGTGACAGAGGCAAGATTTGGTCTCAAAAAAAAAAAAAAAAGAGAGATGGCAGAGTGATGGACAGGCTGCCAAGGTGGTGGTCTGTTCTGTGGCTCTCTTGCTATTGCCTGAATCTCAGCCAGGGCAGACAGCATGTACTTAGAAGGGCCCTGTGCTTGGTTTCATGCTCTGTTGCCTATGACTTCAAATTCTTAATCACTTTTGAACAAGGGGCCTTGCATTTTCATTTTTCACTGGGTCGGGCAGATTATGTAGCTTGCGCCAACCTCAGTGTATCCCTGCATCACACCCTTGGATTCCCTTGGTACTTATCTCTGTCAAGCACCACCATATTTCCAGCTGCTTGAAACCATGCAGGCATCTTGACTTTCTCTCTTTCACTGCCCCTAGCATCACTAAGACCAGGTTGTCTCTCAAAGCCATATGTTGAATCCCTCCCTTCCCTTTCTAGTCCTGAGCAGCCCTGGCTCAGTCCCTGAAGACTGCAATCAGTTTCCTCTGCTGAGGTGTCTTCTTTAATCCAATCAGAACAAGACCCCCTTTGGCCTGGCCAGTGTCCGTCACTAGGCCAAGGTCGGCCCACGAATGCAGAGACAATGTGGTCCTTGCACCGACAGTAGCAGCACCAGCTGGGTGTTTATTAGGAATGTAGATTCCTGGCCGCTCCCCAGCTGAACCTGCTGAATTAGAAGCACTGAGGGTGAGGCCCAGTCATCTGGGCTTTAGTAGGCCCTCCTGGTGATTCTGGAACTTACTGAGGTTTGAGAAGCATTGCTTTTCAATGGGTACTGGTTATCAGCCACCCCTGGCTCCCCAGGCCTCTGGACCCAATGTGGCTGCTCCGGGGACTCCTGCCCACTCCCTCGTGCCCCTCCTGCGGGGTGGCCATCTCTCCTCTGCCTATCAGGAGAGCTGATCAGCCCCGTCTCCACATGGGCCATAGTGGACTTACCAGCACTGCTTAATTAAATGGGGAAAAGATCAGGTCAGTGCCAGATAAGCAGGCAGGATTAAAACAGACAAAAAGAATGGACAAGGGGGAGCTGTCAGCACCCTGGCCTGTCTGGAGTGATTATTAATAATGATAAACAGGAGAATGGGAATAATAAAGGAATAATGAGTTGGTTCTGAAAGTGACAGGAGATGAAATCTGATAAAGAGCTGAGCCCTGGGTGCCTGCTGCCCTGGGGCACAGCGGGGAACCGTGTGGGAGAGGCTCTGGCCAGGCAGAGGAAAGGGCCCTCTTCCTTCAGAGAGGCCGAAGTCCCAGGAGGCCTATTTGACCAGGGCCTCAATGAACCTACATTCACTCTCTCTTCTCCAGAAGACCAGGGGCCTCTCGGTCCCAACAGGTGCATGAAAATCACCTGTGGGCCTGTGTTCAAAATGCAGATTCCCAGGCCCCACCCCAGAGATTCTGATTCCCTAGGTCTAGGGTGGAAGACAGGCATCTGTATTTTGTAAGCTCCCCTTAGGGGATCTGGTGCAGGTGGTCTGTAAACTGCTTTGAGAAACACTGATCTTACGCCAGGGAGGGTCTTCCACTTGCAGCACAGGTGTATTTCATGTCCAGATCATTCAGAAAGTACATGTGGCAGCAGCTGCTAAAGGACAGACAGTAGGAGGGTGGGGAGGGGTGAACATGTGCCTCCTACGTGAGCTCTACAAAGGAGGGCAAAAGTGCCACCTGCATACAGGGAGGAGGCGTGCCCCAGAATTGGCCTCGCTTGTCAAGCCCTGGTCACCTGGCATTGGCGCTGACAGACATTACCATTACCATCTCCTTTGACCAGTGGTCACAAACTCAAAATGTCGACAGAAACCATGGGAAGAGGACAGGCAGGGAATGGGGTAGCTGGAGAGACAGCGTAAGCCCTGTCCCAGGGTCTCCAGTCAGTGCCATGAGGGAAAGTAGGCTTGGCATTTCCAGATCTTTCAAAGTAGCAGAGGTCTTCTTGTTTTTACTGTGAGCCAGCAGTCCGCAGCCTCTCTGCCTTAGACAAAGGTTCTCGAATGGGGTAGGGCTTTGGGAAGGTGCTTATTTAAAATGCATAGTCTCAGGTTTTTCCTGCCCTCAGACTCTAACCCAGTAGGTCAGGGGGCCCAGGAACCTGTACGTTTAATAAGCCCTGCAGGTGCTTCAGATGCAGGTGGACCAGGGCCAGGTGGCTACCTCTGAGAAACCCTTCCTGGCAGGTGTTGCCACTTTGCCTTTAGAGTCAAGGAAAACCACTTAGTGACCCACTTAAACATGGTCAGAAGGAAAACCTGATGTCCTTGGTGCGAGGTGAGACTCCCTGGGTTCAGTGCTCCCATTATGCCAAGTCAATGCGCAGAGCTTCCAAGGGGCAGAGTCACCTGGCATTGACCATGGACATGTGTTCCTTACTGAGGGACACCCCAGAGGAGGGACAGAACTTTGCTGCACCCCAAGTCAGGAGGAAGATCCAGCAGATCACCAACAGAAACACAAAACAGGATGGACACTACTCACTCATCTGGTGCTTCTTAAGGATAGAATAAGAAAGGCCTGGGCTTAAGCCTCAGTTTCTCTTCTCTCTGAAATGGGCATGATTGCAGTACCCACCTCACAACTGAGAAGACTGAGTGGGATAATGTACAGAAAGCATTTTGCACATTGCCTGACAACCGGTAAGAGCTTCAGAAATGTTAGTTATTACCATTATTGGAAGTTAGTAACATGAACAAAGACACAGCTAACAAGGGCACTGCAGGGACTTTACTCTTGGTCTTAACCACGTGCAAAGCCCTCTAGGTAAATAATGAGCTTTAACGCATATTGAGAAGTGCTCTGTGGCCAGGCACCGTGTTAGGTGAGAGGAGAGAGTCACTGACAGAACGAGGAGAGAGGCCCTGACAGAACGAGGGAGAGGCCCTGACAGAACGAGGAGAGAGTCACCGACAGAACGAGGACAGAGGCCCTGACAGAACGAGGAGAGAGTCACCGACAGAACATGGAGAGAGGCCCCGACAGAACATGGAGAGAGGCTCTGACAGAACGAGGACAGAGGCCCCGACAGAACGAGGAGAGAGGCCCCGACAGAACGAGGAGAGAGGCCCTGACAGAACGAGGAGAGAGGCCCTGACAGAACGAGGAGAGAGGCCCCGACAGAACATGGAGAGAGGCTCTGACAGAACGAGGAGAGAGGCCCCGACAGAACATGGAGAGAGGCTCTGACAGAACGAGGAGAGAGGCTCTGACAGAACGAGGAGAGAGGCCCTGACAGAACGAGGAGAGAGGCTCTGACAGAACATGGAGAGAGGCCCCGACAGAACATGGAGAGAGGCCCTGACAGAACGAGGAGAGAGGCCCTGACAGAACGAGGAGAGAGGTTCTGACAGAACGAGGAGAGAGGCCCCGACAGAACATGGAGAGAGGCCCCGACAGAACATGGAGAGAGGCTCTGACAGAACGAGGAGAGAGGCCCTGACAGAACGAGGAGAGAGGTTCTGACAGAACGAGGAGAGAGGCTCTGACAGAACGAGGAGAGAGGCCCCGACAGAACATGGAGAGAGGCTCTGACAGGACGAGGAGAGAGGCCCCGACAGGCCCCGACAGAACATGGAGAGAGGCCCCGACAGAACATGGAGAGAGGCTCCGACAGAACATGGAGAGAGGCCCCGACAGAACATGGAGAGAGGCCCGGACAGAACATGGAGAGAGGCCCTGACAGAACGAGGAGAGAGTCACCGACAGAACGAGGAGAGAGGCCCCGACAGAACGAGGGAGAGGCCCCGACAGAACGAGGAGAGAGTCACCGACAGAACGAGGAGAGAGGCCCCGACAGAACGAGGAGAGAGGCCCCGACAGAACGAGGAGAGAGGCCCTGACAGAACGAGGAGAGAGTCACCGACAGAACGAGGAGAGAGTCACCGACAGAACGAGGAGAGAGGCCCCGACAGAACGAGGAGAGAGGCCCTGACAGAACATGGAGAGAGGCACCAATGGGAAAGTTCTGCAAGGTGTGCTGGCAAGAGGAAAAAGCAAGTTACAGGCCACACATACAGAATGGCCCCAATTACATAAAGAAAACCAAGCTCTGGGCCTCTATTTGACCACCTATCTGTACATCAGCGCCCTGAATTATCTGAAGGGCACACTCTGCTCACCTCTGGGAAGGGCTGTGGAATGGGTGGGGGCAGAGCAGAGTGAAAAGGGATTTTTAAGACATTTAAATATCTAGCTTTAAATTCAGTGAATATGCATTAGTCATTTAAATAAAGATGATATTTGAAAAATCGGATTGTGTGACCTTTTAAAGAGGTATATTTTTTTTTTAAAAAAAAGATCTGGCATCAAAAGTTCTTGTATCCTCCAGGTCAAAAATACGATTGCAATGCAAAAGATGGCACATCCGGTTCTCTCAGGGCGATGCACTGTTTAAAGAGCCTTGGGTCCTCAAGGTTCCCTGTGTCCTCCCTAATCTGGGCTCAACAAACCTGCACTTCTACAAGAATGTCAAAAACAGCTCCCAAATGCCTGTGTTTTACTTCAAATTGGACCATCTGCTCTCTCCAATAGTCAAATCTGCTAGACTTTCCTTTCCAAATGTAATCACAGAAAACAAAACTGAAGATGAAATTGAAAGGCTAGCTCTGAGCCTGCACAGCGCCCTGGCCTGGGGTCTTGGCTGAGGGGCACTCCTTGAGGGGGCATCGGAGGCTCCTCTGCCTCCTGACCTAGCTCTCAGGGCGTTGGGGGATGCTGCAAAATGCCAGAGACGGTGGGGGACAAACAGGAGCTCCCCAACTCACCCACCTGAGATGGTGAGGGCTAAAAATCTTTTTAGTCTGGTTCATTGGGGGTATAAATCACATACAATAAAAATCATCCTGGCCGGGCGTGGCGGCTCATGCCTGTAATCCCAGCACTTTGGGAGGCCGAGGCAGGTGGATCACAAGGTCAGGATATCGAGACCATCCTGGCTAACACGGTGAAACCCCGTCTCTACTAAAAATAAAAAAAATAAAAAATAAAAAATAAAAAAAATTTTTAAAAAATTAGCCGGGTGCAGTGGCAGGTGCCTGTGGTCCCAGGTACTCGGGAGGCTGAGGCAGGAGAATGACGTGAACCTGAGAGGCGGAGCTTGCAGTGAGCCAAGATCACACCACTGTACTCCAGCCCGGGTGACAGAGCAAGACTCCGTCTCAAAAAAAAAAAAAAAAAAAAAAAAATCCTTTATTGGCTGTGTGCAAAAAAGTAATCCCAGCACTCTGGGAGGCCGAGGTGGGCGGGGCGGATCACTTGATGCCAGGAGTTGAAGACCAGCCTGGCCAACATGGCAAAACCCCATCTCTACTAAAAATACAAAAATTAGCCGGACGTGGTTCACACACAAGTATAATCCCAGCTACTTGGGAGGCCGAGGCAGGAGGAACTCAGAAGCTGGAGGTTGCAGCGAACCGAGATCGTGCCATTGCACTTCGGCCTGGGTAACGGAGCAAAACTCTATCTCAACAACAACAAAATCATCTTTTTTTAAAGCTTAAAGTTTAATGAGTTTTTCAAATACAACAAACGGACATATGACTGCCACCACAATCAAGATATGGAACATTTCCGCCCCCTAGTCCCCACCCCCAGCAACTTCCTCTCCAGTTCCTTTGAAGTCAATCCTTGCCCTGCTCCACTTCCCCAGGTTGGTTAATTTCTGTTCCCTAAAGAGCTAAATAATTTTTTCCCCCTTTGCTTAGTTCTCCTACTAAGTGCCATCTCCCCCATCTACGTAGCCTCAATCTCCACCCAGAGAGGCACCTTCCTGTTCAACCTGTGTTCTACTGCCTTTGTCCTTAAAACTGCAAGACCACGTTGGAGGGCCTTGTGCCTTAGGGATGGTGGGGAGCTGTGCTTCCTCTCCTCTCAGAACAAGCCAGCCCCTTCACAAAACCCACAGTAGCCTCTGCTCTGCCATCAGAGCATGCCCCGCCCCGTTCTGCCATATCAGAGAGGTGGCTTTGCTTCCCGGCACCTGCCCCGGCGAGGTCTGGGGTGCAACTGCTTCTACCTCTCTTCTCCGACATCCAGAGGTGACCCCCAGATCCTGAGAGGCAACAGGTGTCACTCTAGAGGGCAGGAACCTCCTGTCTCCTGGCAGGCCTGGTATGTCACGATATCCCTTGTTCTCTGCCCATAAAGCCACCAACAGAGGCTGTCCGTGCCCTACCTCGGCAAGAAGACACCAAGCTGCCTTCTGCTCCTGCTGAGAGGAGGCCAAACTCTCGCTGAGTGCCCCTGAGGGGCTTCCAGTGCCTCCGTTTTAGGCCTTCTCAGGTGGATTGGATTCCACGTTGGCGCTTACCTGAATGAGAGAGGGATCTGCTACCAGCCCCGCTACCAGGGATCCCTGACCTGAATCTCACCCACACACTAGGGTTCACGAGCCATCTGGCTTTGGAGGCGAGCCCGCTCCCTATCCCTGTAACAGGCTGTGTCTTCTCAGCCCTGGCCAGGAGTCGTTGCCCCCTGAGCCTAGCTGCGCCACCACCAGCTCTCCGTTTGGCTCATCTGGGAAGCAGACACCAACGTGGAGTTGGAAGTGCAGGAGATTTACTGAGGTTATTTCTGGGAAAGATCAAGGGGGAGGGCAAGGAGGAGGAGCAGGAAAAGCCTTCTGGTGGTGATGAGGGTCTGAGGCCTGAGAAAGGGGAGACAGCAGGAAGGAGGACTGGAGGGCAAGTGTCTCAGACAGCAGCACAGCTCGGAGAAAGTTCCGGCCTCCCAGTGGGGAGCGCGGTGCAAAGATTACAGCAGAAAATCCTGTGCTGGCCAGAAATGGTGAGCCCTTGTACCACCGCCATGTTTAGTCACAGGCTGGGAAGCACACGGTCTCAGCCTGGACACGGAGCGGCCTGTGTAGAGATGCTGCTGGCTGCTAGGTGGCCCCCGAGGCCTTTTTATAATGCCTACACCTGCAAAGGCCAGAGAAGGAAAAAGGCAAACCTCCCACCTTTCCCTGTGACTGCTGAGCATGGGACACCTGGCAAAGGGTCCTGTTACTGGTCCTGCAAATAGCCTAGGACTCTACTTTAACTCTTGTTCGATGTGTGCCAGACACAGAGTTAGGCTGATCAGAGGAGGAGAACCCGTGGTAGGGAAACTGGGCCTTCTCCACAGCTTACATGATGTGAGGTGAGATGGCAGGCAAGGGCCCTGGTTACTGACAAAGGATGCTGGCTTTTGTTAGTAACCACGCTCCAGGCTCAGGAACATGACCTTGGTTGGATAAGTGTCATTGGGGGACAGAATCCTCACTGGCAAAATGAGAGGGCTGGGCAGGGGTCTTAAAGTGAATGCCTGCAGTGACCAGGCAGGAATGTGTCTGTGGAAGTGTGTGGGCTTCTCAACTGCTACTCATTAAAAGCTGTTGCTTCTCAGCTCCAGTCCGTAGCTGCTGTAAGAACGACAGCTCCACAGTGACCAGATTCTCCCATTTTCTTGCTCTTTTTTCATTTTTTTCTTTTCTTTTTTTTTTTTTTTTTTTGAGATGGAGTTTCACTCTGTAGCCCAGGCTGGAGTGCAGTGGCGTGATCTTAGCTCACCACAACCTCCATCACCCGGGTTCAAGCAATTCTTCTGCCTCAGACTCCCGAGTAGCTGGAACTACAGGCGCATGCCACCACGCCTGGCTAATTTTTTGTATTTTAGTAGAAATGGGGTTTCACCGTGTTAGCCAGGATGGTCTCGAACTCCTGACCTCGTGAACTGCCCACCTCAGCCTCCCAAAGTGCTGGGATTACAGGCATGAGCCACCATGGCTGGCTGATCCTCCCATTTTCTAAAAGAAGCTGGAAGCTGCAATTAATTTTCTGGATAGAAATAAGCAGCCGAACTTTGGGAGCAAGCGGTTATTTTCCAAGGGAAGCTGGAAGTCTAAACCTTTCAGTTTTAAAAGTTGATAATTAACAAAACAATTAAAAATAGTGCATAAGCCAAACCCAACACGTCCTGTGAGTCAACATCAGCCTATGGCCTCCAGTTTGTGACCTTGGGGTAGATGTCCACTCGGCTCCGGTCAGGGCCTAATGGCCTGTGCTTTATGGTCAGGCACAACAAGTGACCACTGCCTGCCCATTCAGTGCTATCAGAACTCATCTTCATTGAGTGCTCACTTTGTGCCAGATGCTTAATGAGCATCAGCTCAGCAAGTATCAGCTCATTTAATCATCACAAGAGCCCTGTGATTCAGGAATGATTTTCAGCATCACTCCACAGATGAGAAAACTGAGGCTCAGTCGGGCGCGGTGGCTCAAGCCTGTAATCCCAGCACTTTGGGAGGCCGAGACGGGCGGATCACGAGGTCAGGAGATCGAGACCATCCTGGCTAATACGGTGAAACCCCGTCTCTACTAAAAAATACAAAAAAAAACAAAAAAACTAGCTGGGCGAGGTGGTGGGCGCCTGTAGTCCCAGCTACTCGGGAGGCTGAGGCAGGAGAATGGCGTAAAAAACCCGGGAGGCGGAGCTTGCAGTGAGCTGAGATCCGGCCACTGCACTCCAGCCTGGGCGACAGAGCCAGACTCGGTCTCAAAAAAAAAAACAAAAACAAAACAAAAAAAACTGAGGCTCAAGGAGTTATGAGAACATACCCCAGGTCGTACAGCTGCGATGTGGAGGAGCAGAGATGTGAACCTGGCACCATCCCCATTCTCAGCCACCACACCCGCCTGCCTTGCTTCCTCTAGGTCGACCGTCAACTCACAAGGGACACTTCAGCCCCACGCAGCCCACATAGCCTCCAGGGAAATTCTGGGACTGGCACTTAAGAGGAAGTCCCCAAATTCTCGTTCATTCTCCATTCAGGGCTGTGGCTCTCTCGCCCCTCCTGTGCTGTCGCTTTGGGGACACACCTCCAGTCTGCTGGCAGGACGTGTGGCTGCTGGTCGGAATCTACCGCCGCTAAAGGTCTGGAAGAGACAGCGTTTTGCAGGATTCTTTCTGGTCTTCTCCCAGCCCCTCCTCAGCCAGGTGTTTTCTTGTGGGGAGCATGGGAAGGGGATGCTCTCCCTCCTCCCCGAGGCAGCGCTGGTGGCTGCAGCTGCAGCAGCTGTTCCTGGGTGGGCTGGCCAGCCAGCGTTCGGTGGGAGCCAAGAGCCCCTGCAGCCCGGGAATTCTGGGCTAATGCTCAGTCCTGGCATGGTCCCCTCTCTCACTGACCCCTCCAGTCCAGGTCACCACGACAGATGCTGGAAACATATGCCGTGAATTAATTCACTCCGGCACAGCCACAGAGGAGCGGCTTCTTCCTCGTTCTGCTCCCACCACCCTTGCTTTCCGATTTCTGCCTCGCCAAGAGAAAAAAATCAAAGTTTTCCCCTTCCCTTGCTTCTAACACCCCCTCCACTGGGCCTTCTCTTCATTATCCTGAGCCCGCTGCCAAAGGCATTTGGCTCCTAGAGACTTCCTCACCCCCACATCCCAAGTAGAATCAAAGGGCCAAGAAGGAGCCCAGATGTCCCCCTTTCCAGCTTTGTGTCTCCAGATAGAGTATGTCCCTGTTCCTGGAACTGATGAGTGCTCGTTTCCTTTTCTTAAAGAAAGGTTGTCTCTCTGTTAGGGGCCAGAATCTCCCCACCCTTCTAGTCTTTCCTTATGTTTAACTCAAATCACTCCTGCTGCAATGAATTTCCTGGATAGAGACAAGCAGCTGAACTTTGCGAGCACGCAGTTTTGTTATTTCTCATCTTCATTCTTTCCTCTAAGGACGGGTTGGCAACATTTTTCTGCAAAGCGGCAGAGAGCTAATATTTTAGGCTTTGCAGGCCGGACGATCTCTGTCACAACTAAGTTCTGCCCCTTGTAGCATAAAGGCAGCCATAGACAAGTGAGTTTTTGTAAACAAATGAGCACATAAACATGCATGGCTGTGTTCCAGTAAAACTTTACAAGAACAAGTGGCCTTTGCTCTAAGCAAATCAGCCCCACCTCTGTTATTTCTTGGTGGGCGAAGTATTCCTCTCTCTCTCCTCCCATCTGTATTTTGCAGATCATGTGGGCTCTTTCACTCACACACTATTTCTTTGCTAGCTTGTGAGTTTCTCGAGGTCAGGAGTGTGCTTTATTTGACTTTGAACTCCTGGAATAGGCATGCAGTTGGATAGAAACGCAGTCAACACCCAGCTTAGACTGGAAGAGCTTACAGGCTAGTGGGGAATAGAGACAGATGAGGCCTATGTTCTCAAAGCAGAGATAAACTCAATGATAGGAAGAAGGCAGGGAGGGAGGAATCAGGAGAATGTGCCTCCCACAAACTCAACAGCAACGTTTGGAAAAATTAGGAACAGGAAACAAGAAAAAAGTACTTAACCCTGATATCCTAAAGAACCGAGGCCCTGAAAAACAGTTTGGCAGTTTCTTAAAAGTTAAACGTAAACATACCATATGACCCAGCAGTTTAATTCCTAGGACTCCACCGAGGCGGAATGAAAACATCTGTGCAGCCAGGCGCGGTGCTCACGCCTGTAATCCCAGCACTTTGTGGGGTCGAGGCAGGTGGATCACTTGAGCTCAGGAGTTCGAGACCAGCCTGGCCAATATGGTGAAATCCTGTCTCTACTAAAAATACAAAAATTAGCTGGGCGTGGTGGCACACGCCTGTAATCCCAGCTACTCGGGACTGTCCAGAATCAGCAAACTAATGGGGCCAGAGAGCAGTTGCCCAGGGCTGCGGATGACAGCAGGAATTAACTGTAAATGGACACAAGGGAATTCTGTAGGATGAGGAAAATGTTCTAGAATAGGATTATGGTGATGGCTGCAGAAACCCATACATTTCCTAAAAATCACTAAATTGTACACCTTCAGTTGTATACTTTTAATTTTGTGGCACACAAATTTTATCTAAATAAAGCTGTTACAAATAACAAAACAAAACAAAACAGAACCTGATGCCAAGCCATCTTTCCATCCATGGCTGAGAAGTGATTCATGAGGGGAGATGAAGGTGATACCCCCTAGCAAACTGCAGACACTGTTGCCATAAACTGTCACTTTTCCTATGTTAACTTTTCGATCTTATCCAGTTCTCAAATCCAGCGACAGCAGTTGGCTTTTACTGGGGGCCACAATCCCAACAAGACAATACTAATATCATCCCATTTTCCAGATTAGAAAACAGGATCAGATCAAGCCTGTAATCCCAGCACTTTGGGAGGCCGAGACGGGCGGATCACGAGGTCAGGAGATCGAGACCATCCTGGCTAACATGGTGAAACCCCATTTCTACTAAAAAAATACAAAAAACTAGCCAGGCGGGGTGGCGGGCACCTGTAGTCCCAGCTACTTGGGAGGCTGAGGCAGGAGAATGGCGTAAACCTGGGAGGCAGAGCTTGCAGTGAGCTGAGATCCGGCCACTGCACTCCAGCCTGGGCGACAGAGCAAGACTCCGTCTCAAAAAAAAAAAAAAAAAGAAAGAAAGAAAGAAAAGAAAACAGGATCAGAAAGGGAAAGCAGCTTGCTCCAGGGCCCACAGCTACATGGCAGAGCTGGGACTGGAGCCCCATTCTGCCTGATTCTAGAACCTGTGCTCTTTGCCACTGTTGCTTACTCCTATTCTCTCTACCTACCCTTTTCCCCATTGACTCTTTGACCTCAAGGAGAAAAGCATGGTGCTGCTTGGTCAAGCAAGGCAGAGTCTACGCTTCCATATCTCTCTGCAGTAAACAGCACCTTGCATGCAGGTCTCTGGCAGCAATGAGCCCAGAAGCACCCTTACCTACTAAGCAGGAAGACCTTGATTTGTTCAAGTAACACATTTTGATCAAGCAACACTGAACAGGTGGTGGCATCACTTTCCAATGGGAGCATGTAGTTATAAAAGCCCGTCTGGACTGTCCTGGGGTTTAGCAAAGATGAGTCACCAGTCAAGGATAGAGATGACCTAAGCTTCAGCTGCTGGCCTGCCTGGATGAATTTCTGGCTTGAGCTCTTCACTGGGAGCCGAGTTCCCAGGGAGCACTCTGTGCAGGGGCCTTATAGTGCCTCTCTGACTGCCTGGTGCAGTGGGCACACCCTCCTTCCTGGCGGGGAGCTGGCAGCAGACTCCTAACCTCTGGTCTCTGACAGACAGAGCTCATTGCTCTCCTCTCCTGCAATGCAGCATCAATAGTTCCGCCTCTTCCAGGCCAAGGCATGAAGAGGCCATGCAATAGTTTGAGGAAGGTTTTCCATAGTCTGCCTGTCAAGCCCAAGGAAGCCTGAGAATGCTGTCATCACAGGAGGGAGGGGACCCCAGACACCCAGAGGCCTTTTCTGTGACAAGCCGGGCCTTGGGCAGAGTGAGCCAGAGAATCTTCTCTTTCCTTGTTACCCCCACCCCGGGCACCTTGACTTCCTCCAACAGGTCAGGCACATGCCTTCCTCCAGGTTTTTGCAAATACTGTTCCTGCTACTGAGAGCGCTGTTCCCTGGGCACCAGTCTCACTCCTTCCTTCACCTGGTCAGGTGTGTGCCCAAATGCTCCCTTCTCAGGGAGGCCTCCCCTGATTGCCCTACTAAAAAATCACAACACCCCTCCCCAGCACTCCCTTCCCTGTGCCAGCTTCATTTTTCTCTATAGTATTTCTTACCACCTGAGACACTATCTATTTTACTTTATTTGTCCATCTCCCCTTCCAGAATGTAAGCTCTATAAGGCAAGGGAGTTTCACCTGTCTAGTTCTGTATCTGGAGTGCCTAGACCGGAGCATGGCCTGAAGGAAGTGGTAATCAATTATTTCACAAAGTAATGAACTTCCCCGTCACAGCCCAGCCTATGAACGGCATCTCTGCAGTGACCATCCAATGCCAAAGACACCAGGGGAGATTTTGTCAGAGACCAGCTGGGCTACCCAAGCCTGCTCAGAGGTGACTTGAGCCAGTCTAGGAGAAACTGGTAAGGAACTGGTTAACAAGCCATGTATGGCAGAGAAATGGCAGCATTTCTTCACTTCATGCTCCCCCATACCTGCACAAAACCATATTGCTGCTACCTGTGGATGCTTGCTGATTCTGTCATTGCCCTCTTGGGCCACCTTCCTGAAAGGCTCTCTGAAGTCAAGTATATGACACCGTTGGATGTAACCTAAGGCAGGTATTTTCCATGTCAGATGAGAACTGGGGGGGTCGTAGATTCTGGAACATCCCATTTCTCTGGCACCCTGAAGATATGATATGCAAATGCTGGGAAAAGGAAAACGCCCAGACAGGACATGGCCAGGGCACAGGACAAGTGAAGGGAGACTCAGTCACATGTGGCCTGGACCTGATTTGTCTGAGCTCAATTTGCTCAACACGGAGCTACTCCTACCCAGGTCTCACCGCCCTGGGGCCAGGACTCTTGAGCTCACCCATGCTGCCAGGCTTCACAAGAGGGGACTGACAGAAGCCCAATGCTCTGTGGTCACTCCACAGACAAGAGTTGGGGCTGGGGAGGGGGGTGGCTGTGGACTTCTTTCTCCCGATGAACTTGTAATTCTGTCTGCTATAAACTGGATTACTTTCCCAAGCTGAAGGCAGCAGGGGTAACAGAAACACAGGTGTTAAGGTGCTGTGGCATCAGAACTTGGAATTCCAGCTCCGCCACTCAGCTGGATAATCTTGGGCGATCTCTTAACCTCGCTCAGCCTCAGTTTCCTCATCTGTAAAATGGGATAACCACAGCATCTGCTTCACTGGGAGGCTGTGAGGATGAAACCTGATCATTCCTATGTGCTGAGCCCAGCACCTGGCATGCAGTGAGAGCTCCATGTTAGATCTCGTTGCTGCTGTTGTTGTAAAAGAAAGGGAGAAAGGAAGTCAGCCCCTAGCCACTTGCTCAGGTTGGCTGGAGACCTCCAAGGTTATCAGAGTCCTGAGGCAGTTGGATTTCCAGTAATTAAGGGAGTAGAAATACAGCCTTTCTCCTTTGGGTTTCAGAATGATGTAGACTCAAGCAAAACTAGCCTGGATAGAAACTTTTCAGTGGCCATGGGAATTATTCCAAAGAGGGGCTGCCTGGGCTAAAAGTGTGACTCTGGAAAAGGAGGAAATGGAACCCTAAAGCCACTAAATCCCCGAGTTTATAATTAACAGACAAGCGTTCACTCTGCCTGTTCCGGAGCCATGTGGCTCGCCGGGGAAGGGCACCGTAGTCACACAAAAATAACCCCCCAGTGGGTTTTTGATGTGTTGAGCCTCTTTGTTTTTCTGAATTTTAATGAAGAGCTTTCCAGGCAGGATAAGAGGAGCACTCAGCACTCCCTATGGCTGGGGAGTGGGCCTTAGTTAGCTGCTGCCAGCCTAACCCAAAGCCCCATCCAAGAGAAGCAGGCAGTGAAGGGGCTCTGTCCTCAGATAAAGTCTCAGGGAGGAAAAGAGAAAAACAAAAACAAAAGACATCTCTGTGCAGGAGAAGGGTGGGACTCTGCTCCTGATCTCAGCACATCTTGGAACCAGGCGGTTATAATACTTGCAGCAGTGGAGATGGCTGCCACGTACCTGAAACGATAAGGAGAAGGGAGGCCCAGGCTCTGTAAGAGAGGGCTTCCATGGAATTCTCAGGGCTGCTGGCTGGCCCCTTCCCATGAGAATCAGAAATGAGGCTCTGGGAACCTGTAGAAGCTTTTGGAGCTCAAGGCATGGGTTGCAGGAAGAGGGGAGAAAGGAGAATGTTTCACAACAGCCACCAAACCCTGATGCAAGTGAAGAATGGGTCTCCTTATCCGTCCCGCGGCTTCCTCCTGCTGCTGCAGCTGCCTGGAAGCCTATGATGCAGGTGGCAGTGCTGCATCACTAAGGTCACAAACAAAGGGTCCAGAGCACCCATGGGAAGGGAGGCCCCGCCCCAGAACCCCAGCGGGCAACTGTCTGCAACCTCCTGAGAAGTGAATACCTTTCAGCAGGAGTACCCACTCCTTCTCCTCCTGAATCAAACTCTTCCACATGCTCCACAACAAGGCCGCGAGTTTCGAGTTCCTATCAGCTGGTTTAAAAGTTCTCCTAGGCCGGGCGCGGTGGCTCAAGCCTGTAATCCCAGCACTTTGGGAGGCCGAGACGGGCGGATCACGAGGTCAGGAAATCGAGACCATCCTGGCTAACATGGTGAAACCCGTCTCTACTAAAAAATACAAAAACCTAGCCGGGCAAGGTGGCGGGCGCCTGTAGTCCCAGCTACTCGGGAGGCTGAGGCAGGAGAATGGCGTGAACCCGGGAGGCGGAGCTTGCAGTGAGCTGAGATCTGGCCACTGCACTCCAGTCTGGGCGACAAAGCGAGACTCTGTCTCAACAACAACAACAACAACAACAACAACAAAGTTCTCCTTCACTTGTGATACATTTTTCCAAGAAGGGACTGGAAAGAAATGGAGGAGATGGCACAGAATAAAGCAATTTATTGCAATTGAATTATCCAATGTGGTTGACTGAATATAAATATTTTTATTACAAAATATTCCAGGTAAAAATTCAGAGCTGCTTGCAAGCTTCTTTAGCTTTCAGCTCACTGCATTTCTTCATGTCTAGAGCATGGGTGATGGGCTCAGGTGTGCCTGGCCTGCCCCGCAGGGTCCTCCTTCTCCGTCTGCAGTGGGTCCCACTCAGTGAGGACCTCTGAGGACACCTCAGTGAACAGATGGTCCCAGTCCCAGCCGACGTCATCCTGCCAAGAAGGGTTTCGCTGGGTAAGACAAAGAAAGGCCTTTTCCCTCAACTTTAGCTGACTCCTCCCTCCCATCCAGGCCTCAGGGAGGCACAGGCCAGCCCGGGAGTCGGCTGGTTATGGGAATGCCAGAGCTGAGAGATCGGGGAACTGCTGCCACCACTGTACCTCCCGGACTTCATGCTCTGGCGCCAGCACTTTGGTGAGGAGTTTCAGGTCGATCTCTCCATCCTGTGAATGCAAACAAAAAAGGTCAGCCTGAGGACCTTGAGGGCTTTCAGGAAACTCTTTCTCACAAAATCAGGATCAGTTTTTGTGTATCAGAACTTCCCAAACTGAGACCTGCAGGAATGCCTTCACAAGAGAGTAAAATCATGAATAAACCACATGCCCACTGAGCAATGAGGGAAGGCTATGCTTCCTACATGCTGGGCGTGATTTGGGGCAAAGGACCATACCAGGAGGGCAGAGCGTGACAGCAGCATGTCCACAGGGACAGAGGGAAGTGGGGTGCCATCAGGTGCCAAGGGGGCAGCCAGGTGGGAGCCTGGCACTGAGAAACACTGGAATATGTTGGGTCCAGGGTTGCTGTGAGATGAACAAGGATAAAACCTGCAGCAGAGGTATGGGTACCAGGCAGCCAGCCTCAGGGACTGGTGGAGGTGCTGTACAGCTTGGGAGGAACTGAGAAATCTCTACAGATTGGAGCCCGTTGCTTGGGGCCCGCCTCTCTATGCAGAAGTTGTTCCACTCACCAACGTCTGAATGGCTGAGTACTTCATGAGGTCATTGTCCAGGTCACGGTAGGTCATCACCCGCTTTATCTGGATGCTGAAGGAAAGAGAGAGCGAGAGGAGGGAACCCCAGGCAGGACCCATTCCAGGAGTGCTGCTGGGCCACTGTCCCCAGAGCCTTGTACACAGCTGGGGATGACCAGAATGGGAATAAAATGTCTTAACAAAATGGGAACCCTGGATGGAGTCCAATACCAGAAAGATCCAGATTGACATTGGGGGCGTCAAAGGTCCACTGTAGATGATATCTGGAGTGTATTAAATACATGTTCTTTGCTTCCCCAATCATATCTGATTTAACCTACCTGGGAGGGGCTGCCACTTGCAAAACAAAGTCTTCTTCCTGTACTTCCTCCAGATCCGGAATGATAGGAATATCTGCAAGGAGAGGCAGAAGCAACACTGTCTGCAGAACTCACAGGGATTGTGCCTGCTTCTCCACTTCTTACTCATTCCCCTTCAACACACCAGCCATGGGGCTGTGGGCTGGGGTAGGAAGGACACTCAGATACAAACCGGGGGAGGATCAAAGGTGGTGTTTCAGTGATGCCTGAATCCCAGGCCTCACTCCAGAACCTGCTGAGGTAGAACCTCCTGGGTAAGGCTCAAGCATCCGGATTTTTTTTCCCAGGCGTTCCTTGGTGATCCTGATGCATGTGACAGGATAGGAGCCACTATAGTGGATCTCCAAGGAGAAATGTAAAGAAATAAATGTAACAAAGGGCTTATTAGAGGAGAGGAAAGAAGAGGAACTGACAAGTGAGCCTGGCATGGTCAGGGACAGAGGAATTGAGAATGTGTAGTGCCACAAAGCGGATGTCGCAGTGAGTGCCACTCCTCATGACCCAGATCTCTATGTGCATTAGCCCCGGAGTGCAACCATCAGGGCCCTCAGCCTGCATCTCAAGGGCGTCTTCCACCTAATGACATAGGCTGACTCCCTGGGATCCAGGTCTCCATTCACCAGATCTAATGTAATCAGTGATGCTGATTCTACGATCATGCTTTTCTTGTTGTCTCAAGATTTTCCATCTCTGAACTCTCCAGACAATGTAAGAGGAGGCACGAGGCCATTTCTTTCACCAGTCCAACAAAATCATGCAAATAGAGAAACTGGGAAACCAGTCCATCCCTTAACTGTGGCAACTTGCTTAAGTGACCAAAAATCGTCCATGTTCTCTTGGGTCAACCTAACACCCTAAAGAAACATTTCCTTCTCCAAATGAGTATCACTGACTGGTTAAGAGATTTTGTTTTAAACAGTCAGGGGTGGGGGAGAAGAGAGAGATGGTGCAAGGAAAAAGGCCTGGTGGGGCGAGACAGTCCTGGAATTCCCAAAGCAACTATAAACACGGGAAGAAGGAAAAATCCCAAAGAGAGACTGGTGGAGACATCTTTCATTCTGCTTTCATGGATTGAATTCAATCTTAGCTTTACAAGAGGTGCAAAATCGTTTCAAGAACAGCTGAGAAGACCCTTTTGCCACTTTCAGGCAATTCATGATTTAGACTTTTCGATCACTCTAGTCAAGCAATGCCAGAGGATGGAAATGTCAGTTCCAAGCCTGGTGTCTTTATTATGACTTCCGACTGTGGAGGCACAGGTGTTGTACCTGGAAAAAGAGAGCATGCAAGGGAGAGACAGAGACAGAAAGAGACAGGCAGCGAAAACAAGGGATAAAAAGTGTGAAAAGGGATAAAAATAAAAAGAAATTGCTGATAGGGAAAATAAAGAAGAGATACATTCACCACCCCCCAAATAATGAACCACATTCAGCAAGTCTTATATCTAGAAAGAAGCTGTTCGGAGCTTAGATTATCTCTCTCTATTCTGCTAGAGAGTTGGAGATGGAATGCTCTAAGATTCTATTTCTTATGCTAATAGAAATTTAGCTTTCTTTTTCCCTCCCGTTCTGTGTGATTAATACAGTCCATTGTGCAGGCTGCTGAGAATGCTGTGCCCCAGGCTGGTGAGACTGCACAGGCCCTGCGGAGGGACAGGGAGGAAGCTGGCTGTGCCATGCACCATCGGCAGCGTGACAGTTTTGGAGTGCGCCTGGCTCTCCTCGGGTGCAGAGTCCAGCCTGAGATGAATATTCAGAAGTTGGTAAGAAAATGCCCCGTGCTGAGTTTAGGGCTCAGGACAGGGTCTTCCCAAACTCCCCTTTCCCTCCACAACTTTAGCATTTGGGTCCTGTCAACTCTGCCCAGCGTCTTGGGGCTCTGAGGAATTGCACTTCTGCCAGATGTCCACTCTCACTCCCCACAGGCGTCCCTCTTCCTCCCCAACCCCCTCCTCCAAATGTGCACAAAGTGTGTGGGGCTGGCCCATCTGTGACAGATCAGAGGTCAGCTCAGGCCTTGGCAAAGGGGCCACTCAGAGCGGCGCTGGTGGGGCTGGCCACACAGTGGGATTTCTCTCTAATTGGAAGCCTGGTGCCCAGCAGAACTCGGTGAACCGCCTGAGTGGGACAGAGCCAGCGATGACAGCCAGGCCAAGGCAAGCTGGAACATTCTTGTGCGGTGACAGCTTGAGCCATCGCAGCAGAGGCAGGCTATCCAACTCCGGCCCCCAGCAGAACAGGTGTCTGCAGAGCAGGTTTTGGGCAAACTTCAAAGAACCTCAGAATTTTACAGTTTCTGATTTACAATCACAGGCAAGTGCTCATGAGCACATAACATGTTCTGGGGAATTTTTTTTCTCTTTATCTCTTTCCCTCCTCCCCACTCCCCTACTCTCACATATACCACGAATGAACACAGAAAAAAAGAAAACAGCCTTAAGAAACCAGCTTCTTCACAAAATTACCTCTGAGCAGTGATCTGGCCTGCCTCCAGTAAGAGACAGTGACGACCTGCAAAGGCGGACTGGGGATGCATCCTGATTCAGGTTGTAAAGTCTGACATGCAAAACACACGATTTTAACAGAGACAATACGAGGAAGACAGGACTCAGTTCTGGTACTATTGAAAAGCAACCACCATTTTAAAAAATCCAAAAATTATGTTTACTTTATTTCCTTTTCTTCAATTTTGCTAATACCGAGAAGAACATGAACAGCTGCAATGAGGTCGGGGCGTGCTATGTAGAACTCCTGCTCCGTGGTGAAGAGGCAGGCTCTGGAGGAAGGAGGGTCTGCTCCAAACCCTGGCTCCACCACCTACTAGTTGTGTGACTTTTTCTCTCTATGCCTCAATTTCTTCATCAATAAAATGAAGATCAGACTCACGCCCACCCAGTCAGTTGCTGTAAGTATTAAATGCAATGATCTTTATACAATACTAGCACTGTGATCAGTATATAATAGTCAATAACTATTCTTATGGACTTAACCGATATTATAATATTACATATGTAGAGAAACTATATGGCTCCACCTTCATTTTCTCCTGCCAGTGATGACCATTTTTCAGAAGAGAACACTGAGGCTAAGCAAGATTAAGCAGCTTGCATGGGGTGAAACTATGAGTAATGGACTTCAATGTGGCTGTGATGCCTGAGCCCTGCCACGCCCCACACAGGCTTTCTTCTCAAAAGTGAAATGCCTTCAAAGACCCCTCCTCCTATAGTGAAAGGGTGAGACAGCTGCCCATGTTCAAGACAGCTTTCACTTAATGTCCTGTGAAACTTAGGGTTAGTAGGGTTAGGGTTGAGGAGTTAAAGAAGGAAGGTATTTCTGCATTGAGGACAGGGCAGCTGAAGCTGAAGGAGAAGCAGGATTCGGCTAGGCGGGGAACATGTGCAAAGGTGCTCGGCGGTGAGAAGTAACTGGCAACACTGGAGAAACGGAAGGCGGGACGTTGTGGCTGGGCTACGCCAGACCCCTTCCAAGGCATGATGGGGGAAAACCCAGAGGGACTAAGCAGGATAGAAAATGCATGTTCCTTCCTTAGTGGATCACTTCTGAATCTAACAAGCAGAAATAAGAGCTTCCTACTTTATCCTTCCATAATACTTTATTCGTGGCCACGGGGTAGCTCTCATTACCTTGCAGGAGGTAGAGTCCATGAAATTTGCCCCAAGTCTGTCCCCTGGATGATGAACTAGCTGAAAGCAAAGCCACAACCCAGCATCTGTGCATTCCAAGGACTGGAAGAATTAGGAACAACTGAATAGAACTGCATTCAACAGATGCTCCTCAGGTCAGGAAGTGACACACACGGAAGAGCCATGTCAACCTTCTCTACTTCTCTACATTGTTCCAATTAGAGTTGCTACTGAGTCCTAAAGCTGCCTGAGTAGGATTCATCTCACAAGAACAAAGAGTAATCCTTGGCTACTTCCTGGATTTGATAACATCATAGCAAAGGCTTTGGCTTCCTTCAGAGCTGCAAGGCCCCCTGGGAAACGCTTGTGCATATCTAAGAAACAATGGATGCGTGGAGACAAAGTTTCAGAGGAAGAGTCATTCAAACTTGGTCCAATATGGTCCATTTGGCGTCCATCCTGAGGCTGGGTCACACTGCTCTTCACCAATCTCCACATTCTGGAAGCACCCAACAGAGGCTTATGAATGCACAGCAACAGCCGTACAGATCTATTTGAAAAAGAGAGATCGCCAAATGGGAAACCCATTTTGATACTAGAACACTAGTCTGCCGACACCCAACACATCTACCCAATAAATCGTTCAGCAGATGATACCACAGAAATAAATGGGTGCTGCCTAAATAAATAGAAACTTATGGAACACCAATAGATCAATTACAACTGGTTTCAAAGATGTGAGCTGTTGGATGTGAGGGCAACTGCCATTTGCCCTGAAATACATTCATTATGGATAATATCATCACATGTGCACACTAAAATGCTAATTACCTAGCAGAGTCCCAGAAGGATCCTTTTCAGTTCCCGTGGCCTGACAGTCAAAAGCCTACCTGCCTCTTCCAATGAAGCCAGCCCCAAATCTCTGTGATGCGTTTTGTGATAGCATGCACAAGACGTTCAGATCCAGCTGTTGTTTGCCTGTTTGGGTACCGCTAGAACAGAAAGTGACTTCTCAGATTGGACTTAGCTTGCAATGAGTATACCCCAAGCACTACCCAGCTCTTCACCTGGAGTATAAATCTAACTCCAGCAGGAAGGAGAGAACAAAGGAGACACCCCAGTCTGGCCCCTGGGTCCCACCCAGGCAGAGATGTTTCAGGCAGGGAGCTTCTTCTCTCAGTAACCCTTTAGGGTCTACTCTGCTAATTTTCTTGGTTGGGGATTTCTGAGTAGGATTCCCTGGTCTTGTTCAGAAGGGCTTCTATAGAATTACAGAGTCTCTTCTGTACTCCAGCACTTTCTCACCTTGACATCTGAGCAAATGATACACATGGTTGGCTTAGCTTTCCAGCTTCCTTAGGGTGCTTAATGATGACACCACCCCGCTCACTTCATTTACTCAATGAGCTTCCAAAGGCAAATGCTCTGTGTGGTTACACGCAATCTCTTCCCAGACTTCTTTCCCACTCAGTGCCCTGGCCACTGCAGAGCACTCACAGGCTGTTCAGGGCTCACATCCACCACACCCAGCCAAGTTCAACAACCAATCCACATGAAAGCGATCTGGACATGCTGCTTAAGGACACCCCAGTAAGAGCAGTCCAGACAAACCCCTGATTCTATGTCCAAAGTCACCAGACACTCAGAACTCTCCAGTGGAAGAAAACAATGCCCATGTTTTTAGGAGATGACAACTTAAAACCAGAGATCATTATAGTTTTTCTCTGCAGCTGCAGAACTTTGTTTTACTGAATGCTGTTACCTTCTGCATCACGTATGGGGAATTTTAAACAGGCAAATGGAAGAAGGTCTGATTGAAGATGAAGTTAAGTGAAAGAAATTGGTCTCATTTAGCACATGACAGGATTCATCTGTGTTCCCAAGTCCACTGAGGTGGCATCATGGGCGTTTCATATTCATGAGCTGCTGCGACACTATGTCCCCTCATTTACAAAGAGCCGTGTTCAGCAAATTCTGTCCCTGTGGACACTCCGTGCATTTCATGGTCTTGTCAGAGAGACATCAAACGCTCCAGTAACCAAATACCAGAAAATGGCTTTAATTAGTGGATCTCAATCGTATAAATAATTTTTTTTCTAAGTGAAAAAATTGAGAATTTTTTAAAAGGGAAAAGAAAAGGGAAAGCAGGAGGCAACAGGCTTCAAACACCCGAAGGAACGAGGGAAAGAGGCAGTCTCAGAGGAGCTCCCGCGCGGTCCCCTGCACTCCTCGAATCAGGGGACAAGGGGCACAGACACGTCTCAGGTCTCTGGCAGGTCTGCGTTATGAAGACGTGTCCCTTGTGATTTCACCTGATTAGAGCTGGGTCCAGGGCTGTGCTCGTTACTGGCAGGTAGGAGAGAAAGAGTCTGAAAACTGCGACAGTGGCTACGGAGCCACGCTGCAAAAGCTGTGGACCAGGACTGACCGCACGCAGCATGTGCTGGCCCTGCAGACACAGCGGGGCGTGTGGTCAGGAGCCATGCACGAGCAGGTCCCTGAGGAGGCGTGCGATGGGGAGGCAGGGAGAGGAGGCCCTGTTCTGCAGTGCCAGTTTGGGGTGCCCATACGTTGAAATGCCTCCGTGCTCCTCCAAACTGAATCTCTCCTGATACTGCTGGGATAAAAGGATCACAGACCTTAAGAGGAGGAAGATCAAAATAGATGATTGCTCCTCACAGACCCCCAAGCCGTGACGGCTCTCTTGGCTGACAATGGGTTGCGGAGGGAGGTTTGGACTGAGTTTGGTTTCTGAGGTCGGCCAGGCCTCAGCACAGTTGGGATCTGGCCGTATCTTCAGCAGAGAAGGGGGTTTGTAAGCATGTCGACCTGGCTGGACCTCATGTTACCCACAGAGGGATGTTAGCATTTTTCTGAAGGAGCCACGAGTGTCTCCTCTCAGACAGCAATGTTCCTATCATCCCACCCAGGTCCACTGAAGGTTATACAAGAATCAGTATTGGCAATGCAAGGTGGCGGCAGCCGGGACTCAGCCTTGCAGGCCTGAGAGTCAGGCAGGGCCCTGAGGGGACTCTATAGGGAAGAGCCCAGCAGTCTCAAATGACCCCATTCTGAAGAGGACCCTGGGGCCATCTGCCCGGGTGACCTTTAGGGAGTACTGCCCCACTGGTTACTGTCCATTGAAGGAAACGAAGAACCGAGTCCTGCAGTAGCTCTCTCAGAGCCTCGTGCAGGCCCCAGCTTTCATCTGTGGAGATGTGTTAAGGACAAGGAGGGGTAAAGGACTTTAAACGTGATGAAGAAATAAAGTGGCTAGAAGGAATGGAAGCCGAGGAACTCTCCACTCTCTTCAATAAGGCCCAAGATGAGTGATCTGGTATTAATGTGACAGAGAGCACCTTCTCAGAACCGCCAGTGGAAGAACATTAGAAACCAGGCATATCTGATTCTATTTCATCCTCTTCATGTTACACTGAGAAAAACAAGACAAACTACACTGCTTTTATTCTAAATCCTTAGGTTTTGTATTTTTCCTTATATATATTTATTAAAAAAGTGCTCCTTTGATCGGTGCCACTCGTGACACCCCCACATACAGAACGCTTCTGAGCGGCTCCCTCTGCGCAAGGCCACTGCTGGTGACAGCCAGCTGGTTTTGATCACAGCCACTCGGAATCGAATTTTCATAAGACAGATGAGGAGTCTTACTGCTGCTCACTCTCTTATCAGATGAGAAACAGAGGGGGAGGGGGAGAACGGGTCCTGAGGGAGTAGCGCAACAATCAAGGGCGGTGGGGCTCTTTCTCTGTCCCTCCGCTGCTGCAATTTTCAAAGGAGTTCGCCTCGGGCACTTTTAAATGATGGTGTCTCAATTCTGTAATCATCTTTCAAGAGCTTTCTCTTAAAGGGTCTTTTAGGTAAACCTAGTCCGTCAACCACACTTGTGGACTCAGGAATCACATTGGTGTCCTCCTGCGTGTGTATATAGACAAGTACACACACAGAGAGATGTGTGCACATGTGCGCACACACACTGGACATCTCTGAATGTTCAGAAAACTGACAGAACCTAAAGCACAAAAGGAAGATGCGTCACTTGGCCATGAAGTTTGCCTCTTGCAAGGGTCAGAGGATTCCCTATTATCTCTTCCCCAGATTTCTGCCCTATGTAGGTTTTGCTGCCTCAAGTCCTCCTTTAGAAACTTATCTCATATGTGATGTGTCAGAAGGAAAAGACTTCTCCAACTGAGGGCCAAGTGACATCCTAAGTCCGACCTCAGATGCACAAACATGCTTGTCCCTTCCCATCTCACCTAGGCAACAGCTAGCTGCCAGCCTTCAAACAGAGAAATGAACCACAGCCTTCTATTCAGGAGAGCACAGACAGTCACCAGTCATCCCAGGCCACAACCTGCTGTGTTCTGGGTTACAAAGACTACTGGGAGCAATTCTACAACTACACCTATCTTTTTCCATTGCAGAGAACATGGTGCCTTTTCTTTATATAGTTCCTGTCACTGGAAACAGACACCCTAGAATACTGAGCCTCTCTTTTTTTTCGGGTCAAATAAAAATCAAAGCAGTCTAAGATCTCCCTGGGCAGTGGTCGTCATCAATCTAAGGCCGCTCTCCTGCTCGCATCCTCATTCAGCCGCTCCTGTCACAACTGTGTGGAGGTGGAGAAGTGCTCGTGCCTGTTCTTGAAAGCTGAAACGCCACGTACAGTTACCTCTGGGACAATCACACAAAACTAAATGGGATTGGCTTTGTCCTATCCTGATCCTGTCTTCTGTATTAAACGAGGACAGAATCCAAGGAGGTATAGCATACAAACCCTGATCTTGATAATGATTTCGGGGAGATACCATTATATCTCCCCGAAGAGATAATGATACTCTTTTACTTTTGTCAGTGCTCAATGCTGGATGATTTGCTATTAATCACGATCCCCCTAACAGACTATAGCATGACAGAATGCTGACAGAGCTTTCTCTCTGTGTTCCTGGAGGAAGGTTAATACAACCTGCTTCGTTTAAAACATGCACGCGTGCACATCACAAGACTTCCGTTTTCATTCTTCACATTCTACCTCTTCAGATGCATGCAAGCAAGCTGCTCAAATAACAAGGAAAATGGAACCCCAGAGATATTACTACTGTCAACTGTGTTTTGAGCAGGGATGTTTGTGATGGTATGTTCGGGAAGTCTTGTGTGACCAAGACATTTCAGGGCACAATTAGGGACTCTGGCCTAGCCCTGCCAATGCCACAGGAGGTCTGATCAAGACTCATGGCCCAGTGGTGCTCTGTGGAATTTCAGTTCTCACCAAACCTCTCCAACTCTCCAATACTCACACTGCAATCTGTACAAGCCCAGTGAAACTCCTCCAGCCCTAAAATAGGTTCTCCCCTCTGAAGGATTTAGCACAGGCACTCTTGAACTCATCATGTAAAAGTAATCTCCATGGATTTGACGGAAAAAAGACAGGAATAGTCAAACCTGAAGATTCTGCTTCATGTCACGAGAGCTTTAAAGACCTGGTCTCTTGTGTTTGTCTCTATCCAGCCCAGGCCCTGCTGTAGACAAGACTTGACAATGATAGGAGCAATAGAACTGAGGACATGGCCAAGAAGTAAAGCTGAGGATCAGGATGGGGGAGCCAATGTGCAACAGGCGGCTGGAAAATGGGTGGAGACAGGCTTCCTCCATAAGTAGGGCTGTGAGCAGGGGGGTTAGGAGACACAAAGACCACGTCCGAGTCCCAGCGCCACCACTTCCCAGCTGTGGTATGCTGGAGCAGCTCGCACCGGCCCCAAAGAGCCACTTGCTAAATTCTTAGGAATTTTGCCTGCAGGTTGTCAAACAGAAACATCATTAAAGATGAAATTATACATTCTTATAACTAAGTAGATTATATTAAAAAGAAAGGTAATAAATATTCGAAACTCACCACTTCTTGAATTTTACTACATGTTCCTATTATCTGTGCTCTTGGGGCTATGCGTGCCTATTGTGTACCTGTACAGAGGAAGTAAAGACCATGTGACGGTGCTGCTGCCCATCTCTTCCCACCTCCGGAATCAGTGATGTCATGCTGGGAGCTGGAATTCAATCATGGTGGGAGTATTTACACCACAGACTTGGCACACACTACCAATCAGGACCTCTCCCCGCACCTGGAGAGCACATCACTGCTTATTAGCCACGTGACCTCGATGAGTTTTTTAACTTCACAAAGTTTGGTTTCTTCCTCTGTAAGATGGTGATAATCACTGTGTCTCCTTAGAAGTATGAGGATTAACTGAAGTACGGCAGGTAGAGCAGTCGGCATAATGCCTGGCTCATGGTAAACACAAACATTAATTACCAATATTATTTCCGAAAAGAATGATTTTTCAAATTTCTTACTCGATATCTTGTAAACAGACCAACATCTAACAAAGCACTGAGACAAAAGAGAGGGCAGCTTAGTCCTTCGACCAGTAAGCACCAATCCACCTCACCCGGTCCCCGTTCCCCCTATGGATGTGGAGTTCCTACACGCCCATGTGTTAGGGAAGGTTAGGGAGACTGAGAAAGACCTTAATGTCTAGTCCTAGTAACTCTGAACTTAGGAAAACAAATTGAGTTTAAGGAGTGTTATTTGATAAAACATCAGAAGTAGTGTGTTAGGTCATTTTTGCATTGCTATAAAAAAATACTTGAAACTGGGTAATTTATAAAGAAAAGAGGTTTAATTGGCTCATGGTTCTACAGGCTGTGTAGGAAACATAGTGGCCTCTGCTTCTGGGGAGGCCTCAGGAAGCTTCCAATAATGGCAGAAAGTGAAGGGGGAGCAGACACGTCACATGGAGAAAGCAAGAGCAAGAGGGAGGGATGGGGAGGCACCACGCACTTAAACAACCTGAACTCACTCACTAGCATGAGGACAGTGCCAAGGGGATGGTGCCAAACCATTCATGTGAAAGCCAGCCCCATAATCCAGTCACCTCCCACCAGGCCCCACCTCCAATACTGGGGATTACAATTCAACTTGAGATTTGGGCAGGGACACATATCCCAATGATATCAAGTAGTTACAATCATTTTTTTAAAATTAGGGAGGCCAAGGAACCAGGTTTAGGATGAGACACCTAGGAAGTCTCATATGCTATATGAAGCCTAAGGAAGCAATGCCAACATAATGAAATGTTCTTACTAAGTGAGAGTGGAGTTGAAGCATCAGGGTTTCCACTGATCAGTTCTTAAAGAGTTCTTTCTACTTTCTTTCTGTGACAAAGCTGTTTCGGCTCAGAGTGACTCTGCTGTTTGAAGAAGAAGGGATGAAGGATATGGTGAAAAAATTAAGCAAAAAATGAGAGAGTCCAAAAGAGAGTTAGAAAGCCCAGAGACAGATGAACGGGAAGAGGCAGAGACGGTGGGACGACAGTCGTCTACAGATAGCATTTTTCTAATTCCATTGACAGTCTAGCATCTCACATCTCTTCCAGCCTTATTGCCTGGCTGTGTTCAGCCACTTTTACCTGTTTTCCCTGTTGACATGGATGGAAAATTGAGCAATTACCCTTAATCTCAGCACTTTCAGATCATCCAGATCGCTACACTTGCAGAATTAAGTCTTCAATCACCCCTGGCTAGAAGTGGCTCAACCCAGCTTGTCCTTTAGGACAAGTGTTTAGGACTTAAACACTTTTTGGTTAGCCAGAAGGATTTATTATTCCTAAGGTTTTGAGGTATTCAATTCTGCCAAAACTGGACCTCAGGATGCAAAGGAGCACGGCCCTCTCCAGCGGGGGCGAGGCACGCCCAGGTTCCCGAGAGGGAGCTACAACTCCACTCAGTCTTGGGCTCTGCTAAAGGGCAATGGTTAAACACAAGACTGAGTCCCTTTCTTCGGCTCCTGTTTTCAGAGACTTTCTACTGTTTAAGGACATATTTTGGAGCTCACAAATTCTTTTGTAACTTGAATTTAGCTCTGAGATGAACTTTTGAAAGTTGAGTCCATATCTAATTGCATATTCAGAGGTTATTCCACCTGAACGTTCTTCATCTTTTTTAAACGATAATTTCTTTGCTCCTGTCAGTGTGCTTCTTAATGCCCATGTTCAGTCTCACTTTCTGTCCAGAGTTGACTTCCTGAGAATTGGGCTATAGAGCTGGAAGAGACTACAAAGGCCTGGAAGAGTTTAGAGAGGGGACATAACTTTGCACTTGCTGTCTCCTCTCCCCTCCTCTCTAGGAGTCTCCTCCCTGGCCCCTGACTTCACACCCTCCATTTCTGACAACTCTACTCTGCCCTCAAGTTGAAGTTTAAAAGTCATTTCTCCAGAGTGGCTTTCCCTCATCCCCCAGTCCAAATCAAGTCTCCACTCCCTTGGTGCTGTCCTCGAGACAGTGAACGAGTTATGGTTGTTTAAAAGTATGTGGCGCCTCCCCGCCCTCTCTCTCTTGCTCCTGCTTTCGCCACATGACGTGCCTGCTCCCCCTTTGCCTTCTGCCGTGAGTGGAAGCTTCCTGAGGGCTCCCCAGAAGCAGATGGTGCTGTGCTTCCTGTACAGCCTGCAGAACCATGAGCCAGTTGAGCATCTTTTTCTTTACAAATTGCCCAGTCTCAGGTATTTCTCTCACAGCACCTAGTGCACTCGTTCTTCAGGGGACTCAGTTGCAGTTTGTCCTTTCTTATTTTGCTGTGTGACTATTTGTTTAAGCCCTGTTTTCCTGAATAGATTGTAAACTGGATGAGGGCAAGGACAATGAAGTTCGGATCATCATCGCATCCCCATGCTTAGCCCCATGCATCACAATCACACTCAGAAATATTCAACAAGGGGTTGTAAATGAACGAATAAATAAATGAACTCATGACTTGCCCAAAGTCACTTGTAGAGACTGAGTTCAAGCCTACTCCAGGTCTGATGTTCTTTCTCTAACACCATACAACTTTCCATGACAGAAGAAGTCTAAAGGCCTTAGGGCAAGCTGGTAAACTTGAATCCAAGAGCAAGAATGGATGATTATGCCACAGAAGGATGGTCATCTCAGTAAGACAGAGCAGTTTTGCCATCCTACAATTTGGGGACCGTGAGATCATTTGGGACTCTGGCTGTCCATCATTCTCTAGCTATTCTCCTGAATCATGAATCCCCCCTTCCCTGAAGCATTGTGTCAGCTATAGTTATGGGTAATTCCACCTAGAATCAGCAAATCAGGTGAGTGGCAATCTTCATAACTTAATCAAAGGCAGTCTATGTGGGAAGGATGAGTATCTATAGTTGGGAAAGGACCAGAATCAAAACCTATCTCTGCAGAATCAGCTTCTCTTCTGGGTACTATGAATTCCTCATTCGTTCTCCATGTGGAGTCTCTTACGCCAGACATCTTTCCTTGGAAGGCCTTTTGCATTCTTCTCTAGCTGGTCAACTCTTTCTTTTCTTTTCTTTTCTTTTCTTTTTTTTTTTTGAGACAAGTCTCGCTCTGTTGCCCAGGCTGGAATGCAGTGGCATGATCTCGGCTCACTGCAAGCTCCAACCCCCAGGTTCACGCCATTCCCCTCCCTCAGCCTCTCGAGTAGCTGGGACTACAGGCACCCGTCATGCCAGGCTAATTTTTTTGTATTTTTAGTAGAGATGGGGTTTCACCACGTTAGCCAGGATGGTCTCGATCTCCTGACCTCGTGATCTGCCCGTCTCGGCCTCCTAAAGTGCTGGGATTACAGGCATGAGCCACGGTACCGGCCTAGCTAGTCAACTCTTATCCATCCTTCAGGACCCAGCACACACTCTTCCTTTCTCCTGAAGTGCTCTCAGCCCTCAGGGACCAGTTCCTCTTCTGAACTCATGGCCATTAGTAATGTAAACCACGAACACAGGAATGACCATTTGCTGCCTTTCCTACCCACTCACCTGTTGTCTTAGCTATGGAACTTTCGCAGTGCCGTTTACCTTTTATGCCTTGTCCCCCCAACAAAGTTTTGTGCTCCTTCAGAGCAGTGACCTCACAAGGTCTGGTGAAGGATTTGCAAATCAGCTCCTAAAGGTCTAATCCAACTTGCAGATACATTTTGTTCTGTTTACAAAGTGTTTTTAAAAATTATTTCTGTCATTTTTTAAAAACATGAAATCAAAAACTTTTAAGCTATACCAGCCATCTCCTCTCTGGGTTCACCACAGGCCCCACCATCCTTTATTTTACACTTTTCTGTTTCACGGGTTTACATTATTTGCCTGGCTTCTAGCGGAGTCTGAGCTGGTAGCCTGGTCATGGTTTGCAAATAGTCCCCATGTAGTACATTCTTGTTAAGCAATAGATCCCAAAGCCACCTCTAATGTCACTCACTCTCCATTTCTCATTCTGAAAACACACATAATCTTCAAAGCTCCTTTTTTCTTCTTTTTTTTTTTTTTTGAGACGGAGTCTCACTCTGTCTCCCAGGCTGGAGTGCAGTGGTGAGTGCAGTAGTGTAACCTCGGCTCACTGCAACCTCCACCTCCCGGGTTCAAGTGATTTTCCTGCCTCAGCCTCCCGAGTAGCTTGGATTACAGGTGTGCACCACCACACAAGACTAATTTTTTAAATTTTTAGTAGAGACAAGATTTCACCATGTTGGCCAGGTTGGTCTCAAACTCCTGACCTCAGGTGATCCACCCACCTCAGCCTCCCAAAGTGCTGAGATTACAGGCGTGAGCCACTGTACCTGGCCTCTCTTCTATTTTTCTCTTCTCTCTTTTAGAAAGGCTAAAGCATGAATGGATGGAGAAAATGCTTGTCTTCCATCCCTAGGCATCAGAGGTCTGGAAGACAGCGTGCATCTTCCCAAGGAAAGAATAAGCAACACATACCATGGATGAAGCAAGGGAGGCTGAATGTTGAGAAATATACATAGAGAGAGACATGTCTCCTGAAAGTTATCTATAAAAGACTGAAAGGAAGAGAAGGAATGGCATTTCCTTACTGGATCAGAAGCTCCTGAAGGGCAAGGACTGTCTCATTCATCATTAACTCTTGCATCTAGAGCAATACAGGCCACAGGAGGCATTTGATGAAAAGCTGCTGGCTTTCCTCACTAAAATCTAATCTCCAAGGCTGGTGGTGAAAGGAGACTGTCTACTGGGAAGGGGCCCTGACCTTGGATCCTCATGTCTATTCTCTAATATTCACACCTCATCCTTTGGAACTGGTCACCAATCACGTGTCCCTACAAGTGTAAGAAAGTGATCAGCCCCTTCCTAAGTGATAGCGTTCCTTGCACAGACCACCTCAAAGAGCCTGGATGTGATTTTATTAGGAACCACTATGTTTCCTTACAGGTGCCCAAAGATCTGCTTAATGTCATTGCTGAATGGACATCCATGGATGATTCAGGGAAATCATTCCGGAGTTTTCCCACCCACTGGATATTCTAAGTTCAAAGGAGCAGCCTTCACTAGCCAACCAAGTAATTCTCTGAGCAAAGATAATTCTAGAAACTAGTTATATGTAACATATGATTTCTACTGCATAATGGATTCTAAACATTCATATACAGTGAAATGGACTAAGTCAAGTGTGAAGTGTAACATATGAACTGATTTTCCATTAAAGGACTCAAGCATAACTGCATGGAAAACAGATTTATGTTGGAGAAGAGGCATCCCTCCTGGAGGGTAAAAGCAGGAGTGCTCTCTGACAAGAAAGGGTTTCATGCTTCAAACCTCCAGGGCCAAAATAAAGGCCAAATTGCAAATTTCACATATCAAGTTTATGAAGGAGGAAAAAACACTAGAGGTATTCTTCAAAATAGGTATCTTTCTTCTTTCTTTCCTTAATGAAATTTTATTAAGCAGCCCATCAATCATTCTAGGCACTCTATATTACAAATCTGGAAGCTGACATTAATATACCTACCTGTGGAAGGAGACGCCAGTGTATCTGAGAGTTGTACCATTTGTTAGAGCCTGTAGGCTAAGAACAAGGGCCCTGAGGTCAAGATCCATATTCAAACCATGGTGCTGCCATTTATTAGTTGTGTGACCTTAGGTAAGGTTTCCTTTCTTTCCCTTAGTCTGCTTTAAAATGGGGTTAATGAGCTGGGCACGGTGGCATATGCCTGTAGTCCAGCACTGTGGGAAACTGAGGTGGGAGGACTGCTTGAGCCCAGGAGTTTGAGGCCAGCCTGGGCAACATAGATCCCATCTCTTAAAATGTTTTAAAATAAATAATAAATAAAATGGGGATAGTAAATAATCTAAATGCCTATCAACAACCGAACATACTGTGGTATGTCCATACAATGGAATACTATTCAGCAATGAAAATACATAGGTTAATGATGTATGCAACAGCTTAGATGAATCTCAAAATCATTACACCGAGTGGAAAAAAAAGCCAGATGCAAAAGAGTAAATATTTATGCTTCCATTTATATAAAATTCTAGAAACTGCAAGCTACTCTATAGCATGAACAACACATCAGTAGTTGTCTGAGGCCAAGGGAGAGAGAGGAAGGATGGACTGGAAGGCACATGGAGGAACTTCTAGGGGATGGGAATGTTCTATCTTGTGGCAGGGGTTTCACAGGTATATACATCCGTGAAAACCTAAATGGTACACTTTAATAAGGATATTGTTTATTGTATATAAATCATGCCTTAGTAAAGTTGATTTTTCAAAACTTTCCTACTGATTTGTTTTAAGGAGAAAATGTAGCCGGCATATGGTAAGTGTTTGGTAGTAAATGATGATGACGGTGATGTTGGTGGACACTGGGGCATGACAGCAGAGTGTCCTGGAAGTCAGAGGACCAGAGTTTCTCTCTCTGAGTCCTGTTATTTTATATGATAATCTCTACACTTCATTTTCTTAACATGACAAAGAACAGGTCTGGACAAGATGTCCTAGAGTTCCTTAAAGGTGCAACAACTTGATCCTAAAGTGATGATGCCCCAATGGCGGCCAGTACAACTTTCTAATTCCGTGTATTTATAACAGGTGTAAACTTTAGCGCTCAGAGGATTCTGCTATAACATTTAGCAGCTACTCCTTGAAATTTAGTATTTCCATGATGAAAAAAGTAGAGAAAGTAGAATTTCAGAAGTCCTTTCAAGGGAGTTGGGAACAGGTTCAAGGTAGGGTGGAGAAAAGCCTGCAGAAGAGTACAAGTCCAGATAATTCTATAGATTATCAATTTGTTTTCTTGTGTTTCCATTTAGAAGTTTCTGCCAAAGAACTCTAAAATCCTTTTTCCTGAGTTTAATGCTTTCTTACTTAAAACACAAGTCTCTTGGTGCTTTGAACAAATACAAAACATGAGCAACTGGGGACTGAAACTGTCTAAAGAAGACGTCCTGCAGGAAACAACTTGCCCTATACTCACTTCTACACACCTTTAAGACGGGCCAGATCCCCACACTACAAATAACCAGCCTTCATTACCACTCTTCCTCATGCCGGTTCAAACCAAGCCTTCATTACCACTCTCCCTCATGCCGGTTCAAACCATAGGCTCTAGAATCGTTGCTCTATCATTACAATTTCCATGCACACTGCTCCTTCACCACCTACTGGCTTTGCTCATGTCTGGCAGACACTCTGCCTCCTTCCGTCCTTGGGTATATCCTCTTGGATGGTCACCTTACTGTCCTATGTAACCAATGGCTGAAGAAGCAGTCTGCAAGGACAGACAGATCGCAAGTGTGGCCAGCAGCCACCAATCTCTGAGCTGACAATTTAGTACTGGCAAAAGACATCTTAGGTACATATCTGGGAAAACAGACTCTGAGAACAGAAATGCAAGATCTCATATTTAATATAGTCATTGAGAATTATTAGTGGGTGGAGAAGTCTAAAAGGAAGTTAGTAGGTAGTGCTAAGGAGGACGATCTGTCATGAAGAGATACTGGAAAGCAAAGAAAAAGGCTGGAGAACAATGAGAGTATGGTCTTACTAAATCTTAGAGCGTGGAGTGTTCTGACCTCTAATAACGACTCTTCCACCTTCACCATCCCCCAATCCCTGCTCGGAATGAGATGAGGCAGAAGTACTTTTTCACAGGACTCCTGCCTTCGCTGGTCCTCAGTCCCTACAGAGTTGTCAAATATTCATCTGGGGAGCTTACTTAAATTCATGCAGATTCCCCAGCTCTAGCTTCTGATTAGTGCACGGCCTGGGATTATACATTTTAGCCACCATCCCAGAATATTTCATAGATGTTCTTTTTGATCCTTTCCCTAGTCTTGTGATTATCAGACAATTACCTAAGTTTTACAGACTGAATTCTCTTTGTATGCAGTCACATACAAAGGTGTTCCAAAAAAAAGGCTTTAAGACTCCATTTCCAACCATGAGAGAGTATGTGGTACTAGACTTGCCCTTTTGCCACAAACAACTAGAAAATTGGAGGAAAAATACATGGTACTACTGTTTCCAGACACTGGCTAATAAGCAGCCTAAGACTCTGATTCCTGAGAGCAGGAAAACAGATGAAGTAAGCCCTAGCTCACTAGAAGTCATTCCTGGACTTTGGCACAGTGTGGGGAAGCCCCACACGTAGCATGAAGGTCTCATGGAGTTGAAGGGAGACTGAAGTTTAGTGGGGCTTAAGTGGCTGGAATTTTAGAAGCAAAGTCTGAAAGACTGGGGAGCTATGGAGAGGAAAAGCTCCAGAAGTCCAGACCGACTGGATACTAAGCTGTGTCTCTGTAAGGTGAAACTCCACAAGCCTGAGCAGACTTGAGCACAACCTCGACTTAGAGGGGGTTACGCATTATGATATTTCAGACGAGATCTGGCGCATTCAGGGTGGTATGGCCGCAGGTTGCATTATGATATTTCAATTACTACTGAAAAGGTTGAGCTGAACAATCTCCAGCACTTATACAGAACTGGAGGAGGCTCAGCTCCACTCAGCTAGAGTACAGAGATCTTATTGAACAACCAGGCATCAGTGTTTAGGGCTAACTCTAGACCTGCCCTAATGAAGCTTTGAAACAATTCTCAAAATGCTCAAATTGATTTAAGAAAATACATTAACTGCTTACCAAAACAAATATAGATGTTCCACAATTTACAATGGTTTGACTTAATGCATTTTCTTTCTTTTTTTTTTTTTTCTTTTTTTTTTTGAGATGGGGTCTCACTCTGTTGCCAAGGCTGGAGTGCAACCTCTGCCTCACTGCAACCTCCACCTCCCAGGTTCAAGTGATTTTCCTGTCTCAGCCTCCCGAGTAGCTGGGATTACAGGTGCCCGCCACCACCCCCAGCTAATTTTAGTAGCAATGGGGTTTCGCCATGTTGGGCAGGCTGGCCTCGAACTCCTGACCCCAGGTGATCCACCCGCCTCGGCCTCCCAAAGTGCTGGGATTACAGGCATGAACCACCGCATCTGACTAACTTAACGCATTTTCAACTTTATGATGGTGCAAAAGCAACACATGTTCAGTGCGGTCCTTGACTTGAGAGGGGATTATGGATTATGATATTTTGATTTATGTTACAATATTTTCAACTCACAATGGGTTTATCCAGACTGTAAGTTGAAGAGTGTCTGTATGTCAGTCTTGAAAGGAAGACAAGATTGAGTCTCAACATAATGATATTCACAATGTCCAGCATCCAATCAAAACCTATGAATCATGTAAAGAAGCAGAAAAATATGACTTGTAACCAGAAGAAAAATCAGTTATAGAAACAGGCTCAGAAAAGACAGATATATGGAATTAGCAGCAAAAGAACATGAAAAGAGCTAGTACAGGCTGAGTATCCCTAATCTGAGAATCTAAAATGCTCTAAAATCCAAAACTTTTTGAGCACTGACATGATGCCCAAAGGAAATGTACACTGGAGCATTTCAGATTTTGGAGTTTGGAATTTGGGATGCTCAACTAGATAAGCATAATGCAAATATGCCATAATCTGAAAAAAATCTGAAATCCGAAACACTTCTGGTCTTAAGCATTTTGGATTAAGGGATACTCAGTCTATATAAATGTTACTATCAAGGATGAAAGAAAATGTACACAGAATGAGAAGATTAATGGAAGATACATAAAAGGGGACCAAATGGAGCTTCTAGAACTGAAAAAAATAGGTGAAATAACAATTCACTAGATAGGCTTAACAGCAGACCAGACACTGTAGAGGACAAGACCAGTTACATAGCAATAGAAACGATCCAAGCTGAAGCACTGAGGAAAAAAGTAGACTGAAAATAAAAAACACCAAGCCTCAGTGACCTGTGGAGACAATTGTGTGGACATGCAAACTCGTAATTAGAAGGAGTAGGAGGGAAGAAAAATATATTTAAAGAAATATTGGCTAACATTTTCTGAATCTGATGAAAACCATAAATCCACAGACTCAAGACGTTAAAGTAGGATAAACACAAAGAAAACCACACCAAGGCACATCATGACCAAATTGCTGAAAATAACTGATAAAGGAGAAGAAATCTTAAAAGCAGATGGGGGAAAGATATATTACATACAGGGGAACAAAGACAAGAATAACAACTGTCTTCTCATCAGAAACGATGTAGGCCAGGCGAGGTGGCTCACGCCTATTACAGGCGGGGGGATCACTTGAGGTCAGGAGCTTGAGACCAGACTGGCCAACATGGTGAAACTCTGTCTCTACTAAAAATACAAAAATTAGCCGGGTGTGGTGGCGCACAACTGTAGTCCCAGCTACTCAGGAGGCTGAGGCAGGAGAATTACTTAAACACGGGAGGTGGAGGTTGCAGTGGGCCAAAATCGTAGCACTGCACTCCAGCCTGGATGATGGAGTGAGATCCTCTCTCAAAAAAAAAGAAAGAAAACAGAGGGGAGGGGAGGGGAGAGGAGGAAAAGGAAAGAAGGAAGGAAGGAAGGGAGGGAGGAAGGGAAGGAGGGAACAAAGAAAGCCAAAGACAATAAAATAACTATTTAAAAAGCTAAAAAAAAAAATTGTCAGCCTAGAATTCCATGTCTGGTAAAAAGTTGAGGATGACATTTTCAGACAAATAATGCAGACAGAATTTCTTGCCAGATGACCTGTTCTACAAAATAATGATAAAGTTTTTCAGGCTGAAGGAAACTGATACCAGATAGAAACTAGGATCTACACAAACAAACAAGGAGTGTGAAAATTATAAATAAGTGTGTCTAAAAAAAAAAGGCTTTGACAATTTGGGGCCGGGTGCTGTGGCTCATGGCTGTAATCCCAGCACTTTGGGAGGCCGACGTGGGAGGATCACTTGAGGTCAGGTGTTAGAGACCAGCCTGGCCAACATGGTGAAACCCCATCTCTACTAAAAATACAAAAAATTAGCTGGGGGTGGTGGCATGCACCTGCAACCCCAGTTACTCGGGAGGCTGAGGCAGAAGAATCACTTGAACCTGGGAGGCGGAGGTTGCAGTGAGCCGAGATTGCACCACTGCACTCCAGCCTGGCAACAGAGCGAGACTCTGTCTCAAAAAATAATAATAATAATAACAATAATAATAATAATAATTTGGATCCCCTGCATAATCTCCTCCCTAGAAGGTTTGATTTTAGAGACACACACAAACCTCATCTTTTCTCCTGATATTTGAACACAGGCTTCCACTGTGCCACAGCTACTTGCCTTTTTAGTGCTGTTTTCCCTGCATTTATATAGCTAGTCATTAACTAACTACTGGAGGTGCAAAGATAAAGAACATGTGTTATCTGCATCAAGAAGCTTAGAGGTCTGGTGGGAAAACAATCAAGGCAACAAAGAGTTAAAGCACAATACCTCCTAACTGTACTCAAATCCTGGCTCTACTCACTTAGCAACTCTGGGCAACTTACTTAACCTCTCCATGCCTTGGTTTCCATAACTGTAAAATGCGGATAATAGTAGTACTATGGGGTTGTGGTGAGAGAAAATGCTTTAACATGTGTAAACTGGCAGGACAGTGCTTGGCATATGGTCAACACCTAGTAAGTATTAGCCATGTAATTACAATGTTGGTTTGCCAAGGAGGTTAGAGGAGCATGGAGAAAGAACATCCGGTCAGAGAGGGAGTGGGATGGGAAGAGAAGACGTTTCACGGGAGGTGATGCTTTGGCTGACCTTTGGAAGGATAAGCAGGGTTAGCAGATAAAGAAGGGAGAGATACTGCGGGTAGAGGCGGCAGCATTCAACAAGGCATGGAGATGTGCGTCAGCGTGCGTCAGGAGACCACTGCAAATGTCTTCAGGAATGCTGCAGTCAACAGTGCCTCAGCTGTAGCTCAGGAAATGTTCTGGGGCCTCTCTAGAAGACCTTTTGACTTCCTTCAAGGGCCTCTTACCTCCTCCATAATCTGATCCATTCAGGCTCTGCGGTCTGAGGCGAAAACTGCCCCCCAAAAAAGAAGAAAAGGAGAGCAGAAAATGAGTTTCAAACACAGAAAGGAACATCCCAAATGTTGATTGTATCCTTTCTTTCTCCTAGATGAAAATGTCCCTGGACCTGCTTTTCTCTGTCAACTTGGTCAAACCTAATTAGGCCACTGGGTGTGCCGTGTGTGGCTGCGCAGGCTGTGCAATGCACTATTCCAGAGGACAGCATCACAAACGCTATGACATGAATGCTCCTTCCATCCCCAGCAGTGGGAAACTGGGGGCGCTGCCTTCACAGCCACCTTTATCTAGAAAACTTCCTTCGTTTCTGATATAAGTCTTATGAGAAGGCAAGGCTTAGAAGCTGGTGTTGCTTCTGCCCATCTATATCAATAATGCAGAAGGCATGGGCCAGTACCCTGATACCTGGACGTATAATTCTAAAAACCACACAGTGGGAGATAGGACATGGGCATCAATGAAAGGGTCCAGACCTTCAGTTGAGGAAGCGGGATTAACCAAACCTTGGATTCAGCAGGCAAAAATAATTCTAGCCCCAGACTTCTAACACTGTGTTCAACATAGGTGGAACAGGTCATGACCACCAAGACCACACTGTTGACCAAGATGAACATAGGATACCATAAGAATAAGAATACTGGAAACGTACTCTTCTATTTCTTCAGAAGCCTTCCTCCTAAACCTGAAAAAAAAAAAAAAAAAAGACAAGGTTTTTAAGAGCCCACTAGTCTGATGCACCAGGGTAGTATCTTGAGGAATGTTTCAAAAGTGGACGAAAATTAGTATATCTCAAGTGCTTTATCTGTCTGCAGTTCTCTTTAGAGACAAGCCCCACAGCCAGCATGAGAGAACCAAAGATGCTGTAGTGCCTTCTTACAGCTTTATATCAGCCTCACTCCAAATTGAATTGCTGAGAGTTTAAGTGCAGGTTGAGCGAGTGGCTTAAAATTCAAATAGATACAGATGATTCAGTGCCCTCTTTTCTTTCAGCAATAAACTGACTGGTTTATAGAGTGCTTTCTTAGGACTGAGACCCTGGGTCTTATTTGGTGCTATTAGCTGTCAGCACTTGCAGCTTCCAATGAGCAAAAAGGGATGCCCTTGCCTCGCAGTTCAGGCTTCAGGCTTCAGAACTGCTTTTCTGTGCCCTTCACACGAAGGACGAGAGGACCTTCTGAGTGATGGTGGGTGAGTAGTGCCAGGGCCTAGCTGACACACACGTACCTACGGTTCTCACATGTTCTCACATGGTTCTCACATGTCAGTGTGCATAAGAACCATCCACCGAGCCTGTCAGATATGCAGATTGGTGGGCCTGGCAGGGAGAGTTCTGAATCAGCTGGTCTGGGTGGGTTGGGGGGAGCCCAGGAATATGCATTTTAAAATTCTAATCTAAGTGTGTCACTACTCACACTCTGAGAAACACTGATCTGAAGTTTTCTAATAAGACTGGCGAAATGTTGATGATTATTAAAGTTGAACATTGGGTACATGGCGATTACATTTTGGTATGTCTGAAAACTTCCACAATTCTGTTATTGTGGATTTTTTATTTGTTTGTTTTAAATGAGTTATTTTAAGTCAGAAATCTAGCACCATGATGAGCAACAGCAAAGGATGGCAAATGGCCTGGAGGCAGGATGTAGACCTTGACAGGGTGGGCCACCAGCCTCGCCAGCAAGAACTGGTTTCTTGGAGCCAATCAGCAATTCCTGCAAAACGCAAATAACTCCCCCTGCCAAAAGCAGAATTCTACATTCTTTTTTTTTTTTTTTTTTTGGTCAATTAAAAAATAAAAATTTCAGCCAGGCACAATGGCTCATGCCTGTAATCCTAATACTTTGGGAGGCCAAAGCAGGTGGATCATTTGAGGTCAGGAGTTCGAGACCAGCCTGGTCAACATGGTGAAACCCCATCTCTACTAAAAATACAAAAATCAGCTGGGTATGGTGGTGGGCACCTGTAATCCCAGCTACTCAGAGGCTGAGACAGGAGAATCACTTGAACACGGAAGGTGGAGATTGTGGTGAGCCAAGATCGCGCCATTTCACTCCAGCCTGGTGACAGAGTGAGACTCCGTCTCAAAAAAAAAAAAAAAAAAAAAAAATTAATAATATAAAATTTAAAAATTAAAAATGATTTTTTAAAGTCAGTCAAAGTTTAAATAGACTGCTTTCCATGGAATTTACTCTATCAACTGTACTATTTTTAAAAAGAAAGAATGACGGCTGAAGTGAGGTGGGAGAATGGGTAGGTCAAGCTGGAAGAACAGGGTATAACAACTCTAAGGGAATCTCCCAGGCTGCAGTTTCTGACCCTTAAAGAGAGATAAAGGAGACTCAGCAATGAGGGTTAGGAGGGCAGGGGGGAACAGAATGGGTAGTGGGAGGCACCATGGGGAAACCACTGCAGGGTGCCCAGGGCATCCCCAGCCTGGTGTTGCTGGAGGCTATAGGCTTCCAACGCCTGTTCTAAGTCAACGGAATCCTAAAGGAAGAGCACCCAGTAGCCACCAAAGCCACCTTCTGTCTGTGTGGGAGGATAGAAGCTGTCTTCCTAGTTCACGCCGTTCCCGAGGACCAATGCCTCTAATTGTCCTCATGAAGTTAAACTCTATACCCCCACTGTCCGAATGACACAGCTAATGTCACCAAGGGTAGACGTGCTTGGATGAAAACAGGGATAAGAGAAGAATCCTTGGATTAAAGAGGCTATGAAGAAAGGCTGGCGCCTTTGTTGTGTACATAAGACATATTCGTCTCCAATTACCCTCAGGAGTTATGACCGAATCATTCCTTCCCTACACAATGTGCGGTGGCAAAACCAGCTGCGATTCTGTCTGAAGGAAACAATAATGATAATGCTAATCTTTGGGGGGAGGCTGAATAACTGCCATTTATCCACTCAACATCCAAAAGGGGGATGAGTTTAATATTCAGCTTAATTGCTGCTGAGCCCACATCCTGCTCTCTCTCGCTCTAGGGGGAGCCCAAGGACTCTCCCGACAGAGGAAGGAGAAAAATCAAATGGAGTCCTCAAGGACGGGCAGCAGGGATGCCCTCAGGTGGCGTCTTCTCTCTCATTCTCTCTCTCTCTCTCTCTCACTCTCTGCCAGAAATAACAGGTTCTGGGAGCGCACTGAGTGGGATGGTGCACCCTGCCTCTGATCTGGGTCACAGACGGAACACTGGCCACTTCCCAGCCTTACCTAGCCTGCAGATGAGTTTGGTCTAAACCATACTGCTGTCTATTTTTTGTTTTGTTCTGTTTTAATGTAAATTCATTGCCAAAATGGGGAAATTTTGTATACAAATCCAAATTTCTAAACTCTAACTTTTTAGTTTAACTTTTCGGCCTGGCAATACTGGACGTGCAGTGGATGAACCTGAGCTCCCCCGACCCCGCATTGCTCCCAAACACTGGGGGTCCAGGACTAGTCCTCAATTACGTCATCTGCGCTGCTGGTTTTCCAATAGGAGTGAGGAGGCTGGCAAAGTGCGTCCTGTAGCTATGCAGCTATCAAATGTGAGGAGGCAAAAAGACAAAGTGGGGAGCGTGTTTTAGGAAAACTGGCAGAGTATATTTCTTTATAGAAATGCGAATATGCAAATAATTTGTGTATGTATCTCAGGAATATGACTGAAGGTGCCATTCTGAAATAAAACCCCACTTCACAGATTTACTTTATCTGCCTGGTCCTCAAAGGCACCTCAGGGGAGTGTAGCGACAAGCAGCCCAGCAAAAGACACAGAATCTAGCACCATGTTTTTTAAACTTCAGGTCATGACCCACTACTGAGCCATGAAACCAGTTTTGTGGCTCACCACCAGCATTCCTTTCCTTTTAAAATTTTTCTTTCATCTTTCTTTTTTAATAGCACAGAAAACGCAGTGTGCTGAAAATAGTAAGGATAGGTATTATATAAACGTTTTGTTTCCTGTTTTATGTGTACCCATACCCAATCATGAAGTATATTTTTAATTAATTTACTTTTTTTTTTTTTTTTAGAGACAGGGTCTCGTTCTGTGGCCCAGAGTGGAGTGCAGTGTTGGGATCATGGCTCACTGCAGCCTCAAACTCCTGGGCTCATGTTATCCTTCCCACCTCTACAAGTGCGTGCCACTGTCCCTGGCTAATTTTTTTTTTCTATTTTTTTGTAGAAACAGGGTCTCACTATGTTGTCCAGGTTGTTCTTAAACTCCTGACCTCAAGCAATTCTGCTTTTGCCTCCCAAAGCACTGGGATTCAGGCATGGGCCACTGTGCTCAGCCCTGAGTGTATTTTTAAACTACTGGTGACAGGTTAAAAACAAACAAGCAAGCAAACAAACAAGAACCTAAAACACAGTAGTCTACCACAGTCCACAGGGTAGGTAATCAGAGAAGAATCTGATATGGAAGTTCTGCCTCCCAGACTGTGTGGGGACAGAGGCTGAGGTAAAGAATTATGGGTTCTGGAGCACCTCTTCACAGACACTTCATTCCCAACTTCTGAGGAAACTGAGGCTGTCAATGAGGCTTGTGTGGCCTGGTCCCAGCCCCCTGGCAGGCTGTCTGCAGAGCTGAGATCAGCATAGCCTTGGGCTGCCGGTTTATTTCTGCACTCAGGGCCCCCATGCCTTTTCCCCCAAAAGTGGCTATTAGAAATTTGGGGAACCTGGCAAATCATAATTCCAGCAGGATCACCTCACACAGAGCACTTTTCAGTCCTCTTCAGAGACATTCACATCTACAAACACTACCTCGGCTGAGTTCTGGAGAAGAGGAAAAGCAGGTTTCAGCAGAACAATTTTAAACACAGAGAGGGACGCTGGGCACTGCGGCTGTGGGCTTCACCCAAATCACAGAGCTAGTTAGTGATGAGGCTGAAACTAGAATCCATGTCTCCCGACTTTCACCCTAGATTCCAAACACTTTGCCTCAAGTCTTTTCAAAGGAAGATACCAGTTGATTATCTAATATCCCTAAGGCACCCAGACATCTGCTTGGATTTACTGTGTAGACGGTCCCTTCTTGATTTTCTCTCCTAATGGAAGGCACGATATGGTATAGACAGCGAATTGGAAGCTGGAGAGAATCTTTTAAATTAGTCGTTCTTCAACAGTGGTGCGCAAGACTCACCCCCGGAAGCTTTTTCAGTGTACATGGGCTGGGCTTACTCCTCATCCCTCTGAGGTAGTAACTTCTAGAAATGGGACCTAGTCACGTAGATGAGACTCCTTGCCCTAAGCCTTGAGACATTCAGCTGAATACTCCAGTTGCTAAGCAGCAAAACTGAAACTTATTTGCCTTCTCCTCCTGAGTTGCCTACTTTCTTCTAACAGAAGTGTTAATGAACATGGACTTGACCTAAAGGATGCGAGGAGGAAGAAATAGCAAGGGGCCTGAATGGTCCACTAGGTGAAGTCTCTGTTCCTGAGTGATCCCGAAATTCACGCCTGAGTCCGTGGTGTTCATGAAAACTAAGCAGATGTTCTCCACCACACCAGGCCCAGAGCAATCTAGATCCGATTAGAGATGCTTGTTCAATATTCAAAATGTAATACACAGAGGTTGCTGAACCAGCACTTTGGAAAGTTAATTAAATGCCAGGTTTCTTTTTAAGAGCTACTCCATCACTCACTGATTGCTTTGGCCATTTCGCAGAATGAAGTTTTAACCCGGGACAGTGACAGCAAACGTTCTCTGTCACCTCCGCCTTGTGGAGCAGGGTGAGGGAGGAAAGACACACCAGCTCCCCCTCCCCACATCACAGCGGGCTGATGGCCCTTTCCAAATTGCCTACAATGCTCAGCCACGAAGCTGCCAAGGACTCAGAAGCTTGGCTTCTCAGGTAGAGGATGTGAAGGTGAAGGGGGTTGTCTTGCTGATGTGACCTGCATTTAAAGCCCAGTTCTCAGCTCCACTCTCACCCAGTCCCTTCCTGGTCTTCATCCCAGCTTCTCTCTGACCCACACTGAGCCTCTCCTGCCTGGCTCAGCACACCCACTGTCAACTCTCAGGGGAAAGAAAGCCCAGTTCCAGGCCCCGGCCCACCCTTCCTTTATGCTGCCCCTTCCCCCACAAACCTGCCCTAAGAAGGATGACGACTGACAACAACAGTCAACATCTACCCAGCTTGTTAGGCACCAGCCACTGTCATTATATTATTTATAATACTATTATACAATTATATAATCACATACATCCTATACAGTATACATTATCTTATTTCAGTATCATAGTACCTTATTTTATTCTCTCTGTTTTACAGGTGAGGAGCTCAGAGAGGTAAGTAACTTGCCTAAGGTCACCTACCTAGAAAGTGGTAGGGCCAGAATGCAAGCAGAGTTTCTGACTCCAAAGCTCAGTTCCCAGCCCTTATACCATGGAGACATGCAGGCATTTCTACAGCATGGGAAATGCTCCTCTGCTTCAAATCCAACTAATATTTTCAGGACAGGGACATCCTTTCAACTTATAGTACGGCTGTAGCTTTGTCATTCCTGATGATCTGGTAGTTAATTTTGGCTTCATTGTTCTGTGATTTGTTATATTTAAAATGCAACAGTGTGCATCATGGCAAAAAGAAATCCTGTCTAGCTAAGTCACTTTTATTTCCATATTCCTCCCTTTTTGAATTTCTTTTGCTCAAATGTAATCCCTTTCTTTGGCATTTTGGAGTCCACACTGACATTCAATGGTGTGATTTGGGCAGCTGAGCACAAGGTGGATTCCAGTGGCACATCTGTGACTTCAGCCACGTGGGACCACAGCGGAATCTTGGATCCTCATAGTTTTATTCCTGCCTGCGGGGTCTGTCTCCTCCCTGCTGCATCAGGGGGCCTGATCTGGCCATCATGATCAAGTGGGACTAGCAGGTAGTTATGACCCCCAACTGCAGGGACCCCATGAACTTCTGGGGAAGAGACCATGAAACAACCTGGATTTTCTTCACCAGAGAGAAGAGGCCTTAACTGCTGCTACATGGGTTATGTGCTGAAGGGTAAAAGGCAGCCCTAATGTAGACATCATCTCAGTTAAAATGTTTCTCTCGAGTTTAATGGAATACTGCAGAGATCTAAATGGAGATAAAGTACCACGGCTCAGAGAACAGCCAGGATGCTATCTTTATGCAGCATGACAATGTTCAGTGGTTAATTAGACACCGTTAACCTATTTTAGCAGGGGACATAACCGGGATAAATGGGGGGAAGTGTCCTTGAAGTCTCTTAATATCCACAGCACATACTAGACCCTAGACCCACCTCCCTGCTGCAAGGCAGAACAGGCTTAAAATAGACCCAAGTGCCAAGCACCTGGAGCCTTGCCTGTGCCCGGGGAAGGCCCTATGCGAGCCCATCCCTCACGGATCACTCTGACCTGGGGAGGAATGTGAAGGGTTTGGATGAATGGTTCTGACTATAACTTGTTGCAGGTGAGAGAAACGCCAAAGCCATAGGAAGGCACCTGCATGGTTCCATTTCAAAAGAGAAGAAACTGCAGCCAGGGGTCAAATGCATGAAGAAAAACTGGCCAAGGGAAGAGCAGGAAAGAGATACCAACTACATTGATGCCAAAGCTACTTTATGTTTTTAAAATGTCAAGTTAAAATTTCCTCCTCTGGAAAGAAAAAATCAAAATGCCATTTTCTTGCAAGGTTTTCTACCCTCATTATTTTTAAATGTCCAAGAAAAATCTCACAGCTGCCTCCAAATCTCATTGAGGTAAATTTTACCAAGGCATGAGAGAGAGAAGGCAATATTCCCGGATCATCTAATGTCACCAGCAAATCCAGAACCAAGGCTCTACTTTATAAATGTGTGAACCGCCAAATGAGCCTTTGCAGTGAAAACCCAAATGTGAGGAAAGGAGAAATCTGCCATTGTCATCTTGGCTACACTGCTCATTCAATCCCAAGCAGTACACTGGATAATTGGGGTCCCTCTGCTCTAAGCTGCCCCCACACCTGCAATACGCATTAAAAGCTAGATATTTCTCATGAACTGAAGTTTTCCTTGTCCAATAGATTTCTCCTCATTTAAATCTCCCCTGAAAGCTGAAGTCACCACCCCACTTCCCCTCAGTTCCTAGTTCTTGCCACTCATGTGTTTAGCATCCACTATATGCCAGTAGGTACCATATTTTCTTCCTTCTTTTGAAAACAGGCAGGTGTTCCCTAACACCCAAATTTTGGCACTCTGAGGTTTTAGGTCATGCTAGATGATATTTAGTTCCTGCCAGCACAGTTCATCACTAAGATGTCTGGTAGAGAGAGAAAAACTCATGCCCATGTCCTGTCTATAGACTGCCAAGGCCTAGTGAATCACAATGCGATTCCTGGGAGAAGGTTGCCCCCTGCTGGTTAGGTTAAATATGACAGCTTTGTTTTGCTTCAAACTAAATGTATGAAAAAAGGTTGAAATACACAGAAACGCTTTGATTAGCTACAGTTATGGGAACATATAAAATGTAATATGCCTGCTATCAAGAAAAGGCAGCAGAGTTTAGAACTCTAGAGGTTTTAGGCATCTCAAATGAACATTTTTTTATTCAGGAAACCGTCACTGGATCACTAATCATCTGCTAGGAACAAGTGAGAGGTGTTTGGAATTGGGGATCGTTTGCTCAAATTTTACAATCCGGCGGGAGAGAAGAACATTACAGAAATAACACTAACACCTCCATAAACTTACATACTGTAAGGCCAAAAAGACTCACCAGCAGATGGGTACGGTGGCGTGCACCTGTAATCCCAGCTACTCAAGAGGCTAAGGTGGGAGAATCACTTCAGCCCAGGAGTTCAAAACCAGCCTAAGCAACACAGCGAGACCTCATCTCTTTAAACAAACAAACAAACAAAAAACAAAACAAAAAGAAACACAAAGAAAACAAACAGAAGACTCCCACCACATCCAAACTGTCAGCTACTAGATGAAGAAGTGGAGACCAGGAGTCCTCAAAGAGATCTAATGAAGGCTCAAAGCCAGTGGATGCAGTGCCGGACCTGGAAACTGAGGTTCCCAATCCCTCATTCTACTGAGCCCCAGATTTGCTAGGACAAGTAAGGAAGGTATAAGCAAACTGTCACAGGAGCACTAAAGAGGGAACCAGCCATTCTAGCTGGGGATCTGGGGAGGCTTCCTGGAGGCCTTGCCAGTGGAGAGATGAGGAGGCTTGCAATGGGCAGAAAAGCTGCAGGAGGGAAACCACTTGAACAGAGGTCAGAGGCATGCAGGGGCCGAGGTGTTTGGAAAACAGCAGGGGACACGGCGCGGCTGAAATACGGATAAGATGGTGGCTGGAGATGAGAATGGCATCAGGGCTGGGTGGGTAAGCATTAAGACCAAATAAGATGGTATTACTGGTGTCAACTCTATAAATATATACACTGACATTGATCAGGGATCAGGAGGGATTCTGGGGCTGGATATTAATTTTCCCTGGGTTCTCTGCTTTCCCCCTTCAAGTTACTTATGACCACATATAGAGACCTCAATGACCTAATATTATGCAACTTACCCTGTATCCTGCAGTACAAAAGCAGCACAGAGCAGTTAAGTGGAAGAAGTTGTTACTCTTCCCACTGGGAGAAAGAAGGGGGTTGGAGGTGGGGAGAAGCAGCCACGAAGAACTGCTGTATGAGTGTTCCCCAAATGCCTGCCATTTCCAAGTACCACCTTCACCAATTTTGCTACAGCTATGTACTTTCTGCAACTACTTAGTATTTTCTTTAAATTGATTTCTTGGTTTTAATAATTTTTTTTTTAAAAAGAAAACTCTCTATCCTCAATGGAAAGCTATCATCACCAGCCATAGGGAAATAATTGTAAAAAACAACACAGCTTTTTAAAAAACTACAAACTTGATTAGCTAGACATTGCTGTTTGTTAAAAATCCAAGAGCCCACGGCCTATTTTGTATTAAAAGGGAAGATTAGCAGGGTTAGAGAAGTGTTAGAGAAAGACTGGCTGTAAATGGAGACTTTTCCATTGGCATGATCAGAGGAACTGAAAGCTAGTGGAAAAGAGTAACTTTGGGACTAGACACCAATCTTGGGAAAACAGAGCTACTAGGATGGAGGATGGAGATAAACGAGATGGCATGTGGTAACTGAGACAAGTAGAAACCGTGTACCACAAGTCAAGGGACAAACTTCTCAGTGCTTCTGGAAACCTTTATTTCAATTTATGTTTAATTGTTGGAGTGGGTCTGTTACTTTTCCTGTACAGAAGTTTCTGCTCTATAACAGGGAAACCTGTAAAGATTTCCTTCTGGTAACTAACCCACCATCTTCTCTGCTTCTGTTCTTCTTTTACATCCTGTGGTCCCCCCGAAATCCCATAAATACACTGAGACTCACCCAAGCGATGAGGTACATGAAGAGAAGGTGCCTCAGCTCTGGTTGCCGGCATGCGAGCCACTGGGGGAGCACAGGACCATGTGTGGCAGCCTCCTGGGAGGCTCAGGGCCCACCCCGGTGAATCCCTGGTAAATAGGAACCAAGAGCACCCTGCCACTTCAACACGTGGCTCTTTTACAATGGGCGCTGTGAAACCTGGAGAAACTAGTGTGGCTCTGGTATTCAGCTCTGGTGGGGGCAGCATGGGTCAAAAAGTAAAATCTCTGACCGACCCACTAGAGCAGAACAAACTCAGATGATGTGAGGGGCCTCCATTTCCTATGCATATTTATACCTATGTGTGCCCAACCTGTTTCATCTATATTTAAATTGCTTTCCGGTACTTCTCCATACAGGACTCAAAAGAAAAGGAAAGAAGTAGGTGTGATGTTCACAGATGCATTTTATTTTTGAGAGACCAAATCCATCAAAGGGAGAACAAGGAGATCATTTATGTTCGGAGAATTTTAACCAATGGTTGGCATCTCTAATCATTCCCTCCTGGCTTTCAGCTGCTCACTCTGCAAAGCAGCAGGTCCCCCTTAGCAGAGACTGGCTGGCTCGGGGGACACAACTTTTTTCCTTGGAAGTTTTTTTGTTCTATAAGATTGCTTCATACGATCAACATCTCAATTCTGTGAGGGTCCCAGAGGGTAGCAGTAAAGAGAATTTTATTCTAACAGACTCACTCTTGCACAAATAGTATAGTGCATGGCCTTTTCGTGAACTTGAGATAAATGCATGCAGTGCTCAAGGTTTGAGAATGGGCATGGCTGCAGAATGAGAGGCATATTCTATTATACTAATTAGCTGTACGACCTTGGGCAGTGGGGCAAGGTGACATTTAAGGGCCTTTCTAACTCTGAGATTCTATAACTCAGCGTCACTTAACCTCCCTAGTTCTCATTTTCTCCATCTCCAAATGGAAGGGGCCAGACTCCATAGCTTCTCAGGTCTCTCCCCAGCTCTGTGAATGATCACCAACCCTGCCTCCCCTTGATCCTGGCCCCCACCCACATCTGTTCCCCATTAATACTGCTCTCCATTCTGACAACCCCCACACAGCCCCTTCCTTGCAACTGGTTTATCCAGCCCTAAAAATCTCAATCAAGACAGTGTAGTGTGCAGGTTTGGAAACTGCAATGACAAAAAAAAAAAAGCGGGGGGGTAGGGAGGGAAGGAACAGAGGGAGGAAGGTAGGCGGGTGAGCAGGCCTGCCTCTTCCCTTTTTCAATTACTTTTAGGCAAAACAAAGTTGACCCAAACTCTCTTCCTACTTAAGAATTTAAGGCATTTTCCTCCTTGGTCTGTCTCTCTTTTTCTTGGCTGTTGTCGGACCTGCTACAACTTTCCGGATTGCACATAGAAATATTACTTCCCCTTTATACTCCTCTCCTAAACAGTTAACCTGTTCTTAACATTTCCATTTGTTTTCTTCCTGCTTAATATGACTTCTTTATTTCCTTTCTCTCCAAGCAGTTGGAAAGAGGATAGCTACCTAGACCTGCTAAACCCTCCAAACAGAGGGAACTCAGAAACCAACCTTCCTATTCCTCAAGTCAGAGAGGACTCCAAGAACCGCAGGCTCGATTACTCAGAATCAGGCCAGCCAAGGTATAGGTGCTGAGCTCTAATCTCGGGCCCCAATTTAAACAACTAGCTTGAAGCCAGTGGTTCTGAACATGGGCTCCAGGGTCAGAGGGTGCTATGGTTTGAATATTTGTGGCCCCTCCAAAATTGATGTTGAAACTTAATCCCCAATGCAACAGTATTCAGGAGGTGACAAGGCCATGAGGACTCCACCCTCAGGGATGGGATTAGTCCCTTATAGAAGGGCTGGTGGGTAGCTAGTCCCTGTTGCCCTTCTGCCTTCTACCAGGTGAGTCCATAGCAACAAGGCATCTTGGAAGTATACAGTAGCCCTCACCAGACACTGAATCTGCTAGTGCCTTCATCTCAGACTTCCCAGACTCCAGAACGGTGAGACATACGTTTCCATTATTTATAGACTACCCAGACTATGGTACTTTGTTATAGCAGCAGAAATTGGCTATAGGTGCAGAACAAAGTTTCATAGGTTCTGGCTTTAGAACAAAGTTTCATCATTCATTAGCTGCATGCTCTTGGGCAAGTCACTTTAAACTCTGCCAAGCTGGTGATAATATCAAATTCTACTTCACAATGTTGTTCTAAAAATCAAGTAAGTTAATTCAGGCAAAGCATTTTGCATAGAACTTGGCACACAGGAAGTGCTCGGTGAACAGTGGCTGTTGCTACCACCATCATTATTGTGGTGGTGGTTCTCATCCAGTCTCTTCCCTGTGCTGCTTGTCCTTGCTTGAGACGTCTTTCTCCTCCTCGATCCTGTAACTGATCCCCACCCCTGAGATGGGTGCTGGCTGGGTGTGCCCAGGGGAGTGGCTTCATGCTTTTTGCTTCTAGGGACCCACCACTTCCCCTGCTTGCACATATTTCTGCCTCCCTTGCTGAACTTGTCCAGGCCACCCTCAGTGGCAAGTCCAGCAGCCTGCCCTCACCACTTGACCTGTTGACCCCATCTACAGACCCCCAGCCCCACACGAGAAACATTTTGTCCCGCTCACGAAGCCTCCCCACCAGCTGGCCACTGCTTACCACAACACGATTAATTTACCTCTCAGTTTGTCAGCAGGTAGCCCTCTCATTTTTTTGCATCTCCTACTTTACTTGTTCTGCCTCTTGGTTCCCTTTTAGTCACTTCTGTTTAATCCTGTCTAAAAAGCAACTTTCTCTGGCTTTCATATCTTTCTGAAGGATTCTCCACCTCTGGGAAGCTTCTAGAATGAGATGAAATGGTTTCTGCGCTACCTACACACCTAACCCTCCCCATCACACGACACAGTCTTTATAGTAGGGCAGCCTCATCCAGTGACTTCTGAAACTCAGCTCGATGGGGTCAGACCACAGAAAATAGCCTGGCACCCACCCAAAGTCATCTCCCCCATCTTGATTCAAATACCAGTTTTGTTTGGGGTGACAATGACCCAACTAAAAATCTGTTTCCCTGCTTCTCTGGGGCTGAGGGGTAGTCCCGGGAGAAAGATGCAGCACATTCTTCTCCCTCACCTCCAAAAAACAAATTCTTGCTAAGAAAGAGCCCTTCACTGTCACTTTCACATCACTCTTTTTTCTGCCTGGAAAACAGAGGTGAGGCTCGGCAGTATAGCAGCCATCCCACAACCAGGAGGCATGAGCATGGCGACAAAGGCCCGCATGCTAAGGATGAGGGGGCAGGAAGGGAAAGAGCTCCAATCCCTCCTGGCTCTGGGGGTGCCTATAGCCCTGGGCCGCTAAGCCCTGGACCTCTGCTTTTGCGAGACAAACTCCTTTCTGTTTAAGCTTCTGTTAATGGGATTTTCTGTTGACCGCAGATTTTTAACTCCAATTACTATAGCACATCACAAATGAGAACTCATTCTAGTCAGGAAGGAATACAAATCCTATGGAAAAAGCAACCTCACATAATTATAATTAGTTCAACTTCATATATGGTTTCAGAAGAGAAAGTGATGATTTGAAATGGATGCAGGAGGAGCAGAATTCTAAGGATGTGAGAGACATCGTCAGTATCTGCTAGAGAAAAAGGTGGCAAACCCAGGGGACAAAGATGAGCACACCCTCTCCACAACTGTAGCCTGAAAAGAGAACTCTTGCTATAAAGAATGAGGATGAGTGAGCCCTTAAGAAGAGTGTGTTACTGTGATTTATAATAAGAAATATATATTTGGTCTTCATCTAAATACAGATGACCCTTGAACAATGTGGGTGTTAGGGCACTGACCCCCCATACAGTTGAAGTTTCACTTAACCACATACAGCCCACCGTTGACTGGAAATCTCACTAGTAACATAGTCAATTAATACATATTTTGTATGTTATATGTGCTATATACTGTATTACAATAAAGTAAGCTAGAGGAAAATCAGAAGGAAGAAAAATATATTTACTACTCATTAACTGGAAGTGGATCAGGAGGAGGAGAAGGAGGAGGAGGGGTTGGGCTTGCTGTCTCAGGGGTGGTGGAGGCAGAAGAAAATCCTCCTACAAGTGGACTTTCTCAGTTCTAAAGGCCAACTGTAAATATTTGGTTTCCTGGCACACAGCTCCTAAAACCCTTGGAATCTCCAAAGTGATACGTCTTTTTGTATGCTAATGAATGACTGATGGGAGATAGATGGATGGGGGGACTCCTGGATGGTCTCAGGAGGGAGGCTGGTTGCCAGGGGAACCCACTCCCTGAACTCAGGAGAGGAGATGGGCTGAAGGTTGATTTGATCACCAATGACCAATGATTTAATCAATTGTGCATACATAATGATGCTTCCATAAACACCCAAAATGACTAGGTTCTGAGAGCTTCTGGGCTGGAGAAGAAGAATGTATTCACCTGATGGGAGGGTGGCAGACTTCAGCTCCATGGGAACAGAAGCTCCTACAACTGGGTCCCTTCCAAACCTTGCCCTATATAGCTCTTCATCTGGATCCTTTAAAATATGCTTTGTGGCCTGGCATGGTGGCTCACGCCTGTAATTCCAGCACTTTGGGAGGCCGAGGCAGGTGGATCACTTGAGGCCAGGAGTTCGAGACCAGCCTGGTCAACATGGTGAAACTGGGTCTCTATTAAAAATACAAAAATTAGCTGGGCGTGGTGGTACATGCCTGTAATCCCAGCTACTCAGGAGGCTGAGGCACATAGGGCAGAAGGTGGAGATTACAGTGAGCCGAGATAGCGCCACTGCATTCAAGCCTAGGTGACTAAGACTCTGTCTCAAAACAAAACAAAACAAAACAAAAAAGAGAAATAAAATATGCTTTGTAATAAATTGGTGATAGTAAGTAAAGTGTTTGTTTCCCTGAGCTGTGAGCTACTCTAGCAAATTAATCAAGCCGGAGAGGGGGTCATAGGAACGCTTGATTTACAGCCAGTGGTTCAGAAGCACAGGTAAAACCACCCAGGGCTTGCACCTGGCACCGGAAATGTGGGACAGTCTTGTGGGACTCAGCTCTGAACCTGCAAGATCTGATGTTAACTCCAGGCAGATAGCATCAGAATTGAGTAAAACTGCAGAACAGCCAGCTAGTGTCCACTGCAGAACTGGCTAGTGTATGAAGAAAAACTTCTATACATCTGGTGTCAGAAGTGGAGCACTGAGGGTATAGTAGGAGAAAACAGTTTCCACATTATGCCAAGAGGACTCTACATTGGGAGAAACAGATTTCTTTTTACATCTGCAAGTACCCCAAGGTTGTCCCATGTCAAAAAGGCATTCAGAAGTGTGGGAGGCAGTGGCTGCAGTAAGCCAAGATCACACCACTGCACTCCAGCCTGGGCGACAGAGCGAGGCTCCATCTCAAAAAAAAAAAAAAGTGTGATACCTTGCACCACCAGTCATGCACTGTCAACACCGCAGTGGCTCCTATTTCCTAAAAAAGGAGGGCCTGCCTGGAGTTCCATGCCCTGCAAAGGAGCTCTTCTCTACCCTGCCCACCTACCCTTCTACTCCCCTCTGCAAAGCCTGGTGTGCTCATCCTAAACACACTGTGGTGGTTCATTCATGCCCCTACTCACCTGGCCCCTGGCCTCGCCTCAATGCTTGTCAATTGTTTTGTTTCAAGGTAATATAATAACTCAGAAACTAAAAGGACTTGTTTCAAGCAAGCCATCTAGAAAGTATGTTTCAGATGGCTTTTCTAGAAAGTATGTTCACATCCTTTTGGAGTTGGAGAGGGCCTTTGAGATCTCTTGTGTGTAAGGCTGAAGAGACAGAGGCCAAGGGCACTGGGCTGGTTGCATGGGGCTGCTACACTACACCTCTCTTCCTCCCACCCCAGCCCAGGGCTCTGCTCTGTGCCCACTGCACAGGCAGATGTCCTGACTCCTAATGACACCTGGAGAAAAGGTGACCCAATAAGAGAAGGTGGCTCAGAAACAAACTTAGGAAATGGCCTCAAAGGCAGAAACGTAACCCAATTTAACATGTACTTGGAGTGCCTCGCTCTGGGCTACTCTGCCCTAGTCTGCCATAGCATCACAGGCCCCAAAACCAGAAGCAGTTTTACAGGTGCACCTGTAACTAGAACCTGGCTCCTGAGTGGGCTGCCTGGGAATGGATCCAGTTCTTAGAGGGCACAGCAGGGTTAGAAGGGACAATCATTTCCAATGCTTAATTGAACTTAATGACTAGCCTAATTAAGCCTTTTAATGGCAGGGCTGGCAGGGCCTTGGCCAGTACCCCTAAGCACAGGCTGCATCCTCTGCACTCACCTTCTTCTGGTGGGTCAGGCAGCTGGCTGGAGCACAGCTCTGCAGAGAGCAAGGCCAAGGAAGCTGGGAAGGGCTTAGGTCATGCACGCATTCCTTGCTATTATTCTCACAAGCTGAACATGTTGGTTTCTTGTCAAAATAGCCCTCACAGAATATCTGCTGAGGCTCTACCATGGGCAAAGATGCTGTATCAGGTGTCAAGGGGCATAAAAACAGAAGGCAGCAAAGCACTGAGAATAAGACCAAGATCCCTACAATCAGACTTACCTGGGTCCAAATTCTGGCTGGCTACTCACTAGCTGTGTGACTCTGAGCAAGTTACTTAACTTTGTGAATGTCAGTTTCCTTATCTGCAAGCAGGGATAATAATGGAGTTGTTTTGAGGAAAAAGATAACTGCGTTTAGCACAGTGGCCAGCAAAAGAAGTCACAATAAATAATGTGTGTACGTGTGTGTATGTGTGTGTGTGTGTCCTCGTCCATACAATACAAGGACCGGACAAGATGTGGGCTATCCACAAACGGGTTCTGCAGCACATTCCTGGAAGCCAGAATCTGTTTTCTGAGGATGAAGCTGCAAATTTCCTAAAGTCTAGAGCTGTCTAAAAAAAACTCAGGGGATAGATAATGGCAAAAAAAGAAAGAACGAACCTAAATGTCCACCAACAGGGGAATAGTGCATCCGTACCACGGGATTATCACGGAGCAGTAAGAAAACTGCGGTAAATCCATGTGTATTAAAACATCTCTAGGATGTACTTACTGCAAAGACAAAAAAGAATGTAAGGTGCAGAATGCACTTAATGTGATCTGTTTACTTAAAAAAAAAAAAACTGACTTTTGTACATACATGTATTGAAGTGTGTAAAAGATACCAACAAACTATTCCAGTAATTACTTCTAGAGAGATGGCTAGGATCAGAGTAAACAGTTTTAGGCACATTTAGCTTTATCTGTCTTGTTTGAATTTTTACATCATTAAAGAGCTATCAGTTTGCTTGTACAACTAAAAAGGACTTTATTAAAAACAGAATCAGTGGGGCTGTTTCTACCAAGTTCCCCAGCTGGAGGGGTCCAAGTAGACCTCGGCAAGCCCTTAATAGAAACACTAGAATTCGACAGGACATTGGATGAGACTGGCTCTAACTTTCTACTCTTGCAAGCCCTCCATTTTGTGCCAGTCCAAAAAATCAAAGGAATATTCCACAGGTGACTGTGCTTTTGGCTGTTATCATTTAAGGGACACTTCTGTGGACCACTCATTTCTTTCCTGACCCTCTAAGACCCTCTAACTTTACACTACTACTCTTGGCTCCAATAACTGACCTGCTCTAGTCACCAGAGCATTTTCATTTCTACAAAACTAGAAACTGTAAAGGGCCAAAAGTCAAAGCCTTCACAGGACATCCTGAGAACCCATTCTAGAACACTCTTCATTTTAATTACAACAAAGGTCAAAGGTAGCTTCACTTAAGAAAAGCTGAAGGCCAGAGAGGAAGCTGGGAGCAGGCTCTCCGGGAGGTAAGCCTTGTGCCTGCACTTGGCCATCTTTTGGCAGCCTTCCCTGCAAGGCCAGCCCACAGGCAGTTGGGAAACAGTTCTGCTGACTCGGGCCCTTAGAGGTACAGCCCTTGTACAATGTGTGGCCTCAGGGTCTCAGCTGTCCTTTCCCTGGCACACATGCACAGGCAGCAAGTTCATCTCGAGTCCCCGCCTGTTCTCCAGCCACCTCCCTAGGGCATCGGGTGCTCCCCTCTGCTCCAGGGAGGGAACTGACTGGGGTCACTTGTCAGGAGGACTGCTCCGCTTTTCAGAGTGGGAAGCGAAGTATCCAAATGCTGCTGCAGCAGGGCTTGTGGGGATACACTGCGGTCCCCTTTGAATGGGAAGCACTCGACAGAAGTGCAAGAGTCCAATGATTTCATGCTTAGTCATTTGCCTAAGTAAATGGGCTTTGTGACACTAGTCACTAGCCATCTGAGGCCTTAAACTGCAATGAACATAACCTAGAACATCTCTGCTTGCTCTGTGCCAAATGTCACTGTATCAGTGCAAGTAGAAGTGCATGAAAGTGCTCACCCAAATCCTCAATGAGAAAAAGGCTGATGCACCTTCATACCTCTTCCCTAGCCTATGGGATCTATGTGTACCATGTCTAAAGCCTTCACAATACTTTCCAAGGGTGATGTTATGCCTATCACATGAATAAACAATAGAAGTCTGGTTTCTTCAGTCTGGGAAGATATCACATGTATTGCCTGCCTATCATTACTTTCATTGAAACAGGAAATTTTGGAGTACTCTGTAGCCCTTAAAAATAAGACTGTTAGGCCAGGTGCGGTGGCTCATGCCTGTAATCCCAGCACTTTGGGAGGCCGAGGTGGGCGAATCACGAGTTCAGGAGATCGAGACCATCCTGGCTAACACAGTGAAACCCCGTCTCTACTAAAAATACAAAAAATTAGCCAGGCGTGGTGGCAGGCGCCTGTAGTCCCAGCTACTTGGGAGGCTGAGGCAGAAGAATGGTGTGAACCCAGGAGGCGGAGCTTGCAGTGAGAGGAGATCGCGCCACTGCACTCCAGCCTGGGTGACAGAGCGAGACTCTGTCTCAAAAAAATAAATAAATAAATAAGGCTGTTCAGCCAGGTACAGGTACAGTGACTCACACTATAATTCCAGCACTTTGGGAGGCCAAGGTGGGAGGATGGCTTGAGCCCAGGAGTTCAAAAACAGCCTAGGCAACATAGTGAGACCCTGTCTCCAAAAAAAAATAAAAAATTAGCTGGGTGTGGTGGCACACACCTGCAGTTCCAACTACTCAAGAGCTGAAATGGGAGGATTTCTTGAGGTTGGGAGGTCAAGGCTTCAGTGAGCCATGATCACGCCACTTCATTCCAGCCTGGGTGACAGAGTGAGACCCTGTTTCTAAAAAAGAAAAGAAGCTCTTCTACTCCGTACCGAGATTCAGAAAGATCAGCAATAAATATTGTTAGAGATTTTTTTAAAAGTGCAGAATGTATATGTTCCCATTTGTGTCGGTAGGTGGGTGAGGAAAATATATTAACCTGCACAGAGTACCTTTGGAGAGAAACACGAAAAAAACTGGTTAAAAGTGGTTGCCTCCAGGAGAGGAAACTGGGTGCCTGAGAAAGTCAGGAAGGGAGAGAAAGACTCAGGTTTCACATCCCACTCTTTCATATCTTTTGAATTCTAAACTATGTTTATTTTTATTTTAAAAATAAATAAATAAAATTCACCAGGACTTCTAATGTCTCAAAAGAAGACATGATGTTATACAAAGGCTAAAATCTAAAAATGTATACTGTCTCCACATCCCACTCCCTTTCTTTCTCTTCCAGCCCTCTTGAAATGATCCACCTTTCTCAACTTCGTTACATTTGAGCTTTAAGGTCAAAGACACTTCACTCCACAAAAAGGCAGGCCAGGCACAATGACTCACCCCTGTAATCCCAGCACTTTGGGAGGCCAAGGCAGGAGGATTGCGAGAGATCAGGGGTTCAAAACCAGCCTCGGTGACATAGCAAGACTTTATCTCTACAAAAAATGTAAAAATGTGGTGAGTGTGGTGGCGCACGCCTGTAGTCCCAACTACTCAGGAGTACCTGTAGTCCCAGCTACTGAGGAGGCTGAGGAGGAGGACAGCTTGAGCCCAGGAGTTTGAGGTTACAATGAACTATGATTGCATCCCCACCCTCCAACCTGGGCAACAGAGTGAGACCCTGTCTCAAAAAAAAAAAAAAGCAATATACCATTACAAAAAGGGGTTGTGCCTAACATCATACCCGGGTGCCTATACGGGACAAGGGTCCACAGAATGAACAAATGCTTACCTTTACATCTGTGCCCACGAATAGTGACTTTCAGGAAGTACCCACCTCACTGTACACACTTTAGGGGCTGAGTAGGAAAGGACACCGGGCCCGAATGGAACTACCAGTTAGAGCTAGGTCTAACTATCAGTTTAACAGGGAACATGCTCCACAGATGAGCTGTTCCACCATGACCCATCCATTATTCTCATTCCTCTCCACCCACCAGCTACCAGAACAAATGAAACCTACCAAAATAATACAAATGTGTGAAGACAGGAAAGGCCTAAGGATAGAACGAGTGTGACACATCTCACACTTTTCCCTACTTCAACGAGGATACTTATTTTTCACTAGTTATTTCAATGTACACAGTGTGGGGGTTGTTCATCTCATCATATCTTGCTGAACATCTAAGATTTCCTGTCATAAACAATGCAACTGAATCCCAATTTTTCAAAATAACTGGATTCTCTAAGTTCATGAAAATAAAAACTTACCTAGCTCTTCCTCTATATCCAGGCTCTGAGAGCAAAGCAAAAAATTACACTTTGGGGAGCCTACCTAGAATAAACAAATCTAAGATGTACATTACAAAGATGTGATGTCGCATGGTCCTAAAGCCATCCTTTCTAAACTGACCGTATCTCGGAAGGCACGTGAAAGAAAAGCATCTATGCAGAGCAAAATGCATGACGGTGAAATTGAGACAGAGATCCAAGCAGAGAGTTCACACAAGCATCTCCCAAAACCACAGAAATAGGGACATAGTCCCTAAACTCTAGGCACAGCCACTGGGAATGGGAGCACAATTAGCTCCCTAAGACCTTCCCTTCTCAGCCATCTCACATACAACAGCCCCATCTGATTTTACCCAATGTTGGACGCTCATTTCTGGTACCTGACTGACTTAGTTAAGAACCAAACAACTGTTCACCCACGTCGCCCAGGACTCCGGTCATGCCATACTGATTCTGGGTTCTTTGTGGCCGAGGGTAGCAAGGGAAAAATCAATTCTCAATACTTCCAATTTTGTTTTGTGTTTCTTGAAAACCAAATGAGCAAAATTGTGTTTACCAATGAAAATCTGAAGGTCAAGGATTAAGTCCTTTTACTTTACTGGAAATCAGAGCTGCCTGGTCATACCAGGGACACCCTTTTCAATTATCAGAGCTCTGTAAGAAATGCCCCAAATTTACTCATTGATCAAATATGTACAGAGCACCTATGTGTACCAAGCCCTATAGACCCAGATGCAAACAAAATAGACAAACATCTCTTGCATAGTAACTACTTGTTTGTTACTATTAATAGTAATGCAAATGCAAAGGCAGCTGCAGCTCTTAGTTCAATAAAAAAAGATATTTAAAAAACAGAGAATGAGGGAAAAGTCACATTTAGGCAAATATTAACAACTGGTTGTTCAAGGTAAAAATGTGCATGGGTGTTTGCTGTACTACTACTGCAACTTTTCTATAGGTTTGAAATTTTTTAAAATAAAAATACTAAGACAAAAAGGTAGGGTTATAAGTATAAAATGTATTTCAAGCAGCCAAGTAGCTGGTGAGACTTCATCACAGAAGAATTTCTGTTAATAAATGGAAATTAGACAGTCATCACTTGACAACTTTTAATGAAATCATGGCTCTAGCAACTATCATCAATGGATGCTACAATCTTGAGAGGGGAGTCTGATGAGGGGTCTAAAATGGAGACTCACACAGCCCTTCCCCCACTGGTCAATCACAGGCTGAAAGTGGAATGACCAGACACCTATGCCTTCTCATACCTGTGCCTTCAAGGCAATACAGTGGGATGTACACGGCATCACCTACAAAGTATTCCTGCCAAAACTGGGCCTAAATGGAACTCCCAGTTAGAGCTACACCTAAATATCAGTTTAACAGGGAACATGAGAGACAAAGAGACAAGTTAAACACCCTGACTAGGAAGCAACAGACCAAATCCAGAATGTGGGAAATTCTACAGGTCAAGCTTCTTTAAAACAGGAAATCATCATGGCCACCTGGGCAACAGAGCAAGACCTTCTCTCTACAAAAAATTTTTAAAAATTTAGCCCGGCATGGTGGCATGCACCTGTCCTAGCTAATTGGGAAGCTGAGGCAGGAGGATCACTCAAGCCTAGGAGTTCAAGGTTGCAGTGAGCTATGATCATGCCACTGCACTCTCTAGCCTGAGTAACAGAGCAAGACCCTGTTTCTAAAAAAGAAGGAGGGAGGGAGGGAGGGAGGGAGGGAGGGAGGGAGGAAGAGAGGATCAATGGCATTGGGAAAAAAAATGGGGGGGTGGTGATTGTTGCAGAATAAAAGAGAGACTATAGCAATATAACAACTAGGCCAGGCACGGTGGCTCACGCCTGTAATCCCAACACTTTGGGAGGCCGAGATAGGAGGACCACCTGAGGTCAGGAGTTCAAGATCAGCTTGGCCAACATGGCAAAACCCTGCCTCTACTAAAAATACAAAAATTAGCCAGGTGTGGTGGCACGCACCTGTAGTCTCAGCTACTTGGGAGGCTGAGGTGGGAGAACTGCTTGAACCTGGGAGGCGGAGACTGCAGTGAGCCGAGATTGCACCACTGCATTCCAGGCTGGGCAACAGAGTGAGACTCCATCAAAAAAAAAAAAAGAAAGAAAGAAAGAAAGAATGAAAGAACAGAAGAACCAAGGAATGAACAAATGAAAAAAAAGGAAGGAAGGAAAGAAGGAAGACTAAATACAATATATGGACCTTGATTTGTCCTTTTTACAATCCACCCATAAAACACATTTTTGAGACAATGGAAGTAACTCAACATGATGTGGATATCAGATGACATTAAGGAATTATTAATTTTGATATGTATGCTAATGTCATGATGGTTAATAAACCAAAACAGTCCTTTAATAAAAATGATCTCCAGCAGCAGCAGGAAAGGTATGAGGGAGGGAATCAATTGCATTATTTACATATTGTTAAGCTTTTCTACTCATCCTTGGCCTCGTACAGGATAAAGCATGTTCACATCCATAGGTATATCTTCTTGAGACTAAATAACTGTGTGCCCTTATATATGTCTGACATAGTACTTCCCTGGCTTTTTCAAGACATGAAACAGTTAAAAATAACACATAAATGGCTAACTGGGGTGGACGGATGGAGACTTCTCGTGGCCACAGGTGACCAGCCTAAGGGCCTTGGCTAGGTCTACACCACAGGCAGGGAGTGCCCACATCACGGCACACCAGCACCCACAGTGCAGCATATGGCACACCAGCTGGGCAGCTCCAGCTAACCTTCTCTCTGTGACACCTTTCTAGGAAATTGACTTCTATGGGGATGGACAGCCTATAACAGAGCTGGTTGAAGAGGACAGAACATATGTTTGTAACTGTGCTTACAGATCTAGGAGCCCTCTGGCTCCATGAGTTTTTGCTTTTCACACTTTTTAGCCTAATAGGAGTTAACTATTTGCTGCTAAAGGGAAGCAAAAAGATTCTGGTATGGCAATGACATAGAGGGAGAGGACAGAAGCCCTTTAGTATTCTTGGAACATCTATGCTATTAAAAAAAGAGAGAGAGAGAGAAAGAGAGAAGGAGGAGGGAAGGGGGATAACCTTGGGACCAGCACACAGCAGTTCTACCGCCATCTTGATGTCCTTGATGCGTGCAGATGGTGTGGAAGTGGCTGGCACCAGAACAGCCCATGAGAAGGAATGAGCGGCCAATGGAGATTTATGTGAGGAGAGTGAGATGGACAAGGTAAAATTGTCAGGAGGAGTTGTTAGAAAGTAAAATATATTGTGACAATTCCACTCCTGCCGTTCATCAATAAACTGACAGATCATTTAGTGTCAATTAGGAGTGATAGATGGACAAGTCCCCATGATCCTGGGCCAAAATTAATGGCTGGGAGGGAGAGGGTGATTGAAAATGACGGCTGACATTGAGAGCAAAGTCCTGAAAGTCCCTGAGGGGCCATTACTTGCCTCATTCCCTTGCAGATCAATGCAGGGACAAACCCAAAAACAGACACTTTGAGACAAAACTTAATCAAACTACCTTTCCTTCTCTTTACCAAGCTGGCTTTCTCTCTTCAGCTCTATTCCCCATGGCCAAGTCAGTGACCCATCGTAAGTGTCCCACCTCGGGCAACTTCAGAGCCAAGGACAGCTCCAAGACGGAGTCTCTGGCATAGCTATGACTCTGCGCCAAGGGGAAGGGACTGGTAGTGGTCCCAGGCCCCACGCCATTCCTGAGCTTAGCCCTCTCTGTGGCTCAGGGACGAGCAATTGAGCCCTGGCACCCAACATCTCTAACCAGTGAGGTGGCTGACACATGTTCTGCTCTCTAGCCTGGGCAGTGTTATGCCAATAAAGCCAAGGTATCCCAGAAACTTGTATTCCTTAGCTCTGAGCTCCTCAATCAGATTCATAAACAGCCCTTCTACTTCTCACTGGTGACACTTTCCTCCTACCTTCTTTGCGCAGGGATACCTACCTTATTGAACAGATCTACCCAACAGAGTTGGTGTAATGCACATAGAAGGTGCTGCCATGGACTGAATATTTGTGTCTCTCCAAAATTCTTATGTTGAAATCCTAATCCCCAATGTGATGGTGTTTGGAGGTGGGACTTTCAGAGCTGATTAGGTTTAGATGAGATTATGAGATTGGAGCCCTCATGATGGGGACGAGAAAGAAACATAAAATCTCACTCCTTATGTGCACATACCAAGGAAAGACAATTAAGGACATAACTAGGAAAACGGCTCTCACAAGAACCCAACCATGATGGTACCCTGATCTCAGATTTCCAGCCTCCAGAATCATGAGAAATAAATGTTTGTTGTTTAAACCTCCCCATATATGGTAACTTGTTATAGCAGCCAAATTAAGACAAGTAACTAGCACAGTGCCATTGTTATTATCATCCAAAAAGAATTTCAGGTGAATATGCTATTTTCCGGGGTCAATCCTCTGCTGTAACTAGACTGACAATAAAGTTACTATCACTCCCACAACACCAAATCTTAAACCAAAATGCCTTCTTCATGATCCTGTTCTGACCATCAAAATTCATCCAGCTTGACTCCTATCTCCTCTGTAAGACACTCCCTGACCATAATGATTACTCTCTCTTCTGATGTCACATCACCAGTGTTACTCATTCATTTGTGCCTCACTTACAATGTGCACCTTCTGCCAATATGCTCCTTTTGCTATTCCTGATTTTTGTGGGTGAAAATGTCTCCTAAATTAGAATTCGAGCTCTTGCAGGACAGGAAGTATATCTTCCACTCTGGTACTCACTAAAGTATCCAGCAAATAGTAGGAGCTCATGTTTCCAACCTTAATGAGGTAGGTCCTCAAAGCAGCTCAAAAGTTGCCTCTCTTACCCCTCATCAGCCTCTTTTTCTGTTTTAAATCTGTTCTACTTCAAGATGCCACTCTACTTTGCCTCAACAAGCTCAACAGTCTGTCTTCCCACTTTGAAAAACGGAAAAAAAAAAAGAGAAGCCAAACCAAAAGGAAATTCTCTAAATTCCCCATTCCCCTCAACCATCCTGAATAACTTACCCATCCTTTCCAAGCTCCGTCTGTTTTGGAGGAAAACTATCCACCTTCCCTCCTCCTGTCCAAGGTCAATCAATCTCTTCTAGAAGGTCTTATCCTATCCTTCCAGGATCCTGCCACATCAATTAACCCCCTACTTAATTTCTAATTACTCTTTCCTCAAATATTACAGACATGATTCTTAATCTAGACTCTTCTTCCAAATACTGTTCCATCCCTTTCCTTTTTTCATAGTATCCTATGTTACTGGCCAGTTCCTCATGTCCCACTTCCCCTTCAATCTACTGCAATCTGGCTTGGGCTCCAAAGCAAATCACTGCAACCACTTTCTCGAAGGCCCCTTGTAACCTCCAAACAGCCAAATCCAAGGATCTGTCCTTGTCTTCTCCTGTTTTTGTAGATGACTCAAAGTGCATCTGTTTTTTGACCTCCCTTCTGGACGCTTGAGTTGTGGAAATTACCCACATGTCCCACCATCAGCCCCTAAATCTGGTCTCTCCTGCCTTCCCTCGCTTATAGCACCATTACCCAACCAGACACCTAAGTGGCGCTCCTTGCAGTGACCTTCAACTCCCCGCTCTGCCCCACATCCAACCACTGGCATTTCTATTAACTCTACCTCCAAAATGTCTCCACATCATCTTTCCTTTCCATCCTCACACCACAGCCCTGGTTTAGGCTCTTATCTTTCATGCAGATTATTACTTCCCAACAGGTCTTCCAGCCTTTCAGCTCTCCACCTTCCACACTGAAAGCAAAGTGACCATTTAAAAATACTGATCTGCTAATGCTATCCCTCCCCTCCTCCCCCTACCCCACAACAGGCCCCAGTGTGTGATGTTCCCCTTCCTGTGTCCAGGTGTTCTCACTGTTCAATTCCCGCCTATGAGTGAGAATATGCAGTGTTTGGATTTCTGTTCTTGCGATAGTTTGCTGAGAATGATGGTTTCCAGCTGCATCCATGTACCTACAAAGGACATGAACTCATCCCTTTTTATGACTGCATAGTATTCCATGGTATATACATGTACCCTAGAACTTAAAGTATAATAAAAAATAATTAATTTAAAAAATACTGATCTGATCATTCGTATGTTGAATAGTCACCAAGTGCTTATTATGGACTAGGCACTGTTAAAGAGACTGGGGGTATGTAAATAAGAGAGTGTGTCTCCTCTCGTGGAGCTTACATTGTAGCAGATAGAAAAAGAGATTATGTATGCATGCATGCGGATATGTCAGGTGGCAGTAAATAAAGCAGGCAATGGGGACCACAGAGTGATGAGGGGTGCTACTTTATGTAAAGTGAGGTCAGGTAGGACCTTGTAAGCCATGGTAAGGACTTTGGGTTTTACTTTGACTGGGTGGCATGATACGGCAGGGTTCTGAGTATACAAGTAAAAGGTTTGCACCTATGTTTTGAAAGAGTCACACTGGTTATGCAGAGATAACACAGAAGGAGCCTCGTCAGGAAGTTCTTACTTGAGCCAGTGCAAGAAATGATGGCTGCGGTCAGGGGCTGGCAGTTCAGACAACAGATGTATTTCAACAGTAGACTTAACAGGGTTTGCTGGCAGACTGAATAGGGTGATATAAAGAGAGGAGGCCAGGATAATTCCAAAGTTTACAATCTGAGCAATTAGGAAGATAGAGTCACCACTTACCGAGATCTAGGGAAGACTTTGGAGACACAATTAGGGGAGGGGGTAGAAGGGGTTGAAATTAAGAAGACTAATTTGGATGTGTCAGGTTTGTGTTTCATATTCCCGTTGAAAACATCAAGCAGGCAAATGGCTGTCCAGAAGGAGAACTGGGCTGGAAATATAAACATAAATTCTGGAGTCATCACTGCGTAGACGACAGTCAAACCTGAGACCAGGTTGAGATCATGCAGAAAGTGAGTGTTGACAGAGAAGAGAGGAGGTTAGAGAAGAGCCCGGGGCACTCCAACATTTCGAGGGGTCAGAACCAGGCCACAGACTGAAAAGTCAAGCAAGTGAATACCTCGGAAAGTAATACGTGACAAGGAAAAGCTTCTCTCTCCAAGAGGAAATGGATTTGATCTGGAAAAATCTTTAATATTTTCACTGAGGAATGAATACTTGTGATAATCTTTTGTTCTCTAAGAAGCAGACAGGATTTGTCTTATTTTCTTATTTCAAAATAAATTCCAGATATGACAAGTACTAAAATCCCCTAATAATTTAGGAAAACAAAGCTCCTCCATAAGATTCACATTAATAGATGAGACCAGCATTTCTGCATCACCTTCTTGTTTTCCTTAACACTAAAAATGACTGTTATGGTCTATAAGGAAAACAGCATGGTACATAATAGCATAAGAATAGAGAGACCACTAGCACAGAATAACGCATCCAAAAACAGACTCGGATACATACAAAGATTTAGAATACAATAAAGGTGGCTTCTCAAATCACTAGAGAAAGATGGATTTTTAAATAAACGGTGCTGGGACAATAGCCATTTAGAAAAAAGTAAACCCATACACCAAAATAAATTCCACATGGATCAGCAATCTCAATTTTTAAAATGAAAGAGCATGGCTATATTCCAATAAAACTTTATAAAAATAGGCAGCTGGCCTGTGGGCCATAGTTCACCGATACCTAGGATATAGAAACAAAGGAGGAGAAATATAAAAACATATATACATATATAATTTATATATGTATATTATTAAATTATATAATGTTTATATATGTATATATAATTATATATATATGTATGTTTACTTTTCCAAAAAGAAGTATAGGAAAGATAAACCAGAAACTAATAAAGCAACTACCTATAAGGGATGGATGGGAATGAGGTGGAGGGATGATAAGGATGGGAGTGAGACATCACTGAGTATATCTTTCTGTACAATTTTAACTCTTCATTGGTGTAAATGTTCTACACATTCAAGAGTAAATTAAATAAAAAGGATTTTCAACAACCTTAAAATTGAACACAGAAACAAGTGAATGTAATTGTGTATTAAATTGATATCTTAACCTATATGAGAAATAATTCAAATAACTTCTGAAAACAGTATCCTGAACCTTAGTGTGATATATTCTTTTATTTTTTTTTTCTTTTTTTTGAGATGGAGTCTCGCTCTGTTGCCCAGGCTGGAGTGCAGTGGCGCAATCTCGGCTCACTGCAAGCTCCGCCTCCCGAGTTCATGCCGTTCTCTTGCCTCAGCCTCCTGAGTAGCTGGGACTACAGGCGCCCGCCACTGGGCTAATTTTTGTATTTTTAGTAAAGACGGGGTTTCACCTTATTAGCCATGATGGTCTCGATCTCCTGACCTCGTGATCTTCCTGCCTCGGCCTCCCAAAGTGCTGGGATTACAGGCGTGAGCCACCGCACCCGGCCTAGTGTGATATAGTCTAAGGACAAAAAGAACCACAAGAAATCTTGAGCTTTACCTAGGAGTTTGTTTTTGATAATGACATTAGTATAGTAACTGTAAAACTATTTTATGTGTGTTACAGGATAGAGCGTATTTTTTTTAATGTGTTTACTAGTTCTACCTACTAAAAGAGCCTAGAAGCAAAGATATCCAATAGCAATGCAGTGTGCCCATAGATCTTGAATTCTATAACTATTCTCCACCAAAAGGACCCAGGCCTCTTTGGAGAAGCAGCTGACTCCTGGACTGAACAAAATTACTCTGGAATATCTTGCTGCACTGAAAAGCAAGTACTCAAATACTAATACAGCACAAAGGCATAAGAGCCATCCCGAAGTTCTCCCTGGCCAAAAATGGGACAATCTGAGCACTAATAAACGTAAGTATTATAGAAAAAAAAAAGGGATGATGGAAATGAGTTATAACACAATGAACAATACAAATCCATGAATCCAGTTGGGTGCAGTAGTTCATGGCTATAATCTCAGCACTTTGGGAGGCCGAAGTAGGAAGACTGCCAGGAGTTTGAGACCAGCCTTGGCAACACAGTGAGACCACAGCTCTACAAAAATAAGAATTTAAAAAAATTAGCCAGGCATTGTGGTACATGCCTGCACTCCTAGCTACTGGGGAGGCTGAAGCAGGAGGATCACTTGAGCCCAGGAGTCTGAGGTTACAGTGAACTATGATTGCACCATTGCACTCCAGCCTGGGCAACAGAGAAAGAGAAAGATCCTGTCTCAAAAATAAATAAATAAATAAATAATCTAAAACAGAGTAGAAAACCTAGAACTAGAACAGCATACCTTCAACCAACCAATCTGTGGCTAAGTTGACAAAAATAAGCAACAGGGAAAGGACATCCTATTCAATAAATGGCGCTGGGAAAACTAGCTAACCATATGTAAAGGAATGAAACTGGACCCTTTCTTATCACTATATAAGAAAAATTAGCTAAAGATGGATCCAAGACTTAAGTGTAAGACTTCAAAACTATAAAAATCCTAGAAGAAAGCTTAGGAAATACCCTTCTGGATGTCAGCTTTGGCAAAGAATTTATGACGAAGTCCTCAAAAACAACTGTGACAAAAGGAAAAATGGACAAGTGGGATCTAATTAAATTAACGAGCTTCTGCACAGCAAGAGAAACTATCAACAGGGTAAACAAACAACCTACAGAATGGGAGAACATTTTTGCAAACTATGCATCTGACAAAGGATTAATATCCAGAATAGGAACTTAAACAAATCAACAAGGAAAAAACAAATAATCCCATTAAAAAGTGGGCAAAGGCTATGAACAGATACTTCTCAGAAGACGACATACAAGCAGCCAACAAACATATGAATAAATGCTTAACATCACTATCAGAGAAATGCAAATTGAAGCCACAATGAGATACCATCTCAAACCTGTCAGAATGGCTATTGTTAAAAAAGTCAAAAAATAACAGATGTTGGTGAGGCTTCTGAGAAAAAGGAATGCTTACACGCTGTTGGTGGGAATGTAAATTAGTTTAGCCACTGTAGAAAGCAGTCTGGAGATTTCTCGAAGAACTAAAAATAGAACTACCATTTGACCCAGCAATCCCATTACTGGGTGGTATATACATACCCAAAGGAAAATAAATCATTCTATCAAAAAGACACATGCAAACATATATTCATCGCAGCACTGTTCACAACAGGAAAGACATGGAATCAACCTAGGTGTCCATCAATGGTGGACTGGATAAAGAAAATGTGAGATATATATATATCACATAGAATACTATGTAACCATTTAAAAGAATGAAATCACATCCTTTGCAGCAATATGGATACAGCTGGAGGCCATTATCCTAAACAAACGAATGCAGAAACAGAAAACCAAATATTGGAGGTTTCACTTATAAGTAGGAGCTAAATCCTGGGCACATATAAACATAGAGCTGGGAACAACAGACACTGGGGACTCCAAAAGGGGCTGCGGGAGAGGACTGAAAAGCTTCCTATTGGGTACTGTATTCACTATCTGAGTGACAGGATCAATAGAGGTTCAAACCTCAGCATCATACAATATACCCTTGTAACAAACCTGCACATGTATCTCCTGAATCTAAAATAAAACAGTTTTTTAAAAAATCCATGAGTCCATGATTTTAAAGAGAGAAAGCAATAGAAAAAGAAAAAAGGAGAAAAGGAAATTCTTCTTCATAAAAAAAACTCCAAGCAATTAATATAGAATGGTAGAATTAGAAAGTTAACATTTTGCAATCCCCGATATAATAACTGATTCCGGCAAGGATCATTAATGGATGCTAAAACTGGGTGAAAGGGTGTGGGTGAACAGGATTCAAAGTGGTACCCCAAACAATTACTAATTATTTATAAAGGAAAAAAAGAACCTTTGCAATGGAGAGATCTAGAGATCACCACCTAGACCAAGTGATAAAACTTAGTAACACCAACCAAGGGATCAGCTGATGTCACATGCCTCCTAATTTGATGAGCTAAGAAGGACATGTGATCACCTGTTCTGGTCCACAATCTTTAACTTGAATCTTACCATGAAGAATCAATTAGAGAAACCCAGAATGTGAGACATTCAACAACACAACTGGCCTGGGTTCCTCATAAAAGTCAATGTCTTGGTGGGGAATGGGGAAGGGTGAGGACTAGTTTAGATAAAGAGACTAAAAAGACAACTATGAAATGCAGTATTTGAGCTCTGATTGGATCCTGGAGTTATAAGAGACATCTGGGGGAATAAAGGGGGGTATTGAAATATAAACTATATATTAAATATTATTAAACCACTATGAAATGTCTTAGATATGAGTGATACTGTGAAACTGTAGAGAATGTCATTAATCTTGAGAGATGCATGCTAAAGTATTTAGGGGTGAAATGTCATGACATCTACAACTTATTTTCAGGTTCAGGAAAAAGAGTGTACTGGGGGATGTTGGGGAATGGGGAGGGAGAAAAAAGTGGAAGGAGAGGGTGGCAAAAAACGGAAGTAAATATTTTCAATAGTGATTTTTTTTTAATTTAACTTTTAAGTTCAGGGGTACATGTGCAGGTTTGTTATATAGGTAAACTTGTGTCACAGGGGTTTGTTGTACAAATTATTTCATCACCCTGGCATTAAGCGTGGTACCCAGTAGTTATTTTTCCTGATCCTTTCCAATTTCCCACCCTCCACCTTTCAATAGGCCCCAGTGTGTGTTGTTCTCCTCTCTGTGTCCATGTGTTCTCATCATTTAGCTTCCACTTACAAGTGAGAACATACAGTGTCTGGTTTTCTGTTCCTACACTAGTTTGCTAAGGATAGTGGCCTGCAGCTCTATCCATGTTCCTGCAAAGGACATGATCTTGTTCTTTTTTATGGCTACATACTATTCCATGATGTATATGTACAACATTTTCTTTATCCAGTCTACCATTGATGGGCATTAAGGTTGATTCCATGTCTTTGCTATTGCAAATAATGCTGCAATGAACATACACATGCATGTGTCTTTATAACAAAATGATATATTATTTTGGGTATATACCCAGTAATGGGATTGCTGGTCAAATGGTATTTCTGTCTCTAGGTCTTTGAAGAATCACCACACTGTCTTCCACAATGACTGAACTAATTTACACTCATGCCAACACTGTACAATCGTTCCTTTTTCTCTGCAACCTCACCAGCATCTGTTGTTGTTGTTGTTGTTGTTATTATTATTATTATTATTATTATTAGAGTTTCACTCTTGTTGCCCAGGCTGGAGTGCAATGGCACAATCTGGGCTCACTGCAACCTCTGCCTTCCAGGTTCAAGCAATTCTTTTGCCTCAGCCTCCTGAGTAGCTGGGATTACAGGCATGAGTCACCACGCCCAGCTAATTTTGTATTTTTAGTAGAGATGGGGGATTCTCCCTGTTGGTCAGGCTGGTCTCAAACTCCCGACCTCAGGTGATTTGCCCACCTTGGCCTCCCAAAGTGCTGGGATTACAGGCGTGAGCCACCGTGCCTGGCCATATTTTTTTGACTTTTTAATAACTGCCATTCTGACTGGTGTAAGATGGTATCTCATTGTGGTTTTGATTTGCATTTCTCTAATGATCAGTGATTTTGAGCTTGCTGGCTGCATGTATGTCTTTCTTTTAGAAAGTGTTTATTCATCCTTTAATGGGGTTGGTTTTTTTCTTGTAAATTTAAGTTCCTTATAGATGCTAGATACTACACTTTTGTCAGATGCATAGTTTGCAAAAGTTTCTCCCATTCTCTAGGTTGTCTGCTCACTCTGTTGACAGTTTCCTTTGCTGTGCAGAAGTGCTTTACTTTAATCAGATGCCATTTGTCAATTTTTGATTTTGTTGTGATTGCTTTTGGTGTCTTCATCATGAAATCTTTGCCCGATCCTATGTCCGGAATGGTATTGCCTAGGTTGTCTTCCAGAGTTTTTGTATTTTTGGGTTTTACATTTAGTCTTTTATGCATATTGAGTTAATTTTTGTACATGGTGTAAAGAAAGGGTCCAGTTTCAATCTTCTGCATATGACTAGCCAGTTATCTCAACACCATTTATTGAATAAGGAATCCTTCCCCCATTGCTTTTTTTGTCAGGTTTGTTGAAGATAGTTGCAGGTATGCGGTCTTATTTCTGAGTTCTCTATTCTGTTCTATTGGTCTATGTGTCTCTTTTTGTACAGTACCATGCTGTTTTGGTTACTGTAGCCCTGTGGTATAGTTTGAAGTTGTGTAGTGTGATGCCTCCAGGTGTTTTTGCTTTTGTTTGCTTAGGATTGCCTTGGCTATTTGGGCCCTTTTCTGTTCCATATAAATTTTAAAATAGTTTTTTCTAGAAAAGTTCTGTGAAGAATGTCAATGGTAGTTTAATAGAAATAGCATTGAATCTATAAATTGCTTTTGCCAGTATGGTTATTTTAACAATATTGAGTCTTCCTGTCCATAAGCATGGACTGTTTCTCCATTTGTTTGCATCATCTCTGACTTCTTTGAACAGTGGTTTGTAGTTCTCATAGAGCTCTTTCAAGGTAGTGCCATTTTGAAGGCAACAACTGCTCAAGTAAATTCTAAACTAGAATAATGACTATTCTTTGAGAAACTATTCCCGTGTATATCTTAAGTAGTTAAATTTGATAACTGGCCATCCCACTGGTATATATATATTTTTATCTTTCATCTAAGACTTAGTGCAAGAGATTAAGTAATGAAATGATTTGTAATCCAGTCTTTAGAACTGGACTCTGAACTGAACTAAAAGACATTAAGCACTTGCTCCTTCTGACTTACAGGCATCTATGACTCCACTTACTTCATCCATAAAATGCGACCAAAGGTAAAGGCTAGCAAAATGTCTTGGTCTTACTATCATATTCTCTGTCAGGCTGGCCTAGATTAACTATATGTAAGCAATGAATCAAACTTCAAGAATCACAAAGACTAACTGTAATCAAAGCCTGTTTAAAGCATCTGGAAGGTGCTGACAGCTACAGAGACTAACAAATGTGGCTGAAGGTGACAGCCAGCACCATCCTACTATAGATGCCATTTACAGAGCACATGTTACCTAACACTTTTATGTTTTAGAACCATAAAACGTAGAGAGACCTGCCTTATTACTTTACTCCTTATGCACTGTTGTTATTCATAACTTAATTGCAGCAACAAGCTAGGTACTAGCTTTATGCTGAGTACTCTTCCTGTGTGTTCAAGACTCAGAACAATTCTTGGCAATAGGTGTTATTATTGCTACTTTACAGGGTTAAGTAACTTCTCCAAGTTTACACAGCCAGTTAAATGCTGAAACCTGAATTCAAACCCTGGTATGTCTGAATCAGATACCCATGGTTTTAACCTGACTGTGATGTTGCTTCCTACGAGTAAAACAAGAGATGACATAATTACCACACCTTAGCATGAAAATTCTGCCAGTTTGAGCATGGAAGAAATGCAAGAGAGTATGTGGTAGGAAGAAGTTTGAGGAATACTTTCTCCTTATTTGAAACAAGGTAATTCTGAAACCATCCCTGAGATGTGGATGCTCATCCTGGATGGATGAAGATCTTGCAGAGATTTCTACTCTAGGTCATGTGCATTCCCAGATGCTGGCAGAAATCCAAGGGGATCTCATTCATTGATTATGTCTAATTCAAACTTGTCCAACCTGCCTTATTTTGTTGTTGTTCTGCTTTGTTTTATTTTAGGCTTTTAGCAGCCTGAATCCATGGTTTTAGTTTCTGTCTCTAGTGGTAAGTGGAAAAGAGGAATGAAGAAGGGGTTTTACTGTCCCAACCAGAAACAGAAACTAAGAATCTGTGACTGTATTCTCTCTCTTGAACACCCCTGGCTAATTCTTACCAACATAAGGTTTAGAAAATACTTCTGATACTACAGCTTTGGAAAGCTGACATTCCTATGCTTAAGGCTTTAATGTAGTTCACAATTAAAGAAGATTCCTGATATTCAAAATAACGATTGCTTTTCTTGATCTGCAATTACTTCTCCCAAACAGACCCTTCATATGAAGCATTTATGGCACCATAAAGATCCCAAAGCTCCTGCAACTCATAAACATCACCACCTGCCAGAATGCCTGTGAGAAGAATATGGTCGAAGCCTATCTATGAGGACAGAATGGGGATAAGAGTCATCATCATCATCATAATAGCCAACATCTACAAGTGCTTCCTAAATGCTTCTCTCTCTTCTAAATATTTTACACATATGAATTCATTTAATCCTCACAATGATCCTTTCAAGTAAGAACTATTTTTAACCCCATTGTAGAGATGCAGAAATGGAGACCAGAGATGTTAAATTACTGGCTTGGGGTCTCTTAGATAATAAATGAGATAGTTAGGATTCAAAGCTAGGCAGCTGGCTCCAGTACCTGTGGCTCTCACCACACTCTGCCACCTCTCAATATGGAACCACAGGGATCAGCTTCTGGTCTAAGCTGTGGAAAGGCTGGGAGGGCTAAACACAACAGCAACATTCCTGTTACATATGTAATTTCCTTTAGTCTTTGAATCGCCCTGTAGGGAACATCAGTGTGTCCATCCAGGGGCTCAGCCATGGTAAACATCTTGCTCAACATCATCCAGCTCAGAGAGAATGGCATCTGCATCTACAGTCCCACACTGTGAGCCCTATGCAGTTTATAAAGTGCTGCCACATGCACTGTGACATCAGGTTTCCCAGCCTTTCCAGGAGCTCTGGAGAGGCTGATGAGATAATGTTAGTTATGGTTATGGAATCAATATTCATGCCAGCTTACAGTAAACACAAGATATCAACTAGGCAGGGTGATGGGACATCTGTATTGTTTCCCTTTATGAATGATGACTGATAGATGTCAGGGGAGGACATACTGCAGAGTTCATCAGCAGTTACAACAGGCAATTCCATTATGTTTAGAAAATTAAGAACACAGAATGTTACAACACGAATAAACTTTGAAAACATTATGACAAGTGAGAGAAGCCAGCCATAAAGGACCACATAATATAGATTCTACTTACAAGAAATGTCCAGAATATGCAAATCAGAGAGAGAGAAAGTTGACTGGTAACCACCTAGATCTAGGGAGGTTGGGGGGACATGGGAAGTGCTGCTAATAGATACAGGGTTTCTTTTGGTGGGGAGGTGATAAAAATGTTGTAAAATTGATTGTGGCAATGGTTGCACAACTCTGTGAATATATTAAGAACGATTAAATTGTACATTTTAAGTGGGTGAATTGTATGGTATGTAAATTTTTTCTCAATAAAGCTATTGTAAAAAATAAAACAACACAGGAGCAAAGTCCCCCCAGCCGTGTCCACCCCCACCCCCACTCTTATGAGCTGCTAGTACTCACTTCGAAACCTTCACGGAATCACCTGCCCAGCCTCCCTCTCGGCAGCGAGGTAATTTAGGAGAGGAAGTCTACAAGGAAAGAGAAGTCAAAAAACACATTCACTCAACATTTGCATTTATTTTATTTTATTTTTTATTTTCTATTTTTTGAGATGAAATCTCGCTCTGTCACCCAGGCTGCAGTGCAGTGGCGTGACCTCAGCTCACTGGAACTTCCGCCTCCTGGGTTGAAGCAACTCTCCTGTCTCAGCCTCCTGAGTAGCTGGGATTACAAGCACGCACCACCACACAGAGCTAATTTTTGTATTTTTAGTAGACACAGGGTTTCACCATGTTGGCCAGGCTGGTCTCAAACTCCTGACCTCAAGTGATCCAACCGCCTGGGCCTCCCAAAGTGCTGGGATTACAGGCGTGACCCACTGTGCCCGACCAACATTTGTGTTTAAGCACCACAATGGCTGGGGGTAAGCTCACCTACACCAACCAATATTCGGCCTACCTTCTGAATAAAAATACAGTGATCTTTCTAACTTACTATGAAAATCTGGGTTCCTTCCTACCCTCCTGGTGAGTTATAAATTGGTACCATGTTTCTGGAGGGCTATCTGGTGATGTTTATTAAAAGCCTTAAAAATGCTCATACTTTTTTTTTTTATCATGGAAATATTTATTTATTTATTTATTTTATTATACTTTAAGTTCTATACTTTATTATACTTTAAGTGTCCAAGTGTTCTCATTGTTCAATTCCCACCTATGAGTGAGAACATGCAGTATTTGGTTTTCTGTTCTTGCGATAGTTTGCTGAGAATGGTGGTTTCCAGCTGCATCCATGTCCCCAGAAAGGACACGAACTCATCCTTTTTTATGGTTGCATATTGTTTCATGGTGTATATGTGCCACATTTTCTTAATCCAGTCTGTCACTGATGGAAAAATGCTCACACTTTTTAACCTAGCAATTCTAATCCCAGAAATTGATCCCAAGGAAAAAATCAGAGAGGAATATAATGTTATTTTTGAGTAGTGAATAGCTAGAAACAACCAAAATTGCTAGCAATAAGGAATTAAGTAAATGGTAAAATACACATGAAAATACTATGCAAGTAACAAAAAGTCATGTTATTAAAAAAAAACCCAATGATATAAGAAAGTTCGATACATTTTAATTTTCAAAAACATGTTACCAAACAGTAAGTATATGCTTTTGATGCATTTTTTAAAATGATTATCAACATATACTATCTAGTGTTAATGAGTTATATGTACATGACTGACAGGGGACTCCATTATAGGCAATTTTAATTTTCCTTTTTTCTTCTGCTTTTATAAACCAAAAAGTAATAAAATAAAGATGTAAGAGTGAGACTTGCTTAGAAGACATAAACTAAAGTGGTGGGTGGATTAAAAATCTACTCAAGAGGCCGACCCCAACCCCTGCCACTGCTGCCAGTGACCGAGTACAGTGTCTAAGAGACTTGGGGATTGACTTGCCCCCACCAACAACTAGCACCTATGTATGCCATCTAGGGGCCTGAGGATAGGCTGACCCCACTCACTGCCACCACTGCCAGCACACACACGACCCAGGGGCCTAGGATGGATCCAGCCTGCCCATCACCACTGGTGCACATTTTCTGGGGTCCAAAGGACTGTTCTGCCCTATCTGCCACCCACGCATGGTCTGGGGGCCTGGGAATAGGCCTACCCTGCCTGCCACCAGTGTCCATATATGTCTCCCAAAAGCCTGATGACCAGTCTACCCAGCTTGCAGACACCACCCACCCATATGCACTACCTGGGGACCTGGGGACTGGCTCACCTGGCCCATCACTGCCACCCCTGGCACCTGAGCAAGGCACTGGAGGCCTAAGGACTGACCTGCCCAGATCCACCATCACCAGAGCCCATGCACACCACCTGGGGGCCCCAGGGACTAGCATACTTGGCTTTCCACCCCCACCACCAGTGCCTAAGTACAAGCCCACTTGGTATCCCCATTTGCAGCAAAGCCTTGTCACAGCCTCTAATAACAGCTATAGCGTAAGCCACTAAAGAACCCATTGATACCCACTGATGCTGATTACAGCTGAAGATATATAAAAACTACATGACCGCACCCACCCAGAATCAAAGCCAAAGCACCCCACCTAACCAACACTATAGATACATCTATAGGAAAAAGTCTTTTCCTATGGAAGTCAATCCATAAGACTGGAAGATGCAACTATTACACCAGATACACAGATATCAATGTAAGAACACAAGAAACATGAAAAAGTAAGGAAACATGACACCTTTAAAGGAACACAATAATTCTCCAGTAACAGATTCCAATGAAAAGAAAATACATGAAATGGATGAAAAAGAATTCAAAACAATGATATTAAAGAAACTCAGTGAGATATGAGAGAACACAGATAAAAGAGTACAAAGAAGGCCAGTTGCGGTGGCTCACGCCTATAATCTCAGCATTTTGGGAGGCCGAAACAGGTGGATCACAAGGTCAGGAGATTGAGACCACCCGGGCCAACATGGTGAAACCCTGTCTCTACTAAAAATACAGAAATTAGCTGGGTGTGGTGGCACATGTCTGTAATCCTATCTACTCGGGAGGCTGAGGCAGGAGAATCGCTTGAACCAGGAAGTCGGAGGTTGCAGTGAGCTGAGATCACACCACTGCACTCCAGCCTGGCAACAGGGCGAGACTCCATCTCAAAAAAAAAAAAAAGGTACAAAGAAATCAGAAAAATGATTCATGATCTGAATGGGAAAGTCAATAAAGAGATAGCCATCATAAAAAAGAACCAAACAGAAATCCTGGAACTGAAGTCAATGAAAGCAAGAAAAAATACAATCAAGAGCTTCAACAATAAACTAGACCAGGCAAGAGAAAAAGAATTTCAGAACTTGAGGACAGGTCTTATGAAATAACTCAGTTAGACAAAAAAGAAAAAAGAATAAAGAAAGCCTACTTGACATATGCAATACCATAAAGAAAACAAGTATTAAAATTTTTGAAGTCTCAGGAGAAGAGATGGGCAAAGGTATTGAAAATCTATTAATGCAATAATAGCTGAAAACTTCCCAAGTCTTGAAAGGGATATAGATATTCAGATACAGGAAGCTCAAAGGTCTTAAAATAGATTCACCTCAAAAAGATCTTCTCCAAGGCACATTATAATCAAAATGTCAAGTCAAAGACAAAAATAAAATTCAAACAAAGGCAGGAGGAAAGTGTCAAGTTGCACATAAGGGAATTCCCAGCAGAAACCTTATGGGACAGGAGAGATTGTGATGATATATTCAAAGTGCTGAAAAGAAAAAAAATGTCAGCTATGATTACTATGCCCAGCAACGCTATTATTCAAAAATGAAGGAGAAATAAAGTCCTTCCCAGATAAGCAAAAACAAGGGAATTAATCACCACTGACTAGTCCTTCAATAAATTATTAAGGGAGTCCTACATATCTAGAAGTGAAAGAATACTATATACCATCATGAAAACACAAGAGAGTATAAAACTCACTAGTAGAACAGATACACAAATGGGAAAGAGAAAGAATTCAAACATTACCACTTCAGAAAACCATCAAACTGCAATGATAAAAATTAAGAAAGGAAGTTAAGGAACAAAGGATATATAAAACAACCAGTAAACAATTAATAAAATGGCAGAAATAAAATGGATTAAACTCCTCACTAAACTGGCTGAATGAATTAAAAAGCATCAATATTTGCTGTTTATAAGAAACGTACTTCACTTATAAAGACACACATAGACTAAAAGTGAAGGGATGGAAAAAAAATTCCCGCAAATAAAAACCAAAAGCAAGCAGAAGAAGCTACACTTACACGAGTTACATGAGATAACACAGATTTTAAGTCAAAAACTATAAAGAAGGTCATTCTATAATGATAAGGTGATCAATATAACAATTCTAAATATATACGCACCCAACACTAGAGCCTCCAGATAATGAAAAGCAAATATTATTAGATCTAAATAGACTCCAATATAGTAATAGTTGGTGATTTCAACATCTAACTCTCCCAGCACTGGACAGATCATCTAGACAGAAAACCAATAAAGAAAACTGGGAATTTAAACTGCACTTTAAACCAAATGAAATTAATAGACATTTACTAAACATTTCATCCAATAGCCGCAAAACACACATTCTTCTCATCAGCACATGGAACATTCTCCAGGACAGACCATATGTTAGGCCACAAAACAAATGTCAAGAAATTTTTAAAAACCAAAATCATATCAAGTATCTTTCAGATGACAATGGAATAAAACTAGAAATCAATAATAAGAGGAATCATGGAAACTGTACAAATACACAGAAATTAAACATCATGCTCCTGAACAACCATTGGATCAATGAAGAAATTAAGAAGAAAATTTAAAAATTTCTTGAAACAAATGAAAACAGAAACACAACATACCAAAACCTACGGGATACAGCAAAAGCACAGCCAACAGGGAGGTATAGCAATGAAAACCTACATCCAAAAAAAAGGAAAGATTCTGAATGAACAAGCTAACAACACACCTCAGGGAACTAGAAATGCAAGAACCAGTCAAACCCCAAATCACTAGAAGGAAAGAAATAATAAAGATCAGAATAGAACTAAACAAAATAGAGACTTAAAAAAATACAAAGGATCAATGAAACAAAAGATGGCTTTTTGAAAAGATAAACAAAATTAGCAAACTGTGAGCTAGACCAACCAAGAAAGAGAGAAGACCCAAATAAATAAAATCAGAAATGAGAAAAGAGACATTACAACTGATACCACAGAAATACAAAGGATTATAAGAGACTACTATGAACAAGTATATGCTAATAAATTGGAAAACCTACGGGAAATGGATAAATTCCTGGACACGTACAACCTACCAAAATTGAACCAGGAAGAAATAGAAAACCTGAACAGACCACTAACAAGTAATGAGATTGAATCAGTAATAAAAAGCTTCCCAACAAAGAAAAGCCCAAGACTACATAGCTTTACTACTGAATTATACCAAACTTACAAAGAAATAACACCAATTTTTCTCAATCTATTCCCAAAAATTGAATGGGAGGAAATTCTTCCTAACTCTTCTACAAAGCCACTATTACTCTGACACCAAAACCAGATAAGCACACAACCACCACAACAGCAACAACTATAGGCCAACATCCCTGATGAACACAGGATGCAAAAATCCCCAACAAAATATGAGCAAACTGAATCCAACAACACATCAAAAAGATAATACACCATGATCAAGTGGGATTTATCCCAGGGATGCAAGCATGGTTCAACATAAGCAAATCAATAAATCTGATATATCATACCAATAGAATGAGGGATAAAAATCATATTATCATCTCAATAGATGCAGAAAAAGCATTTGATATGATTGAACATCCCTTCATAATAAAAATTCTCAGCAAATCAGGCATAGAAGGAACAAATCAGGCCTCAACTTAATAAAGGCCACATATGACAAACCCACAGCTAACATAATACTTAACGGAGAAAAGCTGAACATTTTTCCTCTAAGAACTGGAACAAGACAAGGATATCCACTTTCACCACTTTTATTTAACATAGCCCTAGAAGTTCTAGCCAGAGTAATCAGGCAAGAGAAACAAATAAAAGTCATCCAAATTGGAAGACAGGAAGTGAAACTGTCCCTCTTTGCAGATGATATGATCTTATATATACAAAAACCTAAAGATTCCATCAAAAAATTCTTAGAATAAGTAAGTGAATTCAGTAAAGTTGCAGAATATGAAATCAACATACAAAAATCAGTAGTGTTTCTACACACCAATAACAAACTAGCTGAAAAATAAATCAGGAAAGCAATCCCATTTATAATAGCTACAAAAAAATACTTAGGATTACATTTATCCAAGAAGGTGAAAGACTTCTACAGCGAAAATTACAAAACACTAATGAAAGAAATTGAAGAGGACATAAACAAATAGACATCTCATGCTCATGGATCAGAAGAATTAATATTGTTAGAATGACTGTACTACCCAAAGGAATCTATAGGTTCAATACAATTCTCTCAAAATATCCATGACATTCTTCACAGAAACAGAAAAAATAACCCTAAAATTTGTATGAGACCACAAAAGGGCCTGAATAGCCAATGCAACATTGGGCAAAAAAGAACAAAGATGGAGGCATCACACTATTTGACCTCAAAATATCTAATACTACAAAGCTATAATAACCAAAACATCATAATATTGGTATAAAAATAAATAGATCAGTGGAAGAGAATAGAGAACCAAGGAATAAATCCATGTATTTCTAGCCAAATGATTTTTTAAAAAGACACCAAGAACATATTAGGGAAAGAACAGTCTCCTCAATAAGTGGTGCGGGCAAAACCAGATTTCCATATGCAGAAGAATGAAACTAGACCTTCCCCATCTCTCACCATATAAAAAATCAAATCAAAATGGATTAAAGACTTAAATGTAAGACCTGGCACTATAAAATCTACTAACACCTTCTGCACCGGAAAGGAAACAATCAACACAGTGAAAAGATAAACTATAGGAGAAGATACCTGCAAACTATCCAACAAGAAACTAGTATCCAGAATATGCAAGAAACTCAAATAATTCAATAGCAAAAAACAAAACAAAACAAAACAAAAAAGCCCCATTAAAAAGCAGGCAAAGGATCTGAAAAGAATCTCAAAAGATGACACACAAATGGCCAAGTATATGAAAAAATGTTCTACATCACTGATCATCAGAGAGATGCAAATCCAAAACCACACTGAGATATCATCTTACCCCGGTTAAAATGGCTCCTTTGAGCCTGGCCTGAGTTGTCACTTCACTAATGGATATCAAACGGTTAACAGTGCTCCCTAAGAGTCTAAAAACCAAAATGATCATCTTTATCTTGTTTAACCACAAACCCAAGGAAGCCATGGCTATTGGGTGAAAATCCCTTCTGCCTAGAGGTAACACAAAGCCACATTTCCTCTCATTTTCTTCCCACTATAAAATGGTACCAGCAGCTTCAAAACAAAGAGATCACCAGCTAAAAGTCAATTCTCCAAAGCCAATACAGTTTAACACCTACTTCTAAAATCAAAGGATTTTTTTCACTAATAACTGAAGCCATTAGGAGTTGATATAATATTATAAAAACTGTATAAGCTACTTTTCATTTCCTCCACCCAAACATTGAGATCACTCGGAAAAATAAAAATTGCAAAGAAATCCTCTGAGCAAAATGAGTCAGGACTACGGTAGTTAGCTTGCCTCCCACTGGTCAACCTCAGGAGAGAGCACTGAAGCAGAGGGGAGAGTAGGAGGGACAGGTAGCCTTAGCTCTCTGCAAAGTAGGCTTGGGCATTTAGAGGGAGATGCCTATCTCCTGATGGGAAGTCCTTACACACATGATTTCGTTCTCCGAGTCCAAGGATTAGAAATGTTGTTGTAAACACCCCCTAGTATGAGTCTTATTATGGGCACACACAAATACCCTGTCTGGATGAGATGGACTTAATTAACAACTATTACCAAGTTATACGCTCTTCCCCAGAAATCAACCTTGTTGCCCATGTGGGGAACTCGGCACTGGTCCCATGTGCACTGGGTGCAATAGAAAAAGTAGAAGATATCATCCCTGTCCCAAATGTTCCATGAGACCAAGAAGATGCAGAGTTCAGTGTATCAGGCCTGTACAAAATCCACATAATTGGATGTCAGGCTTAATCTGAAACCCAAGAGGCCACAATGGAAGTGAGAATTAGGCGTCCGTGATGGAGACACAGAATTGTTCCAGGAAGAGGCTGCATCCAGGATCCAAAGATGAAGCTGAGGAGGAATCCCTCAGCCATGGGGCAGTTACATCAAAATTTGCTGTTTTCTTGCCATCTTGGTGGTTTTTATTGGGGCATTATTAAGGCTGCTCTGATAAGCATGCATAAAGCTTACAATACACGTCTAAAAGCTAAACAGAATTGTACAGACTCGGTGAGTGCTGAGGAGAAGGAGAGATCAAGGAAACTTTATGGGCAAAGTGGGGCTTGTCCTGGATTGGAAATGTAAAGAAAAAAGCATTCCAGAAGCAACCAGATCCAAGGGTGTAGTGATACTGGGGATGGTACATAACTCTCCTGTAGCAAAATGTTGTTACTTGCCCATCATATTGTAAGCGTCCCCAGGAAATGTTTTTGGGAGTTTGAGCCCCTCAGCATTCATTACTCTACAATGAATGTAGAGTGGAAGCTGATGCAACTTGATCATAATGTGGCAGTTTGAATTAAGTACAAACAATCTGAAATGTAAGCAGACAACCGGCTTGCAGCAATATGATTTTTTTTAGAACATCTTAAATTTTTAATCTTTTCTTTATAGGTTTCCTGACTACTTTGGATTAAGAAAACTATGGAAAATTAGTAAGTGCCACAAGTGAATGCCAGGCGGTAGCATGTGTCAATTTTCCACAGAGTCCTGAATGCACTGCTTGGGGTCTCTGCTCATACTTGCTGGAATCAACTGCAGCAGATTTTAGTCCATGGGTCGCTTTTCCTCATATTTCTTTGTAAACTCTTCAGCATTCTTAAAGAATTTTTTACAGTCCTTAGAGTACTCTTCAGCTAGGTCAGCCTGAAATGGGTGCTCGGGCTGGGGGTTGTTCACGAGTGCTATGACAGCCTGGATTACTTGGTCAGTTTTGGTTGCTGGCTTCCAGTTGCCAGCACTAATTACTGGCAAACAGACTTGCTCCTTTTTGTCATTGTTTAGGTGATAGATCTTTGTTTTAACTGTGGTCTTCAGTGGTTTAAATAGGTACTCTGCTGGAAATCTGATTTCCATTCTGAAGGCCACTTTATCATATGGAGGGTTGTCAGGAAAAATTAGCCCTTGCCAAGTCAAGAAATTAGCTTCCTCAAACCTGGATGTTACGAAGTTTCTCATTCCACATTTGTGGATTTCTTCAAGCTCCTTCATCAGCATTCTGCTGGTCGCAATCTTGGATTTGGTGCTGCTCCTTTCCCCAGCAATGTGATTTTAAAGGTCTAGTCGGTTTCTTTTGCATATACAGTCCAGTCCCTGAATACTTGGCTGCTCTCCCTAAGAGGTATCATGACACATAGACACCTAGACACCTAGTTATCCTCATTTCAAAAAAAGCCCACGGCTGTCTCCCCAGGGCAATCTGAAACACTGGACACACACCTAGGCCAGCCACTGCTGTTGCTCCTTTTATGACCAGCTGCCAGGACTGCTGGCCTTCCCTTCCCGGAGGTGACAGATCAGATGCTGGGGAACCTACGGGGGTGTGAATGTCCTCGCCAACTCAACTGTCAGAGCTCCAGTGCCTGCCTGGACTGATGAGAAGTTAAAGCCCTTTATTCACAGATCTTTCCATTTGGACCATGGGTCCTTCCCACAGAGCAGAGGAAGACACAAACGCACGATTTATTTTGTTCTTCAAATGTTGTGAGTCTGAGTTCTCTACCTAATGGCCTACTCATTTACAGGAAAAAGAATTTACTCCTGCTCCATCATTGAAGCTAAAAACTTAACCTTCAGGCAGGCTAAGACGGTTGTGGCATTTTTTTCCTAGAGTCCATCAACTCAAGAGTCCTCCTTGATTAAGCACTTGGGAAGACATCTGTTTGAGTTGGCATTTTGGAAGAATCTATTTTCTATTCCTGTGTTAAGGAGGAGAGGACAAAACTACATGGAAGAGAGGGATTAGAGCTAAATAAACTTAAAAGCCAGAAAGAAGAGAAGGCCTGATCCTAGAATTCAAAAGTTCTGGTTTATTCTTTAAATTACTCTCCTGAAATTCAGAGGCATAGCCCCAAGACAACAGCTGGAAAAATGATTTCCAATTTTGGCTGACTTACTGCCAGGTAACATTCCCTAAACTTGTTTTAAAAAAAGAAAGAGTCTTAAAATATGTAACACCAAGAGGGACAGAAATAGGATCGAGTGACGGTAGTCCTTAGGCAGTGTATCTCTCGTGTTCTCTCTTAAAAGCTGGAGTCACGTCTCCGAGTGTGGGAAATGAGCACGGCCTGCTGGGGCTGCCGCCTGATGGACGGAGGGGGCAGGACCCTGCATAGCTCCTGAAAAGCAGCAAAAATGTGTTCTCTCCAAAAATAAACAGGGGGCAGGAATGACTGCGAGTAAAGAGTTGGAAGCACGTGACTGGCAGTTGCAGTCCTGAAATACCAGCTTTCTACAAAAAGGAGCCTGTGAGAGGCAGAGAGCGGGAATTTCAGGAAATGGCCTCTTTATATGGTCTCATCCGAATGGGCTAGGATTCAATAACTGGAATTACCATGTCAGAGGGAGTCTTTAGGGCCAGACTTGTTTCTGATCTTTATATGGTTCCCCCAGATTCTTAAGATGCCAAAACAGAAAAGATGCTGCAGTGCCAAAAAAGGAGCCTTCTGAGTTTAGAAACTTCTCACACACTCTCAGAAGTCCTGGAGAAACTCCACCCTAACCCCAAAATATGAATCAGGCCAAGAGTTCTAAGTCCAAACTGCAACCTGTTTCAAAAAGCCAGTCTAAATACACGCATACATTCCAACAGAAAGATATTTAGTTAAGCAAGATCAATTGCAAACTTCGCACATATCCATCTTCCAGCTTCTAGAAGCAATGTAGCTCCCACATTCAATCTTAGATTACTGACTAAAAGCAAACTTCCCTTTCTTTCTCCAGCAATCTTAGAGAAGATCCAAGAAAGTTGTTCTTTATATGCTTGGTGAGTGAAAAGACTGACAGTAATACGGTATGTGCATACGCTGCAGGGCTGGCATCTACTCCTGCAATCTGTCCTCCACGCACAGTTCCAACTCTGCCAGTTTTTTCCTCCTGCCTCAACCCTGGGTCTGACAACTAATCCCTCAGAGAAATGAGTTTCTCCACAGTAGATTTAAGGTCATGGAAGGTAATGGATCACCCAAGCTTAGAACTGAACTCCTGTGAATAAACGTAGTTCTCTCAGGCTGAAATGGACATAAAAAAATGCCAAGTCTATTTTATGTATAAGAAAGAAAGCTGATGATCAATGAATGCTAAAGCCATTAGGTACAAGACTGACTGGTGGGCAACTGGGCATTCTCACAGTGCCAAAGAATCAACCCGTATATTACATGCTACTTGCAGGGGAGAAAAACATTCCTTAACAATGGAGATATCTATCATTATCCTAACTCAGTGATCAAACTTAGCAGCATTAACAGTGGGATGTAATGTGCTGCCACTTGAAACACACGACACCACCCAGGTAAACTTCCTGCCTAAACCATTCAACTGGAATCTAATCAAGCCTTCCAGTCTGATTTCCAGCCTACTGGAAATCAGGTGAGAAAGTAATAAGTAAAATGACACTTGGAAGAAAGAATCAAACAAACCCAGGATGTGGGAAACTCTGGTAGAAGAACTGGCCTTAATCTCTTCAAAAGTGTCAATGCCATTAAAAAGATAGGAGTAGGCTAGGTGCAGTGGCTCATGCCTGTAATCCCAACACTTTGGGAGGCTGAGGCAGAAGGATCACTTGAGGCCAGAAGTTCAAGACCAGCCTGGGCAACAAAGTGAGACCCCATCTCTACTACTGCTACTACTACTACTACTACTAATAATAATAATAATTAGCTGGGTGTGATGGTGTACAGGTGTAATACTAGCTACTCAGGAGGCTAAGGTGAGAAGATCGCTTGAGCCCAAGAGGTTGAGGCTACACTGAGCTATGATCACACCACTGCACTCCAGCCTGGGCAACAGAGTGAGACCCTATCATTTAAAAAAAAAAAAAAAAAAAGTAAAAGTGAGGGAGTCAGGGGACTAGTCTAAATTCAAAGAGAAATAAACTAATCGTGTGATTCTTGATTGGATTCTGGTATGAACAAAAGAGCTATAAAAATACTTTGAAGACAACAGTGGGAAATAAATTTGGAGTGAGTAATAGATGGTGTTACGAAATTATTCATACTGTTAGGTGTAGACTTGTGGCTTTCTAGGAAAGTTATCTTTTTTTTTTAGATATATGCTGAAGTGTCTAAGTAACATGCTTTGGTGCCTATAATTTGCTTTGAAATAATTCAGCAAAAAATTATGTATAAAACATACATTATATTTTTAAATATTTTATAAATTATAATTTAAGTAAATATGGCAAAATGGTAGTAACAGTTGAATCTAGTTGATGGATATATGTTGTTCATTATACTAATCTTTTCTACTTTTCTGGGTGTTTCTAATTTTAATGGAAAGTTAAAACAATAAAGAAACTAGATGCATAAAGTTGAGGTTTAACAAAAGAGAAAAAAGGCAGGGTTGGTATGGAGGAGGGTACCAGCATGGAGGTTGTTCCTCAATGCATGTGCTCAGTGAAAAACAATGGGACATTCTCCACCTAATGGTTGGTAATTCCTAACATGCTGGGGACCAGAAAACTACTCTACACCCAAAACACAGGGTCTCAAGATCCCTGCCATGACTACAGGTGATGGAGGAAGGTGCTTTTAGATAAAAGTGCCTCCCTGCCCACCCCAGCCTCCTGTGGGATATATTTTAATTGTGTATACCTGAAATTGGAGAAGAAAACAATGTGGTAGAAGAACACTAGAGGCCGGGCAGGGTGGCTCATGCCTGCAATCCCAGCACTTTGGGAGGCTGAGGTGGGAGGATCACCTGAGGTCAGGAGTTCAAGACCAGCCTGGCCAACATGGTGAAACCCTGCCTCTACTAAAAATACAAAAATTGGCCAGGCATGGTGGCATGCACCTGTAGTCCCAGCTACTCTGGAGGCTGAGGCATGAGAATCGCTGGAACCCGGGAGGTGGAGGTTGCAGTGAGCTAAGACTGCATCACTGCACTCTAGCCTGGGTGACACAGCAAGACTCTGTCTCAAAAAAACAAAAACAAAAACAAAAATACAATAGATGAGACACCAAGTAATCTGGCTTCTGGCTTCTAGTCCTTGCTCTCCCACAGACTAGGTCCACAATCCTGGGTTTTTCTTCATGGTAGAATGATTCCTCCCACTTCCAAAATTCTGTAATTCTATGGATGTATGAATTGTGGCAAACTGAATTCAGGTACCTAGGAAGAAGGTACCTAGGAGGAAGGCACCTAAGCAAAACAGATGTAAATGGCAACACCAAACACTTATCCATTTAAGCTGACATGAAGGGGACACAGACAAAAACAGAGAGAACACAGGCTACAGAGAGAAATGAGAATGTGTCAGCATAAGGACTTGACTGATGGTGAATAAGCCAAGCTAGGTAATTAGAAATAATATATTAACGAATTCAAAGCTAATGATAAAATAATAATATCCAATGTCTATTGAGGGTTTACCATACATGAAAGCTTTAGGAGGATTATTTGCTGAATTTTATGATATGATGAAGTACGTACTACTACATACTAAGTTTACTGATGAGGAAACTGAGGCTTAGAGATTAACTCAGCTAAAAATCATACTATTTGTAAATAACAGGGCAAGGATTCAAATGCAGGTGTGTCCGATACCTGAGCTTTGCAATGAAGCAGATGATACATGATTGCTTAGTGGCTAGTTGTTGCATGCCACCTAGAACAGGCTTGAAAGGACAGAACCGCCATAGAAAACAACCAATCTGGGCTGAAACAAAGTACCCAACAACAAGAGAGACTAGATCCATGCCATCCAGACTGATAATACAAATGTAAGACCTGGCAAGACCAAACTGAAAGGACCACATTTCTTTCATTTATTTCCCGGGCTCAAGATAAGATGTACCTGTCAATGATACAAATATGTTCAATAAGATAGGAGGTCCAGAAAATAGCATGGTCTAATCCTTACCCCTTTAACGAGGCAAGTCAAGGATTAGATTGAGGGAAGCATTAAGGGCAAAGTCAGAATTAAAAAGTGATGCCAAAATCATATTAATAACAGCTTGAACAGTGGGCCAAGCTGTGTTAGGCTGCATTCAGTATAAATCTTCGCACTTGGAAGACAGCTGTGTCTTTACTGCATGCTACAAGATATTTTCCTCATACTAACAGTGGAGTGGCTTTGAAGAAGGAGGGACTGAATCAAGAAGGACATGTGATTTTGCCACAAGGAATCAAAGGGGAAAAGCCATTTAAAGGTGGGGAGAGGGAGGCAGGGGAGGAAAGGAAGAGGGAGCAGGAAGGAGGGGCAGTCCTAGGTTCAAATTCTAGAAATGTCTCTTTCTAGCTGGGCAGCCTTGGGCCCATCATATCTTCACTGAGCCTCCTTTTCCTCATGTGTAAAATGAGAATGATCATGAGTCCCTTGCAGGTCTACCATAGACACTGGAGAAAATCCCTGGCATACAGTAGACTCCTAATAAATAGTGATAATAGAGGCTGTTATATTATTTTCAGAAATAATAACGATAGTAATAAAATGCAGACTTCAGAAGAGAAATCTTCAATGCTTAGGGTTGAGACAATGGGAGTTTTTGGTGGCCAGATGTTATAGGGCCTTTTACTTGGGGGAGGCCTTGCATATATTTCATTCTAGGGATCCAATTATCTATTCGAGCTTCCCTGAAGAGAGAGATATCCTTTAAAGCTGCCCGAATCAAGAAGAGGAAACCACAGTTCTGTAGCTCACTGAGACGTAAATGTGATGCTCAGGACAGCCACGGTGTTGGCAAATGCTCTACTGGTGTCGCACTTCCCAAATAGTCACACATAACCTATAAGAAAAAGAGCCATATCCTACAGCTCAATACAGAGTCATCAAACTGCCCAATTTAAGTGACTCATGGGATAGGGCTGCCAGTAGTTTGCTGAAGAGGCTGATCCAGAGAGAACAGATTTCAGCCCTGAAAGTCATTCTTCAAATTCACCCTGGACTTTCCCACCCTGGATGGCATCTTCTTAATCTCAATTATATCCTTTTGGGTCATCCTAAATCAGCTCTCCCTCCTTCCTCTTCTTGGATCTATATACCTTTCAGACACTTATAAAGACATGCCCCATTTCCCCATACTTTTTGCCATTCAGCCAACATAAACATTCTTTTCAACATTCATCAGAAATCAAAACCTATACATTTCTGTCATTCTCTTAACTCCTTTCCATTTATTAAAATTAACCCAGCATGTGTGTAGCCAGAAATGTGCACAATATTGAAGGTGTAAATTCCCAACACTCTAAGAAGCAACCCCTCCTGGCACATGACTTAGTGACTTTGTACAAGCACAGTCTAAGACTTGCTACCTCAACCAAATCCAGGATGGAATGACTTGGAGCAAGTTGAGAGCAGTAGAAGCATGCTGTAACCTTGATGCTTTAGGAAACCTGATCTCTCACAAGACTCCTCACAGGTGATGATGGAAAAGAAGTGAGGGCAGCTTGAGAGAAGCATTAACCCATGGGCTGGCGGCCCACCTCATGTGAGACCTAGAGAGAAATGCCTGGCTTCATTCCCCACTCTGTGTCACACAGTGGTGAGACCAGGGACACTGCAGGTTTCACGCTGTAGTTTTTAATTTTGCTTTAGTTGTGGGAGCCCAAGGAGAAGACACTATAAGCACAGAGCAAGGTCATGGCTAGCAAATTAGTAAACATTTCACTATACCTACTATATACCATCTGAAAAGTAGCCCCAGGACAGGCGCAATGGCTCACACCTGTAATCCCAAAATTTTGGAAGGTCAAAGCAGGAGGATTGCTTGAGCTCAGGAGTTCAAGACCAGCCTGGGCAACAAAGTGAGACCTGATCTCTACAAAAAATAGAAAAAATTAGCCTGGCATAGTGGCGCATGTCTTTAGCCCCAGCTACTCAGGACACTGATCTAGGAGGATTGCTTGAGCCTAGGAGATAGAGGCTGCAGTGAGCCGTGATCCCACCACTGCACTCCAGCCTAGGCAACAGAGCGAGACTCTGTCTCAAAACAAAACAAAACAAACAAACAAACAAAAAAACAGTGTCCCCAGTAATCCTTAAAAATATTTTTTAAATTTCTAGAACTGTTTCCCAAACTTCTGGATTTCATAAACTGTCAATATTTCAAAAAGCAAATTTCTGTTTGTGTGGACTGGCAGTACAGGTTAACAGCTTTTAATTTTGTTAAGAATTTTTTTTAACCATTTCTTCTCTCCATCATTTCATTACAGAATGGACCTTTCTAATCTCCCCAAATTAGAAAGGACACAAACCAGGATAAGAAATGGTCCTTTAGATGGAATAAATTTAGTTTATGAAAAACTTACTACATTGTTCTTGGATTTCTCCTATGTATGCATAAAAACTTCCTTATGCATACACCAATGTTAAAACATACTACAGTCTCTTTTTCAGCTTATCAGTCCAAGCCCCAGGTTAATTTCTCAGGTTCTTTTCCCACCCTTTCCCAAATGAGCAAGGCTGAAGGCCAGCTCCTCTACCACCCCAGCTGAAAATGGCTTAACAGGAAAGGCAGGACCTAGGAACAGTCACTTAACCCATAAATTTTGCTACTCAGCTTGAGGCTACACAGAAAGACCCTCCCCACTCCCGCCCTTGAAATAGCACGCTGCCAACCTCTCTAACTCTAGAGGCCTTTTTAGATTAACCTTTCCTAGTGCTCAGCACAGCATCTGCATGGACGAACACTTGTATTCTGGTGACTTATCTCTGGTCTCTGGGCCTCCCTCATACCCATGTTTCTGGTCATTACTTCCAAGTTGCACCTCTAATGTCAGAACACTTTCTGTCTCGATAGCTAATATATTAGAACGTCCCTGTCATTAGTACCAAGGGAAAATGGACAATCTGTCTCTGCAACAACCCCTCTCATTCTTTTCTCACCAATAATATCATCTGAAAAAAAGAAAAAAACAGTGTATGTTGAAACAGTCCAAAAGCAATTAGTACATAATGGGAAAGTAGTATGTATTCAACTAATCTTCACACAGATAATAATTGTAACTTTGGACAAAACGTATAAAACCACTATTAGAAGATACTGGAGAGGAAACAAAAGCAGGCAGACACTGGAGATTTTATCCTTGAAAGAAAAGAACTGGACTGTAAAAATCCATGCTCAAATAGATTCTCTGAGTGTGAGTGCACTCAGTCTGTACAACAACTGGGTAGCTGGAACTCCAGCAGAAAGCTGCAATTTTATTGGCTTTAAAAACAAAACTTGGAGCTGCTAGAAATAGGGGAAAATCCTGAGAAGGAGGGAGTCCCCAAATATGTACACAAATTTCTCTAAAATTCTTAGTCAATACCTGAATTGTACATGCATGAAGGAGACTCCAAGAAATCCAGTGAAAAGCAAATGCTGAAAGGATAATAAAAAGCTGAGTAGAGATGAAATTTCATTGCAAGGGAGGCAGAGTCTGGAGTTTGAGTTCCACAAAGTTAGACGTGCTTGGTACAAACATTGAGTCTTTCACTGAAATCCCAGAAGGGCCATCTTAGGAGTAAAGACCATGTCCCAGGACTATGGGATTTGCTCTAGAACAAAGGGCAAAACCAAAATAGACCCAACCTAACACAATCCAAAACCAAGTTCCCACAAGTTTAAGGTGATCCACAAATAGTTTAACTGCCTACTAAAACAAAAATAAATACTTTTCAGAGGAAGGTAATTCCAGAGTTACTGTAAATTTTCATCTACAATGTCTTATGTACAAACAAAAATTACTAGACATATGAAGAAGCAGGAAAATGTGACCCATACTCAGAAGAAAAAGTAGACAATAAAAACTGACCCCAGATATTAGAATTAACAGACAAGAACTTTAAAGCAGCTATATAAGGAGCTTAAAAGCAGATATATGTTCAAGGACTTATGGGAAAAGATGGCCATAATGAATGAACAGATGGGAAATCTAGGAGAGAAACAGAAGCTATGTAGGAAAAAAACAGACGAGGAAAAATAAATGGAAATTTCTAATTTAAAAGTAAAATATCTAAAATGAAAAAAATCAGTTGGGCTTAACAGCCGTTGGAACAAAACAGTAAAAATCACCAGTGAACTTAAAGACAGACCAATAGAAAATACCCAATCTGAAGAACAAAGGACAAAAGATGGGAAAAAAATTAATAAGGCTTAAGGAACAAAAAACATAGAACAAACTTATGGAACAATATCAAACAGTCTAACATGTATGCAACTAGAGTCCTAGGCACAAAGAAAGAGAAAAAAGGGCAGAACAGATATTTGAAGAAGTAATCGCCTAAGACTTTCCAAATTTGGAGTGACAAGTATCAACTGTGAGATCTGCAAACCTTAGCAAATCCTAAACAGAAAAAATCAAAGAAAATGACACACAGTCACATCATAGTCAAAGTGCTAAAAAGCAAAGATAAAGACAAAATCTTTAAAGCAGGCAGAGGGAGGAGAAAAGACTTACATACGGAACACTCGGGGGGAAAAATGGCCAGAGGACAAAGTTATGGCAATTTTTAAAGTGCTGAAAGGAAAAAAAAACTCTCAATCTGGAATTCTATATCAATATAAAATATCCTTCAAAATGAGGATGAAATGAAAACATTTTCAGATTTCAGATAAACTAGATAGAGAAGTTGTTCTTGGCGAATCTGTCCTACCAGAAATGCTAAAGGAAGTTCTTCAGGCTAAAGAGAAATGACACCCCCAGATGGAAACTTGGATCCATTGGAAGAAATGAAGAACAACAAAAAAGGCAGAATTTCTCTCAGACAACTGTTTAAAGTAAAATGACAAGCTGGGCTGGGGGTGGTGGCTCACACCTGTAATCCCAGCACTTTGGGAGGCTGAGGCAGGTGGATCACTTGAGGTCAGGAGTTTGAGACCAGCCTGGCCAACATGGTGAAATCCTGTCTCTACTAAAAATGCAAAAATTAGCCGGGTGTGGTGGCGGGCGCCTCTAATTCCTGCTACTTGGGAGGCTGAGGCAGGAGAATCGCTTGAACTGGGAGGCAGAGGTTGCAGTGAGCCAAGATCACACCACGGCACTCCAGCCTGGGCAACAGAGTGAGACTCTGTCTCATAAACAAAACAAAATAAAACAAAACAAAAACCTGACAAACTGTATTACAGAGTTCTTAATATAAATAGTTTAAAAATATATGGTATTAATACCACAAAGCACTGGGGGGACAAGTGGACTTACATGGCTGCAAGGGTCTCATATTTTATATGAAGTGGTACAATTTTTTTTTTTTTTTAAACGGAGTCTCGCTCTATATCTCAGGCTGGAGGGCAGTGGCACGATCTTGGCTCACTGCAACCTCTGCCTCTTGGGTCCCTGTTCAAGCAATTCTCCTGCCTCAGCCTCCCGTGTAGCTGGGATTACAGGCACATGTCACCATGTCCAGCTAATTTTTGTATTTTTAGTAGAGACAGGGTTTCACTATGTTGGCCAGGCTGGTCCTGAACTCCTGACCTCATGATCCTCCTGCCTCGGCCTCCCAAAGTGCTGGGATTACAGGAGTGAGCCACCACACCCCACCGTGGTATAATATTAACTCTATGTAACCAGTGATAAGGATGCATATTTTAAATCCTAGAGCAACCACTTAAAAAAAAAAAGTATTAAAAACTATACCTAAAAGCCAATGGAGGAATTAAAATGGAACATAAAAGCAATGGACTAAACACAGTGACATAACTCTCCATTATACTGGGTAAAGGCATGTGACCAGAAATGTTTCAGCCTATCACTAATGACATTTAACATTAGTCAGTACCCTTTTCCTGTAAAGTATCATTATTTAAAAGAATATTTTACTATCATTTTGCTCCTTCTTAGTAATTATTGACGTGTCACATAAGAAGAGGAAATCTAGCCTAGCTAATGATTTCGGTGAAGCTTTCTGATAACAACCTTATGGTTTCTAAGCAGATTAGATATTCTATATTCACAGCACACTCTCTCTATCTCCTTGCCTCTCCTAAATCCTGGCTTCCCCCATGGACTTCATTGCTCTCGCGGCTCTTTCAAGTAGAGTCTGCTCATTCTTTAAAACCCCACAAACCCAAGTCCCAAGACAATACTCTTGTTTCACTCCCCAAAGTTCCTCTAGACCATTACTCTTCCAAATTATTATGAAACACTTCTTTCAAAACTCATACCATTCAGCTATACCACCTCTCTCTTCTTCATTCCTGTCACTAACAATGCCCTGAGCACGCACTGACCAAAAATTTGGGCATTTGGCTCCCTCTCCACAACTATTCTCATTATTCTAAGCAAAGTCAGTGTTCACATGAACAGTTCTAATGTTTAGCCTTGTGGTTCCCAGACCCTTTAAATGCCAATGGCCTTGCTACTTCTTGAAACTCCAGTCATAACTGGAACTGCTCCATTTCTGAAATATCCAGTCCCCTCCTTCCCTCCTTATCTAACAACTTCCTTCTTGGTGTCATTTCTTTCCCTATCAACCGAGTTCATTCCCAAGGTCTATGACATCATGCCACCCCCCCTTATCTTTTTACTGCACTTCCCCTTGCTATGGCTGGAATGTCCCCCCCAAAACTTGGGTTGAAATTTAATTGCCATTGTAACAGTATTCAGATGTGGGATTTTTTTTTTTTTTTTTTTTTTTTTTTTTTTTTTTTGAGACAGAGTTTCGCCCTTGTTGCCAAAGTGCGCGATCTTGGCTCACTGCAACCTCCACCTCCTGGGTTCAAGTGATTCTCCTGTCTCAGCCTCCTGAGTAACTGGGATTACAGGCCTGCACCACCACACCTGGCTAATTTTGTATTTTTAGTAGAGATGGGGTTTCACCATGTTGGTCAGGCTGGTCTTGAACTCCTGACCTCAGGTGATCCACCTGCCTCAGCCTCCCAAAGTGTTGGGATAAAAGGCGTGAGCCACCATGTCCAGCCAAGATGTGGGATTTTTAAGAGGTAGTTAAGCCATGAAAGCTTCTGCCCTCATGAATGGATTAATGCCATTATCACTAGAGTGGGTCCCTTATAGAAGGACAAGTTCAGTCCCCTTTTGCCTTTCCCTCTCATATGCCCTCTTGCCATTCCACCTTCTGCCATGGGATTACTCAGCAAAAAGGCCCTCACCAGATGCCAGCACATTGATCTGGGACTTCCTGGCTTCCAGAAGTGCGAGAAAATAAATGTCTGTCGTTCATAAATTACCCACTCTGTGGCATTCTGTTAGAGCAACATAAAACAGAATAAGACATCCTCTAAAGCCTGCATCAAGCCAACTACTTGCTTCCACTGTGTCAAGATCCAGCCTGCTCAGGGGTGTTGGAGAAACTTGCACAACCATGCGAATTAAGGCTAAACAAATTCATGATCTGCCTTCCCTCAGCAGGGTCCTACCTGGTCTCCCTGCTTCCAGTCTCACCTACCTCAAATCTGTATTGCATGCCTGCAGGGGCCCCTGGGAGTTACAGAGAGTTCTAGATAGCGAGGGGAAGCTAGGTTCCAATCAGGAAGCATTTCTATGTAAGTATTTCTGGTAAATTGCCTAACAAGGTCTCTGAAGAAAGGCCATCTGAATATTGAAGACTCAAGTAACTCAGCTATGACTTCTGTTCCAATTGTAAGTATTTGCTTTTATACCTGATTTTGAATCTATCATTTTGAATTGTTTGTCTTAAAGAAGGCCTCCAAATTGCATAAGCTTCAGGACTCACAAAACCTGGATCCATTCCCATCCAATTGTTGCCAAAGTGTTCTTTCTAAAATGCAAATCCAATCATACCGCTTCTCTACTGAAAATGTGTTTGTACTTGGAGATCATGAAGGGTCTGTGTGTCAAAAAGGTATTAGGGGTTCATGCTATAGGTTCTTCATAGAGACCCTAGAATGTATGCTGATGGCCCCCACATCTGTTATCACTAGTTTCCAACTTTCTCTCTTAAGCTCCATACCAAATTTTCAACTTGGCAGACCTCTTTGAAAATCCTGAAGGCAACTCAAATTCAGCATGTCCCAAATTGAAGTAATTATCCTTTCTTGTTCACCAACTGCTAACACTCTTAAATTCTCAGTCTCAAAAATGTCATTATCCATTCAGTCTTTTCAGCTACATGTGGGCTCAACTCCAGACTCTCCTTCTCTCCCACTTCCAACAGCCAATCTGTTACCATGTCCTATCTGCCCGCCCTCAGACAGGTCTCTTGTCACTGACCTCTCCTCTTTAGGCCCCTCCACCAGGTTTTTGTTATTGTTTCCCAAAGTAAGGCACATATGCCACTGGTGAGATGCCTGGAAAAGGTAAATAGATGAACCTTTTTAAAAATAGCCAATTATGTATGTTATGTACACTAAGAAAAAATATAAATACCACAAATGATCATTTCATTGAAAACTTTTTAAAAAATAAATGCAGTTAAGTATAAAAGGAAAGTTGATTTAAAGAGAAAAGTTAATAATGTGAGTGGTATGTATTGTAACTGTAAAAATGTAAAACGGTTAAAATGATGGGGAAATGCCAGAAGTTTGGGAATGCTGCCTTGGTTGATGCCTTCATCATCTCTCAGAAGGACTGCTCCAACCGCCTCCCAGCGATCTCCCTGCCAACTAGCTCTCCCACTCTATCCTCCAGTGTAGCTGCCAGATTCATCTTCCTAGAAAACAAAGTTGGTCACGTCATTCTTTGCTTTAAAATCTTTGTGGGCTCCCTACAACGTAGAAAACAAACTCTTATTTCTCCACTTGGAATGCCAGGCCTATGTTCCCAATATATTAAATGGCTTTACCGTGCCCTAAAAGCCCGCGGCCCCTGTGCAATGGCACGCCTTAGAACAGGCTTTGCAGGCCGCCAGAAATGGCTTTTTGCCCTCCTTGCTCATTAGCAAATTCCTACTCGTTCATGTCAACCCACTTCAAGAGCTGCCTCTTTTAGAAAGCCTTCCCTAACTTCCAGGCAGGGTAAGGTGCTCCTTCTGGGTTCTTGATCTCAGATACTACCTCAGAATTATAATTGTTGGTCAGGTATGTGGTTCCCCAACTAGAATACAAAGTTTTCTTGTTAAAATATTTTTGTATTGGAAAGTGTATATTAAATGTAGGATAAATAAGTGAATGAATAAAATTCTACTTATAAATATGTAAATAAAAATATATATAAATGTGCCAGGTGTGATGGCTCATGCCTGTAATCGCAACGCTTCGGGAGCCCGAGGTAGGAGGATCACTTAAGGCCAGGAGTTTGAGACCAGCCTGGGCAACACAGTGAGATCGTGTCACTACAAAAAAGTTAATATATACACACATATATATAAATGAATGGGCAAAGCAAAATGGAGCGTGGGGGTCGGAGTTCTTCGTTACCACTGGTTAAGAGGACAAACAAAAAGAGATGCAGGAAAAAGAGAAACAGTGGAGAAAAAACAGAGGAAGCTCAATAAAAGAGAGGAAAAAAATAAAGAGAAAGAGATGTCGGAACCAGGCATGGTGGCTCACACCTATAATCCCAGAGCTTTGGGAGGCCAAGGTGGAAGGACTGCTTGAAGCCAGGAGTTCAGGATCATCCTGAGCAACATAGCATGACCTTGTCTCTACAAAAAATAAAAATAAATTAGCTTGGTGTGGTGGTGCATGCCTATAGTTCCAGCTACTCGGCAGAGTGAAGGGGAGGATTGCTTGAGCCCCTGAGTACATGTCATAGCCTATTCACTGAATTCTTTCAACAAGGATTTACTGAGACCCCACTCAGTGTGTATTGTGCCAGGCGCATGTGGCCTTCTCTCTGCTCCCTGAAATTGCAGGGACCCCTATTGCTAAACCCAATAGAACCTGCTCAGGCCTTCCCTTCCTGGACCCTCTCAGCAGCATCAAACACTGCTGACCCCTCAGTCCTTCATGACACTCTCACTTACCTTGGCTTCTGGACACTACAGGTGCTTGGTTTCTCCTCTCCTCTCTGGTCACCACTCCTCGATTTTTTTTTTTTTTTTTTTGAGATGGAGTCTCGCTCTTCGCCCAGGCTGGAGTGCAGTGGTGCGATCTCGGCTCACTGCAAGCTCTGCCTCTTGGGTTCATTCCATTCTCCTGCCTCAGCCTCCCGAGTAGCTGGGACTACAGGCGCCCGCCACCACGCCTGGCTAATTTTTTGTATTTTTAGTAGAGATGGGGTTTCACTGTGTTAACCAGGATGGTCTCGATCTCCTGACCCCGTGATCCACCCGTCTTGGCCTCCCAAAGTGCTGGGATTACAGGCATGAGCCATCACGCCCGGCCCCTCAATTTCTTCTGGTAAGTTGTTTTTTGGCTGTGTGTTTCCTAAACATGAGTGGTTGTCAGCTTCTGTCTGTTCCTCCACTTCCATCAGAAGCCCTCTCCTCTTACTCTAAAACCCTCTCTTAGAGTGTTGGGCTTCCATTTACCACCTCAATGCTAAGGACTTCCAAATCTCCAGCTCCAGCCCACAGCCTAGTATACACAAGTCCCACACATTAAAGCCTCTCGGGCATTTCCTGCAGGTTGAATACATCATCCCCCACTCCTCACACCTGAGGATTCATTTAACCAGCACTTATTAAGGACCTACACAGTGCCAGTCTCCAGGGAGGAGAACAGCCACTTCTGCAGCTTGCAATTGGTCAGGGAGATGAAACTAAATAAGGACACAAACATATGATTACAAACCGTGATTGAAGTGATAAGGAAAATGTGAAAAAAGAAACGAGAGCATATAATAAAGGCACTTCACTTAAAGAATAATATTTTTTGAAGGAGTGATACTCAAGTCAAAGGATAAGGAGAGTAGTCAGCCCAACAAACACTAGGGGTAGATATTCTAGGGAATGATTCTTTCTATTCTAGTCTATGAAACTCTACTATTTCAGGGAAGTATTCTAGGGAACTAGACATTATAAGAAGTAGGGAACTAAAGAGGCATGGTAAGGAGCCCAGCACAACTACAACAGCTGACAGGTGTGAAATGAGGCTGGCCATGCAGAGAAGACCCAGATCACACAGGGCTAAGTTAAGAATTTGAGTTTGTTTGTTTGTTTGTTTTTTATCTTAAGTGCAATGGGTATCCATTAAAGGGTTTGACTGTGAAATGACTGATACACATTTTTACAAGACCACTCTAGCTAAATTGCAGGACAGTGGCAATATAAGAGGAGGCACTAGTCATGAGGCAACTATTGAAGCCCGGGGGGATGATAGTGGCTCAAATCATTTATCTAATTCCCTCCTAACCCCCGCCCCCAAACAAACACTTTTATTTTCTAACAGAATTCTGTTTACAGCCATAGATCCTGACAAGTCTCTGCTCTGGGCACTTTGCCTAAATAGAAGTCAGTTCTCATTACAACAAAGGTATCATTCCCATGAAAAGTTTCACATACCAAAAAAAGATTTCTGAACACAGCCAGTGGTCTATTTACTCCAAAAAGGAGTCAAACCAAATTCCAACGTTACCATAGAATCTGAAATCCTCGAGCACACCTCGGAGATTTTTCTTGACCAGCAAACACAAAAACATAGAGAAAGGTATAGTGGCTGCACTGAAGATGCAGCAATAAAAGACAAGGCTAAAAATACTGAAAGCTTGTTTAGCTCTCATAACATTACCAATTATTTCAGTGTCATACTAGAAATGTTGACCTCATATGGGTCATTTGTGAAAAAGCAAAGGGGCTGGTTTACAAACACTTAGTCCATTTATCAAGGAAGGCAAAAGGGGCTGGTTTCAAATACAAAGTCACTTATGACCACCCCTCTATCACCTGTATGGTCAACTGCTCCACCAACAAATCCACCACGCCATGCTCTCTCTCGTCTCCAGAACTCGGCTCGTGCTCTTCCCTCTACCTGGAATATTCTTCCCCCCCTTCTCTTGGCTAATTTCTACTCATCCTTCAAGTCTCAGCTCAAACATGGTTTCTTCCTGGATCACCTTTTTGGATATCCCTGAGAATAAAATGGGCTCAACGTGTGTACTCTCATATCTTCTGTAATCACCTCCACCTGACACTTCTCTGTAAGCCCCTAGGTCAAAGTTCTAGAAGACAGGGAGCATGTCTGGTTAATCATTGTATTCCAAGTTCAAAGCACAATACCTGGCACACAGAAAGCTCCAATCAAGTTACATAAATGAATGAATATTTCCTTTTTTCCAAGGTAACTGAGGTCACCAAGGTCACTCCTGCCCTCTTCATTTTCTACTCATCTGCCCCCAGAACAACAAAATGATAGAAGTCGGCAATTAAGGATCATTCTTTGAAAAGACTGTCAACCTCCAGACAGACAGTTGGATTTTGTTGATGGAAAGGTGTTAGCAAACAACTGGCCAACAGCACAGGCAGAAATGCTACTACAAGGGACAAATAAAATGGGTCTCTAGTGGCACAAAGAATTCTTACCAAAAGGATTCCTCACCCAAATGTTTCTTTGCCATAAGGGCCAGTTGTTAGTCTATGAAATATGAATATCTCTGTATCTTGGACAGAACTGATATTTAGGATAAATTGATAATACATTCTAATTCTCATGTGATACAGATAAGGACAATAAAAGTTAGCAGGTGTTGGGCACTGCTTTAAGAGCTTTATATATTTTATTTAACCCTCCAGCAACCCAATGAGATAGATACTACTATCATCTCCATTCAACAGATGAGGAAATTGGCTTAGAGTGGTTAAGTAACACACCTGGGATATACACCTAGTAACTGGCAGAGCTGGGATTAAAGACAAAACGATCATCTTTTCTACTTCTCAGATTACATAGAAAATGACAACAAGAGAGGACTTACGGTGCACTGGGCTAAGCTCTTGACACATATTTCTCACCTAACCCTCCCCATAGGTGAGTAGGAAAATCTTAAAGTGCTCTTTGACCACCAACTTGCACTCTGGGTCTCACAGAAGCCAGCAAGAAGGCATGTTTTCCTGGGGCACTTGAAGAGCCTTTGACAAAGCCAGAGCCAGTGCTGGCGGAGAACCTCAAGATGCTGATTTCCAATTGCAGGCTCTACCCTGAGATGACATTCCCTCCCACACAGCGGCCGGCCCCAGAGATGGGCCAGCGATGCACATCTGCACACCCCAAGGGAGAGTTCAAAACCAAAGCACGCCAAGCATGACATAAATATGAAGTGTGGAAAACACATTCCTTATGAACAACTCCATATCAAATTCCCTGCATCCCTCTTCGGCAACGTTATCAGAAGCATCATTCAGTCCAGCCGATTGGAAAGCGGCTACGAAAAATGCTGGAAAATGTGACCAATCAGGAGAGTTATTTTTGTGAGAAAGAAGAAAAATGTCACCAAAAAGGGTCAGCAGATAACCCTATTGGGCTGAAAATAACTGCCTGGCTGGCAGACCAGTAAGGGGACAGGCGGAGGGCGAGAGACGTAATGCAAAGTGCCAAGGGAGCTCCAGCCGAGTGAGGCTGCTGGGGGATGAGGAAATTGGCCTAATTTGGGAACATGAGCCCAGCAGCATTTCTCAGATTCCTAAGAGGGAATCTGGCTAACTTTCAGTTCTGCGTCCTCGGAGGAACACCAAGGGGATGGGGGGAGAGAAAGGGAACAGCTGTGACTCCAACACTTCTCTAGACCACTGAACGAATAAGGGTGATCAAGTGAGAACTTACTCCCATTCCAAAAGACCCCAAAGGAATGACCCTGAGTCTCTCTGCCCTCTCCAAAACCCTCTTCTGTACTTAGAGGTCTTTCTTCTTCCCATCTAGCAGGTAGGAGAGGTTAGGCACTTGAGTCAGAAAGACTCAACTAGAGTCACCGATTAGCTGAATGCTTCTGACAAGTTACCCAGACTCTCAAAATCTCCATGTCCTCACATGTACAATATGATGATAAGAGTACCTACTTCAAGAGCTACCATAAGGCTCAACTAGGACACTGCATGTAATGAACAGATAGCTAGCAACTGTTCCAGTGTAAGCTATGACGATGATTATTAAAAGGACAATCTGCAAAATAAAAGCTAAGCCAAAAAGAGATCTAGATCCCAGCAAGAAATGCTCATCCAAAAGATGAGCTAGCCCTGGAGAGGTTTTGCCAAAGATTACTTCTGCCCAAACTCGGTAGAATGTAACTTTTTGGCAGAAAGCGTCTGGGTCTGTCCTTGAAAGAGTTCTGTGAGGGCACAATCGTTTGTATCAATAGAAGGCCAAGGCTCAGGCAGAGAAATCTGGTTTAACTCTCAGACCTGTCCTCCCCAGAGAAAGTTATACATCACAGACATGTAGACACTCATCATAGAACTATCTTCCAGCAAAATCCTCAATACCTACAATTCCAACCGGAACTGCTAGCTGAACCATGCTTCTAGTGATCCCAGCCTGATTTGCAACAGGTGCACCCCACCTCCACCCAAAAAATGTACAGTCATAAGCTTTCTTAGTACTTACCATTTCTTCTTGGGTTTCTGTGTGCCAGATACCGTGCTAAGTACTTTACATGTGTTACCTAATTTGATCTTCACAACAACCCTAAAAAAGTAGACACAACTCCAATCTACTCCAAACTAGTAAAATTACACAAAGAGTTCATCTTTCCGGTAAATTTTAAAATTAGACAGTTAAGTGATTTGAAATGTATCAAATGACCAAGCAAATAAAAAGACTTTTCCTCTTCTCTCAGAGCAGGAAGAAGAGTTTAATTACCTGGACAGAACCACAGGCATCCTACTGGCACCGAGTCCTAAGTGGTTATGGAGACAACCAGAAGGAAAAGATCAAGAAGAGAGTTCACACAGTCCACTCAATCAGATATCCTGGAACTTAGGGCATACAATTTTTTCACTCAACTTCAAATTAAAAACTGGAGACGAATGTAGATTTTTTTAAGCCAAAATAATTCTTTCTTTTCATACCCAGGACTACAAAAAAAAGAGGCCTTTCTATAATTTCTATTTGTTTTAAATTGACATGTCATTTCTGAACTGCCTACTCAAGAGCCATTCTCCTCACCTCCCTCACCAAGAAACCCCGATGCTATGTATGGTAATGTGCCCATGAAAAACTCCTCTGAAACTGAGAGTGTGGCTGTAAGATCCAGTTCTGACCAATGAAATGCAACTAGAGGTCTCCTTAGTGAGGTTTCTGGCTACTGTTTTCCTGATAAGAAGGGGTACACCCTTCTTACTGGCATGCACCTTGAACTCTTCAATGATTCCCTCTCTTCCCACCTAGAATGCATATCTGATTCCAGGAGAATGACCAGCCATCTTGCAACCATGAGAACAAAAGTCACAAGCTCCAGATAGCACAGCAGGAAGCTGGAAGGAGCTAGAGTAATGCAGGACATGCTCCAGTGACTGCACCCACTCTGCTCTGCCCTCCACTGGACTCTTTGCTACGTGAAAGAAAAATTGCTCCTGTTTAAGTACTGGAGTTGTTTCTGTTGTAGGCAGCCAAATTCAACACTGATTGATAGAGGAGGCCATTGAAAAATCAATCCATCCTAAAAGACAGGAGTTTTAACTTCAAATGGAAATGGGAGCCAGGTAGATCTAATGTGAGTAAATCTGACTAGGTGTATCAACATACTAAGCAGTGAACTGGAGAGGGATGGATGCATGTCAGCTCTCAGCAGCTGCAGCTCCAGCCAATTGCCACCATGTGGGAATGTCAACCCGGCATTCTCACTGTGCCAAGGCTTCTGATTTTAAAGAGAAGCCCCAAATCTGAATTTCCATATTACATTTCCTAATTGATAAATGCGAACCAAATATTAAAATTCTTAACCCTGTATGGATCAAATAAAACATGACTACAGACCAAATTCAGCCTGAAGGCCACCAGCTTTCAACCTCAGTAGAGAAGGTGGAATAAAAAGAATGCCCAAGTTCTAGAGAAATAATAAAGGCTGGCAACATATTAAGCATTTGTGTGTCAGACTGAGTTAAGGGTTTTATCACTTTTTCTTTCCAGCCATCCTATGAAGTATGGAATATTATTATCCCTGTTTCACCAACAGGAAAATGAGGCTTACCAAGATTAACTCAGTATCATAGAAGCTAATGTATGACAGGGCCAGGATTTCGGCCCAGGCTAGTATGACTCCTAGGCCTGTGCTTTTACATAAGAAATGCCTACTGCAACTAGAAAGCAAAAAAACTTTTCTCCAGGCTCGGCGTAGTGGCTCACACCTGTAATCCCCGCACATTGGGAGGCCAAGGTGGGAGGATCAATTGAGGCCAGGAGTTTGAGATCAGCCTGGGCAACATAACAACTTTGTCTCTACAAAAAAAATTAGCCAGGCTTGGTGGTGCATGCCTGTGGTCCCAGCTACTCAGGAGACTGTGACTGGAGGATCGCTTGAGCCCGGGAGTTCAAGGGTGCAGTGAGCCATGATCATGCCACTGCATTCCAGCCTGGGAGACAGAGCAAGACCCTGCCTCAAAAAAAAAAAAAAAAAAAAAAAAAAAAAACCCTCTGCTCTGGATAACTACTAGCCAAACTATGGATAATTGAGTAGTAGCCTGTGAACAGACTTCCAATCAGTTCTAAGAGACTCTGGCTGACATGTTCTTTCTTCGCTGCCCTTTAATAAAAGCAGCAAAGCGCTGTCCCAATACATCTTTATTCACTAATTTATTGAATGAATGCTTGCACAGTGCTTTTCAGTTTATTAAAAAGCTTCTCAATGCGTATCTCACTTGCCCCCATATCAACCTGGTGGTACTACTATCACTATCTGACTGATAATGAAATGGAGAATTAGAGAGATTAATGGACTTACTCACAATCCAGGCAATTAGCACCCACTCCTCTGGTGCGAAGCCCTGTGTTCTTTCTGCTTCCTTCACCAGAGCTCCCAACTCCACTACCTCACTTTAAAATAACCATGTGTTTGAACTAATTTCCACTTAAGTCTAAAGTAACTCCAGCATGTCTGACAACTCCCAGGTACCATATTTACGTTTGCATGGATATCTTCATCCTAGAATATAGTCAGCAAGAGGACAAAAATAAATATATCAAGTAATAGAATTGGAATGTAAATGGGCATACACACAAGTCTTGGGATCTAACTTTAGAAAGAAACAGCCAAAAAGTCCCACACAGCACACTGAGCATCTGGCCCCGTGGGAGGCTGCCCACACTGTTTAAACCTCAATTAGCCCAAGGAGAAAGAGATCCTGGAATCCTAACTGGCATCTTGCTTTCAGAGGCAACAGTTGGGTGAAGAGCAGAATGACTTTTCATCATGTTCTCCCAGAAAAATGTTAATGCACAGAGTTTAAAAAAAAGGGTAAACCTCGAAATAAGTAGGTATTACTGAATGGCTGAAACCCTGAAAGGGTTCATCACACTCTGTGACTACAGAGTTATATTCTCACACCAATGATTCTCACCTGGGAGCCAAGGGGAAGTGAATGGTAGGCAAGCAGGGCCCACTGACCCCAGCCCAGGAGCTGATTTGGTATGGGGGTCATATAAGGCTTCAAGGCCTAATCAGGTCATCACAGGCTCATTCACCTAACTACCATAGGTGGCTATAACCTCCTTCACAATTAAGTAGACTTTAAAATATATGTGTGTATATATATACACACACACTCTTAATATTTATATATATATATATATAAATATATATATACTCTTGTTGTTCATTGTATATTTATATATACATCACTATTGTTGCCCAGGCTGGAGTGCAATGGCAAGATCTCAACTCACTGCAACCTCCGCCTCCTGGGTTCAAGCAATTTTTCTGCCTCAGCGCCCCATGTAGCTGGGGCTACAGGCACATGCCACCCATACCCAGCTAATTTTTAAATTTTTTGCAAAGACAAGGTCTCACTATGTTGCCCAGGCTGGTCTTGAACTCCTAGGTTCAAACAATCCTCCTGCCTTGGCTCCCTAAAGTGCTGGGGTTACAAGCATCAGCCACTGTGCCTGACCTTAAGTAGACTTTTAATTAGTCTTCCTGGTTGCCAATGATCACGAGAATGTAAATTCCATTATGGCAAGAGATCTTGTCTCTTTTGTTCACTGAAATATGCCAACCCTGCAAAATGGTGCCTGGCACTTACTGTGTGCTTCAATAAATAGTTGTTGAGTAAATAAATGAATGATCTGGTGTTGGAATGAATCCTCCTGGACCCATGTGGAACAGTGTAAAATGCCAGAGGCCAAGAACTAGCTTCCATCAGCTCAGTCATTTGCTTCCTCATTTTCTCTTTAAAGGCACAGACCACTGCAGTTCAAGCTCCCTGAGATCCAGGGTTGGGTCTGGTATATCTTCTTTCACCAAATTCCTACTTTATATCACCTCTCCTAACTGTGCCTCCAATGCTCCACTATCCGCACCTCCCAAGCCCCCCGCCCCAGGCCCCATAACACTTCTACTCAGTTTCTAATGTGTAAGTACATCACACACTATTTACCTGACTCCACCTCATCCTGCGCAATAACAATTGCATGCCTGTTCTGCCAGGCACTGTGACAGATAATAGGGTATGAGGATAAGACACAACCTCTGCCTTCCAGATGCTCATATCTTATGAGAGAACCAGACTTGTAAACAATTAGAATACAATGTAATAAGTATCATAACAGAGGTGCCATGCCCACAGTTACACACTGACAATCCTTGGACCAAATCCAGCCCATATGGTGATTTAATATCCAGTACCTATGGTGATTAGGTTTTCTTAATCAGTTGCTAACCTCTAAAAATTTGTTGCTTTCACATAAAATTTAGACTGCCAGCATCTCTCAAAGAATCACATCTGTCAATATTGGGCCTATATTCTCTACAGCATCAACCAGCTTTGGCTAAGTAGTGGCTGTCCCTTTAGAGGGAGCATGTGGCCTCCAGTTCCCAGTCCTGCTGCCCTAACCTGCTCCCCTAGTGTCTTCCAGGCAATGAGGCCAAGGGGTGAGCTGCTAGTTTTTCTAGGCCAGCACAGATGTTATCTTAAAGTAACGATTCTCCATACCCACACTTCTAAAGAGAGAAAATGAAAGATAAATGGACATGGCCACATGGAGAGCTTAAGAAAGTGGTGGAGAATGCATTTCCTATGAAAATAAAGAATATTCCTACCTATGTGATATGTAAGTGAAGTGTGTCCATGTCAGGTATCCGGCTCATTTGCTCACGCACCTGCCTGACCCATTAGGCTTCTCAGCATGGGTTCCTTCATCTGTGGCAAACCTACTATGGGCCAGCAAGCTAGAAGCTAGGTTTCCTGCTGTCTGGGAACTCACTGTCCAGTGAGGAAGACAGACATGTAAAAAGACAATTCACATATAATGGGGGAAGGTAAAAAGGGGCTCTGAGTATGCTGCCAAAAGTAGTGCCCTGGCAGTATAAAGTATTGCTCATCAGAATTACCCACCCTCCACAAAGAAACTGGATCATTTCCCATAATTCCAGGCTACTCAGAAAAGTTTCCAGAAAAGTAAGGCCAGTAAATGATCTGCTTCCTGCCGGAAGACTGTAGAAAGTGCAGGTCACCACCGAGAGCAAATGTCTAATTGTGTAATCCATCCTTACGTCACCAGTCTGCCTCAATGGCATTTATTCAGCAGAAATAAAAACCTGGAATCCTACTGGATTTTGAAACTTCCCAGTCCCTTGCTTCAGCTAACATAAAAAGTTCTACATTAAGAATATAAGGAAATGCACAGAAACTAGTCTGGCATCAAGGAAAAAAAGTTCTTCTTTCATTTCCTGCTACAAGACAAACGCCAAGGAAGGGAATTCCCAAATCAAGATAGGAGAAAGGGTTGGCATTCAAGAGAAGAAATATGGAATACCAAATCCTTGGTCATTAAGGAATCACTAACTCTTAAACAGCTTTTCTTCAGATTTTTTTTTTTTAGCACCCACCTCTCCAGTCAGAGTCAAAGAGGAATTCTTGCCATTGAGGTGATTCTCGGCCTGCGCTGACTCCCGTTGAGCTCGGCGACCCACCTTGGCCCTCTGTAAGGAGAGACAGAAGGCACTGCTGACCCAAATGTCATTTCGGCCACTACAGAGATGACAATCCAGCCGGGCGCGGTGGCTCACGCCTGTAATCCCAGCACTTTGGGAGGCCGAAGCGGGCGGATCACAAGGTCAGGAGATCGAGACCAGCCTGGTTAACACGGTGAAACCTCGTGTCTACTAAAAACACAAAAGATTAGCCTGACATTGTGGCATGCGCCTGTAGTCCCAGCTACTCGGGAAGCTGAGGCAGGAGAATCGCTTGAACCTGGGAGGTGGAGGTTGCAGTGAGTCAAAACTGTGCCACTGAACTCCAGCCTGGGTGACAGAGCTAGACTCTATCTCAAAAAAACAAACAAACAAACAAAAAAAGAGACAATCCTGGGAAGGTAAGCAAGGACTGGATTTATGATGATGTATTGGAGAATGGGATTTGAGTTACCTGGGCATGTTTTTGCCCAGGTAAACCCCTAAACCCTTTAAAACAAGCACCTTAGGTCAGTTCTATTTGATAGGAAAATAGGAAACTTAGGGTTAATTTCTCACTCTGTTGCCCAGGCTGGAGTGCTCACTGCAGTCTCCACCTCCCAGGCTCAAGTGATCCTCCTACCTTGCCCTCCTGAGTAGCTGGGACCACAGGTATACACCACCACATCTGGATACTTTATTTTACTTTATTTTTTGTAGAGATGGGGTCTCCCTGTGTTGCCCAGGCTGGATAAGGTTTTCTTTTAACAGCTATAGAGATGGCAAAAGAAAATTCTATTTTCTACCCAAAGAAATGCAGTTACAAATTCCTCTAGGATGGGCAGAGACCTCATGCCACAGGTCAGAGAAGAAGGTGGTAAAGGCTCCCATGTTCCTACGCAGGATTTCAGGAAGGCTTAATTTCAAATCTGCAGCTTGTCATGAAAATCATTATCAAACAGGCTTTTGGAAAGAATTCCTAAATTCCATGGCAACTGGAAAACAGTTAGCATTTGCTCTGATATATACAGTAACTGGGTTTGCCTTTACAGACATTAAAGGAAATCTAGTACAAGAATTTTGAGACATTATCTTTGGAAACCAGAGCACTTCAATATTCCTGGCCATCAGATGAACCATTTGCAGGTGTTTCCCAAGGCCCTCCAGTGGAGACTCTGTGCCTCCAAGGCTTCCCAGCACATAAACAAAACTATTTAGTCAGACTCTTGGGTGCTGAAATATTTATACTTTTGCTTTACTTTGTTTAAAAAATACAGCATTAATATAAGCACTTTTAGATCTCATTTAGTGTGGCTTCCTTTGATTCTCACAATAATGGACAGGAACTGAGACCGATGTCATTTTACAAAGGAGGAAACTGAGGCCTAGGAAGGTGATGAAGTGACTGACATAAACCTAGGAGCAAAGCCTTCTGATTTCAGATCCTGGGTTTCCTGGGTGCTTTCCACTATATCCTGCTGAAACTTGTTTTAAGATGTTCTAAGGACTGACTGCACCACTAAATTGACAGGGGTTACAGGAGAGCTCGTAAAAACTCTTGGGCAGTGTTGACACTTCAAATTGTAGTGTCATTTAGGTTTCAAGGATGATGGAAACAATCGTTCTGAAAATAAGCAGCTTATAGTCTTCTCAAGGCAGACAATTCCATCCCTTCACCATGGTTGCCCTTTTCCATTTTTCATAGCATTGAGTATCTGAATACAGCATCCTGCAATATAGTGGTTGTGCTAAAACAAAAATTCAATGATCTTGTCTCTAAATGCTGATCACAGGTGGTTTCTCTAATAATTTTTAAGTATTTCAAGGTTTTAAACTCTTTGAAGACCCTGTATAGATAGATGCACAGGGTAGAAAAACTTCTTTACTGCCTGATTTTTGTGTATGTTAAATGTAGTCTATTTATTGGCCATCACCCACTGCAACATAATCACATGAGGGCAGGAACTTTCCTTTATTCATTGCTGTATCTCCAACACCTAGGACACTGCCTGATACACAGTAGGGGCTCAATAAATATTTGTTGAATGAATGAATAACTACATTCACATCCCCAGGTACTAAAAAACATTCACGTATCAGCAAGGCCTGGTGACCTTCAAAACACTTAGAGATCTCACAGCAGAAACTAAAGACTTGCCCTGGGGCCCGATCTTTTAGTAAGTGCGATCCTAAGCAATTTTAATGATAAAAAGGCCTGATGGGGGTTACAAAGAAGGAAGATAAACACTGAACTTGGGTCTTGAATCAAGCTGCATTATTTACTGACTATAACGCTGGGCAAACCACAGCCTCAGAGGCAGCAGTAGCTAACCTCTTCTGACTTCTTCTGTGATAACATATGCCAAGCACTGAGTTACACGCTTCCCATGTATTGTTCCATTTCCTTTTCACTGCAACACCTCCATTCTAGGCATAAGAAAACCAAGGCTCGGAAAGGTTAAATCGTTTTTTAGGTGTTTTTTGAACCCAGGCAACAGCTCTATGCTCCATGTGGCCTCAGTGCCTGAGCACCTAATCACTCCCTCACGTTACAAATCGGTTACAAATCTTGGTTTCCTTAACTACTGAGGTAACTGAGGTAATTCCCACCTCCCCGCGGGGATTACGGGGAAGATTACAGTCCCTGCCTGCCTCCCTTCCATGCATAAAACAGTGAGGCTTTTGCAGGAACTTCTGGAATGAGGTGTCCCAAAGGAAAATCTCTAGGATGGGAGAGAGTGCGACCCCGGCCGGGGGCCCCCCATCACCCTGTGATCGATCTGTTCTGGGGAAGTTCGCACTCGGGGCTCTAAAAAACGGAGAAAGGCTCGGAAATTTCCCACGGCCCTAGAGGCCGGCGGGGACAGGGTGTTTTCCACTTTTTGAGGATTTTAAAGAAAGCAAACCCCAGGCCAGCAGCGGCGGAGCCCACAGTGGCCCGGGGGCGGGGCGGTAAGCTGCCTCCTTCTGGGCCTCGCCAGGCGCGGCTCGAGGCCTGCCGCCCTGAGTCGCCTCAGAGAAGTTGGGGCCGGCGGGGTCGCTCCTCCCCACCCGCCAAATCCTGGCCCACAAGGCCCCCGCATTGGTCCTCACGGAGGTAGCCAAGCTGTAGCGCAGCTCCTCGTCCAAGTCCAGCAAATCCTCCATCTCCGCGGCCGCCTGACGTCACTTCCTGGAAACCGACTGGTCCAGCCGCGTCCCTGCTAACAGCCCCGCCCCTCCATCCCAATTTTTAAAGGGTCCGCAGCATCGTTCCTGGATTCTGTGTGCCATCCTCCAAACTACCGAATCTTTCTTAAACCTGCCTTGCTTCACATCCGGAAGCAACCTCCGGTTATTAAAACTCACCAAAGCTGCTCCTGCGAGACGGTAAAATAATTTGGTCTTTAGGAACTGTCTGCATTTGTAGCTCTGTTTAAATACATCAATATATTAAGTGCAAAGCACTACTACTGCTAATAATAATTATACTGATGCCTCCCACTTGTATAGCTCTTTGCAATGTACAGAAGGCCGTCACAGTTATTGGCTTAACGTGAGGGGCATAACAACCTTGTGTGGGAAGCAAGGTAAGTGGTATTGTTTCCATTTGACAGATGAGAAAACAGGCTTACAGGGAGTCAGGTGTAATCAATGGTTTACCATGAATTAAGGAAAGTGCAATATACATAATCTCTGCCTTCAAGAGGTTTACAGAGAGGCCAAATCAACACATCAAATAGCTGAGTAGTAATAACTTTCCAAAGTACAAACATTCAATATCTCATTAAATCCCAACAATCCCACAAAGTAAGTAGCAGTAGTATCTCTAACACAACAATAAAGGACACTGAGGTACAAAGAAGGGGCTTGAGGAAAATCACCTAAGTGCCAAGCAGCAGAGCCAGATGTCCTCCTGACACCAGACATTACTGGAGTATTTATCTCCAGCACATACTACTGGGTGCCAGCCATTCTCCTAGGCTGGCAGAGGGAGAGGTACCACAAATTCCCAGCCTAATGGGGCAGTTAAGTTGCATCTTCATTGACTCTTCATATGAGATCTCCAAGTCAATACCACTGGCCAGGTCTCTGGCACTGGTTGGCTGAGATCCACAGGAGATGGGCTGATGGCCCTGAAAGCAAACAACATTCCCAGTATTATGTTGAGGGGAACGTCTGGATGGCTACAGTTTAAAAGTAAGGATTTGGAAGTGGCAGTAGCACCCCTAAAACCAGATGCAAGTATTTCTTAAATACCCAGTAAATTACTCAGTTCAATCACACGTTACTGGATAGGACTGCGCGTTAGCATGCCTGTGACAGCAGGAACACTGGCCTGGATGTCAGAAGAGCTGTGTTCTCATCTTAGCTCTGCTGATAACTACCTGTGTAGCCAGAGCAGAGCCCTTTTCGGATATCAGTTTCCTCCCTTGTAATTACTTTAGAGATTATCTCTAAGATCCTTTGTTAACTTGCTTCTCAGTGAGAATACTTTGTTAGCTTTTAATCTGAAGAAACATTCATTGCCAAAAATCCAAGATAGATGAAATATAGGCTCCAATGAATCCCTTGTTCCCTTCTTCTTTGGCACCAGATGAGGAAGAAGGGATTAATCTTTAGATTTTTCCATTTCTTATAAGCTCACAGCATATCACCATCACCTTATAGTCAGTTTCCAGACCTTCACCCCCACTTCTTCCCCAATTTGCTGAAAACAGAAGGCAAATGGTCCTCACTCGGGGCAGAGAGGTACCCTGCTGTAGTGGCTTCCAGACCTTGCTGAGCACCTGAATCACGTGTGAGGTTTGTAAAGAAACAGAGATGCCAGGGCCCCATCTCTGGAGACTCTGATTTGGTAGAGGTGGAGTCCAAAAAAGTATAACTGTAATAATTTTCCTTTCCATCTTGCAACTGTCTGCTCAAAGGCCTTTCCTTATCACCCTATTTTAAACTGCAACATCCCCCAACCTAGGCACTCCCCATCCTCCTTCTCTGCTTGATTTTCTGCCATACCACGTTTGTTTGTTTGTTTATTTGTTTGTTTGAGACACGGTCTTGCTCTGTCGCCCAGGCTGGAGTGCAGTGGTGCAATCTTGGCCCCCTGCAAACTCTGCTTCCCTGGCTCAAGTGATTCTCCTGCCTCAGCCTCCCAAGTAGATGCCTGCGCCAACATGCAGGGCTAATTTTTCTATTTTTTGTAGAGACTGGTTTTCGCAGTGTTGCTGGGGCTCGTCTCGAATTCCTGAGTTCAAGCAGTCCTCCCGCATGGGCCTCCCCAAATGCTGGGATTATAGGCGTGAGCCACTGCACCTGGCCCAGCACTTTTTACCTTACTACATCATTTACATATTTATTTAGTTTATTGCCTCCTCCACTGCCCCACCCCTGCCTCTAAAATAAAATTTCCATGAAGGCAAGACTTTTGTTTTGTTCACTGATATTATTCACGGAGACTAGAACAGTGCCTGGTGTATAGTAAACATTAAACTTTTTGTCAAATTTCAGAGGCAGTATAGCATAGTAATTAAGTCCACAGACTCTGGCAATGTCTTGGGTCCAAATCTCAACAGCTGACACCTAATAACTATGTGACCTTGGGCAAGTTACTTTGGAAGTTTCTACCCCTAGGTTTCCTCATTGGTTATGCAAATGAAAATAATGCCTACCCAAACTAGATAGCCTGTGTAAAACATCGCCTCCAGCACTCACAAGCAGTGTGGGCTTAAAAAGAAAAAAAAATCTCCATGGCTCAGTATCCTCATCCGTAAAGTGACCCACCGCTGTGCTGGGATACAGTGAACAGCCCCTTCAGTTGGTGGCCTGGAAGTCAGACCTCTCAGAAAGGGTCCAGGAAGGCTGGAGTGAGATGGGGTGGGAGCGGCACTCACTCTCAGGAAAGTTCAGTTCAGATGCAAGCCCTGTGTTGCGGGTTACCGGGAGCCACGTGCCCTACCCTCCCTCGGCTGCTCGTGGGAAAAGGCCTAGAGGTTCGGGCCGAGAAGAGGAGCGAAAGCAGAGAGCCGACTTCCCCTCACCCATCTGGGAAATGGGCTCGGGCCAACTGCTGACTTCGCGCTCGCTGGCGCAGCTCCCTGCGGAGCCCTCGGCGGGGAGGGAGGCTGAACATCTGGATGACATTTCTGCGAGAGCGGCTCCGGAGCAGCGGCTGGGGAGGGAGAGGTGCGCTCGTGCGCACGTGGGACCGAGAGGGAGGCGATTCCTCGGGGCCCGGGTCTTGTTTTTCTCGCTCTCTACCGCAGCCCCTTCTCCCGCCCCCCAGCCCCAGGCCCCGAGCCTCCCCGGCTCCCGACGAGCCGAGCTCCTTCACTGGCGGCCTCGCCTCGCCAGAGGGCACCCTCGATCTTCCGGAAAACGCCACCATTTTTCACTGCCCCTGGAGCATCTCCAGGCTTCTGCCCGCCTCCCGACTCCGATCTTGTCAATGAAGAATCGGGCCAGGATCGCCGCGGAGCGGACGCTGACCCTCCGACCCGACTCGCAGGCCGGGAGTCCCCTCCGCGAGGCTGGCACGGCCGCCCCTACCGGGTCCCGCGCCCTTTGCGGACCCTGCCCCGGGTCGGGCCTGGCCCGGGGGCGACCCCGGGACCGGGGGACCACGAGGGAGAGTAGACGCCGGCCGCGGACGGCGCGGACTGACAGCTGGCGAGAGGGCGCTGGGGCTGGGGGAAATGGAGGGAGGGGGCTCATCGGAGTAACTTTCCAGAAAAACAGCCAACGTGTAGCAGGAGTGATTCCAAGAGGGGAAAAAAAGTTCAGCTACCACGTCGAACGAGAGGACTCGCAACGTATTTTTCAAATGGGCTCGGCTTTTCCTGTGCCTGTTTAAAACATTAACATCGTGCAGCAAAAGAGGCTGCGTGCGCTGGTCCCTCCCTCCCCCACCCCAGGCCAGAGACGTCATGGGAGGGAGGTATAAAATTTCAGCAGAGAGAAATAGAGAAAGCAGTGTGTGTGCATGTGTGTGTGTGAGAGAGGGAGAGGAGCGAGAGGGAGAGGGAGAGAGAGAAAGGGAGGGAAGCAGAGAGTCAAGTCCAAGGGAATGAGCGAGAGAGGCAGAGACAGGGGAAGAGGCGTGCGAGAGAAGGAATAACAGCTTTCCGGAGCAGGCGTGCCGTGAACTGGCTTCTATTTTATTTTATTTTTCTCCTTTTTATTTTTTAAAGAGAAGCAGGGGACAGAAGCAATGGCCGAGGCAGAAGACAAGCCGAGGTGCTGGTGACCCTGGGCGTCTGAGTGGATGATTGAGGCTGCTGCGCTCAGAGGCCTGCCTCCCTGCCTTCCAATGCACATAACCCCACACCCCAGCCAATGAAGACGAGAGGCAGCGTGAACAAAGTCATTTAGAAAGCCCCCGAGGAAGTGTAAACAAAAGAGAAAGCATGAATGGAGTGCCTGAGAGACAAGTGTGTCCTGTACTGCCCCCACCTTTAGCTGGGCCAGCAACTGCGCGGCCCTGCCTCTCCCCACCTACTCACTGGTGATCTGACTTTTTTTTTTTTTTAACCTTTTTTTTCCCCCTTTTCTTTTCCATTCTCTTTTCTTATTTTCCTTCAAGGCAAGGCAAGGATTTTGATTTTGGGACCCAGCCATGGTCCTTCTGCTCCTTCTTTAAAATACCCACTTTCTCCCCATCGCCAAGCGGCGTTTGGCAATATCAGATATCCGCTCTATTTATTTTTACCTAAGGAAAAACTCCAGCTCCCTTCCCACTCCCAGCTGCCTTGCCACCCCTCCCAGCCCTCTGGTTGCCCTCCACCTGGCCTGCTGGGAGTCAGAGCCCAGCAAAACCTGTTTAGACACATGGACAAGAATCCCAGCACTACAAGGCACACAGTCCGCTTCTTCGTCCTCAGGGTTGCCAGCGCTTCCTGGAAGTCCTGAAGCTCTCGCAGTGCAGTGAGTTCATGCACCTTCTTGCCAAGCCTCAGTCTTTGGGATCTGGGGAGGCCGCCTGGTTTTCCTCCCTCCTTCTGCACGTCTGCTGGGGTCTCTTCCTCTCCAGGCCTCGCCGTCCCCCTGGCCTCTCTTCCCAGCTCACACATGAAGATGCACTTGCAAAGGGCTCTGGTGGTCCTGGCCCTGCTGAACTTTGCCTCGGTCAGCCTCTCTCTGTCCACTTGCACCACCTTGGACTTCGGCCACATCAAGAAGAAGAGGGTGGAAGCCATTAGGGGACAGATCTTGAGCAAGCTCAGGCTCACCAGCCCCCCTGAGCCAACGGTGATGACCCACGTCCCCTATCAGGTCCTGGCCCTTTACAACAGCACCCGGGAGCTGCTGGAGGAGATGCATGGGGAGAGGGAGGAAGGCTGCACCCAGGAAAACACCGAGTCGGAATACTATGCCAAAGAAATCCATAAATTCGACATGATCCAGGGGCTGGCGGAGCACAGTAAGTCCAAATTCTCGCTGGGGTGTCTGCTCTGGAGGGTCTGAACTGGAGCTGGGAGCTCTGCAGAGCGGGGCCTAGTGCTGGCCACACAGCAGGGTGCCCCAGGATTCACTAGCACCAAGGCTCAGGAGGTGCGATGCTCCTCCGTTGGGGCTGGGGAGGTGGGTGGGGAAGGACATAGAGCCATTCTGTTAAGAGCCGGTGCTTCTGGGAGGCCAGGAGCCCTGGAGCTGAGCGGCTTGCTGAACTCACATCACATCCTTGACTGATTTTAATTTGGAATTACATTGTGCTGTCCAGGGAAACATATGTATTCTTGCACATGCGATCATATCAGTAACTGTAAGCATCTGGGTGCCATAAAGGGGAAGGCCGGCTCTGTCAGGAGCCCTTACAGTTCTCAGTGTGGAGACCTTGGTCTTCTCCCTGCTTTTCACAACTCGTTGTGACACGTCTCCGTTTCAGTTTTTCCAGTTATTGGGAAGAAGAGTACCTGCCCCAAATTAATGTCTGTCAAGCTTCTTGAAGCCCAGGCAAGAGACAGCCTCTTGCTGCCTGGGCCCTTTGGTCTACCCCACCCACGTGACCCACGAGACCCACGTGAGCTGTGTGTGTGGAGGGGAGAGGGTATGCACGAATGTTCCCAGGGCCGTGTACTTTAGGACGACATGCAGTCTTGTGCATAGACAGACTCATGTGCTCAAAATGGGCGCCCTCCAGGCCGGTGGGCACGGGGAGAGCGGGTTTTGGCTCTGGATGCGTAGGGAGGCTGGCGCCCTTTGTGTCTGCGTGTCACGGGAGAGCGGGTGGAGGGGTGGCAGTGGGTGCACGGTGTGGGGGGGATATGTCTGGGAGCCTGCTGTCCCAGGAGGCTCCGTCTGCACGGAGGAGCCGGGCGGCTTCTGGGTGAGATGTCTGTGTGTGTTTGTACACGTGTGGAAGTCATCTGTGTTTACTGAAGGGGATTTTAAAAACCTCAATACAAGAGAGAGAAATTTGGCAGATGTTGAGAAACTGACAGCCCAGGAAAGAGGAATGTGAGCCACTCGTGGGCCATAGACTCCGGGAGCAGCTCTGTTTGCTTTTCCTACCAGCAGGTGTCCTCGCCGCCCTGACTACCTCAGCCCAGGCCCAGCTGGGAGAGGGGTGGAGGGTGTGGGATGGAACTGGCAGGCAGGGGAGGGTGGTCAGCAGAACACACAGCAGGGGGTGAAAGGAACCTGGCTGGAGAGAAGTAACAGGAGTGGGTACCGATGGGTGGACCAGCTCTGGCTGGAGGTGCAAAGGCCCTGTTCGCGGCTCCATGCCAGGCAGAGGAGCCTGTGGTTACTGGCGAGGGGTTCCCACTCTGGCTTCCTGTGGCTGCCTGGAGCGCCTTTCTTTAGGATGTGGCTGCCGTGTGGGGGCGGAGGCTGGAGGCTGAGGCAGAGCTAGTGCTCCTTGCCCAGGGTCTCTGGGTGGGGCTGACTCAGAGGCCCACAGTTCCCAGAGGCACCTAGCAGCTGGATAACCAAGGCTCCAACTCCCTGGGAACCCACCAACACAGGAGATAGTGACCACAAGCATCAGAGGAAGGTCGAAATCTGAGGCTGACAGGAGAGGTGTGAGGAGAGTCCAGGGCAAAAGGGCAGGACTCAGACCTTCATGGGCTGGGTCAGCAGGAGGAGTCCAAGGGAGGAGGGATCCTGAGTCACGAGGACCCCCCCCCCCAGCCTGGAATCCTGAGCTGAGAATGAATGAGCCACGTGGAGGCAAGGCCACGCGGGTGCAAGTGGACATTGATTTTGTGCAGACTCAAGGCACAAATCGCAGATGGCCTTGGGAAAATCCCGGGCAGGGCCCCACAGATGCTGGGCAGCTTCCAGGCTGCAGTACCAAGACCTGCAGCAGATGGGGGTGGCTGTGGGGCTATGGAGCAATAGTCTGGCCTGGGGCAACCTGGCACAGCGAGCAGGATGCTGTTCAGGATGCTGGGGAGGAGCCAACACGCAATGCTATGAGGCTCACAGGTGCAAACCGGAAGCAGGCAGACTCTGCAGCTGTTGGAGGTGACTTGGAGGCTGAGCAGACGGACCTGGGCCCGCCCTGCAGCTGGTCAGGTGCTGAGCCCACCCCAGAGAGGCAGACACACAAGGCACACTAATTATAAAGAAGGCAGTGGGCAGGTGCTAAGCAGGAGCAGAGAGCCATCATCAGGGGCTTGCGAGGCGTCGGGGCGGGGGGTGGGGGGAAGGAAGCCTGTCCTTAACTCATGAGGGCAGACGGAGGTGACACCAGGTCTGTGGTGGGGCACAGCAGGGTCTCGATGCCAGGTCCTCTGCGGGGAGGTCATGAGATCACGTTCTCTTCCATATTTCCTCACTTCTGGCCACCTCCCTGACCCAGTGAACATGCATTCGAAGGAAAGTGACAGTAGGAGCCAGGGCAAGGAGATGGAGGTCCCTGGAGAGGAAAATGAAAGAGGAAATGCTTTTTAGTGGTGCAGGAGAAAGGGCACCAAGGTGAGAACAGAGAGGAAGGCCTTTTCCTAAATAAACTTATCTCCCTGTTTTATGGATAAGGAAACTGAGACCTGGATCGCTTAAGTAATTTGTCCAAAAAGAGTGGGGACCCTAACCTAGACATTCTGCCTGCAGGACACATATAGTTAAGCACTCATGGATACGTAAAATACACGTTGTAAGTGCTACCTTTAACCTTTAGGGTTCAGTAGAACTTTGGTTTGTAACATAAATGAATCACATGTTGGACCAAACAGGAGAGGTCAGGAGTTACTATCTTAGTAACCCAGGTGGCAGATTGCATAAAGATAACCAGATTTGTTCTTTCTTAGCTCTGCAATTTTTTTTTTTGCCCAGGAGAAATGCCACAAATGTTCTCCCTAATTTAATGAAAGAGTTTTCTTTATTTAAAGAAGAGTCTCAAGCAGGTTAAGCAACTGCAGCTACATAAAAGAGACCTCTCTGAGCCTCAGTTTCCCCAGCTGTAAAGTCAGAGATGATTTCCAAACTCCTTTTCAGCTGAAAGAATTTTATAATTCCATCTGGGATGAATCAGCAGAGCCTCTACTGGGGAGTATGGGCAAGACTCTGTAATCCGTTTTCTAATTCTCCAGGATTTTACTGTGGGGAGGGAGTAGAGAGTTTCTCCGACCCCACGTGATGGGAAAGGACACAGCTTTTTTACTTATGTTGCCATCCCTCTTACAAAGATATCACCAATGTAGGTGTCGTTTTATCTTCTGGCTTGTAATTATCTGTGTCTGTTCAGAGACTTGTTGTTTTCAGCCAAGGGCAGCGCTAAGACAACCGGCAAATCCGGAGTTTCTCAACAAAGAGAAAACTTGATATTTTAGTCTTTCTTCTCTGGCTGCTAAGTGTAGATTTTGTTTATTCTGAGAATTATTCTGAAAATCATTTGCCCCAAGGACCAATGCCTTCTGCACAGTAGGGGTCAGCACTTCTCCAAGTGTGGTCCAGAGGAAGCTGGAGGTAAATGTAGATTCCCTGGTCCCACCCACCCTTACAGAATCAGAATCTTGAGGGGTGGAGTCTTGGGGAATCTGTGTTTTTGACAAGCTCCTTATGGATTCTTAAGCACATTGAAGCTTAAGACTCAGGGAACTAGGGCAAAACCTTTTCTTAGAGGGATGGCAAACACAAGTGCCTACAGAAACCCGGCAGGAAATGCAAATGATCTGGAAGAAAAGCCACGGCATCGTGATAAACTGCACCAGGACACTTGGTCTTGGGGTCAGGAAGAAAGTAAGGTGTGTGAGACAGGGAGAGGGAGGGGACCTGGAGCCCACGTGCCCAGCCAAAGCAGCAGCAGCCAGCCTCAGCTCTTGCTGGGTCTTGCATTGAGGACTGTGGGTCCAGCTTGATTAGTTCTTCCCATGTCCCAGAAGAGAAGAAAATCTGGATCTTTCTGTGAAGTATTCCAATTTTTAACATGGGCTTAAAATGTTTATGGGCTTCTAACTAAAAATTTTTAAAGGTGTTCCATCAGCGAAGCAACACGTCTAATTTATTTAAAGGTTAATCAAGGGCCGGGCGCGGTGGCTCACGCCTGTAATCCCAGCACTTTGGGAGGCCGAGGCAGGCGGATCACAAGGTCAGGAGATCGAGACCACGGTGAAACCCCGTCTCTACTAAAAATACAAAAAATTAGCCGGGCGCGGTTGTGGGCGCCTGTAGTCCCAGCTACTCGGGAGGCTGAGGCAGGAGAATGGCGTGAACCCGGGAGGCAGAGCTTGCAGTGAGCCGAGATCGCGCCACTGCACTCCAGCCTGGGCGACAGAGCGAGACTCCGTCTCAAAAAAAAAAACAAAAAACAAAAAACAAAAAAAAAAAAAAAAAAAGGTTAATCAATAGAAAGCTCACACACACCATTAAAGCAGTGGTTTCTCAAACTTCCAGAACATCTGGAAGCATGGTGCCCTTTGCAGCACATTATAGTCTGTGGTTCTCAACCCTGGCTGCACACTGGAATCATCTGGAGATCTTAAAAAAATATGCCGTGGACCCCACTCACTCCAGTGTAGTCAGAACTGCTGGGGAATGGGTCCAGGCATCGTTTGTTTTTAAAGCTTTCCAGGTGATTCTAACGTGCAGCCAGGGTAGAGAAGTACAACCACACTGATAAATATAGTCCCTTCTCTGGAACCAGCAAAAAATGATATATACAAGCAAAGGCACGCGTAGCAGCCCAGGTGTCTGAACACATTTTAAAAGGCAGTTAACTAAACATGGCCAGCTATTTCCTGGTTTTTCCATGCATACTCTACGTGAATATTCTTTGCTTATGTTTTACCCCGTAAAACAAGATAGAGAAAATGGCATTCACCAATACACATTTTCCTGTGCAATGGAAAAAGTTGCTCAAGATTTAATTTGTAATAGTGGGACCCCCTAGTCCAGCTCTCAGTAATGCTAGTGTTCTGCGGAGGCGTGGCTTAAAAACCACAAACTGGTTTGCAGTGGGTCATTGTCTGAGGCGTAGGTTGACATTCTAGGCCCATTTAGTGGAATCTTGCCATATTTTGGTGATGAAACCATCTTCACCAGATGATCGCCCAGATCCCTCCTAGCTTCCAGAATCTCTGCTTCAATAAATGAGGTGTGTTCAGAAGACCTGAGTTCAAACCCCACCTCCGCCACCTTCTAGTTATGTGACCTTGGGAAAGCCATTTAACTTTTTGAGGTTCATTTTTCTCATTTGTCAAGTGATAAATTTTACATGTTTTCCTTCTCAAGGGTTGTTAGAAGGTCACATGAAGTAATAAAAACTCGAGAAAACATAAGATGGTGCTATTACATTTTGCTTATTTATTTACACTATGATTCATTCCACAGATTACTTAAAGCATCATTTTTCAGTGAATTTGATTGTCAAGAAGATTGTATTTACATTTTCTTTGATCTCCCAGGCAATTCTTTTTTTAAATTAATTTTAATTTTTTTGACAGAGTCTCACTCTGTCACCCAGACTGGAATGCACTGGTGCAATCTTGGCTCACTGTACCTTCTGCCTTCTGGGTTCAAGCAATTCTCGTGCCTCAGCCTCCCGAGTAGCTGGGGTTACAGGTGCCCACCACCATGCCCTGCTAATTTTTGTATTTGGAGTAGAGTCAGAGTTTCACCATGTTGACCAGGTTGCTCTCGAACTCCTGACCTCCAGTGATCCACCTGCCTCGGCCTCCCAAAGTGCTGGGATTACAGGCATGAGCCACTGTTCCCAGCCTTTAAAATTTTTAATTTTAAATAATAGGGATAGGTCCTCCCTATGTTGTCTAAGCTGATCTTGAACTCCTGGGCTCAAGTGATCCTCCCACCTCAGCCTCCCAAGTAGCTGAAATAACGGACATGTTGCAACACGCCCAGCTAATTTTTGTATTTTTTATAAAGATGGGGTTTCACCATGTTGGCCAGGCTGGTCTCGAACACCTGAGCTCAAGCAATCCACCCACCTCAGCCTCCCAAGGTGCTGGCTGGGATTACAGGCATGAGCCACCATGCCTGGCTGCCAATTCTTCTTCTTCTTTTTTTTGAGACGGAGTCTCACTCTGTCGCCCAGGCTGGAGTGCAGTGACGCAATCTCAGCTCACTGCAACCTCGACATCCCAGGTTCAAGCGATTCTCCTGCCTCAGCCTCCTGAGTAGCTAGGATTACAAGCATGCACCATCATGCCTGGCTAATTTTTATATTTTTAGTAGAGACGGGGTTTCACCATGTTGCCCTGGTGCCAATTCTTTTTTAATCACTAGCAATTATGTCCAGGCTTTGCTTGCTAGCGTCAAATTGCTTGTGTCAGCTAACTTCTGAGTGACTCTGGCCGAGACCCTCTGGACAGCCATTTCTTCCTCTGAAGAGGGTTGCACTACATGACTCCTAATGTACCTTCTAACTCATTGGAAATCTATACATCCCGGTAATAGACAATGACCTTTCCCACCTCTTTTTTGAAACCTTAAAATTCTCCTCAGGAGGAGTTCATCTTGGGGAGCAGATTATGATTGATAGGCTGGAAGAAACCAAAGAGGACGGCCACTAGGGTGTCCTGAGAACTCTCCTAGCTCATAACTTTCTCCATCCCCTGGCTTCCCACTGCCTTGACCCACCGTGACTGTCCTCACCAGCAAGTGCCATTTTCCATCTCCCTTCTTTGTTTTTTGAGACAGAGTCTCCCTCTGTCACCCAGGTTGGAGTGCGGTGGTGCAATCTCAGCTCATTGCAACCTCCGCCTCCTTGGTTCAAGCGATTTTCCTGCCTCAGCCTCCTGAGTAGCTGGGATTACAGGCGCGCACCACCACACCTGGCTAATTTTCATATTTTTAGTAGAGACAGGGTTTCACCATGTTGGTCAGGCTGGTCTCGAACTCCTGACGTTGTGATCCGCCCACCTCGGCCTCCCAGAGTGCTGGGACTACAGGTGTGAGCCACTGTGCGCTGCCCCGTCTCCCTTCTTTTTACAGCAAGGTGCATGTTGCACTGACTTACCCTTTATTCCTTTTGTAGTCACTGGTGGTGTGTTATTTATTTACTTTATTATTATTATTATTTTGAAACATAATCTCCTTCTGTTGCCCAGGCTGGAGTGCAGTGGCACAATCACGGCTCACTGCAGCCTGGACCTCCCGAGCTCGAGCGATCCTGCCAGGAGGTGCTATTGTAACTGAAGCCGTATCGATAACAGCTCCTTCAAGACCTAGCTCTGTTGTCCTTGATAGGGTTGCCAATGCAAGTAGCTTATCCACATTCAGACTATTACAAACTTGTAAACTTACACATTACTTAGCTATCACTGACTTCTCTCCTTGGTTCTATCTGAAATGGTTTAGGGAATCATTGACAGTATCTGTTCTTTCAACGCCAATTATTAATCAGGGCTTCATTAGACAACATTCACACATTTGTTTTCCTAACATCTGTTCCATTAATTTTCTAAGAACCAGTGTCAGGCCCACCAGATGGCAATTTCCAGAAACACTCACTCATCCTTTCCTGAAGATCAGTAGCGCATTTGCTTGTTTCCAGGCTTCTGATCCTTCCTGCCTTGTCCGTGACTTCCTCAGCCACCCCTCGGGGTGATTATAAGCTCATTCCAGCCATGTCCATTATGTGTGGAATCTGGGTCTATGCGCTTGAATTTCAGCCTCGGGCTGTTGTTACCATTTGTGCAGAAAGTTTTTCTCTGGGTGTGAATACTGCTCAGACCTTGAGGCTGTCAAGTGTACAGGGGCAGAGAAAAGACAGGCTCTTTCCTTTCTCTGGCTCAGAGGGGTGGGAAAGAGCATTGGCTGCCCATGTCTTGTGGACAGGGAAGAAGAGGCCAGCAGGTGACAGCGTCTGGCATAGCACGTGCTGTCAAGGAAAGAGAAAGGAGCCAATGGAGGAAGCACCTGTGTTTCCGCCAGGCTCATGATGTGGGCTCTTTGCTATATAAGCCGGGCTTTATTGGGTCTAAAACACGAGGTTGAGAAGTCACTGCACTGCTCAAACACTTTCAGTGACTCCCTACTGTTAATGGGTTAAAATTTAACCTTTTAGTCTGACAGGTGGACCCCAATCTACCATCTTGCCCTTTTCTACCTGGCTCCCACCTGCTGCTTCGGGTCCCTCTTACTCATTTGCATTTCCTCCCTTCCCTGCCTTTGCTTCCAGCAGTCACTCCATGTTCCTCCCCATCCTCAAATCCTCTCAGTTTTCACCTCTTCCATGAAGTGCTCCCTGCCGTTTCCCTCCTTTGATTTCCTGCAGCAACCAACCCCTGAACTTCTCTGAAAATCACTGGTTTCCTGTCACTCCCCTCACCTGTGCTCCTGCATTTTGACATCTTCCAGGGCACTCTGTCCTATTATTTCTCTCTAGTCCTGTTATTTGGGCCCATGTATTAATACCCCCCACTTGGATATTAATCCATAAGCCTGAGGCTGCAATTTTTTGAATTTTGAAATCAGACCTTGGCGATGACCTTGAGCAGTAGGATATAAATAACTCCCACATGCTTAGCATTCCAATAATGGAACACTAGGCATAAATGGATTTTAATCCCCTTGAAGGCAGGGGTTGTGTCTGTTCACGTTTTGCTTCCCAGTGTTAGCACTATGCTTGGCATATAGTAGCTGCTCAATACATTTTTTATAAATGAATGGATGCCCAGATGAACAAACACAGGAATAGATCAACTAGTTGTAAGATATGTAAACTACTAGGTTGCTGATATCTTTCTAGAATCAGTATTTTCTTAGGCCGGGCACGGTGGCTTACGCCTGTAATCCCAGCTCTCAGGGAGGTAGAGGCAGAAGGATAGCTTGAGCCCAGGAGTTCGAGACCTGCCTGGGCAGTATAGCAAGACCCTGTTCTCCACAAAAAGGAAGAAAAAACAAAACAAAACAAACAAAAGTGTAGAATCAGTATTTTCTCAAAAAGTAGGAAAAACAGGTTGGAGAACTTACCAGAACTGAGATTTTAAGGCAGTGGGAGGAGGGGGCAATTAGATTTGACTGGCCAGTCTCTAGTGCCATGTCGTGGAGCTCTGAGGCCACACTGCTCCTTGCTCAGGACTGTGTGTGATTCTAGGGCCACCAAGAATCTTCCTCGTATCTCCACCTTGAGGTCTGAGACCTCAAGCCTCTAGGGAGGTGGCAGGCAGGACGGTGGCCACTTGGTGCCTGTCCGTTGGCAGCACACTGTTCCTGCATGTCTCACTCATGCTGTGCCCTCTGCTCTGCTTTATCTCCTAGACGAACTGGCTGTCTGCCCCAAAGGAATTACCTCCAAGGTTTTCCGCTTCAATGTGTCCTCAGTGGAGAAAAATAGAACCAACCTGTTCCGAGCAGAATTCCGGGTCTTGCGAGTGCCCAACCCCAGCTCTAAGCGGAATGAGCAGAGGATCGAGCTCTTCCAGGTAACTCCTCTCTCGGAGCAGAAACCACACCTACGAGAAAGCCAGTTCCTTTGCCATATCAGGGCACCACTGGGTGCAGAGTTTGGCAGACCTGGGTTTGAATCCTGGCTTCTCTGAGCCTTTGTTTCTGTATCAGTGTCTGTCATTAAAACCTTAAGAGTTAGCTAAGGCGCTCGGGGGCCATGGCATTCAGGAACCACTGGTTTCTTATTGCTCCCTCACCTGTGCTCTGCACTGTGACATCTTCTGGGGCACTCTGTCATGGCCTCTAGTACTCACTCCTTTCTCTGCCCTATAGATCCTTCGGCCGGATGAGCACATTGCCAAACAGCGCTATATCGGTGGCAAGAATCTGCCCACACGGGGCACTGCCGAGTGGCTGTCCTTTGATGTCACTGACACAGTGCGTGAGTGGCTGTTGAGAAGAGGTAGGTGGACCCTTCGGATGAACATTTCAGAATGAACCTCAGGTCCCTTAGTCCTCCATGAAACAGAGGGAAGAGGACAGAATTAAGGGACTCAGAGATCTGGGTTCAAACCCTAGCTTTGCCACTGAGTATTCTCCATTCATTCACTCAACTAATGTTTATTAAGTGCTCCCTGTAAGCCAGGCCCTGGGGATGCAGCCACAGGGATAGGAACTATGAGAAATGGAAAGAGGGCAATGTGATAATGATTGGGTGGGGTCCACCAGGGAAGGTCTCTGTGATGAAGAAATTCATGCATTGACATCTGAATGATAAGGCGTCAGCCCATGAAGATCAGAATAAGGGATGTGCTAAGCAAAGGCAACAGTGAGGCCCAGGCCCTCAAGTGGAAATAAGCTTGATTTGTTCGAGCAGCAGCAGCAAACAGATTGGTGTGGCTGGAGCATGCTGAGCTGGGGTAGGGAGGAGGAGGGGAGGTGGTCAGAGAGGTTGCTGGGGCCATATAATTTATTATTATTATTATTATTATTATTATTATTATTTCTTGAGACTGAGTCTCACTCTGTTGCCTAAGCTGGAGTGCAGTGGTGCAGTCTCGGCTCACTGCACCTCCGCCATCTGGGTTCAAGCGATTCTCATGTCTCAGCCTCCTGAATAGCTGGGACTACAGGCACACGCTGCCACACCTAGCTAATTTTTTTTGTATTTTTAGTAAAGATGGGGTTTCACCATGTTGGCCAGGCTGGTCTCAAACTCCTGACCTCAAGTGATCCACCCGCTTTGGCTTCCCAAAGTGCTGGGATTATAGACGTGAGCCACCATGCCCAGCCAATTTAATTTAGAACATCATCAGGTCATGGTGAGGTTTCAGGACTTATTCTGTGGGTGATGAGAAGTGTGGGAGTGCTATAACCAGAGATGGGGATACTCAAGGTACCCAGGTATTCCTTCCTGTCCCTCTACTGGGCGTGAAGTCAAGAGCCTAGGAGAGCCATGTGGATCTGCTGACAGCAGCTCTGCTGGGAATTCTGACTCACACAGCTACCAGGAGGAGGGACTGGGTGTGGTGATTCGATTGACATCTTTAAAAGATCCCTCTAGTTTCCAGGAGGTCAAAGGAAGAGGCAGGAAAACCAGTTAGGAGCCATGGTGGCAGCCCAGATGAGAGCAATATAGGCTGAGACTAGGGTGGTAGCAGTGGATATGAAGATTGTATGGATTTATTCTGTATTTTGAAGGTAGCCAGTAAGTAGCGCAGGCTGATTAGGTGTAGGGTGTGAGGACACAAGAGCATTCTGGATGACTCCTAAATTTTTCGACATCCAGGTGGTATCACTTATTGAAATGGGGGGCCTAGGAGAAGAACGTGTTCTGTTCCGGCCAGTTAAGTTTGAAAGGCCGGGTGGTCATGCAAGCAGAGCTATCCCAGAGGCGTAACACACTTCACATGTCCCAAATATCTTATCCACGCACTGTCTTTCTTCACCTGGAAAATAAGGCAATGGTTCCTCCTCTGCATGCCTTATAGAGTTGTTTTAAGGATCAAATGCATTTGAGAGAACTTCATGGTTTTTACCATGTTTTACAGGAGTAAGCTTTTCTTATTTTAGATAAGGAAACAGGCCGAGAGAAGTTAAGTGACTTGACCGAGGTCGTCCAGTCTGGATGAGAACTTTGGTGTCTCATGACACCATCCTCTATGTTTCTTTCCCTTTCCTTGACTGGTACTGCCTGGTCTGATGCTCAGTGGGTTGGGGTCACAGATGGCAGTCCCATCTGTTCCTTCTCTCCCTCTTGGGCAGGGTTTTCTCCTGTCATCAGCTGCTATAAAGCCACAGACCATCCATATATTGATGCCCAGACTCCCTGAGGCAGGTGGATCCTTCTAGGTCCTTGGTATTTTAGCCAACTAAGAGTTAAAACTCAAAGGCAGAGATTACAAACTATTTGGCCTGCATATTGTTTTCAATTTGACTAGTCATCAACAGTTTTGGGTGTTTTAAGTCAGGAGATTTCACATAAAACCTGGACTTCTTGCTGTTTTTGAAAAGTTGGAAGATTTCCTGGTAACCATCCATCACAGACGAGTACCAGCCACCCCTTAGATGGGGTATGCATCCTCAGTACCCACAGCCCTCACTATTCCCTATTGTTCCCCAAGAGTGAGGCTGGCAGTTCCTGTTTAGCATCACATGCTGGCTCGGTTTTCTCACGTGACCTGCCTGGACTCCATAGGCATCGAGTTTGCATTGCTTGGTACCCATGGAGCCCAGGCAGGTCACATAAATGAGAAAATTCCCCATCCAAGGGGAATTATCCGATGGCTGAGTTGGCAGATGGTGGGCTGGAGATCCTGCCCCAGTCCCAAGGGTACCCAGGAATTCCATCCTGTCCCTCCTACTGAGCATGAAGGCAAGAGCCTAGGACAACCCACGTGGATCTGCCGACAGCAGCTCTGTTGGGAATTCTGACTCAGACGGCTACAGAAAGGAGGGGCTGGGGAAATTAATCTCTTAACTTCCCTGTCTGATTTTGATCAGCTCCACCTGGATTTCTTTGAAGCCCTGGGCACTTGAAGGAGTTCTTATTTTCACAGCTGCAGAGCTCAATGAGAAGTTTGCATTGAGAATGATTTCCATCCTCCTGAGACATCAAAAAGATAATTTCGTAATAAAACCTATGGGTCCCCCACCCACCATCCCCACGGCTGCCAATTCTGAGGTTAGTTCTTCATTGGAACCTTCAGTTCCCACTTAGGCAGATACTGCCTACCTTTCCTACAGGGGAATCATCACACAGGTTTGTGCTTATAGAGAGCCCATGAGTCTCGTCGGAGTTCATGGCTTCAAACCAGGCAACAAAGGACTCCAAATTGGAGCAGTTGGTGGTGTGGATTGATGAGGAAACTGAGTCACACATGTGGTCTTGGATTCATTGAGCAAACATCTGAGAGCCCTTGTGCATCAGGTACCCAGCTTGCATTCTGGGTCCCAGAGTGGGTTGGAGCCTACCAGGGCCACTGGGGACCCAGGTCTCATACCCTTGTGCTATTGCTCATATAGTCTGCAGCACCTAGCTAGACAGGGCCAGGTCTCCCCTAGCAGGCTGGGGAGGGAGCATCATGGCTCAGGAAAGGTGGGACACTGGGAAACAACCATCTTGCATGTTGGTGAATGTGTGGGCATCTTCCTTGGTGGTCTCTGTTGCCCCCTCTTTGCCCCTCCTTATCTCTAACAAGAGTTTGGGATCTCAGGCATCAAGCTGTCAGTGCCTGAATCCTGGCACTGCTATCCACTGGTTGGATATCTTGGGCAAGCTGTTTAATCTCCCTAAGCCTCAGTGTTCTCATCTTTACCATGGGGGATAACAGTTCTTGCTCTATGGGATTACTATAGAGATCAAATGAGTTAGTGCTTGTAAAGTCTTTTTTTTTTGAGACGGAGTCTCGCTGTGCCGCCCAGGCTGGAGTGCAGTGGCCAGATCTCAGCTCACTGCAAGCTCTGCCTCCCGGGTTCACGCCATTCTCCTGCCTCAGCCTCCGGAGTAGCTGAGACTACAGGCGCCCGCCACCGCGCCCGGCTAGTTTTTTTTTTTTTTGTATTTTTTAGTAGAGACGGGGTTTCACCATGTTAGCCAGGATGGTCTCGATCTCCTGACCTCGTGATCCACCCATCTCGGCCTCCCAAAGTGCTGGGATTACAGGCTTGAGCCACCGCGCCCGGCCGTAAAGTCTTAGAGCAGTGTTTGATATGTAGTAAAGTTCCATGCATTTTGGTGATTGTTGTTATCATCTCTAAGTCCTCTATCTAGATACAGCATGTTGGCCAAGCCAGGCCACCCTCTCGTGCTTACCCCCTGGACCCTCGCTCTCCCCAACACAGCTGTCTGCACCTTGACTTTCTAATTCACAGATTCATAGAACTCACTCTGGGTATCTTCCAGCCCACCTTGAACCAGCTTGACCAGGAGGTACACGGTGTTGTTAGGTAGCCCATTTCAGCTACTCCGGCTCCTCCTTCCAGCTGCCTTAACCCAGGGAGAGGGCACTCCTCATACTTCCCTCTCCAGTCACTTCTCCTCCAGCTGGGTCTCAGCTGCCTTGTTTTATTGGTCTGCCTTCCCTCACTAAGCGAACCTGCTGGAATAGAGATCTTCAAGCTCAGCAGGGGCAGTGTGCCCCAGAGGTTGCCCTGACTTGGGGTAGAGCGGATCTGGTTAGGCTCTGGAGTTTATGGAAGAAAGGGGCTGGGTTTTAACCAGTAGGACTGGGATGTCCAAGCCAGCCTAATGTTGATGGGAATCTCCAGGCTTGTAGGCTTGTATCCTTCCATCCATGAGAAGGCTGCTGGGCCAGGTTGGACTCTTTGGGGTTTGCCCTGATGGCACAATTTCAGGAAGACTCCAGGTTGTCCTCAAGGCCAGATGCTCACACACATGGTATGTGGCCTCAGGGAGCAGCAAATCAATCAACTCACTGAGAGGCTGATGCTGAATCCAGAGAGGTCTGTCCCCCATGACTTCTTCTACACCTGGTCACAGCTGGCTGCTACCCCAGGATCAACAGAGCTTCCCAAATTAAGTCTTACCCACCAGATTTGACATGATACCAGATCCTACCTGGTTTTCCATGTAAAATTACTTGTCTCAGTGCAGACTTTCCATTTTCTTTCTTTTTCCTTCACTTCACTCAACCTCATTTACTCAGTTCCTGCTTCCTTGATTTTGGTTGCCAAAACTCATGATCCCACAACTACTAGGCGAATGGGCTGGAGTTGCCCTTCTTGCACCAGAATGTCAGGCACCAAACCCTGGCACCTCCAGGCTTTATCATGCTCACTGTCTCCAAGCTCATGTCATCTGGACCCTCAGCCATAGTTCTCTATCATCTCCTCTGTGCTGTTTTCTAAGTTCACAACTGTCTTCCCAAGCTGTTCGTCTTGGTGAGCAATCCACATTCCAACTTCCCATCATGGTGAACAAGGATTCCCAAAGAAGAAATGTCCAAGTAATTTTTACCTCATTGTGTCCTTGTTTCTTAGGGAAAATATGGCCCAGTGTAACCATGATATTCATCTTATCTCTTCTAGAATCTGCCACTTTGTCTAGACCCACAATCATGGCCCTGGTAGAAATGCTTGCATCTTCCACTGAGATGGATTCTGCTTCCTGTCTGCAAGTGACCTTGCCTCTAGCATTGGTTCCTGACTTGAATTTTTTGGCCAGCATTACATCCTGTGGCCCTTTGAATTTATGGCCTTTTGAATCACGGTCTCTGTGCTCGGAGACTCTTTAGTTACTCCCTGTCCCTAGTCTCTTCCAGTCCCTCTGTCTCTTGCCCTCATCCTTCCTCAGTAGGTTGGCTCAACGATCTCCTCTCCCAGAAACCACGTAGATGGCATGAGTTTTTACTTTCGTTCCTGTATCTGTGTCCTTTTGCCCCCAAGTAGGTAGGTGACAATTTTCTCTTAATGCCATCCTTTGAAAGGGAACGATTATTCCACTTCTGTTTCATGATGGCCACTAGTGTATGCCCCCATTTGGTGATTCATAATATAACAGGAATACCTGGAATGTGGCAACGTGCGCATGAAGGTCCACTCTGAGCTCTGGAGGCGCTTTCTGTCTCCTGTGACCCTCAATAGAACTCAGTTCCTGTGAGTCCCTGTAGGAGCAGAGGCCCTGGCTCACCCTTGCGTGGGTGGTGGGTACACTTCCCCATCACACAGAGGCGTTTTTCTCATGAACTCTGTCTTATTTTGCAGAGTCCAACTTAGGTCTAGAAATCAGCATTCACTGTCCATGTCACACCTTTCAGCCCAATGGAGATATCCTGGAAAACATTCACGAGGTGATGGAAATCAAATTCAAAGGTAACAAAATGAATGTGTATGGTAGGATGGGTGAGTGGGGCAGGGGCGCGGAGAGTTAATGGGACAGGATAGTGCAGGAGACCCTAACCAGACCTCAAGAAAAGAAACCAAGCTCCTTCAGAGAGATAGCCAACTATTTTGTACTTGAGTCATTCTGCTTTGCCCCAAAAGCAATGAGTGTAGCTTTCAGCTTATAGCTTAGAGAATGCATTAGCCTCTGGAAGACAACATGGTCTGGTAAGTGGTGAAACTGTGTAGGCAAGCCCTCTAGCCTCTGGGCCTAGTGAAATGGGATAAGAGTTCCTCTTTCACAGGGTTGTCAGGCAATTAAATGAGATAACGAATAAGGAACACTGAGCCAGAAATACTCAACAGATAGGAGTTGTCTTCCCCCTCCCTAAAAGACATTAACTTTGGCTGTCCTGAACATGAGTGCCCAGACGACTGAGCTTTGCAGATGTGCAGGGCCTGCCTGACCTTGCCCAGGGTCCTCTGGGTTTGGATGATTGCTTCCAGTCTCAGGGTGTTTGTCCGCAGGTGTTTGGGTAGAGATGGTGAAGTCGTTGAGAGTCATTTCTGGTTTTCCATTATGTTTGCAGGGAACTCAGCCTTGATGATCTCTGGAGTTTAGGAAGGTTCTCTTTTCCTTTCATATTCCCATTTTGGGTAACTGCGGAATGCCTGAGGTCAGAGGCTGGTCTAGGAAAAGGTGTAGGCCTCTTTTGGCCCAGCGCTAGACAGTGATCTTACCCCACATGGGCTCTATTTTAGAGCCTTTTTTTTAAAGCCAAAGATTTGACACTGTAATCACAGAACCTTAGAGCCCAGAGGACCTTCAGAGTCCTTACTTACAGGCCAGCTTAGGATGAAACCTTCCCATTTCAGTGAATCCTTATCTTGTTTATAAAGATTTTCAGAAAAAGAGATTTGTGATCCAGGTCTCTCATTTATCTTACAGATCTGGTGCCCCTTCCTGAGATCTGAGCCCCTCCTGTAGCTATGTACATTAATTCCTCATGTTCCTGTCCTCAGTGAGGATGGACAACAGCTGGCAGCTGTCCTTCACGAAATTGATCTCCATTTAGTTGAGACTCTAAGTCAGTCTCCAATCTTTTCCTTTTTTTTTCCAGAAGAAATGGGTTGATGAATTTAGGTTTTCTTTCCAGAGCTTGTTTGCTAAGCTATTTATTATATGCTTCATTATCTCATCTGAATTTTATAGTGAAAACACTTCAAAGACTGTAAGTGCAATGTGAATTTTAACAATTATACAGTCTTGTTTCTTTGGCTCCCATTCCTAGGCCATCTTAAGTTGTGACATCTTAAATTTTCGGTAGGACTTCTGCATTATCTTGATCCATTCACATTTTAAGAGGAAACTCACACCCCAAGATTCTAAGTCTAAAATCTAAAGTGACAACCCAGGGCTGGGCGTGGTGGCTCACACCTGTAATCCCAGCACTCTGGGAGGCCAAGGCAGGTGGATCACTTGAGGTCAGGAGTTGGAGACCAGCCTGGCCAACATGGTGAAACCCTGTCTCTACTAAAAATACAAAAATAGCCAGGCATGGTGGCATGCACCTGTAATCCCAGCTACTTGGGAGGCTGAGGCAGGAGAATCTCTTGAACTCCAGAGGCGGAGGTTGTAGTGAGCCAAGATGGGGCCATTGCACTGCAGCCTGACTGACAGATCAAGACTCTGTCTCAAAATAACAAACAAACAAACAAACAAACAAACAAACAAACTGACAACCCGGAGGTATGTGGTAGGCACCCACTTAGTAACAGGGTTGCTTCATGGGTCCATGAAGATTCCTAGGAATCTCAGCAAGGGCTTTCTGCCCCTTGGGAGATTTCTATACAGGAGTATGAGGATCTGAACATGGGGCATCTTTCAGTGGGCATCCTTACAATGATGAGTTCTTTTGATACTGGCTCCTCCGTCTGCTCTTCCCCTTCCTGCAGCTGGACATCAGAATTAAGCTGCACTTGTCCCCCACACCTCCCTCTCAGACTGCACTACTCCTCCTCCTGGGCAGTGATGGGACGTGGGGAGGAGGCAGCCTCCAAGGGCTCTGCTCTCCTTAGACAGGAGATTGTCGCTTTCCTTCCCTTCCGCAGGCGTGGACAATGAGGATGACCATGGCCGTGGAGATCTGGGGCGCCTCAAGAAGCAGAAGGATCACCACAACCCTCATCTAATCCTCATGATGATTCCCCCACACCGGCTCGACAACCCGGGCCAGGGGGGTCAGAGGAAGAAGCGGGCCTTGGACACCAATTACTGCTTCCGGTGAGCCTGGGCCCATGTGGGAACCAACATCTACTGCCTGCCTACTGCAGGGGAGGCCCCAGAGCCAAGCCACACGCAATAGAGGGTCCCTGATGCTGTTCACAAACATCTCCAGGAAGAAGACTGAAAATCTCTGACAGATCTCTTTGTTTTCCTGGGGGTCCCACTATTTTTCTGTAGGCTAGCTCTGGAAGGGGCTGGCTGAAGGAAATGAAGAAAACTCTGTGAAGAGGAGTGTTGCTAAAATAGTGTGGATTGGAGATGCTTGGTCAAAGCCTCTCCATGATTTCCATGTTTTAAGCATTTGTAGGGTGTGTGTGTGAGATTAATGTAGGAGTTTCCATGAAAGAAGGGCTCAGTTCCCTCTGAAGGGTCCAAGGATGCTACTGGATGGCGGCAAATAGAACGGTCTCCATTTGAACGGGAAATCAGAGCTAGAGAAATTAACAAACGAATTCAGAAATGACTGGGTAGCCACAATACAGAGGTAGAAAAGACCCAGCTTCTCTTATCTAGGAGCAGTTTCACTGCTCATTTATAAGGGGAGGATAAAGCATGCATGCCAACTACTAAAAGGGAGAAGATGATCACGCCCATAAGAGGCTCCGAAGGATTAAGTGCTTTAATTAGGAGCAACAAGTTTACCTATGGACACAGGAAAGGCTTCAGAAGGGTGTGGAATTTGAGCAGAGGCTTCAAGGATGAGGTTTGGGGATGAAAGGTTCCAGGAGGGGAAGTGCTGCAGGTAAAAGGAGCATGAGTGAGTCCATTTGGCCTCAGAGGATGCCTGAATGAAGCTGGGGAGAATGAATTGGGAAATATTTAGAGCTGGAAACCATGCCTTATGAGGATGGTTGGGCTTGGGAAACTGGGGGAACAGCTCAACAGCAAGCTATAGGAGAGGCAAGGTAGTTGCTGCCAACTGTCCTGCAGCCATGAAGGCTGGCGTGTAGATTTATTTGTTCCATGCGTCTCTATCAGTTAGGAACAAATGCTCTTGGCCAGTGACATAAATCATAGTGGATTTCTTGTTCACAAGAGGCTGATAGCAGCAGGCTTAGGGTGGGCTGGCTGCTTAATGACGCCACTGAAGGCTCAGTTTTTCTCTCTCTCCAGTCTGCCATGTTTAGTATGTTGGCTTTTCATCCTTTTCCTTATGGTCACAAGTGATTACTGGGGCTTCAGGCATCTTGTCCACATTTAAGACAAGAAGGAACGAGGGAAGAGGGAGCCAGAAGCTTTTTTCTTCCATCTGTTTTTTTATAAATAATCAAATATCTTTGCCAGAACTTGCGCTTACCCCCTGCATACTTCTCCTTGTCTGATGGGTCATTATTGGGCCACATGACCACTGCTACTCACAAGGGAGGCCAGGAAAAGGAACACCTGGTGTTTTAGACTCTGTAATGGGATGTGGCAAGGGAGAAGGGGGTTAGGAATGGTTATTGAAGAGATAACCAATAGTGTCTGCCATGGTTCACCCTTGGAACCCACAAGAAGCCAGATTTTGACTAATAGCTGTCTTTGGAAGTAGCAAGTCTAGGTCTCAGCAGATATTAAAGCAGAGGCTGGATGACCACTTGGCAAGGGGTATTATTGCCAAATGGATCTCTGTAGGCAACAGAATTGAAGGGCCAGATCACATTTGGGTGATCTGTTGAACCATGGTTCTAATAGAAGGATATACTTTATTTGGCTAAATGGCCTTTAGATTGAGTCTCATCTGTCACCTACTATTATAGACAAGCTGCATAAACTTAGAATTTATTTCTGGCTGGGTGCACATTAGGAGGGTAACAATAAAACCAACCTCAACAAAGCTGAGTTGGCTAGTAACAGTTAGTGCTTGGTTTTATGTGGAGCACTTTATAGCTCTGCTTTGATTTGTGATATAAAAGGGAGCAGGGCCACCTTTGCCTCTTTACTCTTCCTCATACAGCATTTATCTGTTTCTTACATCCTTGGGATCCCGGTCTTTAACATATGAATGTGCCTTTCTGGTTTCTTCTGCCTCATGCCCTTGAACCTGGGATTCCACTGACCGGAGCCACCTATGATGGCATCAAAGGACTCCAAGGGAGAATATGAGAGCATTTGTGAAGTTTCTTTTATTGTTGGTTTCTTTTTAAGTTGATTTTCTATAAATGTTTTTTGTTGTAGCAACTTGGAGGAGAACTGCTGTGTGCGCCCCCTCTACATTGACTTCCGACAGGATCTGGGCTGGAAGTGGGTCCATGAACCTAAGGGCTACTATGCCAACTTCTGCTCAGGCCCTTGCCCATACCTCCGCAGTGCAGACACCACCCACAGCACGGTATGGAGCAGGCTCATGCTATCTGAGGCACTGGGGCTGACCGATCAGGTCACTTGTTAAAAAGAATGAGTGAAGGATTGAATGTTGAATGAGCGAATGATGATCTGGGGTGAGTAAAATCCCTCTGGTGAAGGTTCTGATCTTGGCACCCTGACTCAGTTCTACTCAGTCACATTCCGCCCTTTTAAATTCCTACCATAGTTTCAACCAGCCTTTTAATTTGCTTTATCTAAAGCTGTCTGTACCATAGTAATTAATTAACTGCCACGTGTTGCCCTATGTCAGAGATATGTGCATGTGGCTAGCAAGGAACACTGAAGCAGAAAGGCTTCTACCAGAACTCTGATCATTCCAGCCTCTCGAATGTAGAAAACTTACTCTGAAAGACAACAACAAGCACGGACAAGAAGCTAATTTGAAATTCTAGGAACAGAAAGTGAGATAGCCGGGAGTCCACAACCCCTAAAACTAGTCTATCTTTCCCTCGAGGGGAATCAAAAATAGGGCAGTAATTTGTGAAGCATGTTTCCTTCTAGTTCATTATTTCTGCATCCTGTCTGGGCCCCTACACTCTGGCACTTACTAAATGGCTCAAGGCAATGTTTTGTGAGAACATTTCTCACCGAAGTGATCAGTTCCATCTAGGATGAGCAATATAAGAGTTGTTTTCTTAAAAGCCAAGAATGGCCGGGCGCGGTGGCTCACGCCTGTAATCCCAGCACTTTGGGAGGCCAAGGCGGGTGGATCCCAAGGTCAGGAGTTCGAGACCAGCCTGGCCAACATGGTGAAACCCCGTCTCTACCAAAAATGTAAAAAATTAGCTGGGTGTGGTGGCATGCACTTGTAATCCCAGCTACTCGGGAGGCTGAGGCAGGAGAATCGCTTGAACCCAGGAGGTGGAAGTTGCAGTGAAGATTGCACCACTGCACTCCAGCCTGGGTGACAGAGTGAGACTGACTCAAAAAAAAAAAAAAAAAAAAAAAAAAAAGCCAAGATAATTCATTATCAGTGTAGTAACTGTCATATGCTTCAACTGATCACCCCAAACAAGTGCAGTTATTCTGCTTCTGTCATTGCGGATGAACAACAGCTACCCAACTACTCACTCACCCAAACCAGGTTCCAACAGTTCCTCTTTTTTTTTTTTTGAGACGGAGTCTCACTCTGTGACTCAGGCTGGCGTGCAGTGGCACTATTTCTGCTTACTGCAACCTCTGCTTCCTGGGTTCAGGTGATCCTCCCACCTCAGCCTCCCAAGTAGCTGGGATTACAGGCGCCTGCCACCACAGCCGGCTAATTTTTTTGTATTTTTAGTAGAGATAGGGTTTCACCATGCTGGCCAGGCTGGTCTCAAACTCCTAACCTCAAGTGATCTGCCTGTTCGGCCTCCCAAATCCTGGGACTACAGGTGTGAGCCACTGCGCCCGGCCCCCAACAGTTCCTTTTAAAGAGCACCCGTGACCATTCTAGCGCTTGCTCAGCCTCTGGGGCTGCCCTTGAACTGGGGGAGTTCCTGGGTTCCAGGCCTGAGGCTTGACCTTCCAACCTCTCACTGACGTGTCCCTTCCCAGGTGCTGGGACTGTACAACACTCTGAACCCCGAAGCATCTGCCTCGCCTTGCTGCGTGCCCCAGGACCTGGAGCCCCTGACCATCCTGTACTATGTTGGGAGGACCCCCAAGGTGGAGCAGCTCTCCAACATGGTGGTGAAGTCTTGTAAATGTAGCTGAGACCCCACCTGCGACAGAGAGAGGGGAGAGAGAACTGCCACTGCCTGACTGCCCGCTCCTCGGGAAACACACAAGCAACAAACCTCACCGAGAGGCCTGGAGCCCACAACCTTCGGCTCCGGGCAGATGGCTGAGATGGAGGTTTCCTTTTGGAACATTTCTTTCTTGCTGGCTCTGAGAATCATGGTGGTAAAGAAAGTGTGGGTTTGGTTAGAGGAAGGCTGAACTCTTCAGAACACACAGACTTTCTGTGATGCAGACAGAGGGGATGGGGATAGAGGAAAGGGATGGCAAGTCGAGACGTTGTGTGGCGATGGGATTTGGGCTACCCTGAAGGGAGGAGGAAGGGCAGAGAATGGCCGGGTCAGGGCCAGACTGGAAGACACTTCAGATCTGAGGCTGGATTTGCTCATTGCTGTACCAAATCTGCTCTAGGGAATCTGGATTATGTTATACAAGGCAAGCATTTTTTTTTTTTTTTTTTTTAAAAGACAGGTTACGAAGACAAAGTCCCAGAATTGTATCTCATACTGTCTGGGATTAAGGGTAAATCTATTACTTTTGCAAACTGTCCTCTACATCAATTAACATCATGGGTCACTACAGGGAGAAAATGCAGGTCATGCAGTTCCTAGGCCTTCGACTATATCGGGCCGTCTGGATATGCTGAATGCAGAAGCAAAGGGTGGGAATCAACCCTCTCCTGTCTGCCCTCTGGGCCCCTCCTCTCCCCTCTCCCTCGATCCTATTTCCCCTCGGACACTTGGTTAGACGCCTTCCAGGTCAGGGTGCGCATTTCTGGATTGTGGTTCCACGCAGCCTTGGGGCATTATGGGTTCTTCCCCCCTTCCCCTCCAAGACCCTATGTTCATTTGGTCTTCCTGGAAGCAGGTGCTACAACATGTGAGGCATTCGGGGAAGCTGCACATGTGCCACACAGTGACTTGGCCCCAGACGCATAGACTGAGGTATAAAGACAAATATGAATATTACTCTCAAAATCTTTGTATAAATAAATATTTTTGGGGAATCTTGGATGATTTCATCTTCTGGAAGATTGTTTCTAGAACAGTAAAAGCCTTATTCTAAGGTGTATGTCTGATTCGATAAAGACCCTTCAATTAACCTTTTTTTAATTCCATGTCCACGGCTACTAATCCGAGGTAACCAGAATCTGGGGCAGAGACTCTCTCAATCACCAAACGCATTGCTTAGCGCAACCACCCTTACACGGGGGCACGCTTCCGCCAGCTGAGAAGACTGCCCTATTGCTTGTGCGTCTTTCCTTCTTGCAGAGTATATTATTCTCAGAGACAGAGGCAGCGGCTCGGATTGGCAGAAAGCATACGAATTTGACCTCCAGATACCTGTGGGCAGAATCCCCTGGTGTGAACCCTTGCCTATGGAAACACGGTCTATCCACAAATTACCAACCTCACCAATTTTGAAAATCTCCCCCCACCCATATCAGTTGAGAATGAGAGAAAATGTGTATGGCAAATGGCGTAAAAATATGAGGCGAATTCTGTTATCAGGCTAAGCCTAAAAGAGCTAACCAGGAACCCCTTTTCAGACTATGGCCCTCTTCTCAGGGATCTGGGAACCATAGCTCTCTTCTGAGTGAGGCCGTGGATCCCACTGTGGTAGGGACGTCCACAGTGAGCGGGCACAGAGCAAGGGGCCATCTAGCAGCTCCTGAGAAACACATTCCTCTAGTGAGATCAGTTTGCCACTAGTACAAGAAAACTCCATCTGAAGCTGAAGTGTGCAGGCTGAAGGATGTGTCTGATGTGTTCGTGCCTGTGTGTGTGTGTGTATACATGTGTGTGTCCCTTGTTCCTTGTGGAGTTCTCCAAGACTGAAGTGAGTTTGTTCAGCACCTTTTTTTCCCTGCTTTGCCCACGCCCAGCCAATTCTAAGGGTTTCTCTCTCAGTCGTCATCCCATGTGGCACCCACTGACTTCCACCATCGTTCAGAGGGCTATGTCCCTGTCCTGAAATCCTGGCTGACGGGATTATATTCCGTCTTGCTCCAGGGAGCCCGGGGGCACAGAGAGGGGATGCAGTAAGCTCAGCCTGTCAGCCACGGGCTGCTGCTGTCCCAGCATCAGTCTATTCATCTGAGGTCCATTCTCAAATTCACTGGGCATGATAACCCCCAAGGGTTTATTAAAAATGTACAGTTTCAGGCTGCAGCTCTAGAGGTACCTTTAGGACTGCAGTAGGGTCCAGGTTACCTCAAAACTATTAACACATTTTGAGAAGTGGTGCATTATACCTGACATCACTTGTCCTTACTTGAGGCTTCAATATAGAAAAGGGAAGTAATTTTTCTGGCCCCAGATGAAACCCTCTTTTATCCACCTTTATAGCACTCGCTAAAACGTTGGCCTGCGGTTCATCCTAATGAAGCAGGGCAGCTAGATACATTTCCTGGAGTATTCCAAAGAAAATAGAACGTGGTGCGATTCCAAATGGTCTTTTTCTTCAGAGCTCTACTTGTAGGTTAGGCAGCAGACACAAATAGGGACAGGGGTCGGGAGTCAGCCCCCGCATTCTACACATTACTGACAGGTGCTACAGAAACTTGAATCACTGTCTGTCTTCAAAAATCGACGCTTGTTTAGGGGGAGGGTAAAGAGTGGTGTTGGAAATATCACCTCCGTTGGAGGAGAGCTCATAGGATCTATCTGGTTTATTGCCAAGTGAAGTCCAGTCCCAGTAAAAATGACTTGAAAGCACTTGGACACATGAAGGGAGAGATCTGGTGTCTTAGCACCTGATCAGCATACGGTAAGTGCAGCAACAAATCAGCTGAAGACTTCATTCTGATTGGTTACCTAGGGCAATTTCAAGCACTATAGCCTAAAATTTCTTTTACTGGACTCATACTCTTCCCTTGTCACAAGATTCATGTGGTGAGTCCTCCCAAACCCCTTATTTTCCAATTCTACACCTCAACAGGGGACTATGGAGGAATTCTAATTTGTCCCCTAAAAAAAAAGAAAATAAAAATAGAATTACTTTATTAATCTTTGAAATCAGTAATTCCAAAGGGTGCCTTTACCCTGGCTCAAATTGTCAACAGTACACCAATTTGTCTCCTCTCTCTAGGAAACTTGTCAATCTAATTTGCTTAACAATCGAGCAAATAGTTAAGGTGGTCCTGAAACTACTCTCCAGTCCTGGGGACATCTGGAATGCGTTCTCACTTCTTTCCTGAAACCCACAGACTTCATCCTTCACAAGCAAACAAAATGTATCCATGCGCCAAAACCTTTGTTTTCATTCACTAAGAAGGCAATAAAGTCCCTTTTCTGTCCTTTTAGGTGTCCATTTTTCTTTTTAGACGGAGTCTTGCTCTGTCACCCAGCCTAGAGTGCAGTGGCGCAATCTCGGCTCACTGCAACCTCCGCCTCCCAGGTTCAAGCAATTCTCCTGCCTCAGCCTCCCGGGTAGCTGGGATTACAGGCGCCTGCCACTGCGCCCAGTTAATTTTTGTATTTTTATTAGAGATGAGGTTTCACCATCTTGGCCAGGCTAGTCTCGAACTCTGACCTCGTGATTCACCCGCCTCAACCTCCCAAAGTGCTGGGATTACAGGCGTGGGCCACCGCGCCTGGCCAGGTGTCAATTTTCTTTTTGGATTTCAACGTTGAGTCTATAGGACCCTGTTGAAGAAGCCCCAGACTCTGGGTTCTCCCTCGATAACTCCCCAGGGCAGCTAAGTTAATCCTTCAGTGAACTCTGCCGGCCACCTCTCAACCTTTTCTCTAGCAGAAGCCAGAGACAGACGACATAGGAAAGCGGAGGAAGAGAGACGGCGGCGGAGGCTTGAGGGGAGAGCCCTGGGGCTGTGCTGCATCACTCCGGTGAACTGCGAGGTATGCAACGTGCAACTGGATGCAGGGCTCAAGCCACTGGAGGCCCACGCTGTGAGGGAGCCTGCCTGTCCAGGACTGATAATGGAGACCTCTGCACATGCCCGCTCCCCAGGTGCGGGAGCTGCCTCTGGGAATAGCCTGGACCCACCATCTGCTGAAACGAAATGTAAAAATAAAACATCTCTTTACAGCTCACATTTCTAAAAGGAAGTTTAAAAAATTGCCCAGCAACAAAGTAAAATAACAAACTGGTTCTACTTCAGTCCTGTTTGTGAACATTGATGGTTGGGAAATTAGTAAAGGGGAAAAAAAAAAAAAGAAAATAAAAATAGAATTACTTTATTAATCTTTGAAATCAGTAATTCCAAAGGGTGCCTTTAGCCTGGCTCCTGTTGCCAACAGTACACCAATTTGTCTCCTCTCTCTAGGAAACTTGTGATCAATGCTCCTCCTTCCCCCAGACCCTCCGAAAAGGGAGGAGCAACTTTGGTGGATGATGATGTTGGAATTTTAAGCTTGTACAAAGAAAATGAAGCTTCATACTGCAATCTGGAAAAGAAGAGGAAGCAAAATACAAATAGCCAAAGAGCCTCTTTTATATCATCTCTGTGCGGCAGCAGTAAAGGGACAGAGTAGACCTAAGCAGGTTGGGGGCATGGGGCAAAGGGAGGGGAAAAGATACACGTGTGCTCTGATGGGGTATATAATGCATCAGCTCAATGTCCCCACTGCCAAGTTCCATCAAAACCCAGAAGATCTGCTTTCCTGTTGTCCCACTGAAAGTCTGCATTGGATGACTGGCAACCATCTACTGCCACTTCCGCTTGAAGGCTTTGGGGACTTTGAGGCAGCAAAAGAAAATACTATGGACCCCTTGAAGTGCTGGTGGATGCTTCACCCTCAGTCACGCACCCAGGAGTGGTGAACAAGTTGTTTCTCTGTGTGTTTGTGGTTCATCTTTTAGTGTGAGCAGGATCTGAAAAAGAGAAAGGCAACCATGAAATGAATGAAATGACAGCATGAGGTTTTACTTACAGGCAGCAATGTCTGGTTTATCTAACATCACAGAAGAATCAAGAAGTGGTGGCCCAAATAAATGAAGTTCGCCTCCAAGTGCAAAGCTTTTTTTTTTTTTTTTTTTTTTTTTTGAGACGGAGTCTGGCTCTGTCGCCCAGCCCAGGCTGGAGTGCAGTGGCACGATCTCGGCTCACTGCAAGCTCCGCCTCCCGGGTTCACGCCATTCTCCTGCCTCAGCCTCCCGAGTAGCTGGGACTACAGGCGCCCACAACCGCGCCCGGCTAATTTTTTGTATTTTTAGTAGAGACGGGGTTTCACCGTGGTCTCGATCTCCTGACCTTGTGATCTGCCCGCCTCGGCCTCCCAAAGTGCTGGGATTACAGGCGTGAGCCACCGCGCCCGGCGGCTCTTAATTTTTTTTGAGACGGAGTCTCCTTCTGTCGCCCAGACTGGAGTGCTGTGGCGCGATCTTGGCTCACTGCAATCTCCGCCTCCTAGGTTCACGCCATTCTCCTGCCTCAGTCTCCAGAGTAGCTGGGACTACAGACGCCCGCCACCACGCCCGGCTAGTTTTTTTGTGTTTTTAGTAGAGATGGGGTTTCACCGTGTTAGCCAGGATGGTCTCGATCTCCTGACCTCGTGATCCGCCCGCCTCGGCCTCCCAAAGTGCTGGGATTACAGGTGTGAGCCACCGCGCCCCGTCGCAAAGCTCTTAATTGTAACCACTTTTGTTGGAAACCTTCCTAAAATACTCCCGGTTCTACTGCTGTTTCTTTTCTGTGGTGTTCTCTTTCCTTTTTTCTCTTGGACAAAAACATTTTATCTTTTGCTTTTCAAATTAAAAAATGCTAAATATGTCCATCTTTTCTAGAAACACAGTGTATTATTAGCATTTTTAAAGTGCATGAAAGAATTCTTCCCTGTATGCTTTTGAGTTTTTCTAAATTTTCCCTCAATGTCAGATTGTCAGATAATACTTTGCCTTCTCCTCAACCCCTCAATCCCAACATACACCTATATGCCCACCATCTGGTTTAAGAAAAGGAACTTTACCATTACCCTGCATCCCTGCTAGACCCTCCCAGTTCTTTCCCATTCTCACCATTCCTGAATTTTGTGTTTATCCTTCCCTTGTTTGCTTTAAAAAAAACAGATTTATGATCTTTATACCCCTATATAATATACTGTTGAGTTTTATGTGGCTTTGAATTTTGTCACGCTCCTGTGATTACATATGCGATGTCAGTATACTACTGGTAGAATTTCTTTGGGTATACACTTAGGAGGGGAACTGCTGGGCCATAAACACTTGCATCTTCAACTCTCTAATGCCATCATGTTTTCCGAAGTGATTATACAATTTACACTCCCTCTGGCAGTGCATGAGCATCCCCACTTCTCCACATCTCTACATGTGGAGAAGCAGTATTGCCTCAGTTTACAATTTCTGTGAATCGTGAGTATTCAATGCTATTCCACTGTGGCTTAATTAGCATTTTCCTGATTAGAAATGAGGTTGAGCACCTTTCAAGTATCTATTGTGTATACATGTTTCTTCTTATATGAAATGTGTGGATAAGACTTTTGCTTATTTTCCTATTGAATTGTTATTGATTTTTTAAAAAAACAGTTTTGAGATATAATTCACATATTGTACAATTCATTCCTTTAACATGTACAACTCAACAGTTTTTAGTATATTATATTCAGAGTTGTGCGTCCATCATCACAGTCAATCTTAGAACATTTTCATGACCCCAAGAATAAACCCCATACCTCTTCGCCACCACCCCCTACATCTCTCATCCCTCAGCTATAGGCAACCATTAGTCTAGTCTACCTTCTGTCTCTATAGATTTGCCTATTCTGGACATTTCATATAAATGGAATCATGCAATGGTTGTTTGTGACGGGCTTCTTTCACTTAGCATAATGTTTTTAAGGGTTATCTATGCTGTAGCATGCATCACTACTCCTTTTTTACGGCCGAATAATATTCCATTGTGTGTAGACCACATTTCATTTATCCACTCATCAGCTGTGGACATTAGGGTTGTTTCTACCTCTTGGCTATTATTAATAATGCTTCTATAAACAATGATGTACAAATATTTGAACTATGTTTTCACTTCTCTTGGGTATAGATACGGAAGTGGAATTAATTGCTGGGTCATATGGCAACTCTTTGTGTAAACCGTTTAAGGAACCGTCAAACTATTTCCAAAAGCAGTCGCACCATTTTACATCCCTCCCAACAGTGCATGAAGCTTCCAATGTCTCTTTTCCGTTACAGCCATTCTCGTGGGCATGAAGTGATACACTGCTGTATTTTTTCTTTTTCTTCTTTTGGTACAGATGGGGTCTTGTTGTGTTACCCTAGCTGGTCTCAAACTGTTCGGCTCAAGTGATCCTCCAAGCTGGTGGCTGCTGACCACTGTGGTTTTATTTCCCCAGTGTCTAAGGGTATTTAGCATCATATTATATGCTTCTTAGCATGGTATATCTTCTTTGGCAAAACATCTGCTCAGTTCCTTTGCTCATCTTTAAACTTGAGTCATCTTTTTTATTTTTTTATTTTTATTTTTATTTTATTTTATTTTTATTATTATACTTTAAGTTCTAGGGTACATGTGCATAACGTGCAGGTTTGTTACATATGTATACTTGTGCCATGTTGCTGTGCTGCACCCATCAACTCGTCAGCACCTATCAACTCGTCATTTACATCAGGTATAACTCCCAATGCAATCCCTCCCCCCTCCCCCCTCCCCATGATAGGCCCCGGTGTGTGATGTTCCCCTTCCCAAGTCCAAGTGATCTCATTGTTCAGTTCCCACCTATGAATGAGAACATGCAGTGTTTGGTTTTCTGTTCTTGTGATAGTTTGCTAAGAATGATGGTTTCCAGCTGCATCCGTGTCCCTACAAAGGACACAAACTCATCCTTTTTTATGGCTGCATAGTATTCCATGGTGTATATGTGCCACATTTTCTTAATCCAGTCTGTCACTGATGGACATTTGGGTTGATTCCAAGTCTTTGCTATTGTGAATAGTGCCGCAATAAACATACGTGTACATGTGTCTTTATAGCAGCATGATTTATAATCCTTTGGGTATATATACCCAGTAATGGGATGGCTGGGTCATATTGAATTGTAAGCGCTCTGTATGTATTTTAGATACAAGTCCCTGGTCATATACGTGATTTGTAAATATTTTCTCAATTTCATGGATTGTTATTTTACTTCCTTGATAGTGTCCTTTGAAGCACGAAATTTTAAATTTTTGAGCATGTCCAGTTTGTCTATTTTCTTCTTTTGTTGCTTATGCTTTTGATGTCATATCTAAGAAACTGCTTATTTAATTTTAGAAGTTCTTTGCTTAAATATCTGGATACTAACTTTTTGCTTTTTATGTATTACAATCATCTTCACCCAGTTTGTGACTTGTGTCTTCACTCTATGGCTTTTTGAGACAGGGTTTTGCTTTGTTGCCAAGGCTAGAGTGCAGTGGCAGAATCATGGCTCACTACAGCCTCAACCTCAGGGGCTCAAGCAATCCTCCCACCTCAGCCTCCTGAGTAGCTGGGACCACAGGCATGTGCCACCATGCCTGGGCTACTTTTTACATTTTTTGCAGAGGCAGAGTTTTGCCATGTTGCCCAGCCTGGTCTGGAGCTCCTAGGCTCAAGAAATCCTCCCACCTTGGCCTCTCAAAGTGTTGACTTTACAAGTGTTAGCCACTGTGCCCTGCCTGGTATTTTTTAAAGAAGATTGTTTTGTAATTTATTAATTTATAAGTGCTACTCAGGAAAAAAATTAGATTGTATTTCGACATGTACTTAACAAGTGATCTTTTCAGAAAAGGTTATTTATTTATTTATTTTTATTTATTTATTTATTTATTTTCGAGACAGTGTCTTGCTCTGTCACCCAAGCTGGAGTGCAGTGGCATGATCATGGCTTACTTGCAGCCCCAACCTCCTGGGCTCAAACGATCCTCCGGCCTCAGCCTCCTGAGTACCTGGGACCACAAGCATGTGCCACCATGCCTAGCTAATTTTTTTTCTATTTTTTTTGTAGCAATGGAATCTCCCTATTTTGCCCAGCCTGGTCTAAAACTCCTGGGCTCAAGTAGTGAGCCTGCTGTCTCAGCCTGCCAAAGTGCTGGGTTTATGGGTACAAGCCACCACACCTGGCCCAGATACGGTTTTTTAAAAATATTAGAAGACTTCTAGAAAATCCAGGACAGTCACCATAAAAACAGGATGGATTATTTTAAAAAACACACACAAAAAACAAACAACTTTCTTTTTTTTTTTGAGACAGGGTCTTAACTCTGTTGTCCAGGCTGGAGTGCAGTGGCATAATCATAGCTTATTGCAGCCCCGACCTCCTGGGCTCAAGTGATCCTCCCACCTCAGTCTCCTGAGCAGCTGGGACCTCAGGCATGTGCCACCAGGCTTGGTTAATTTTTAAAATTTTTGTAGAGACAAGGCCTCCCTATGTTGTCCAGGTGGGTTTGGAACTCCTGGACTCATATGATCCTCCCTCCTTGGTCACCCAAAGTGCTGGGATTACAGGTGTGAGTCAATGCACCCGGCCCTGATAAAGGTTTTTAAAATAAAAAATTTCAAACATACATAAAAAAATAAAACAATATAATACACTTCCATGTTCTCATCATCTAGCTTTGATAATGATCAACGCCCTACCATTTGTTTCATCTCTTCACATTTTTTTCCTGGAGTATTTTCAAAGCAAACTCAAGATAACATTATCTTCAGAATCTATCTCTGATGAATAAGAAACGAAGGGGAAAAAAAAAACCTCCCACAATATCTTCATGGCATCTTAGAAGTTCTTAATTTTAACCAAGTCAAATGTATCAGTTTTTACCTTTATGGTTTGCACTTTTTGGTTTTGATTTGAGAAGCCCTTTCCTGTTACTGTGACTGTAATGATCTGGTCCTCTAATGTATTCTAAAAGATTTACATTTTTGCTTTTCATATTTAAGTCTTTAATGCAACCTGAAATTGTGTACAGTTCGAAGCACAGATCTAATTCCATTTTTTCCTACACGATAACTGATTGTCCTAACGTTATTATTGAAGTCTATCCTTTCCTCCTCTAACTGCAATGCATCTTGGTCGTAAGTTATTTCCTATATATAGACTAGTTTTAGGTTTCTCTATTTGGTGTCAATATCACACTCTCTCAAGCATGTTAGCTTGATGCTAATTCTTGTAATCTGGTTAAGACAAGTCACACACAGCCCCCTACTGGCATCCCCATTCTTTATAGGAGTATAAGGATTCTTCTCTCTTTCATATACATTTCAAAAAACAAAAATAAACAACTAATACTCTCTCAAATATACAAATCAATTTTAGGGAAAACTGACATCTTTACAAAACTGTAACTTTTTTTTTTTTTTTTTTTGGAGACAGAGTCTGGCTCTGTTGTCCAGGCTGGAGTACAGCGGTGTGATCTCAGCTCACTGCAACTTCCACCTCCTGGGTTCAAGCAATTCTCGTGCCTCAGTCCCCTGAGTAAGCTGGGACTACAGACATGCACCACTACGCCCAGCTAATTTTTTGCATTTTTAGTAGAGATGGGTTTTGCCATGTTGCCCAGGCTGGTCTTGAACCCCTCGGGAGTTTGGGTAATCCCCCTTGGCCTCCCAAAGTATGTGGATTACAGGCATGAGTCACTGCACCAGGCCACAAACTGCAACTTTTAATCCACGAACATGTAGGCCTCTCCATTAATTTCTTAAAGTGTCTCTCGATAAGGTGTGTGTGTGTGTGTGTGTGTGTGTGTGTGTATATTTTAATCACAGGTCTTACATCTTTTGTTAAATTTATTCCTAGGCATGTGCTTTAATGCTCTGTAAAGTGTACCTTTTCTGTAATCACATGCTCTACCCGTTGGTGCAGAAATATAGAAATGCAATTGATTTTGGAAAATTCTCTGATAAAGCCAATAATCTATTTGAACATTCTTTTTGGGTTTACAATCAAATATGTTGTCTGAGAATAATGACAGATCTGCCTCCTCCTTTCTGATCCTATGTAATTTCCTTGTCTTGGTTTACTTTACTGGCGAGGATGTCCCTCCCACTACATCACTGACTGGAAGTGACGGTGGGCTCCCTTGTCTTGCTCCTCATCTTAAGGGAATGAATACTTCCAAGGAATCCCAATTAAAATTATAATGTTTACTGCTGGATTTTGTAGAGATGTTTTATTATTAGGTAATGAAAATTCCCTTCTATCCTAGGAACTTTTAAAAAAGTCATGAAGATACAAATGCTAATTCTGTATCCAAGAAGCATATTCTCCCCCTTTAATATGTTACTGGAATAAATTACCTTAGTCAATTTTTACTTTTCAAATTGTAATTGTTTTATTTATTTATGTTTATGAAGTCCTAATTACTATACATGCATTTTTTTTTTTGGCAGTAGGGAGAAACCTTTCACAGATAAGTGACCAAAAAAAAGGCAAGTAACAATTTTGTACAAGAAATTTAACATATTTTGTACAAGGTCTTCGCTTTGCTGACATCATCTGTACAAAGTCGTCTTAGTTTACTTGACTGTTACCATCAGTATCTGCTTCCCTGAAAATTTCATCAACTTCTTCAACTGTTAACTTCTCTCCAAGGTTTGTCATCACATGGTGAAGTTCTGCAGCACTAATAGAGCCATTGCCATCCTTCTCAAACACACTGAATGTTTCTCTAATTTCTTCTTCACTGTCTGTGTCTTTTATTTTTCTTGCCATCATTGTCAGAAATTCACGGAAGTCAACTGTGCCATTACCATTGGGCATCTACTTCACTAATCATGTCCTGTAACTCTGCTTCTGTGGGATTCTGCCCAAGAGACGTCATTACAGCTCCCAATTCCTTTGTTGTTATAGTTCCATCACCATCTTTGTCAAATAGTGAAAAAGCTTCTTTGAATTCTGCAATCTGCTCTTCAGTCAGTTGGCCAACCATGCTGCCAGCGCAACCAGTTTCTGAGATGTGACTACACAACCACTCAGTTCGCTTGCTCCACTCAGACTAATGTCAATTTCCAAATATTAAACAACTGTTGGCCAGGCACAGTGGCTCGCGCCTGTAATCCCAGCAATTTGGGAGGTCAAGGCAGGTAGATCACGAGATCAGAAGATTGAGACAATCCTGGCTAACGTGGTGAAGCCCCGTCTCTACTAAAAATACAAAACTTAGTTGGGTGTGCTGGTACGCACCTGTAATCCCAGCTACTTGGGAGGCTGAGGCAGGATTATTGCTTGAATCTGGGAGGCGGAGGTTGCAGTGAGCTGAGATGACACCACTGCACTCCAGCCTGGATGACAGAGCAAGACTCTGTCTCAAAAACAAAACGAAACAAAACAAAACACCAAAAAGAACAATTGTTGAATCTCTGGGATAAACCTAACTTGGTCATGATGCATTCACTTTTTAAACATTATTAGATTCAAGTTGCTATTATTCTATTGGGAATTTTTTGCCTTTTTTTTTTTTTTTTTTTTTGAGACAGAGTCTCATTCTGTCACCCAGGCTGGAGTACGGAAGTGTGATCTCGGCTCACTGCAAACTCCACCTCCCAGGTTCAAGCGTTTCTCTTAGAGAGTCTCAGTCTCCCAAGTAGCTGGGATTACAGTCACCCACCACCATGCCGGGCTAATTTTTGTATTTTTAGTAGAGACGAGATTCACCATGTTGGCCAGGCTGGTCTTGAACTTTTGACTTCAAATGATCCACCTGGCTCAGCCTCCCAAAGTGCTGGGATTACAGGCATGAGCCACTGTCCCTGGCCTGAATTTTTGCATTTTTATCCACAATTAAGAATGTCTTGCAATTTTAAAACGTTTTCTGTAGACTGTCCTTGCCAGGTTTTGATATTAAGATAATAGAGTTGGAAAGTGTTCCCTCTTTTCTTATACTCTGGAATAGTTTGTAGACTGAAATATTTGTTCCTTGAATGTTTGGTAGGACTCACCAGTAAAACATAAAAGCCTAGTAATTAATTTGTGGGAAGATTTTTGTTCTTGATTCAATTTCCATAATAATTAAAGGAATGTTTGGATTTTGTATTTCTCCTTGAGTAAATATTTGTAAGTTAAATATTAAAATTGTATTCATCTCACCAAAGTTCTAAAAATATATCAGCATATCATCATAAAGTTATTCACAATATCTTCCTGCAATCTGTTTAATCTCCGAAGCATGTATAATAATGTCTCTAACTCATTCCTCTCAACTGTATGTTTATTTTCCTCTAGATCTTTATTACCATTTTTTGTTTTTACTTTCTTTTGACTTATTTTGTTTTTCTTTTTTTTTAACTACTTAAACCAGATACTTGGCACATTAACTTTCAGCTCCTCCTCTTCTCTCACTGCAATCATAAATTTTCCTTTAGGTATTACTTTATCTATATTTCTTAATTTTTTATATTAAACAACATTTTAAAACTATTACTATTATTCTTATTTTTTTTTGAGATGGAATTTCACTCTTGTCACCCAGGCTGGAGTGCAATGGCGCAATCTCAGCTCACTGCAACCTCCACCTCTCAGGTTCAAGCCATTCTTCTGCCTTAGCCTCCCGAGTAGCTAGGATTACAGGTGCCCACTACCACACCTGGCTAATTTTTGTATTTTTAGTAGAGACACGGTTTTAGCATGTTGGCCAGGCTGGTCTCAAACTCCTGACCTCAGGCGATCTACCCGCCTTGGCCTTCCAAAGGTGTGAACCACTGTGCCCCACCAATTACGATCTTTAAATTAGTTAACTCTTTTCTTAATTTCCAAAAATACGAGGATTTTTCCAGTATCTTTTTGTTATTGCATGGTGGTCAAGGAACATAGTGTTTGAAATGTGATTTAAGGCCTACTACATAGTTTCTGCAACTCCCCCATAGAAGCTTGCAAAGAATGTGCATTATGCAGTTATTTAGTGTGATGTTCTATACATGCCTATGAGATCAAGCCTGTTAATGATGTAGACAAAATTTCCATTTTGTTTTTCTCTGTTGCCCAGGCTGGAGTGCAGTGGCATGAACACAGCTCACTGCAGCCTAAATCTCCTGGGCTCAAGTGAGCCCCATGCCTCAGCCTCCCATGTGGCTGGGACCACAGGCACACACCACCATGCCCAGCTAATTTTTCAATTATTTTGGAGAGACAGGATCTCACTTTGTTGCCCAGGCTGGCCTCAAACTCCTGGGCTCAAGTGATCTTCCTGCCTCAGCCTCCCAAAGTGCTAGGTTTATGGGTGTGAACCACTATGCATAGCCTCTTAAATTTTCTTATTATCAGAAACATTACTTATTATCAGACTGCTCAATCTAGCAATTACTGAGTTAGATTAAAACCTTCCAATATAAAGCTAGATTTACCTATTTTTCTTATGGTTCTGTTAATTTTTTGCCCAATGTACTTTTCATACATATGTATTTATTAAATAAAAAAAATTAAATATACTAAAGTAAGTTAATAAGAAAAGGTTGAGCACTTTCTTGGTGAACCTTTAGCCATAATGTAGTGACCCTCTTTATTTTTTGTTATGCTTTTTGCCTGAAAATCTATTTTGTCTGATAAATATAGCTACATCAGCTTTCTTTTTTTTTTTTTTTATTATACTTTAAGTTCCAGGGTACATGTGCACAACGTGTATGTTTGTTACATATGTACACATGTGCCATGTTGGTGTGCTGCATCATTTACATTAGGTATATCTCCTAATGCTATCCCTCCTTCCTCCTCCCACAATAGGACCTGGTGTGTGATGATCCCCTTCCTGTGTCCAAGTGATCTCATTGTTCAGTTCCCACCTATGAGTGAGAACATGCGGTACTTGGTTTTCTGTTGTTGTGATAGTTTGCTGAGAATGATGGTTTCCAGCTGCATCCATGTCCCTACAAACGACACGAACTCATCCTTTTTTATGGCTGCATAGTATTCCATGGTGCATATGTACCACATTTCAGTCTGTCACTGATGGACATTTGGGTTGGTTCCAAGTCTTTGCTATTGTGAATAGTGCCGCAATAAACATACGTGTGCATGTGTCTTTATAGCAGCATGACTTAAAATCCTTTGGGTATATCCCCAGTAATGGGATGGCTGGGTCAAATGGTATTTCTAGTTCTAGATCCTTGAGGAATCGCCACACTGTCTTCCACAATGGTTGAACTAGTTTACAGTCCCACCAACAGTGTAAAAGTGTTCCTATTTCTTCACATCCTCTCCAGCACCTGTTGTTTCTTGACTTTTTAATGATTGCCATTCTAACTGGTGTGAGATGGTATCTCATCGTGGTTTTGATTTGCATTTCTCTGACGGTGAGTGACGATGAGCATTTTTTCATGTGTCTGTTGGCTGTATGCATGTCTTCTTTTGAGAAGTGTTGTTCATATCCTTTGCCCACTTTTTGATGGGGTTGTTTTTTTCTTGTAAATTTGATTGAGTTCTTTATAGGTTCTGGGTATTAGCCCTTTGTCAGATGAGTAGACTGCAAAAATTTTCTCCCATTCTGTAGGTTGCCTGTTCACTCTGATGGTAGTTTCTTTTACTGTGCAGAAGCTCTTTAGTTTAATTAGATCCCATTTGTCAATTTTGGCTTTTGTTGCCATTGCTTTTGGTGTTTTAGATATGAAGTCCTTGCCCATGCCTATGTCATGAATGGTATTACCTAGGTTTTCTTCTAGGGTTTTTATGGTTTTAGATCTAACATTTAAGTCTCTAATCCATCTTGAATTAACTTTCGTGTAAGGAGTAAGGAAGGGATCCAGTTTCAGTTTTCTACTTATGGCTAGCCAATTTTCCCAGCGCCATTTATTAAATAGGGAATCCTTTCCCCATTTCTCGTTTTTGTCAGGTTTGTCAAAGATCAGATGGCTGTAGATGTGTGGTATTATTTCTGAGGGCTCTGTTCTGTTCCATTGGTCTATATTTCTGTTTTGGTACCAGTACCATGCTGTTTTGGTTACTGTAGCCTTGTAGTATAGTTTGAAGTCAGGTAGCATGATGCCTCCAGCTTTGTTCTTTTGGCTTAGGATTGTCTTGGCAATGCAGGGTCTTTTTTGGTTCCACATGAACTTTAAAGCAGTTTTTTCCAATTCTGTGAAGAAAGTCATTGGTAGCTTAATGGGGATGGCATTGAATCTATAAATTACCTTGGGCAGTATGGCCATTTTCACAATATTGATTCTTCCTATCCATGAGCATGGTATGTTCTTCCATTTGTTTGTGTCCTCTTTTATTTCACTGAGCAGTGGTTTGTAGTTCTCCTTGAAGAGGTCCTTTACATCCCTTGTAAGTTGGATTCCTAGGTATTTTATTCTCTTTGAAGCTATTGTGAATGGGAGTTCATTCATGATTTGGCTCTCTGTTTGTCTGTTGTTGGTGTATAAGAATGCTTGTGATTTTTGCACACTGATTTTGTATCCTGAGACTTTGCTGAAGTTTCTTATCAGCTTAAGGAGATTCTGGGCTGAGACAATGGGGTTTTCTAACTATACAATCATGTCATCTGCAAACAGGGACAATTTGACTTCTTCTTTTCCTAACTGAATACCCTTTATTTCTTTCTCTTGCCTGATTGCCCTAGCCAGAACTTCCATAACTATGTTGAATTGGAGTGGTGAGAGAGGGCATCCCTGTCTTGTGCTAGAATTCAAAGGGAATGCTTCCAGTTTTTGCCCATTCAGTATGATATTGGCTGTGGGTTTGTCATAAATAGCTCTTATTATTTTGAGATACATTCCATCAATACCGAATTTATTGAGAGTTTTTAGCATGAAGGGCTGTTGAATTTTGTCAAAGGCCTTTTCTGCATCTATTGAGATAATCATGTGGTTTTTGTCTTTGGTTCTGTTTATATGCTGGATTACGTTTATTGATTTGCGTATGGCCATTACATAATGGTAAAGGGATCAATTCAGCAGGAAGAGCTAACTATCCTAAATATATATGCACCCAATACAGGTACATCAGCTTTCTTTTGGTTGGTATTTCCCCAATATATCTTTTTCCAACCTTTTTCTTTCATCCTTTCTATATGCCTATGTTTAAGATTTTCTTGTTTTAATAGCCTAAAAGTAGATTTTTAGAAAATTCCAGGCTGACAATATAACTATTTCTGGTTGGCCATTTTCCCTTCCCTCCACTGCTCCCACCTTGTCCCTGCCTGATGTAGCAGCCACAGCCATCCTGTGAAATCCTCTGCTCAGAACCCGTTGATGGCTACCACTACACTCAGAAGACAAGTGCAAGTCCTCTCCTTGGCCCCCAGGGCCTGCATGATCTGGCCCCTTGTCATCTCTCAGCCTCATCTGTTCTCACTCTTCTCTGCTCTCTCATGCAACACGACAGCTCCACTTGAATTTCCCAATCACAGCAGCCACATCCCTCCCTCCAGGCTTGTGCTCCCACTGTTCCCTCCACCTGGAATTCCCTTCTATCCATATCTGCCGGCTTATTCCCTCTTCTTGAGTTCTTACTGCAAAGGCCATGTTCTCTGACTACCTCCCCATTCTCTACCTTCTTTCACTGCTTTTTCTTTTTTTCCTCTCTAGAACATTTCCCACTATCTCATGTACTGTTTGTGTTACTTATTTGGTCTGTTGTTTGTCTCTCCTATTGGGGATTTTTGGCTGTTTTGCTCACTGCTCTACGGCTTGTGCCTAGTGCCTAGAATAGTGCTGAACACACAGAAGATGTTTGGTCCATATTTGTTGCATTCATGAATCAGTCTTTGACTTTCACTGGAACATTGAATCGACTCACATTTTGGAAAGGACCAATGCTTTTATTTGTTTGTACTGTTTTAATCTGTGCTTTCTATTTGTTTTACCTCTTCCATGTTTCATTTTCTCCTTTGTGGATTTATCTCATTCCACTTTCTCTCTGCTACTTTGGAAGTTTTTTATTTTTTTTAAATACTTTATTCATTTAACAATTGTATATGTTAACTATGTAAAGCTAACATTCATCAATAACCTTAACTTTTCACTGTACAGTATGAACTTAGATGACTTTAATTTTGAACCATCTGCTCTCCTTGATTTACATAATATGGTGGTTTGGATATTTTCATTTTCTTTTTAACCTCACAAGAACATTATCATCATTTTGTTGCTCATTATGTTGTCCCCAATTCCTCCTGCATTTCAGGCCTTTCTTCTGGTATTATAATACCTTCCTCTGTCTGAAATACATTCTTTAGACTCCTTGGCAAAGGTCTACTAGTGACAAACTCTTTTGGGTGTTATGTGTTGGAAAATGTGTTTCATCCTCATTCATGAAAGATATTTTTGCTTAGAATACATCTATGGGGCCGGGCGCGGTGGCTCACGCCTGTAATCCCAGCACTTTGGGAGGCTGAGGCGGGCGGATCACAAGGTCAGGAGATCGAGACCACGGTGAAACCCCGTCTCTACTAAAAATTACAAAAAATTAGCCGGGCGCGGTTGTGGGTGCCTGTAGTCCCAGCTACTCGGGAGGCTGAGGCAGGAGAATGGCGTGAACCCGGGAGGCGGAGCTTGCAGTGAGCCGAGATCGCGCCACTGCACTCCAGCCTGGGCTGGGCGACAGAGCGAGACTCCGTCTCAAAAAAAAAAAAAAAAAAAAAAAAAAAAAAAAAAAAAAAAAGAATACATCTATGGTTTAGTAAGTATTTCCTTTCCTCAGTGGCAACATTACACGGTATTTTTGTTTCCATCTTTGCTGCTGAGAAGTTAACTGTCAATCAGACTGGAATTGCTCTGGTAATCCTTCCACTCCCTCCAGGTGCTTTAACATCTTTTGACCTTATTGCTCTAAAGTATGATGTGGCTAGGTGTGGATTTCTTGTGAATCACTGCAATATGTGTATCTTTCACTAGTTCTGGAAAATTTTCAGCCATTATCTCTTCAAATATTGTCCCTTTCCATTTTTTCTTTCCAGAGCTCCAATTAGATATTTACTAGGCCTTCTCAATTGGCTTTCCACCTCTTTCTTTCTGTGCTGCATTCCCGATCATTTTTCAATTTTTTATTTTTTTTTTGAGCAGAAGCGAATGTTTATTAAAAAACTTGAGAAGGCCAGGTGCAGTGGCTCATGTCTGTAATCCCAGCACTTTGGCTGAGGCAGGTAGATCATGAGGTCAAGAGATCGAGATCATCCTGGCCAACATGGTGGAACCCTGTCTCTACTAAAAATATAAAAATTAGCTGGGCGTGGTGGCATGCGCCTGTAGTCCCAGCTACTCATGAGGCTGAGACAGGAGAATCACTTGAGCCTAGGGGGCAGAGGTTGCAGTGAGCCAAGATCGTGCCACTGTACTCCAGCCTGGTGACAGAGTGAGACTCCGTCTCAAAAAAACAAAAAATTATATATATTATAAAATATATACATTATACAATTATATATTATATGTAATAAATATTATCATATATATATAAAAGCTTTAGAGTAGGAACAAAAAGAAGGAAAGTACACTTGGAAGAGAGTCAAGCAGGTGACTTGAGAGATCAAGTATGAGGTTTGACCTTTTGACTTGGGGTTTTATATGCTGGCATACTTCTGGCATCTTGCATCTCTTCTCCCCTGGTTTTTCCCCTGGAGTGGGCTGTCCACATATGCAGATGCAGTTGTCTGCTAGCACTTGGGAGGTGAGCATGCGCAGTGTGTTTACTGGAGTTGTACACATGCACACTTGAGGTGTTCTTCCCTTACCAGCTGAATGTCCTTAGGAGGTCATATGTCAGTTAAAGGCTACCATTTTGCGTCTTAGTGCACATGCTCAAGCCCACTCCCCCAACTCCTGAGATCTTACCAGAAAGCTACTAATCACCAGTTTCAGGTTCTTCCTCTCTATAAGGAGACCGCCTTTCCCTGGTGCTGACTGCAACTGATTATTATTTTAGAGAGACAGTTAACAACTGCCTAATCATCACCTGATGGTCACCTGACATTCCTGATTTCGGTGGGAGGGGTGGGGCTGGAGCCCTTTCTTGCCCTGCTCATGTCCGACTACCTACTGTAACCTTTCCCCACTCAAGAGTCCAAGATCCCAATTCTTTGGGGAAAATGGATGAAGGTCAGTCTTCTGTAACTGCTTTCCACTGACAGAGAGGTGGTAGTTGGCTGTTCTGTGGGTTTTGGCCTGTTGCTAGCTGTCAGGGCAGGGTAGCTCCGTGGATTGGTGAAAGTGGGATCCAGCCAGGCTCAAGGGAGACAGGGGGAAGACTGTGCCTTTGTTTGTTCCACTGATGGGCAGTCTAGGGGTCCTTTGTAGAAGGGTGACTCCTGAATATTGAGAAGATGGTATCCCTCACTGAGGATCATCTGAAGCTTGACGGCAAGTAGGGAATGTATTTGAGTCACACAGCAAAGTATGTTACTGGCGGAAGGTATCCAAGTCACAGGGCACCAAAATACGTTAGTAGCAGTGAATCCGTATCCGTACGGGTCTGCTACAGCCTCAATACTTGCCTCCTCAGAAGAAAGAATATGACTGAGGGGTATAAGGCAGAAGGAGAGACCAAGGCAAGTTGTAGAGCAGGAGTGAAAGTGTATTAAAAAGCTTTAGAGCAGGAAGGAAAGCACATGTGGAAGACGGTCAAGCAGGCAACTTGAAAGACAAGTGCCCAGATCACTTCTTTAAATACATCTTTGAGTTCATTAAATCTCTCTTCAGTGAACTGGGTCAAATCTGCAGGTAAGCCCCTCCACTGATTTTTAAACTTTAATTATTATTATTTTTCAATTCCAAAAGAGCTACTTAGTTCTATTTCAAATCTGCTTGGTCATAACTTTAATCTCTTGGTTTACTCTCTCTTTTAATTTCTCTAAACATGAGAGAAAATTTATTTTGCAGGATTTGGCAATTTCAATATCTTAGTCTAACACTGTTATCTATTACTTTGCTGGCTTTGCTCAGGGTGCCACGTTTCTTTGTTTTGTGATTTTAAACTCCGATCTCATAAAACTTTACCTGTGAGAATTATTTGAGGTTTGGGTTGGAGGAGGATTCCTCCAGATAAAATCTGCATTTGATTCTGCTAGGTGCCTTAGGACCACCTTGAACTCTCAGTCTGAAGTTTTTCAGGCCACCTCCAGAATGTGAACAAGGGGTTCAGCCTGTGGTTATAAATTACCAGGGGAGATTCCCTTCTCCACTCCACTTAGCACCAAGTTTCCAGATAGGCAATTTTCTTTCAATGCCTGAGGGGCTGAAGGGTGGATGAGAGGTAGGGTTTATTTTTAGTTGACTTACACATGGAGACTAGAGCTGGCACCCCGGGGTCCCATCTTTACGTGAAGGGTCTCCTACTAGGCTCGTCACCTTAAGATTTACCTATTGTCCCTTACATGCTGCCATAATTCTGGTACAGAGCTACTTCAATCCTCACTCCTGCCTGGTGATCCAGTGATGGGGTCATAAGAGCAGGAGAGGTATACAGAACGATGTTACTGCATTTGCCCCTCACTGCCTCTATGACCACGACTATAGCCCAGCTTTTCCCCAACATCCCCCACACCCCCTTTGTTCGTGGGACTTTGAAATACTAGCCACTGAAGCTAATCTATCTTTATTTTTGCTTTAATGGTTTGGCCTGGAAATTCTGTCTTTTTTTTGGCCAAATGTCTACAGATAATACTGTCTTTATACACTCACTTGGCATTTATGAAATAAATGAAGTTATATCTTATTATGTTAGTCCTAAAGTCAACAAGCAACACAAACATAAAATATATTCAGAACTACCCTAAAAAGTCTTAAAGCACCTGTAAAATACATCATGTCAGTTTGGCAACTATCAGGGAGTCCAACAAACACACTTATTCTTCCATCCTTCTGTTCTTTCGTTAGCACCTAACTAATATGAGTGGCTTATGTTTAGGCCCATAGAGAACGCAAACATTTTTAGACATCGTGATCAACATTTGCCAAGGTAAACTGCACTATGAGAATCACCTAGGAATGAACCGTTGAAGCCAAGAGCAGATTCACATCTCATGCTGATTTGGAAGCATAAGTTACCTGAGAGGAATGGTGGATAGACTCTCCTAAACTATCTAAATCATTGTTTCTTTTATTGTTTGGAGGGACATGGAGAGGGACTTTGTCTTGCATATATTGCTTATTTTCACTGCTAGACTCTTAAGTGCTGAGACAACATCTTACAAATTTTCACATGACCCAGGGCACCCAGCATTTTATGGGTGGCAAAAGACTTCCAACTAACAATACAAAGTAGGCTTCTACAAACAACAAAAGGCCTGATGTGGTAAGTGGCAATCTGTACTTCCAGGCCAGTGCTTCTACCACCCATCAGCTGTCTGAAGGTAAGGGATACGCATTTTTTTTTTTTTTTTTTGAGACAGAGTCTCGCCATGTCTCCCAGGCTGGAGTGCAGAGGCATGATCTCGGCTCACTGCAAGCTCCGCCTCCCTGGTTCACGCCATTCTCCTGACTCAGCCTCCCGAGTAGCTGGGACTATAGGCCCCTGCCACCATGCCTGGCTAATTTTTTTGTATTTTTAGTAGAGGTGGGTTTCACCGTGTTAGGATAGTCTCAATCTCCTGACCTCGTGATCTTCCCGCCTCAGCCTCTCAAAGTGCTGGGATTACAGGCGTGAGCCACCGCATTTTTATAAGATCCTATGACTCATAGCTTTTCCAGTTCAGTTAAAAAAAAAAAAGTTCATCACGAATTCCCTGCCAATAAAGAAGGCCCTAAGCTAGGCAGGTGTGGTGATGCATGCTTATAATCCCAGCTTAGGAGGCTAAGGAGGGAGAATCATGTGAGCCCAGGAGTTCAGGATTCAAAACCAGTCTGGGCAACATAGCAAGACCCTGTCTCTAAAAAAAAAAAAAAAAAAAACAGAAAAAAGAAAAAAATACAGTAAAAAGAAAAAATTACCATCTGGAAAATGGGGCAAATAAAGAAGGCCCAGACCTCAAATGTTATGAATATATAACCAAAGTTATTTTTCTCCCTCCAAGGTCTGAAGTGAGTAAGAAAAATAAAATTAAAACCTTAATTTAAAATATTACCTAAATGCAAAGACGTTTACCTCTTAGATTTGTCCCTAAGGCCTTTCCAACTGATCTGGACAGCTCTGGTAGTATCTTCTGGCAACATTTTGGTTTGATAAGAAAGGAAGTGAATGAATCAATTTATTTATATCCTGAGTGACATTAGCAGAAACGGACAGCTGGGGCGTGTGCGCCAACCTGCTGCCCCTCACCTTCCTGGGCATAGCTCCAGTATGTAGGAATGAATAACACAGGCACAAGAGCATCAGATCCATTTCATGAAACCCTGCCTGGGTGTCACAAAGGCGCCGGGCACAGCTGCAAGGGGTTTGTTCAGAGCAAAGACAGCCCAAGGAACTCTGCAATGCAGCCACATGGGACTGGGGAGCTGCTGACTACAGCAGCACCACCAAGCCCTCATGCCCTCCCAGAAATCCTTTTTAATTTCTCATGAGCAGTGCAGGCATCTGGTTCAGTTCAGATGCTAAAACCAACAAGAGCTCGAGTTTCCATCCATGGGGGAAGATTTCCTTTCTATTCGCAAATGAGTGTTGAGTAATTTTAATAAAAAGGTATTTTAAGGAATTCTACTATAAGGAATTATAGTCATTAATACAACAAGCCTAATTCTTCTAAGAAAAATGCACATAACTCATTTCTGAAGATATATTTAACTCTTACAAAATCTGTAAAAAACCATGTTCCCCTTATTCTGGATCTTTTTATTACAATAAACCCATCAGATGGGCATGATAACATTTTATCATGGAATACAGAGATATAAATCTCTGAATGACTTTCAAATGTCATTCAGTGAAAAGTGTTTCTTTTCACAACTACATTTAGATAGCAAGTATCCTAAGGGAAGACGGATTAACATGTTTGACAGAGGTTTTTTGGCATAAGAATACTTAGTAACCAACCTTTTATGAAAATTTAAAAATTTTAAGGCTGATTAAAATCAAAGTTCTTGGGATCTAATTCTATGATGTATCTACCATGCTAGTTTCGAAGCATAACCTACTTGAGTATATCTGGTGAATTTTTATATAAACATATAAAACCTAGATTTATAAAAAAATGACTGAATTATTAAAAGGAGAGTGACTTATTTTATGAAGAGTTTCTTTACTTTCTTAAAAAGACTTAATTTTTTTATAGGGAGCTCTGGTAATGAAGAGTGGTAGAGTAAAACAATGCTACGAGCTATAAACTGATTTATGCTATTCACAAGCCTCAAACCTCTGGGATTTAAGGATAATGATTTTTGCTTTCTGCTCACTGGAGAAAATCTTTGGTGGGGCATTAGAATGGATTTTTATATAGCTTTGAGTTTAAAAGACAGATTGATGTGGGGGGGGGGTGGATTTCATCTCTTCTAGAATAGCTTCTAGTCAGATAAAAATTCAGCCTCATTCCTCCTCTAGCAGATGTAGCATTAATGAGTCAAAGAGGGTGCTGGATACCAGTTCTCTACCTGAAGATTAGGAGAACAGCACTTTCAGTTAGTGCTCAGGAAGGTAAGAAGTAAATGATGCAGCTGGGCATAGTGGCTCATACCTATAATGCCAGCATTTTGGGAGACTGAGGCAGGAGGATCGCTTGAGCCCAAGGAGTTCGAAACCAGCCTGGGCAACATAGAGATAACTTATCTCTACTAAAAATAAAATAAACTAATTAGCTGGATGTGGTGGTGCACACCTGTGGTTCCAGCCACTCAGGGGCTGAGGCAGGAGGATTGCTTGAGCCCCGGAGTATGAGGCTGCAGTGAGCTATCATCATGCCACTGCACTCCAGCCTGAATGACAGAGTAAAGCTGTCTAAAAAAATAAATGAAATGAAATGAAATGAAGGGACTCTAGACCAGTGACCAACAGTGACTTCCAAACTTTTTTTCTGATTGCAATGCACAGTAAAAAATACATCTTACACTGTCACTGAACGCACAACCATCTTTATGACTTAAATAAAATTCCCATAATACTTACACTTACTTTTACTGTAGGTAGACCCTGGTATTTTTCTATTTCATTCTGCTGCACTGGGGTGGGGATGCAGGGGAATGATGACTGTGACCAGTGATGTGCTAGAAAATGTTTAACAGGCTCTCTATGGTAAAACAAATGACAGCCCCAACTTTGTGTTGTTGGCCAGTTTCTACCACTATCGAGTTCAAATAACCAACACGAAGTGACTGAAGGCAGGGCTGGGAAGGGACACATTCCACTAGCTCTTGTGAGCCTGGTTGGACCCTCTAAACTGATTGAATGACCCACCACTAGGTCATGACTCATAGTTTAACAATCACTGCTCTAGAGTATAGGCGATCAAGCTCTTTACTAGTTCACAGGAAGCTGAGAGTGGCCAGTCTACATTGTCTCCAGGAGGTACTGAATGAGATCTCATGTGCTAGGGATGACAAGCCTCTGGGGCACTGTCATCACACCTACTGGGGAAGACACTCACGCTGACTCTGCTGTAAGCATCTCTGAACTACTGTGCCTTCAGCCTCCCCAAAACTGATCATCTTGGGAAACTGAGATTTACCAGCAGTAACCTTAGGAAAATTGCAATCTCTCTGTGCTTCAGTTTCTTCCTCTGTAATATGAGAATAAAATCCTTGTGTACTTCACTGGATTGCTATAAGGGCCAAATAAGGAAATCCATATGAAAGCATTCTGAAAATTATAAAGGGCACTGCAGGTTATTATTCATGTAGAACGTTTCAATTGAACAAAATTTTATTCCCAGGCAATTTAAATAAAGTCATCTGTCTTGGCATCTGAGCTCACTGATCATGCCCATCCTGGGACACCAAGTTTCTGAAATACCCAGGTGTCTCTCAAGGCTGCCTCCATGGGCTGTCCCACTGGCTTCTTTTCCTCAATCCTTTGAACCTTGCTGCTCATGCTTTAACTCGTTTCCTTGGAGAATGTATCCTCGCAGCTTTAGCAAGTATGCCTATACAGATGATTGCTCCATTCTACCTCTGGCTCCGACTTCTCCCTCTCTCTTTTTTTTTTGAGATGGAGTGTCGCTCTGTCACCCAGGCTGGAGTGCAATGGCATGATCTCAGCTCACTGCAATCTCCACCCCCCAGGTTCAAGCATCAAGCAATTCTTCTGCCTCAGCCTCCTGAGTAGCTGGGATTATAGGTGCGTGCCATCACGCCCGGCTAATTTTTGCATTTTTAGTAGAGATGGGGTTTCACCATGTTGGTCAGGCTGGTCTCAAACTCCTCACCACATGATCTGACCGCCTCAGCCTCCCAAAGTGCTAGGATTACAGGCTTGAGCCACCGCGCCTGGCCTTCTCCCTCTCTTTTGAGAAAAACCTAGCTGAGTTTACCATTCAGTCATCATCGAAACTTGACTTCGAAAATTCTAACAGTATTGTCTGCCCTACTCATCCATGATGCTAATTTTATAAATGGCACTATTTTATCTTGGTTACCAAGGTTTAATTTAAAACCACATCACACTCACTAGGATGGCTACTATCAAAACATAAAATAAACATTTAAAATAACCAAAAAAATAATAAGTGTCAGTGAGAATGTGGAGAAACAGAAACCCTTGTGCGCGGTTGGTGGGAGTGTAAAATTGTACAGCTGCTATGGAAAGCAGGATGGTGGTTCCTCAAAAAATTAAAAACAGAATTACCATACAATCCAGCAATTCCACTTCTGTGTATATACCCAAATGAAATGAAAGCAGGGATACAAACATATATTTGCACACCCATGTTCACAGCAGCATTATTCACAATATTTAAAGGTGGAAGCAACTCAAGTGTCCACTGATGGATGAATGGATAATGTGGTGTACACATACATTAAATTATGACTCAACCTTTAAAAAGGGAATTCTGATGTATGTTACAACACAGATGAACCTGGAGAACACTATGCGAAGTGAAATAAGTCAGTCACAAAAGGACCAATACTGTACGATTCCACTTACATGAGTAAGTACCTAGAGTAGTCATATTCATAGAGACAGAAAGTGGAATGGCGGTTGCCAGGGGCTGGGGGCAAAAGGGAATGAGGAGTTTTTTTTTTTTTTTTTTTTTTTTTTAATTTTTATTGAGATGGAGTCTCGCTCTGTCGCCCAGGCTGGAGTGCTGTGGCCGGATCTCAGCTCACTGCAAGCTCTGCCTCCCGGGTTCCCGCCATTCTCCTGCCTCAGCCTCCCGAGTAGCTGGGACTACAGGCGCCCGCCACCTCGCCTGGCTAGTTTTTTGTATTTTTTTTTTTTTGAGACAGAGTCTAGCTCTGTCACCTAGGCTGGAGTGCAGTGGCCGGATCTCAGCTCACTGCAAGCTCCGCCTCCCGGGTTCACGCCATTCTCCTGCCTCAGCCTCCCGAGTAGCTGGGACTACAGGCGCCTGCCACCTCGCCCGGCTAAGTTTTTGTATTTTTAGTAGAGACGAGGTTTCACTGTGTTAGCCAGGATGGTCTCGATCTCCTGACCTCGTGATCCGCCCGTCTCGGCCTCCCAAAGTGCTGGGATTACAGGCTTGAGCCACCGCGCCCGGCCGTTTTTTGTATTTTTTAGTAGAGACGGGGTTTCATCGTGTTAGCCAGGATGGTCTCGATCTCCTGACCTCCTGATCCGCCCGTCTCGGCCTCCCAAAGTGCTGGGATTACAGGCTTGAGCCACCGCGCCCGGCCGAGTTATTGTTTAATGGGTACAGAGCTGCAGTTCTGCAAGAAGAAAATAATTCCGGAGGTGAATGGTGGCGCTGATTACATAAGAATGTAAATGGGCCGGACGCGGTGGCTCATGCCTGTAATCCCAGCACTTTGGGAGGCCACGTGGGCAGATCACGAGGTCAGGGGTTCAAGACCATCCTGGCCAACATGGTGAAACTCCGTCTCTACTACAAATACAAAAAAAAAAAAAAAAAAATTAGCTGGACATGGTGGCATGTGCCTGTGATCCCAGCTAATTGGGAGGCTGAGGCAGGAGAATTGCTTGAATCAGGGAGTTGGAGGTTGCAGTCAGCTGAGATTGCACCACTGCACTCCGATCTGGTGACAGAGTGAGACCCTGTCTCAAAAAAGAAAAAAAAAAAGAAAAAAGAATGTAAATATACTTAATGCCATACACTTAAAAATGGTTAAAGCAGCATATTTTATATTACATATATTTCACCACAATTTTGAAGATGTTAAATACTTATGGATATTGATCTATCATTTATTCTGCTCCAGTGTTATATTAAGTGCTTATTGCATGCATTGTTTTATAATTTAACTCTGCATTTGTATAAGAAGCTAAGGGTGGAAAGTGGGGAAATTTACTATTTTCGTCTGCCTAGTCATACTTCCCAACTGCTTAGGGTTTCAGCCCCTCTCTCTTCCTTTGGGAAACTGCTCCCCACTTCTTCTATTCCAACCAAGCTGTTACTGCCAGCCTACAAATGTTAATTCCATATCCTCTTGATCACAAAAGTTGATGCAAAATGATCCCAGGCCTGGCCAAAGCCTGAATCCCCTTGGCCACAGCAATTACTTCAAGAGGTGGTCTTATTACCCAGGCCAAGCCAATCCCAGTCCTTCTTTGAGATATATATATATATATATATATATATATATATATTTATATATATATATATATATATATATTTATATACATATACACACACATACACACACACACACTTTTTTTTTTTTTTTTTTTTTGAGACAGAGTCTCGTTCTGTCGCCCAGGCAGGAGTGCAGTGGCATGATATCTGCTCACTGCCAGCTCCGCCTCCCGGGTTCACGTCATTCTCCCGCCTCAGCCTTCCGAGTAGCTGGGACTACAGGTGTCCGCCACCACACCCAGCTAATTTTTTTGTATTTTTAGTGGAGATGGGGTTTCACTGTGTTAGCCAGGATGGTCTCGATTTCCTGACCTCGTGATCTGCCCGCCTTGGCCTCCCAAATTGCTGGGATTACAGGCGTGAGCCACTGCGCCCGGGCAGGAGTTATATATATGTATAAAAGTAGAAAGAGAGATGCTTCCTTCACTCTGTGGTCGCTGCTGGGAAGAATAAGATGGAAGATGCTCAAACCACACCCTTCCATCTGATCTTGCCACATGGAAAAGGCCATATAATGCAAGAAATAGAGAGGTCAATGAAGCTGTGATGAGAAATACAAAGTGAGGAAGAGAGATGGATGGGAAGACCATGAAGCAGAGAGGGAGGGAGAGCAAGAAAGATCTGACTACACTTTAAGACAAGCCAGAGAAAGAGGAGAAAAACTCGAAGGTAGAACTGATCCAACGCACCCCTCAGGAGAAGGGCCATTCTAATCTTTGCTAGAGCAAAGTAATAGACATTTGGTAGAAAATTAATCTTAGTACTCTCTATTTTCTAAAGGAAACCCAAAGAAGGAATATATGTCTCCACTGTAAAAACATGGCAGTAAGAAATATTTCTCATATGATTGTTGTGATGATTAAGTGAAAAAAAACTATGAAAAAATTTTAGCACCTGGGATACAGCATGTGCTCAATACATAACGGCTAGTCCTACCATGATTTTTCAAACTATAATGACAAAAAGGAGAGAGAATCAGAAAACTCAAATTACTATTTAAGAGAATAGAGCATGAATTTAAAGGCTATATGCAGTAACTTAAGTGTCATTTCTTCAAGGGTTTTCTCTTTTAAATACTGTTCCTATTTGTGTGGTTTAAAAGTCATCTAGGCATGATTTTTTTAAAAAACAAACAAACAAACAAACAATACAAAAGATTATGGAGTTAGAAGTATTTCTTCAACCCTAGACTCTTGGGCCTCCATCTCAAAGGCAGGCAGCTGCCTGTTACTGGTTTGCATAGGTGTGTGGCTCACTCTTCTCAGGACTGTCTATGCATATGCAAACATAGATTCCTCCTCCCCCTTTTATATGAAGGGGAGCATAATCTACAGTGGGTTAGGTTTACTTAACAATATCTCTCAAAAATTGTTCCACATCAACATAAACATCTACTTTCAAGAGAACGCTTTAGGTAATCCATAGAAACATTCAAATCCCAACACATCTTTTTAGTGTGGGTCTTGTGGGATCCTCCCACCATCCGTCTCACTCTCTAGTTTCACAGCTCGTTGTACGGAAAACTGAAATGGACCCTAGAATCAGCCTGTCATCTTGTTATCGTGCAACTGGAGATAACAGGAAACAGCTTCTTCCTCTCTTAAAGGCTCACCCGAGACAGTTCCAATGAAGCAGGGGCTAAATTATTGCAGCTGAATATGTGGAGATGTTATTACCACTGACAGCTCCTTAGAGCTCTCTGAAAGGCAAAGGGAGAATTTCCCCTCATATTAGCATCATTCACAAAACCAACGAGGGCTATTGCTGAAAAGAAGTTTGACCTTGGTTGGGAATAATGACAGCTTTGCCACATAGACTCTGATTGTTAGACAAACACAAGACAATCAAGATGACAATGCTACTAATTTTAGAGGCTAAAGGTACTGGGAACTCAGTGTACTTACTGAGGAATCAGATGTCAGCTCACTATCACCACAAAGCAGATGTCCTCTGGATCCTTTGAACGAAAGCTTGGGTTCAACAGTCCCCAATCTTTCTCTTGTAAAGTTCTTCCTATTAGTTCTTAAAGGCTCCAGAATATGACTGCCACTTCATATTTATCTCCCAAACTAATGCATGCAGCCCCTTAACTGTTTTCTTACTCTTTACCGGATGTTCTTAAAATCTCTTTGGGTATTATGGTGCACTGCATGCCCACCCGGAACCCAGTCTCGTTTACTCCCTTCTTGTCCATTAACAATGAAAGGATGATTAGAGCAGTTTCTCAGCTTTTTATGACCTATGCTCCATCAGCCAAGATTGCCTTCAGTTTCACCTTCTGCTGTTTATGAAAGCTATAATTTTTTTTCACTTTCCATACATAAGATTACATTATAGTTTGACTGTGCTCTTTAACTAATGATAAACTTTATCCCTCCTTCCTTCCCCTCACCTCCCCTTGGTATGCAACCCTGGATAAGAAGCACCACATTCAACTTAGACTTAAGCATTTATTGATAATACCATTTCTCTTCAATCTAGTCCATTAAAATGTTCTTCTTCATCCCCCAGAAAACCTCGTCTTAAATGTCAAAAGTTTTTATCTTACAGATCATAACAATCTTAGGTTCACAGAATGAGAGTACAGCCTACAGAGTAGGTTAGTTGGAGTGCTTATGTATTTGGTGAGGTTGAATCTACAGTATCATGGAAAAGTTGCCAATCTGTCCACCTCTTAATGCTTTACCTTAACTTCTTTAAAAGCAACCCCAAACTAGTGTGGCAGGCAGCCTTTTAATGACCTCTGTGGCTCCTTTGGCCTCCTGGAAGGCACACCCTTATGTAATTGCCTCCCCTTGGGTGTGCACTGGAATCACTTCTAACAAAGAGAATACTGCAGAAAGTCTGGGATGTTACTTCCAAGATTAAGTTATAAAAAGATTGTGGCTCCTGCCGTGGGAGCTTTCTCATGCTCTCATGGTTTGCTGGCTCAGGGGAGGCCAGCCACTATGGGATAAGTCAGCTGTATTTGCTTGCTAGGGGTGCCATAACAAAATGTCACATACTAAGTGGCTGAAAGAACAGGAACTCATTTTCTCACAGTTGTGGAGGCTCAAAGCCCAAGATGGAGGTCCTGGCTGGTTTGGTTCCTTCCTTGGCTTGCAGACGGCCGCAGTCTTGCTGTGTCCTTGCCTGGTCTTTCCTCTATGTGTGCAAATACCTGCTGTCTCCTTGTGTGTCCATATTTCCTCCTCTTGTAAGAAGTCACACTGGAGCAGGGCCCTGCTGCATGGCCTCATTTTAACTTAATCACATCTTTAAAAGAGCTATCTCTAAATACAGTCACATTCTGAGGTATTGGGGGTTAGGGCTTCAACATATGAATTTTGAGGTAGACATAATTCAGTCCATAACAGCAGCCTTTAGAGAAGCTTAAGTGGAAAGAAGCTTGCCAACAACCACAACTTGGAAGCAGATCCCACCAGTTTATTGTTCCAATGAGACCACTGCTCCCAGCTGACAGCCTGACTTCATGAGAGACCTTGAGCCAGAGATACCCAGTTAACCTAGGAAGTCTGATCCATGGGAACTGTGAGATAATAACTGTGTGTTTATTTTTTGAGATAGGGTCTCAATCTATCGGCCAGAATGGAGTGCCGTAGTATGATCTGCTCACTGCGGCCTTGACCTCCAGGGTTCAAGTAATCCTCCTGCCTCAGTCTCTCCAGTAGCTGGGACTACAGGCACACACCACCACGCCCGTCCCGCTTAATTTTTTAATTTTTTTTTTTGTAGGGATGAGGTCTCACTCTTGTCCAAGCTGGTCTGGAACTCCTGGGCTCAAACAATCTTCCTGTCTTGGCCTCCCAAGTGCTGGGATTATAGGCATGAACCACTGTGCCCAGCCAAACATTTATTGTTTTAAGCCGTTAAGTTTTCAGGTAAAATTTGTTATGTAGCAGTAGACAATAATAACAACCTCACCTATCAATAAAAAACTGTATTAACTAGAATGCTTGGGCAAAGAAGATTGGGGCTACTTGAACTTTTCTGTGAACTGGGGCTAAAGTCAAATATTTCTTTGCTTCAAACTTTGCTACAAATGAATCAGTACTTTTTTGTTAAAGTAACCAAGACTTCACTGACTGAAGATTGAGACTTTCTAGGTGTCATTTGATAGTAATAAACAAAAAACAACCCAACAATGCTCTCACAGGCAGTATCTTATCTAGCTTTTACGACAACCTCATGAAGAAGATACGGCAACTATTTTGAGTGCATAGCAAAGCACCTGACACATAGCAGGCATTAAAATATTTCTAAATGAACATATTTCCATTTTACAGTGACAAAACAGTCTAGAGAGGTACACTAACTGGCTTCAGAGTGCACAGCTACTAAGTGCCAGGAATAAGAATAGAAGTTAAGTCCCGAGTTTTTCTACCATAGCAGTTCACCTTACATATTTGTTTACATCTTTCTTCCTTGAAGTCATGGGTTAAAACATTAAAATAATAATAAAATGGCCTGTTAACATTCTATTTTACTTTTCTCCCCCCCATAGAGGCTCTGTTGGGATGAATAAGAAGTAGAGGCAAACGGCAAAACACTCCATTGTGAAAATGGTGAATTCGTAAGTACGGACCTATACACCCTAGTTTGCTACTGAATCAATTCTAAAAGATTTGTATAAAATCTCCTTATCTTTTTAACATCAGTGGATAGTGAAGTTAATACCTTTAGCTTATTAAAGATAGGTACTCCATTGTAGGCCCTTTTTTGGTTCCTCCCAACCCCAAAGTTCTGGATGAATGAAGTAGAATAGCCTCTGAATATCAGGAAAAAAGTTGATTACAAAGATGCATGGAGTTTCTGTTTCCTCTCAGAAGTCCAAAGGACACAAAAAGTACAGAAGTAGTTATTAAAATATCCATAATTTACAGGATATGAATATTGCATAGCTGATCTTACCACTGTACAGCCACTTATTCACTGAATGCTAAACCTTACAATAGCAGTAGAAATTTATCTTTTATCCCACATTTATGTATTGAATACCTACCATATGCCCAGTACTATGAAAAGCACTGGTGATACAGAGGTGAATGACATCATTCCCAATCCTTTTGGGACTGAATAATCTAGTGGTAGAGGCTAATTAGTAAAATAAAATAAAACATTTTAGCAGATTCGATTACAATGGAAGGTGAAAGGTGCTATAGGAGTTGATAGTAAGGGAAGGGATTTCTAGGAGAGGAAACATCTTGTGCAATGGTATAGAAGTTTGGGATAGTGTGGCAAGTCATTTAGAATGACTGGAATTTAAACCTGTGTGTTGAAGGAGTGGCTGGGGAATGGTCTTTAAAGAGCAAACCATGACTGGCTTTGAAAACCCACATACGGAGTTTGCACTTTAAACGGAGCTTCTGAAGACTTTTTAGTGGGGAAGCATCATAGTCATAATTGTTTCTAAAAGATCACTTTAAGAGCAGTGTGGAGGATAAAGGCAGGATACAACTTAGGATGAAGCGATCAGTCTGGAAAACAATGTAGTAATTCAAACAGAAAGCGTTATGTGTCTGAATTAAGGCGGTGGATATTAATGACATTGGACTTGTTAAGTTGTTAACTAAGGGATATTTAAAGGGAAAAGTATAATAATGATAATCAAATATGCGGACTGAGGGAGGAGCTCACATGCCTCTCAGTTTCTGGCTTTACCTCTAATGAAGGTGAACAGGAGGGACCAGAGGAGGGGTGTGTCTGAGAGGATGATGAGGTCATTTCTGGATGTGTTACATTCTGAGATGCCTGTGACCCCTTCAGGAGACACGTCTAGATGTGGCTGGGGAACTTGGATCCAAAAAGAAGTGTGAGCTGGAGAAGTGCTCTACTCATGTTCATGTTTGGTGTGTATGGTGCCCCAGAATTGTGCTGGGCACAACCTATCTTTGAAGCCATATGTGACAGTCTTGGCTGGAGGAACAGGTTTGGAATTGTCCTAGATGGAGGTCAGCTGAAACGATGGGAGCAGACCAAGGACAGGATCTCAGAGAATAATATGAAAATTAACAAGTAAGCAAGGATGGGGAGCTTTACCAGGAAGAAGGAACAGCTAGAGTGGTAGAAAGAGAAAGCCAACAATCCCAAAAACTCAGTGTTGTTAAAGACCCAGACTCGAAATAGATGGACGATCGTTCTCTAAGCTGAGTGATTAAATAAACTGCCCTTACTGATTTCTCAAAAGATGTATCATAGCCAGACTTTTAAATGATGTTAGGATTGTTTGACTAAAGTTGGTATTAGAATTTAATCTTAGTTTCAGTATTTGTACCAGGTGAAATTACTTCTTTCTCTCAGAACCATAAAAGTACTTTCTTTGCCTAATTCTATTTTTGCATTTTCCCCCCTCACTTATCTCCCACTTGACCCCTGATCCTGATCCACTTGTTCCTTGAATTTCTTGTTCTCTGCAAGAAACTTCAGTAGATATTTAATTAATAATATATACAGGCTGAGTACCCTTTATTCAAAATGCTTGTGACAAGAAGTGTTTCAGATTTTGATTTTTTTCAGATTTTAGAATATTTGCATTATACTTACTGGTTGAACATTCCTAATCTGAAAATCCAAAATCCAAAATGCTCCAATGTGCATTTCCTTTGAGTGTCACATTAGCACTCAAACAGTTTTGGATTTTGGAACATTTCAGATTTTGCATTGAATAATTAACAGACCAACAAGCAAGGCCACAGGAGAACACTAAACACCTGAAAGGTGGGAATAGAAAGCAGAAGTTGAAGAAACTTCATCGCAACTCTAGGTACAAGTCTGTATTGGTCTGCATAATTGATTTGGTGCTTAAGTTCAGTTTTTTACATTAGAAGTCTCCTTGTCATATATACAATTATTTTTCTTTTTCCCAATAATGAGATCTGAAGGTTGAAAAGTTACTTTAAACTGAGTTTGGTAACCATGCCATATGACAGATTATATAGATTACCAGCACTTTGGACTTGAACCTCCTTTTTCAAAGTGTCAAGATACTGATCAGCATTATAGGAAAAATGGTTCCGGGTCAGATAAACTTAAGAAATGCTGAGTTAAAAATAGGTATCATTGGCCAGGTGCAGTGGCTCATGCTTGTAATCCCAGCACTTTTCGAGGCCGAGGCAGACAGATCACCTGAGGTCAGGAGTTCAAGACCAGCCTGGCCAACATGGCAAAACCCCCTCTCTACTAAAAATACAAAAAGTAGCCAGGTGTGGTAGTGGGCGCCTGTAGTCCAAGCTACTTGGGAGTCTGAGGCAGAGAGAATTGCTTGAACCCCGGAAGCAGAGGTTGCAGTGAGCCAAGATCGTGCCACCATACTCCAGCCTGGGTGACAGAGCGAGACTCCATCCCCACCAAAAAAAAAAAAAAAAGCTATCTTTATTGAAAGACTTTTCAGAGTCTTTAATATGCTAATATATTACAACTCTAAGAAGTGGCACAGGGTAAATAGCGTTTGTCAAACTTATTTGACTGTGAAGACTTGTATTTTATGAACACATTTTGGGAAATGATGAGGACCCTGAGACCAAAGAGGTTTGGTGACTTGCCCAAATTCACACAAACGGTAGCAAAGCTGAGATGAGAACCAGTTCTAATTTTAAATTGAGAGCTCTTTTCACTATACTACACTGCTGCTATGCTAATTATTTTTATTCTAAACACTTCATGGAAAGCAGTACACAAAATTGATACCACTGATCCACAGAAATTCTGACTTCCAAGACTCAGAGATTCCCTCCTTGTATACAATGACAAGATGATCTCTCTGGAAGTCTGTCAGCTGCTCCGCGGCCATGAAATAAACTGGGGGTGGAGAGGGTGGGCAGGAGGAGGAGCTCCCTGGGATGCTTTACGATGCTTAAAAGAAAAACGGATTTATGCCGATGATAATTCCTGGAACAGATGTGAAACTAAATACTTCATGTCACAATCCTGCCCCCACCCTTTCTGCAAGGGAAATGAAATAGCAGGATTAACCTGCTCTTCATCAGATCATGCTTTGTTTCTTTCAAAAAATCCCATGACCAGGGCAGATTCCATTTCCTGCTACTCCCCTTCCTGCCACAACTAAGGGGACGGCCCAGGACAGAAGAGGCTTTCCTTATGGCCTGCGATCACCAGGCAGGTTAATGCTCGAATATTCCTTTTAACCCCCAACACACATGCCACTTTCTCTGTCCTCATGCCATTAGGAAGTAGTCATTTTTTAGTGTAATAAGCATCGTAGAATACTGAGAAATGTATCAATCTCAGGGGAGGGAGGGAGGGAGGAATTCTAATTAGTTTAATTCTAATATTCTCTGAAAAGAGTACACATAGGCTGAAAAGTGGCTCAGTGCGTGTCTGTGTGTTTTGCCATACAAGCTGAGGTTTGTGAAAGAGATGGATGAATTTTATAAATAAAATGATAACATTTTGACCAGGAAATGACAGAGCAAAGCAGAAATACAGTGATATATATATATATATGTTTTTGTCATTCATTCATCACAGAACTAGCTGTGCCATAATTTAATAACTCAGGTGACAGGACATAAACTCTTCTGTATCAGCCAAAAAGAACTGGGAACTTTCTCACTATCTTCACTAAGCAATGAAATGCTGCTTTCCCTAATGACCCTGGCGGCTAGGCCAGGATCTCAGAGGGGGACAGTAGCAGTTACCTCCTTTGTGAGTTGGGCTTGATTGGAAAGGGTTCACCTACAGACAATCTCTGGTGCTCCATGGAAACGAACACCAAGAGCACCCCAGCAAGCCAGGGGCTGGGTCACTTGAGGTATCTCTAAGAATCACCTTTCAAAGTCCAAACCACTTGTTCAATCACATCACAAGTGGGCAACAGGATGGTGTCAGGGAGGGGTGCCTAGGAACAGCAGAATTAAAGGGATTAACAATGGGAGAGAAGCAATTGGTGGCACAGCTAGCCCCATTCTCAGCTGCTCTTTCATGGATTTGAAGCATGAGGTGAAGCTTAAGGCTATGAAACTATAGTCAAGGTCCTCCTTGCTCTGTGCTGACGAAAGCAACAGAAATACCCGAGAGCCTGACACCTTTCCAAACAGGGAAAAAGAGAGTGAGGCCAGGCCCAGGGACAGCTGCTGTCCCCTAGGCACACCACCTTCCCTGGGAGGATAGAAGAGTAGGGGCAGAGCAGAGCCCAGACATCTTTCCGCCTAAGACCTTAGAGCACACTTCACACACGGGAGGCAGTCAAATTATTTGTTGGATGAATGAACAGGACACACTAAATAACTATTGATTAACAATTTGTCCATCTAAGATGTGAATACAATTTGCTTACATTGAAGGGCTTTTTTATTCTTACTTTCTAAATATTAACTATTAATTCTTTCAGATTTATTGAGCTATATTTCACATACTAATAAAATTCACTCATTTAAAGTATACAGTTCAGTGGTTTTTACTGTAGACACAAAACGGGGGGATGGTTAATAGGTACAAAATAAATAGAAAGAATAAGACCTACTATTTGATAGCACAATAGGGTGGTTAGAGTTAACAATAACTTAATTGTACATTTTAAAATAGTGTAATTGGATTGTTTGTAACTCAAAGAATAAATGCTTGAGAAGATGGATACACCATTCTCCATGATGTGCTGATTTCACACTGCGTGCCTATATCAAAGCGTCTCATGTACCCCATAAATATATACACCTACTATGTACCCACAAAAATTAAAACAAAAACAAAACACAAACACAAAATGGGGTAAGCATTACCACAATCTCATTTTAGAACATTTTCATTACTCCAAAAAGAAACCCAATGCCATTAGCAGTCACTCTCCATTTCCCTGCCTCTGCTGGCCCCAGTCCTAGGCAATCTGTATATATACACTGCATTTTGTTTATCACTTCATTTTCTGGCTAACATTTAGGTTGTTTCCACATTTTGGCTATTATGAATAATGCTGCTATGAACACTCGTGTACAAACATTTATGTGGACATGTGTTTTCATTTCTCCTGAACATATATTTAGGAGTGGAATTGTTAGGTCATATGGTAACTCTATGTTTAACTGTTCGAGGAACTGCCAAACTGTTTTCTAAACCAGCTGCACCATTTTACATTTCCACCAGCAGTGTACGAGGATTCCAATTTCTCCACCTCCTCACCAACACTTGTTATTACCTGTCTTTTGTTTACAGGCATCCTAGTGGGTGTGATGTGGCATCTCACTAATGATGCATCTTTTCATTCGCCATATGTATATCTTTTTTGGAGAAATGTCTATTCAAATCCTTTGCCTGTTTAAAGAATTGGGTTGTCAGTACCAGCCACTGCAAAAACATGCCAAACTGTAAAGACCATTGATGCTATGAAGAAACTTCATCAATTAATAGGCAAAATAACCAGCTAACAACATAATGACAGGATCAAATTCACACATAACAATATTAACCTTAAATGTAAATGGGCTAAATGTCCCAATTAAAAGACACAGACTGGCCAATTGGATAAAGAGTCAAGACCCATCAGTGTGCTGTATTAAGGAAACCCACCTCAAGTGCAGAGACATGCATAGGCTCAAAATAAAGGGATGGAGGAAGATCTACCAAGCAAATGGAAAGAAAAAAAAAAGCAGGGGTTGCAATCCTAGTCTCTGATAAAACAGACTTTAAACCAACAAAGATCCAAAGAGACAAAGAAGGCCACTACATAACGGTAAAGGGATCAATTCAACAAGAAGAGCTAACTATCCTAAATATATAGGCACCCAATACAGGAGCACCCAGATTCATAAAGCAAGTCCTTAGAGACCTACTAAGAGACTTAGACTCCCACACAATAATAATGGGAGACTTTAACACTCCATTGCCAATATTAGAAAGATCAACGAGACAGAAGGTTAACAAGGACATCTAGGACTTGACCTCAACTCTGCACCAAGCAGACCTAATAGACATCTACAGAACTCTTCACCCCAAATCAACAGAATATACATTCTTCTCAGCACCACATCACACTTATTCTAAAATTGACCACATAATTGGAAGTAAAACACTCCTCAGCAAATGTAAAATAACAGAAATCACAACAAACTGTCTCTCAGACCACAGTGCAATCAAATTAGAACTCAAGATTAAGAAACTCACTCAAAACCACATAACTACATGGAAACTGAACAACCTGCTCCTGAATGACTACTGGATAAATAACGAAATGAAGGCAGAAATAAAGATGTTCTTTGAAACCAATGAGAACTAACACACAACGTACCATAATCTCTGGGACACATTTAAAGCAGTGTGTAGAGGGAAATTTATAGCACTAAATGCCCACAAGAGAAAGCAGGAAAGATATAAAATCGACACCCTAACATCACAATGAAAAGAACTAGAGAACCAAAGCAAACAAATTCAAATGCTAGTAAAAGGCAAGAAAATAACTAAGATCAGAGCAGAACTGAAGGAGATAGAGACACAAAATAACCCTTCAAAAAAATCAGTGAATCCAGGAGCTGTTTTTTTTTTTGAAAAGATCAACAAAATTAATAGACTGCTAGCAAGACTAATAAAGGAGAAAAGAGAGAAAAATCAAATAGATGCAATAAAAAATGATAAAGGGAATATCACCACTGACCCCACAGAAATACAAACTACCATCAGAGAATACTATAAACACCTCCATGCAAATAAACTAGAAAATCTAGAAGAAATGGATAAATTCCTGGACACTTACACCCTCCCAAGACTAAACCAGGAAGAAGTTGAATCTCTGAATAGACCAAGAGCAGGCTCTGAAATTGAGGCTGTAATTAATAGCCTACCAACCAAAAACAGTCCAGGACCAGATGGATTCACAGCCGAATTCTACCGGAGGTACAAGGAGGAGCTGGTACCATTCCTTCTGAAACTATTCCAATCAATAGAAAAAGAGGGAATCCTCCCTAACTCATTTTATGAGCCCAGCATCATCCTGATACCAAAGCCTGGCAGAGACACAACAGACACAACAAAAAAAGAGAATTTTAGATCAATATCCCTGATGAACATCGATGCGAAAATTCTCAATAAAATACTGGCAACTGAATCCAGCAGCACATCAAAAAGCTTATCCACAATGATCAAGTCGGCTTCATCCCTGGGATGCAAGGCCGGTTCAACATACGCAAATCAATAAATGTAATCCATCACACATAAACAGAACCAAAGACAAAAACCACATGATTATCTCAATAGATGCAGAAAAGGCCTTCAATAACATTCAACAGCCCTTCATGCTAAAAACTCTCAATAAATTCGGTATTGATGGAATGTATCTCAAAATAATAAGAGCTATTTATGACAAACTCACAGCTAATATCATACTGAATGGGCAAAAACTGGAAGCATTCCCTTTGAAAACTGGCACAAGACAAGGATGCCCTCTCTCACCACTCCTATTCAACAGTGTTGGAAGTTCTGGCCAGGGGAATCAGGCAAGAGAAAGAAATAAAGGGTATTCAATTAGGAAAAGAGGAAGTCAAATTGTCCCTGTTTGCAGATGACATGATTGTATATTTAGAAAACCCCATCGTCTCAGCCCAAAATCTCCTTAAGCTGATAAGCAATTTCACCAAGTCTCAGATAAAATATCAATGTGCAAAAATCACAAGCATTCTTATACACCAATAACAAACAAACAGAGAGCCAAATCATGAGTGAACTCCTATTCACAATTGCTACAAAAAGAATAAAATACCTAGGAATCCAACTTATAAGCGATGTGAAGGACCTCTTCAAGTAGAACTACAAACCACTGCTCAATGAAATAAAAGAGGATACAAACAAATGAAGAACATTCCATGCTCATGGATAGGAAAAATCAATATAGTGAAAATGGCCATACTGCCCAAGGTAATTTATAGATTCAATGCCATCCCCATCAAGCTACCAATGACCTTCTTTACAGAACTGGAAAAAACTACTTTAAAGTTCATATGGAACCAAAAAAAAAGCCCGCATTGACAAGGTAATCCTAAGCCAAAAGAACAAAGCCGGAGGCATCACGCCACCTGACTTCAAACTATACTACAAGGCTACAGTAACCAAAACAGCATGGTACTGGTACCAAAACTGATATATAGACCAATGGAACAGAACAGAGGCCTCAGAAATAACACCACACATCTACAACCATCTGATCTTTGACAAACCTGACAAAAACAAGCAATAGGGAAAGGATTCCCTTTTTAATAAATGGTGCTGGGAAAACTAGCTAGCCATATGAAGAAAGCTGAAACTGGATACCTTCCTTACATCTTATACAGAAATTAATTCAAGATGGATTAAAGACTTAAATGTTAGACTTAAAACCATAAAAACCCTAGAAGAAAACCTAGGCAATACCATTCAGGACACAGGCATGGGCAAGGACTTCATGACTAAAACACCAAAAGCAATGACAACAAAAGCCAAAATAGACAAATGGGATCTAATTAAACTAAAGAGTTTCTGCATGGCAAAAGAAACTATCATCAGAGTGAACAGGCAACCTACAGAATGGGAGAAAATTTTTGCAATCTACCCATCTGACAAAGGGCTAATATCCAGAATCTACAAATAACACAAACAAATTTATAAGGAACAAACAAACAACCCCATCAAAAAGTGGGCAAAGGATACGAACAGACACTTCTCAAAAGACGACATTTATGCAGCCAACAGACACATGAAAAAATGCTCATCATCACTGGTCATCAGAGAAATGCAAATCAAAACCACATTGAGATACTATCTCACATCAATTAGAATGGCAATCATTAAAAAGTCAGGAAACAACAGATGCTGGAGAGGATGTGGAGAAATAGGAACACTTTTACACTGCTGGTAGGAGTGTAAATTAGTTCAGCCATTATGGAAGACAGTGTGGAGATTCCTCAAAGATCTAGAACTAGAATTACCATTTGACCCAGCAATCCCATTACTGGGTATATACCCAAAGGATTATAAATCATGCTACTATAAAGTCACATGCACGCGTATGTTTATTGCGACACTATTCGCAATAGCAAAGACTTGAAACCAACCCAAATGTCCATCAATGATAGACTGGATTAAGAAAATGTGGCACATTTACACCACGGAATACTATACAGCCATAAAAAAGGATGAGTTCATGTCCTTTGCAGGGACATGGATGCAGCTGGAAACCATCATTCTCAGCAAACTATCACAAAGACAGAAAACCAAACACTGCATGTTCTGACTCATAGGTGGAAATTGAACAATAAGAACACTTGGACACGGAGGGGCGGTGGCGGGGAGACGTCACACACCAGGACCTGTCGGGGGGTGGGGGACTGGGGAAGGAATAGCATTAGGAGAAATATGATGGGTGCAGCAAACCAACATGGCACATGTATACCTATGTATCAAACCTGCACGTTGTGCACTTGTACCCTAGAACTTAAATTAAAAAAAAAAATTGGGTTGGTTTTTTATTGTTGGGCTATAAGAGATCTGTATATATTCTGGATACAACTCCCTTGCCATATAAATGACTTACAAATATTTTTCTGCCACTCTGTGGGCTGTCTTTTACATTTCGTTTTGTTGTTGTTTTTGAGACAGCATCTCACTCTCACCTAGGCTGGAGTGCAGTGGCACAATCTCAGCTCACTGCAATCGCTACTTCCTGGGCTCAAGCATTCCTCCCACCTTTGCCTCCCCAGTAGCTGGGACTTACAGGCGTGAGCCAAAATGCCTGGCTAATTTTTGTATTTTTAGTAGAGATGGGATTTTGCCATGTTGCCCAGGCTGGTCTCATACTCCTGAGCTCAAGTGATCCGCCTGTCTTGGCCTCCCAAAATGCTGGGATTACAGGTGTGCACCACCACACCTAGCTTGTCCATCACATTTCTTGGTGGTATCCAATGAAGCACACAATTTAAAAATTTTGATGAGGTCCAACTTGCCTAATTTTGTTGTTGCTTGTGCTTTTTGGTATCACACCTAAGAAACAGTGGCCTAATCCAAGGACGTGAAGATTTATTCCTATGTATTCTTCTAGGAATTTTATAGTTTTAGCCCTTTCATGTAGGCATTTAATCAATTTTTGGTTAATATTTGTTTAGATGTGAAACAGGGGTACAACTTCACTATTTTGCACGTGGATAACCAACTGTTCAAGTGCCAGTTGTTGAAGAGACTCTGAAGTGTCTTGGTACCACTGAATAGTTGTCGAAGAGACTAGTCCACTGAATAATCAATTGACCATTTGATATATGAGTTTATTTCTGGACATTTAATTCTAGTCCATCCATACTGTTTTGGTTACTGTAGCTTTATACTTACTATTAGATTAAAATCCTTTTTTTAAAATTATGACTCAATCCTACTGAGTGAACTTCTGTTTTGAATTTTTCAAGTTACCAGGCCCCTGTCCTATTCTTTTTGGGGAATCTCAGCAAAGACCTGAGCACAAGCAAGCTTTTCTTTTCTTTTTGAGATAGTCTCGCTCTGGAGCCAGGCTGGAGTGCAGTGGCGTGATCTCGGCTCACTGCAACCTCTGACTCCCTGGTTGAAGTGATTCTCCTGCCTCAGCCTCCCGAGTAGCTGGGATTACAGGCATGCGCCACCACGCCTAGCTAATTTTTGTATTTTTAGTAGAGACAGGGTTTCACCATGTTGGCCAGGATGGTCTTGAACTCCTGACCTCTTGATCCGCCTGCCTCAGCCTCCCAAAGTGCTGAGATTACAGGTGTGAGCCACTGCACCTGGTCAGAAGCTTTTCTTTGAAAGGAACAGGAATCATTAATAACTTGTCTCAGTGTTTGAAGCAGCTGCATGCACTGTGAGCAAATCTTAGGAAGACAACATTCGTGAACAGAATTTACTATCACAATAAAATTAAAGTTATAACAATAATAATCTCCATAATTTAAGAGTATACATAGTCATTATTCAGCTGAAGGATAATCAAATAGTAAATAATTTATGTGAATGAATGTGGTATGTCATAAATTTATATTGTACTTAGAGCAAATTTATAATTTTAGTAAGTGTATTTATAGGGTACTTTTTTTCCCTATGGCTCATTTTTTCCATCTTCCTCATTTCTGGTGACCTTTTAAACACTTTCAGAAACATGACGGCTCTCATGTGTTACTATAACCGAAAGGTAACAGGGACCCCCAACCCCATGTACTAGCAGACAGGACTGGGGCAAATTTGGGTCAAGGAATGACATATCTATTTAGAGGAGTCAAGAAGCTGGTGGTAGAGGGGCTGCAGAAGTGTGACGAACTCCCTCCAGCAGGGGTGGAGTCTCTGGAAAGGAAACATGCTGTGATTGAAACCAGTAGATGTATATCATTAGCCATTCCCCCTTCTTCCTCAATAAAAGGGCCCAGATCTGACTGGGAAGGCAATGTGCCCAGCGAAAAGACCACCTCTCTAGACACCTCTGTTGCTAAGGAGAAGTAGGCAAGGGAGCCAGTGCTGGCTAATGATATGGTAGTTAGAACTGCTGGGCTTCCAAGAAAGTGTTTTTGAAAGGGGGACAGATTGAGCTGGCATCTGTCTTTTGCCCTTCCCCCTCTTCTCACTGGAACATGGACACAATGCCAGTAGGAACAGAAACATCTTATGACCAGCAAAATGAAAGCCAATGCATTAGAGTTAGTAGAGCAGAAAGAGAGCAGCCTGGCTCCTCAGTTATGTCTCTGAAGAGAAGCACTAGCCCTGGACCTCCTGTCTCCAGACTTCTTGACTTGGGAGAAAAATAAATCCCTTACTTACCCTGCCACTGATTTCTCTGAGTTTCTGTTACCTGCAGGGAATGTGCTCTTAACTAATCCAGGGGTGATTCCCAAGCCGTCTCGTTTTTCCCCCACCTCCTACCTCCCCACTTCAGCTCCACCCTCTGCTGCAGAGCTTCATCCACATCCATGTCTCCTCTGCCAATCAGAACTGCTGTCCCTTCAAAGGCGGTTCGGGCATGTGGGAAAGATCACCACTATCACCACCACCACCATCACCACCACCCAGGGGAGCAGAGGCAGAAAGCTCACCTTGCTCCTTATCTTTCCCTTTCCACGCCTGGCTCCATCTAAATAAGGGAAAGTTAAATCGCTGGATAAAGAGACAGCCAGCCTAAACTACATATGCCCCCTACTGCCAGGCATCCCCCTAATGAGCCATTTGAGATAACAACCAGACACTGCAGGGAGGCGGAGGCCTCGGGGCCTGATCACCAGCCGCTCAGCTCCATTAGGAAAGGAAGCTGATAAAATGAAATCACCTTGAGGGGCCCAGAGTTTTCAGATGAAGAGGCAGTTCAGCAGATTCTGGAAAAAAACTGTTTGGGTTTGAATTTCAGCTCCATCACTGACTGCGTGGCTTGGACAAGCTACTTAACTTCTCTCCGCCTTAGTTTCCTCAAAAGCAAAATCGAGAAAAAAAATCACCTAATCTGGGGTATAATACACACACAATCTATAATATTTCTTTAAAAATTGTGGCAAAATACATGTAACATAAACTTTACCATCCTAACAATTGTAAGTGTATAGTTCAGTGGCATTAAGTGCATTCATGCTGCACGACCATCCCATCATCCATCTCCAGAATTCTACATCCTGTAAAACTGCAACTCTGTGCCCATTAAACAAAAACGTCCCATTTCCCTCTCTTCCCACCCGCTGCTGACCACCATTCTACTTTCTACCTTTCCGATTCTGACTATTTTAGATACTTTGTATTAGTGGAATCATACAGTACTTGTCATTTTGTGATTGGCTGATTTCACTTAGCATAATGTCCTGAAGGTTCCATGTTGTAGCTTATTGCAGAATTTCCTTTGATTTGAAGGCTGAATAGTATTTCATTGAATATACAGACCCACATTTTGTTGACTCATTCATCTGCTGACGGACACTGGGGATGCTTCTGTCTTTTGATTACTGTGAATAATGCTGTTAGGAGGATACAAATACCTGTTTTTGTGTCTGCTTTCAATTCTTTTGGGCATACGCACACAGAGTGAAATTGCTGGATCATATGGTAATTCAATTTTTTTTGTTTTTTTGAGACAGAGTCTCGCTCTGTCACCCAGGCTGGAGTGCGCTGGTGTGATCATGGATCATGGCAGCCTCGACCTCCCAGTTCAAGTGATCCTCCCAGCTCAGTCTCCCAAGGAGGTAGAACTATAAGCATGCACCACTGTGCCTGGCTACTTTTTTATTTTTTGTAGAACCAAGGCTTTACTATGTTGCCCAGGCTGGTCTTGAACTCCTGGCCTCAAGTAATCCTCTTGTCGCAGCCTCCCAAAGTGCTGGGATTACAGGCATGAGCCACTGTGCCTGGCCAGTAATTCTATGTTTAATTGTTTGAGGAACCACCATAATGTTTTTCATAGTGGCTGCACCATCTTACATTCCCAAGAGTACACCGGGGTTCCAATTTCTCCACATCTTCCCCAATACTTGTTAGTTTTTGCTCCTCCCTTCCCTTCTTCCCTCCCTTTTTTCCTCCCTTCCTCCCTTCCATCCTTTCTTTCTTCCTTCCTTCCTTTCTTCCCTCTCCCCTCCCTCTCTCTTCCCCTCATCCCTCTCTATCTCTCTGTTTCCTGAGACAGTCTTGCTCTGTCACCCAGGCTGGAGCAGAGCGGCCCAATCACATCTCACTGTAGTCTTGAATTTCTGGGCTTAGGCAATCCAGCCTCTGTCTCCCAAGTAGCTGGGACTACAGGTGTGTGCAACCATGCTTGTCTAATTGTTTTTATTGTTTGTAGAGACAGTGTCTCACTATGTTGCCCAGGTTGGCCTTGAACTTCTGGCCTCAAGTGATCCTCTTGCCTTGGTCTCCCAAAGTGCTAGGATTACAGGCAGGAGCCACCATGCCCGGCTTATTTTTTGCTTTTTTAATAGTAGCCATCCTAAAGGTGTGAGGTGGTACCTCACCATGGGTTTTGATTTGCATTTCTCTTATGATTAGGGATGTTGAGCATCTTTCCATGTGCCTACTAGCTATCTGCATATCTTCTTTGAATGTGTATTCAAGCCCATTTTTATACAGGAATTTTTGCTGTTGCTGTTGAGGCAATCTATAATCTTTATATCCCAATCCTGCAGGATTGATATTTTTATGCTTATTGTATAGATGAGGAAACTGAGGCTGAAAGAGGTTAAGTGATTTACCTAAAGTTGCCAACTGGGCAGTGACAGAGCCCACACAGGTCAGTCTAACTTCATAGTTATGATCTTTCCACCCTGCAATCTGGAATTCTTACAAAACTTAGGTATTCTGACAACAGCAGTGGTAATGCTACATGGCCCTGTGAAGCAAAAGGAAGCCAGGAAGGTAACAAGTAAGGGTCGAGAGAACTTCGGTTTTGTTTCTGGGAATACTGTGCACATTTAAAGTGTAACATATGACTCCAGAACCATGATGATAAATTTTACACAACGCTCAACACCTGTCAGATCTCTAATATTAGAGTGTGGTGTTCACTTTCAGGTACTATACAACTTAAGAGGAACCTAAAGAATTCATGGTGAATTCAGAGATAATACAAAAGACCGTTCAGTATTCAAAAGAAAAATCTGATCTGTGCAATAAACAATTCCAGTTAGTTAGGTGGTATAGAGGGGGAAAAAAAAAGCTGAAAGCTAATGTTTTCCAAATAAACTCAATCTCATTTTAACTTTGTTCCCTTATAATGAGATTCTTGAATGTGGTCTAAAATGGAACATCTTCATACTGAAATCTACAATGTAACAAGTCATAGTAAGGTTGTGAATGTGCAGCAGATATTGTTATCTAAAGAGCAGTGATCAATCATTAATTATTTTACAGGAAGTAGTTTTACAATATTGCAAGAAATGGGATAGAAGCACCAGGTAATTTATAAAGAAGGTTATTCTGATTTTGAAGATTGTTTAATAATAAAATGCATTATTTATGAAATCTTCATTAGAAGATTTTATCTTCTGAGGTTAGGCATTTTACTTAAATCTAGGAGAACAGAGGAAATGGACCATTTTTCAGAAAAGTTTTACGTATGTATGTGTTCTTTTCTTTAGGGTCTACAATACAAGGTAACGAAACATTTTGGGTGTTACTAGGGATTCAAGAAACATACAGATATTAATTCTGCTCTCAAAAAGTTTATGGTCTTATTGAAGACACAGTTCACCCAAAAAGCAAGCAGTGATAAAAGAAGACAACACCTTTGTGATATAAATTGTAGGTCTCTAGGAATTTTTTAAACGACAAGATAAATGAGTGACAGAGCGAGACTCATCTCAAAACAAAAACAAAAACAAAAACAAAACAAAACAAAAAACTTAACTGGATCCTTAGGAGATAATTTTTTTTTTTTTTTTTTTTTTGCCTTTTAGACAGTCTTCCTCTGTCACCCAGGCTAGAGCGGCGCAGTGGCACGATCTTGGCTCACTGTAACCTCTGCCTCCCGGGACTGAAGCAATTCTTCTGCCTCAGCCACCGAGTAGCTGGTACTACAGATGTGTGCCACCACGCCCAGCTAAGTTTTGTATTTTTAGTAGAGACAGGGTTTCGCTATGTTGGCCAGGCGGGTCTTGACCTCCTGGCCTCTAGTGATCTGCCAACCTCGGCCTCCCAAAGTACTGAGATTACAGGTGTGAGCCACTGAGCTTGGCCTAAGAACAGGAAGAATTTGCATATGTAGGCAGGTATTCCAAATGTCAGTAGAAGAATAAACAAAGGCAGAAATATGAAAATTTACTCATTCATCTATTCAAGCAGAATTTCCTTTTTATTTTTGGTTATTTATTTTGTCACCCTATTATTTTTTGTTGTTGTTTTCTTAATTGGGACTTCTTAAGCCCCTACTACAGGCTGGGCACTATGCTAGGCCCTAGAGTTTCAGAGTCCACTTGGACCTGATCCTTGCATTCCGGGAAATTCCAAGCTTAGTAGAGGGAACAGTTAAGTAACCATAAAGATCCTAGAATGTTGTAAAAGCCATGACAGAGGTAATCACAGAGTTTTAAAGAGCAGAGTCAAAAGCATCTAAATCAGATTAACATAGGGCAGGGCTAGACAGGAGAAAAGGGGTTGAGGACAAATAGGAATTAGTCATACTGGGGAGGGAGGGGGCAAAAGGGGGGACATGGTGCCTAGGCAGAGGAAACTGTGTATGGGAATCGGGGAGCAGACAATCAACATGCCACATGATAGAGAGAGAATACTGCTTAGCTGCCAAAGCTTTCAGAAGATGTTACCTCTGCCACCTGCTTTCCCAAGCATATATTAATAGATGCATCTTCAAACAGTAAGATAAAAGACCAGGTATCTGGATCCTTGCCTAACAGCACAACTAGTTCTTATCAAGCAATCAATTGAGAGAAGTTATATTTAGGATTGCCTAAGACACATGCAATTCACCCCATCCTCTAAATAACCATTATCTTACCCTTGGATTATGAAGACCACAAAGAGACTTGGACTATATTATTTTTGTCCCCTCACAAAACTGTCTTCATTGGCATGTACTATACTATTTTATCTTTGTATAGTTCACCATGCCAAGGAGTAGGCATGTGAAACACAGCGCTCTGTTGGCTTGTTGACCGAGAAGCTACTATTGACTATTTTTTAATAGTTCATTAGCAGTTGACTACTACTTTATTAGGTGTCTTCTATATAAAGTATGTAAAATACTTCCTTTAGAATCAATACTAGGAAAAATCTTGACTTTCCCTGGAGCATTTCTTCCTTTTTGATTGTGAGAACTATATACTCCAATTTATCATGTTTCCCTGTTTGCCCTGCCTATTAGGAGACTTAGAACCAAATTTCACCTCAATGACAATAAGTTTATTTAGCCTGATATTTGAAAAATTGGAATTATCTTGTTTTTTGGCCCTGACTTTCTCTTTATATCTTGTTATTTTATTGCATGTCGTTTTATATTTTAAGACACTATATTGGACATGAAATGACTATGCTGTACCTGCCTAACTACAATCCCATCTGAAGAAATGGTCACACATGCATACACTGGCAGCTTTGTATCACACAATCATACTACCCTAGTACCAGGCTGACATCTCTCTGGAAGGCAGCTGCCACCCACTTTATTTAGGTCAGTTAAAGCCTGGGAGAGAGAGCTCTGCCCCCGCCAGGGGCACTTTGCTGGAGGAATGAATGGGAAGTATTCTGATTTTGTCTTCTGAAAACTGAATGTGAAAAAAAAAGAGAGAGAGAGAGAAACAATCCCACAGAGAGAGGTCACATCATGAGTAGGGCGGAGCTGTCAGCCTAGACAACAATGGAAGCTGGCTGCGGAGGAGCCAGAAAATGACCGGGCCATGGGGATGGGCTAACCAGAGCTGCTGTTCAGCCAGTAGAGCTGCTGATTCTCTCAGCAAGGCTTCAGGTTTTCATGAGCTCTGGCTCTCAAGGCTGATTCCTCCCTGTGCTCATGCACAAAAACTTCCCTTCCAGAGGGAAACTGAGGGTCTCTCTCCTCTGGATCATCAGAAGGCTCTTGTGGACACTCAAATCCTCTGCAGAAAGAGAAGTATAAGTATACTTGCACACATGCACAATGATGATTAATTTTGGAGAATACTAAAAAGGATCAATAAATATAAAATGGAAGGCCTGTGAGTGGTCATTTTTCTGAGTTGTGATTTTGAAAATTCCATATTCCAATATCTGATTAAAAACTATCAATAATTCATTGCCTAATATAGTTTGAAGCTCATGCATAAGTTAAAAAACTCTCTTGTCACATTCCAAAATATCTTCACTTGGGCTTGTTACAAGTCTTAATTTCCCTGGGAAACAAATTACAAATAAATAAAAGGGGAAGGAAAATACCTCACTCTCACTTTTCAGTCCATTAGATATTAAAAAAGAGAGTGATTCTTCTAACACCAACCAACTAAATAATACTACTATAGCAGCTTCTAAGCAGCTGACCTTTTCTTCACCTCATCATCTTAAAATCAGGTTGGTTTTCTATCTTCTTCCCCGTTTTATAATGGGGATAGAGGCTATGTTTTATTATAGCTAAGGCAAGTCCACACATTCAAGCTACTCCTCTCTGGTATCAAATAACTGCATAACCAGGCTGGCGCGGCGCGGTGGTTCACACCTGTAATCCTAGCACTTTGGGAGGCTGAGGTGGGCAAATTACTTGAGGTCAGGAGTTCGAGACCAGCGTGGCCAACATGGTGAAACACAGTCTCTACTAAAAATACAAAAAAATGAGCCGTGCATGGTGGCGCATGCCGGTAATCCCAGCTACTCGGGAGGTGAAGGCTCGAGAGTCACTTGAACCTGGGAGGTGGAAGTTGCAGTGAGCTGAGATCACGCCACTGCACTCCAGTCTGGCTGGGTGACAGAGCAAGACTCTGACTCAAAAAAAAAAAAAAAAAAAAACAGAAACAAAAACCACCACCCACGCCCCAACAACAACAAAAAGCCCTGCATAACCTGGATTCAAGTTTTAAGAGAAGGGAGCCCCTTGACACCTATGGTGCAAACTGGAAATACCTGCATGTTCAAAAGACGAGAACAAAGGAGTAGAAGAGACCACTGTTTTAGTTTTAGTGTTTTAGTGATGCTCTTCATTTTGAGGACTTAAGAGAATCTGAGTCTTTTCTTTATAATCACAATTTGAAAGAATAAAGGATAAAAAACCAATACAAATCATGCCAACAGGGCAATACACTTCAAGTCATCATTCTCTAAGCCCTGCCATTATCCACCTACACTTTTTGGGACCTGGTTCAAACTCCACAGATCAGGTAAGCAGAGGTGTAAATATTTCCGTGTGGAAAGCTTGCTTTTTCCAAAGACAGGTGTGGCTTAGCATGTCATTTTCTTTCTTTAGAACTTTCAGGAGCAATTATGCCCTGAGGATATGAGGACAGTAAAGCAAAGGTATGTGGCTATAAGGTGTGGGTTCACAGTGAACAGATCGATAACCTGGAGTGAGATGTATAAACACAGAAAGAAAGGCAGCCTTATGCTGGTTACTTGCCCAGTTCAGGACTGCAAGAATAGACTAGATCTTCCGCCCAAAGTGCATGGATATTACACAGGACCACACAACTCTGCAGCAAGATGCAGGGGTAGGCACAACTCTAACAATCCAGGCTGCCAGGCATTTTTTTCCAGGAGGTGTGTGTGCTTCTGTAATGTAAGTGTAATTTGAGAAAGGGGCCACTGTACTTTCCGTGTCTCTTTATAACAAAGTAGTAATTGTTAACAACTGAAGAATCATCACTCCTCTCTTGGGATTTTGCCAGTTCAGCAAGAGAAAAATATCAATTTTCAGATGTTATCTTCTTTCGTAGCCTATTTCTTAATACATTTCAGAAATGGAATTCTCTGGTTTTCTTTAAGGCCAATGAACCCCTTTTGGATGGATTCTTAGAAGGACCCCTATTCTTTCCTCCAAACTAAAAGCCAGGCTGCCTTCTTCCTCACTTCCAACCACGTTGTTCAGCTATACTTGAGTTTTGTTTCTGAATGTAGAAACAGTTACTAAATGAAATGCAAGAGGCCTCAGGACAGGAAAGCATGCACTTCAGTGGCTGACAGCCAGGTGATTTTGCCATGTAGAGGGATTCACATCCTTCTTGTGTGGCTACAGCCAGGTCAATGCCAGCAAAACACATACTGTTAAAACATCACTTGTGTAATACAGGCTACGGATGAAGTGCTATGCCCAGTTGCTTAGAACTGGGTGATGTAAACCTAATTCATGTTTCTTCCTGGTTCCTGGTATTACAAGTTAAAGGTATTTGTCCTCTTGATGTTTGTTCGTAGAATGTACATGCTGGACATGGTATGGTGAAGCTGGTGTGGCCACAGTAGGAAAACAGAAACAAGGCTCGGAAGGAAGGTATTGTTTATTCTGACGGCTCCCAGGGAGGGGTCACTGCACACTAATCAGGGTCACAGTGAACTCATCAGAGTCAGTCTGGAGGCAGAAGACAGCAGTGGGGGTAAAGCCTAGGTCAGAACCTTTGCTGGGGCTTCCACCAGGAAAGGCAAGGCAGGGCAATTAAACAGCTTTGGATTGGCTGGATTGGCTAGTTTGGATAATTCCAGGGGCTTCGGGGTACAGGGATGGTATCCAGTTGCTTGGTACCTGGCCCTGAGATGACTGAGGGCAGGGGAAATTTTGGGTTGGTGTGTGAAAGTTTGATAAGGAGGTTGAGAGTAGGTACTTGGGACTGGCTGGTTTGCGTATAAAAGGTATGCTCATGGACAAGTTGTTATTACATTTAGGAATTAACTAGCCCTGTGAAAGGCACTCTTTCCCCTGGGTCTGCAAGGATCCCAAATGCCAGGGCACTAAGAATATAGAAAATGGCCAGGTGTGGTGGTTCACGCCTGTAATACCAGTACCTTGGGAGGCTAAGGCAGGTGGATTGCTTGAGCCCAGGGGTTCGAGACCAGCCTGGGCAATATGGCAAAACCCCATCTCTACTAAAAATATGAAAAATTAGCTGGGCATCATGGCACATGCCTGAAGTCTCAGCTAGTCAGGAGGCTGAGGTGGGAGAATTGCTTGATCCCAAGAGGCGGAGGTTGCAGTGAGCCGTGACCACACCACTGCACTCCAACTTGTGCAACAGAGCAAGACCCTGTCTCAAACAAACAAACAAACAAAAAAATATAGAAAATAAGAAAATATAGTTAATATAATTAGCCCTCTGATGAACAAATACATAATCGGAGAAAACAAAGAACAATGTAGATATGTAAATATGACACTTGCCCTGGGTAGCATACAGGGGTCATACACAGGCTTTGTTCCTAATATCCTTCGGCATAGCTCCCTCTACTCTATTAAGGACAACTGATGCTTTTCTCAGTTTTATAAAACATGTAATGCAAACACAACTCAAATTCTCTAACCTGACTGCCTTTCCAAAGCCACATATGAAGAGGTTCTAGGACTGTCATGGCTGGTGATGACATTCGTTTGTGATTATGGTTGAAGGGACCTCTGCTGTCTACCCTGCATTTGCAATAAAAAGAAAGCATGCTTCAGTGATGGGCTGAGACCTGTGGGGTTCTGCTTCCTCACTTTGTAAATGACCTAATTCTTCTGCTCAAGAGATGCAGCCCACTGCCATCGGCCACATGCCAGGCTGGTGGGCCTGCCTCTGCAGCTTCCCAGCAGTGACGGTGCACCATAGGAGCTGGACTTCTGAGACCCTCTGACCCACTCTGTCCTCTTTATCCATACACACATGCTGTCTCATCGCCTCAGTTAATCACAAAGCATAGCATCAGCCATCCCTAGCTTATACACAGCTCAGGCTCAGCAGGGCTGTATCTGCAACAGAGAGCAAAATGTTGAGAAATGGGCTCTTTCCCAAGGCTTCTTTTGCTGATCGTCCCATTTTGCCATGTAATGTTCAGGGTGGATTGTAAAGGATACTAATGAACGAGGTTCAAGGAAAGTGATATTATAACTGTGGCAGGTCCAAGTATCACAGTCCTAGAAGCGGATGGACATGAGTACTTCTTGGCAGGCCATCAGTTTAGCTTGGAGCTTGATGTCACATTCGTTCTTCTGGCTGCCAGTCTCCTGAGGGAAATACTGACCTTCTTGCTTTAGTCTTCTATATTTTATTAGTTGTTCATCATTGGACAGGCTGCTTAGTATCAGAATTAAAGGGCCACTGGCTAAGAATTACCAATAGAACTCTGGTTGTTTTCAGTGTCTCCGGTACATTTTGGTAGATGACCAAGCCATGGATTTGGTGTTCCCTTCTCTCTTCTCATTCTTTTCTGGAAAGAGTTTAGATGGGCTAGGGAAAGATATTTGCAGCTTGCTGATCCAATGTAAATGAATCCTGTGGTGGGTAAATAATTTTCCTCTCTCTTTTGCACTCCTGGGGTATTTTGATGAATAATGCTTCTCAAATAAGTTAATAAATATTCCCCCAGAGGTAAGAAGAGTATTAGCCTCGTGGCAGGTGAGCTGTTAATGCTTTAGTGTGCAGGGCAGAACAAAGAGGAAAGGAATTACCAAAGCCTTGAAGTTTCTCAGAATTTTCTGGAAAAGTTTGAAGGCCATGGCTGGGAACAAAATACTGATGGCAGTGCTGGTGAAGTGTGGAAACAGCTTCACAAAATTAAGTTAGACCATGCCTTCAATGTGTGAGCTTTTTTTAGTTGGATGGAGGATGAGGTTTATAGTTTGTTTTGCTGCTAATTATAGCATATGTTTATTTAAGTAACTCAGCAAAAACACAATTCATCAACCTCACCAAAATTTGAAAAAAAAATGTGTTCCCTCCCTCCCTCCCATAATCTGAAAGTCCAGTTTATAAATTCTAGTCTAAAAGCCTTCTTTAATAATAAATATCCATTCTCTTTTGCAACTACTGCAACTTGACCTTCAAATATCATGTTTTCCCATATATTATGTTATACTTTGTGATAACTCAATTATGGTTTTAGTTTCTTTATTTGAACTGTCTCAAAATCCTCGTATTTTAAAACAAAAGCCTCCAGTAATAGTTTCTGAGAAAGTTCTTACTGCCACAGCGCCACCTGCTGGTAGACCATTATAGGAGCAAACTGTTCGGAGCTCAACTTTGACCCAGTTTTGGAGCGTCCTCCTAAGCTTTGGTTTATAAAGCCCCAACTTCACTGTCATTTTGAGAAGCTAGACCTTCTTTTGGTAGCTACTAAGTCTCTTGCTGTAGTATAAAGTCAGCAAGTGAAAATGATAAAAATATGCTCTTATTCTTACTGTTACCTTAAATTGGCCCTGACTTCACCGACTTTGATTTTCTCTGTCCTATAACTGTAGCAAGGGCTCCAGATTGTGTGGGCAAGGGTTTGGATCTGGCGAAAATAACTTGGGGAGCGTCCAAAGATCCTGAAAAATGGAAAAAAGAATCCCTATTTAACACTACGTTTGATTTTGGCCCAAAGGACACAAGGTAAAACCTAAAACTAGGTTAAGGGGATCACTGTCCCCCCAGATACCGCCACCCCACTTCCTGCCAAATTCCAATTCACAGTCTCTCTTTTGCTTTCGAACAGTGTAAAAGTGGGTGATCAACCCAAATTCTTACCCCTCTGGCTCTGGAGAGAAAATCTCGGGAGCAATCAGGGGGATAGGACACTCCTTATTTTCAGTTTTATGCGATTATACTCCAGATCCACCCAGGAGCTCCAAAAACTATACAACACATGGTGAAAAGAGCAAGAATCTGATCATGAAAATAGGTCATTCTGTTGAGAGCTGCCAGGCAAGTAATTTCACTTGAAAGTTAAAGTGACATCTAGATCCTTAGGGTTTTAGCTCCACGGCGTTTACTACATAATAATGTTCCTTTCTCTTGTTTGTCTCAGGGATCCAATGAAGTGGGCAGTCAGAATCACACTGATGTGCTGTTGCTCCATCCCCATCCAAAAAGCACAAAGCTATAGTGCATTTTACTAGGGCCAGAAACAGAGAACATTTAATAAGGACACTGCTCACTGCTTGCAAATGAAATCCATCATTGATTTTCTAAAGGTGGTAAGGTCCCTTCCACCAACTGCAGACTAGTAAGAGCTTAAAAATAAAAGGAGGGAGAGGTTGGGCTCCAGAACAGGAAAGGCTTAGGCAGAAGCTAAGGGGCAGGGATGAGGGCAGCTGCTGTGGCTTCAGACTCCTACGGTAATGGTAGTTTACATTATCAAATCAGCATGAGAGAAATGTCAGTTATCTAATCTGTTGCTCTCTGCTATTTTAGTTTACCATCACCACTTCAGAACTCAAGAAGAACACCACAGTTATAAAGAAGGAAGGCCAATGACTCTGGCTTTGGGCCAAGAGCTCTCACTCCAGCTTCCTTCTCCAGTTTCCATATTTGCTGACTCTAAACCTTCCCTTCCATAGCAAACTACGAATATAAAGCCTGAGGTTGGAGAGTCAAGGAAAAGCCACATTCATGGAGTACTCCAGGCACTCTGCTAGGAGCTTTCAATTCACTATCTCATTTAATGTTCATAATACCAAGAATGCCATTAAGCCACCATCAACAGGAAAGGACTCTGAGTTGTTTTTCAGCAGTGCCCCAGGATGAACCACTATCTCATTCAGACTGCTAGAGAAACACTCACAGAGCCGAAAGCCTGGCTGACAAGACTTACGGGAAGAGTTAAAGAATGAGAAAACAGACTTCTGCTATAGTCATGGACTCAATATCATGTTTAATGGATTGAATTAACTGGACCAGATGGGCTAAATGCCTTTCAAAGATGGTTCAGGGATTCCTACATAGGCACACACTTACCAGGTCTCAGGCAGAGGTGTAAACTTTTAGACTTATTATGAGAGTTATTCTTCTTTCTTGTGGGTTTAAAGAAAAATGCTGCTACTAGCAACCTAATCTCCTTTTTGTAGGATATCCTTCTGAACCCCTAGAACGGCTTGAAATCTTCTTGTAATATAGAAAACAAATGATTTGCAGTTCAAACGTTGGTGTGCCTGGCAGTTACTTACTAGTTGTACAAATAACTGTAACAGATTCAGTTACTAATGCTGTGAAAGTAAAATGTTCATTGGGAAGTATGGAAAATGGCTGAAGCTTACTATATCATGCACCTCAGTGTTTCTTTAACTAAGGATCAGGAACACTAGAAAAATCAGAGTAGAAACAAACCCAAAAAGTTCAGAGGCCCAGAGTCTCTCGGTGACAAAAACAGTAAGTAATAAACTACCTAAACAATGTAAGAAGAATGATCTGCTTGTTACCATAAGGTAGAATCAGCAGGGAAAAGTCACTATGAGAAGCCAGCAAGAAATACAACTTCTTTTCCTTGCTCTGTGGTTTCATACTGACACCAAGTTCAGTATGAGTGCCACAAAATCTTCTAAATAACTTTACCAAGAGTCAGTAAACACTAATTCACGGTCAAGATGCTGCAAGTATGACCCACCTGACCACCCAAGTTTCCAACTGGCTTAGCTGGAGTGCATGCAAAGTTCAATTCAACACTTAATTTATCAATTAGACACACAAATGAAGTATAGTCAGGGATCTCCTTGGGTTTGTGAATCTTTCCAGCTGAAGCAAACATGAAGAGCCAAAGGGAGAGAAGTTCTAACAGGTTATCTCACAGAAATCCTTCACACTTGGCCATGATTCCCTTGTGCCATTACTTTGCAGTCCGTAACAATCCCAGGTGAAAGTTTACTTTCTTAAAAATATAGTAACTATCATGTTCTAGTAATTCTTTCTTTTCTTTTTTCATTTGGAGGAGTGAGGTGAGTAGATACCCATCAAGTACTTCTTGAATTCAGGCTCTAAAATTTTCAGTGGAGAACAAATCCTTATACTCCTATCATACTTCCAGGGATCAGTGTGGCTGGGGACTGGGGCAGGAGCAGGGAGTGGAAAGAGAGAGGGTTGTGAGGTAGTAGTGGCCTGGGTGTAGTTACAGTAGTTATAGCACCTTCCCTATATACTTCTTCATTTAATCCTCACTATAAGCCTATGAGATACATACAATTATCCCCAGGATGTAGTCAAGTAACTGGCTGCTTTTTTTTTTTTAAATTAGAGGTAGGGTCTTGCCCTGTCACCCAGGCTGGAGTACAGTGGCAGGATCACAACTCACTGCAGCCTTGAATTCCTGGGCTCAAGTGATCCTTCCAGCTCAGCCTCTTGAGTAGCTAGGACTACAGGCATGTGCCACCACACCTGGCTAATTAAAAAACTTTTTTTTTTTTTGGTAGAGATAGGGTCTCACTTTGTTGCCCAGGCTGGTCTCAAGAGATCCTCCTGCCTTGCCCTTCCCAAGCATTGGGATTATAGGCATGAGCCACTGCACCTGGCCTGAGCTTCCCAGAGATCTTATAATCATTTTAAGGTGTATGATGTCAATCCCTGACCCCTAACCACCCAGCCCCCTCCTGCTTAAAATTCCTCGATGGCTCCTTATTGCTGTCAGGGCAATGACCAAGTTCCCTGCATGGCTCATAAACATAAACTGGCCCTACTACCTTGCAACCTTTTCTCTTTCTACTCCCTGCTCATGCCCCAGTCCCCAGCCACACTGATCCGTGGAAGCCTGTGGAACACAGCCCGTTTTCACTCCCCCCAGGTCTTTGCTTGCACTGTTCTCTCTTCCTAGAACTCCTTCTGCCCATGCCTTCCCTCTCCTGGCTGACTCATCCACATTCCAGTGTCAGCTTCGATGTTTTTCCTCTAGGAAGCTGTACCCAGTCCCTAAAGATCTGGGCTCGACTGCTCAGGTTCAAATACTGCCCCACCGCTTACTAGTTGTGAGACTTTAGACAAGTTTTATAATCTGCCTGTGCCTTTATTTCTTCAGCCGTCAATGGGGAATAAAGTTTCTACATTATGTGCCTGTTCAGTGAACAAGTGAGTTATTACACATAAAGCATTCAGAACTGTGTCTGACACATAGCAAATCCTCAGTCAATGTTGTCTGTTGTTACTCTGTGTGTCTCAGGCATGCAATAATACCCACTTTGCAGCACATTCCCTGCTGACTTTTCTATCTCCTTGAGTCTTTAAGTTCCCTGAGAGCAGACTGCCTTGCTCACCCTGCGTGCATCTCAGTGCCCACCACGTTATTTTCTCTAGAGTAGATACTCAATAATAAATACTTGTTCAATTGAATTGAAGGGTTTTTCTTTCCATTTTCTGACTTATCAGTGCATTTTTATTAATTATTATTCATAGAAAACTATCTCTGGACCAAACACCGCCTAAGTTATCTGTATGCACCTACACTGAGAGGCTTCAGGCTGTCAGTAACAACCTGTCCACAGACCATGGCATTGGCACAACACGTAGATCAAAGAGCAGAGCTCCAGTTCTGCATCCACGCACAACTTTCAACAAGCCCTCAACTTTCTGAGCCTGTTCCTCATGTGGAGGGGATAAGATCAAACTCACAGGGCTGTGTGAGAATTAAGTGAGAGATAAAACATGTGGAAATACAACATAAGCAGTGAAATACCAGTCAATATGGGGCATTTTTATTAAATGCTGCAAATCTGATAGCATTTTACAAGACTGTGAGGTTTCATTTACTCCAAGCTAGTTCCAGAAAATGCCTATTTTAGGCTGCCAAGATTATTTTAAAGAAGCATGTAACAAAAATGCCCATTTGCCAATGCTTTAAGAGGCTGGATGTTTCATTCTTTGAACTCAGGCTCTCTTTGGAGGCAGAAGAGAGAATGTGCCAAGCCCAACACCTTCCCTGTCACCTATCCAGCTTCAGAAGAGCTGGTGCCCACTAACCTGTGGAGCTGGTGATGGGCACAAAGGCTGCAGGGTTAAGGCTGCTTTGGAGTCCATTCAGCTGCGCATCTGCGGAGGACCCTCTGAAACACAAAGGAGCTTGGTCAGACCTGCAGGCGGAAAGGTGAGGTTAGGCGCAGGCCCTCTGATGGCTTCGCTTCTTGTTCTTGGTGCTTCTCCTGTGGCTCATTCCCTCGCTTCCTTCAAGGCTTTGTTCAAATGTCACCTTATCAGAGAAAACTATGAGCAACCTCCACACTTCTGAAATAGTATATATTTTGAGATTTATTGTTAATTTCTTCCTACTGAAATGTAGCGTCACGAGAGCATGGGCTTTCATCATTGCTGTGTCTCCAGTGCCTAGAATAGTGCCTGACACATAACTGGTACTCAATAAATAGTTGTTTATTGAATGAATAAATCATGTTTCTGGCATTGACTTACATAAATCACATGAAAACACATTTTTAAAAAAGCGCAAGTCTCATGTGGAACAGTGGTTTTCAACTGGGGAAGTGGGGAGGGAGAGATGATGCGTCCCCTGAGCCAACCGGGGACATCCGGCAATGTCAAAACATCTCCAGTTATCACAACTGTGGGGTGCTACTGACAGCTAGCGGGCAGAGGCCAGGAATACTGCTATGCACCCCACAGCACACAGGAAAATGCCCCAAAGAATTATCTACTCCATGGTGTCAATAATCCCGAGATTGAGAAATGTACATAGCATCTCCCCTCGTGCCAACTTTGACAAGAGATACGACAGAGTATATTTGATTCTTTGGGCAGAGGTTCCCGAGCCACATGTCTCAGAAATCCCAGAACTGGTCTGATTGCCTACAGCCCAAGTCAAGCCTCCCTGTTATAGGCTCTTACAGCTCTAATTCTTTCTTTGCATTTTTCAAAATTATACTTATGAAACTGTGTAACTGGTTGCTTAGTATCCATCATCCTTGCTAGAATGTAAGCTCCATAATGAGAGACTGTATTGGTCTTATTCACTGCTGCTGTATTTTGCACACATCACATATTTATAAATTCTGTTGAAATATTTGTAATATTTTTGTTGTATATTTATAATATAATATTTTTGTGGGTCCACCTGCCTTGATTTTAGTTGATGAGTAAAAGTTGTACCTGGGAGATCAAAGCTTTCACACACTCAATTCTTTGTTTTTGTTGAGCAACATCCAATCCAACCGTTAGTATCTCTCTCCTGAAACTATTTTTCCAGTCATTCATTCACACAAGAAATATTTATTAAGCATTTCCTGTGTTCTGTACTAGTGAGGAGAGACATGAAAGCAAATACATAAAACACAAACTGTGTGCTAAGTGCTAAAGAGAAAAAGCACACAGTGTTATGAGAACGAGGCAGGGGAACCTGGTTGAGATGATGAGGACAGTGGTCAAGGATGGTCTTTCTGAGGAAATAAGATTTCAGGGGAGTCATGAAGTTAGGAGAGGTAGGCATTAGCCAGGAGGAGGCAGAGGAAAGAGCGGTTCACGAGGAAATAGCATATATAATGGCTCTGAGGCAGAATGGGGCTTGGAATGTCCTAGGAACCTTTGAAGACCAGCTAAGGGAATAGGATAGGGGTAGGGATAGGATAGGGGTGGGGATAGGATAGGGGTGGGGATAGAATAGGGGTGGGGATAGGATAGAGGTGGGGATAGGCAGTGTTTGCTGAACGTCTTTGACAGGAATGACCTGGGGTCACTTGTTAATCACAGCTTTCCAGGTGGGCCTGGGGACAGTGCCCCAGGTGCCCAGGTGATTCATCTCATCACTGGCTAGTAGGTAAAGAGGAAAGTGGTATAAGGTGCACCTGGAGAGTCAGGTGGAGTCTGAGGTACCCATATAGTCCCTACATCCCTGAAAGAGGCATGCCGCTTGAGAAGATTCTAGCCCAGCACTGGCGCAAGGATCACACTGTCTCGTAGCCCCTCCCCTCTGGCAAGCAATTTGGGGCCTACCCTCTCCTTTCCACTTTCATTTTGAGGACAAGGGAGCCACAGAGGCAGGAGAGAAAGGAGCAGAAGGCTTCTCTCTTTTCCCATCAGCCTTGGCCTTGGAGAGCCACATCTGAAATCCTCATGCATTTTATTTCAGCCCCTTATGGGACCCGAAAACTCTCCCAAAGCATCTGTAGCTGATGTCTGCTCTTTCATGTCCAAGTGAAAAAGTTCTGGAGGGCCTAAGATAAGCTCTTTCCTTTACAGAAGTTAAAAACCATTAGAGCCACTGTGCTTGCTTCAGGAGCAGCTGAGTGGAGCAAAGCCCTGGGCTGGTCTCAATTTCACAAAGTATTAGTGGTTAAAAAAAAAAGAGGGGGGAAGAAGCTGGCAAAATCTTTGGGTCAGTAGAAGAAACTGGTAGTGAGTAATAGAAAACTGCCTGAGGGATTAGAAGAGTCCCTGGGGGGTTAGACTCAAGGAATTCTGGGTCCCTAAAACTCTTGAAACTTTTCCCTCTCCTCTCTGGAACCCCCAACCCACCCTTCACCTTCTTAGGTTTTATCCTGTTCCCTTCCCAAGATCCTCTAACCCTATGGCCCCTGGTTCCCAGTTTCACTCACTCTTCCATCCTCCTCCCTCCCATAAACTCCCATCAAAGGCCTTGGAGGCCACCACAGATTCAGAATTTGAACATTTCTAATGATTCTACTGTTTCTAGCATAGAGTCCCTATTCTCCCTGTGATGTAGAAATGTGTCCACAGCAATCCAAGGGGAAACTCTTGAGTGAATTTTTCCATGGAAACACTGGTGCACAAAATGGTTTAGGTCTGTTATTACTACTTTAGGCACATTATGGGTAAATATGCTTTTGTTGTGATAACATCATTTCCTTGGGAAAATATATTCCAACTTCTGGACAACCTTCCTCTAAATGAGAACTTTTGAAACACAGCTTGTCTAGAGCCTGTATGTCAATTTGCACTTGCCCCTGCAATGATTCTTTGCTGCTTTCCTGGGAATACATGTTTTAGGAAATATTTACATCGGGAGTTACGTCGGGAGTAACACCTGGATAACAGGACCTACCTTACAGGATTTTGAAGATTAAGTAAGATGGTGAATATAAAGCACATCTAAGCAGTGACTGGTGTTATATCATGGACTAAATATACATTGACTATTAGCAGTATTGTCATTTTTACTTAGGAACATTGCTTAACACTCTCTGCATTCACTGTAAGTCTATCTACATACAGAAATATCAAAATGAATGACTCACTGACTGCAACATCAGTCTGGAATATTAGTGCTAAACTACAGAAGAATGGCCATAGGCATTCTGAACCTGGAAGTTAACAGCAATTTGCTATTAAAGTTACAAGGTAATTAACTGGCAACCTATAAGACAAAAATCTCATAGTAAAAATTATTCTTAAGATCCCTTAGGAAGAGATGTCACATTTGAGATTGACATGTTATCTCTTAATAAATCTAATATGTACTTTTCTGCCAGTGTCAGAATGATTTTCTCAACTGTGCACCAAATGAAGTAGGTCTGTATTTAGAAAAGTAGGCTTGTATTATGGGATCATGTTGTATAAACTATGTATTTTTATTTTTTTGAGATAGGGTCTTACTCTGTCACCCAGGCTGGAGTGCAGTGGCACAATCACAGCTCACTGCAGCCTCAACTTCCTGGGCTCAGGTGATCCTCCTACCTCAGCCTCCCAAGTAGCTGGGCCTACAGGTTTAGTAGTCCCACCATGTCTGGCTAATTTCTGTGTTTTTTGCGGAGACAGAGTTTCGTCATGTCACCCAGGCTGGTCTCAAAGCCCTGGGTTCACACGGTTTGCCTGCCTTGGCCTCCCAAAGTGTGGGGACTATAGATATAAGTGACTGCACCTGGCCTAAAATATATATCTTTAAGCATGAGAGTGACAGTGCAGTAGGATGCTCTTTCTATTAGAAAGGCCCATGGGAACTGCAACCGACTGGAGTGACATTTCTCCCATCTTTTCCTAAGTGTAAAATCAACTGGAATCACCTACTTTATTGAAATTATAATCAATTTCTCTCTGAATAGCTGAATGTATAAAGTTAATTATGTGTTTGATACAGCTTCATTCTCTGATGTTCTCTGGTCATAGTACACCAGAATATAAAGAAGTGGCTAAAGATGAAGTTAGAAAAACTGGAGTTATAGCAGTATCAAGAGTTTGACAGTAAGAAATACTGAAAAGATGGAACAAAAAGGTGCCATTAACTTTACATTACACAAAAGTTATTTAGAGTTCAAACATGAGGAGAGTGATAGATGTGAATATCTAGTCCCTAATTGTTCTTCCTGGAAATGGCGCAACTGTCTGGGAGATGGGAAGCTGCTTGATGTAGTTAAAGGTTGAGAGTAAGAGACTTACTACAATCTCAGCTGTGGTAATGGTCTTATTTAGGTTCCTCTCTGAGGATAAACTGTCAATGATTATTAAAAACTGCTTAAATCAGGTGTGGTGGCTCACGCCTGTAATCCTAGCACTTTGGGAGGCTGAGGCAGGTGGACCTGAGGTCAGGAGTTTTGAGACCAGCCTGGCCAACATGGTGAAACCCCATCTCTATTAAAAATATAAAACTAGCCAGGCGTGGTGGCTCACGCCTGTAAAACCAGTTACTTGGGAGGCTGAGGTAGGAGAATCGCCTGAACCCAGGAGGCAGAGGTTGCAGTGAGCCAAGATTGTGCCATTGCACTCCAGCCTGGGTGACAAGAGTGAAACTCCCGTCTCAAAATAAAAAAAAATGAAGAAAAAAACAAAACAAAACAAAACAAAAACGGCTTCAGAGTAGGCTGCCTGATTAATTTAGCCACTGAAAAACTATAAGAAACGTGACCACATATAGTAGCAAAAAAGAATTTGAAGAACTCAATGAATAGTCGCATGCTCCTCTCTATGAAGGCAAAATCTCTTTCCTTGGGACATGTTCACAGCTGGCAGCTATAGAGTTTCCTTAAATATTACATGTACAGTTCCTAACCCTGAATTTGACTCACTTGCTTCACATCTACCTACTCATCTTGCCTCTGCCATTTGTTTGAGGTCTGAGAAAGCATCTCACATGAGCATTATTCCTACTCTGAGGGAACAGCTCTCCCGAGCCTTTCAAAGAAGTTGTTCAATGATGCATTAAAAACAAATAATATCCTTATAAGATGAAATGCCTGTATTTCATCTTCTAGGGATATTACTCCCTGTATTAATTATTTTGAAAAATTTCTTCTAGTACAAGTCTCTAAGGAATATAAGTCAATCAAATGGCTGGCTAGGAATTCCACTGGCATCAAGACCACACCATATAGCCAGCCTATAAAACTATATAACATACACACACACACACACACACACACATATATATATATATATATAAAACGCAGTCCAGGAGGGTTATAATGAGCAGTATCCCCACTATCCCTTTTGCTGGTAAGGTTTCTGACATGCTTTCTTGTGGATCTTCATTTCTTTATTTGTGGTTTCCTCTGTTCTTCTTTTGCCCATTATTTTGATCAGTGGAAACTTTTCTGAAAGTGATATGCTTTCTTTAAGGTCTGTTTTGTTCATTACTTCACAAGGTTGACTGTGGTTTGCTGCTATATTATTTCTGTTTGGGTTCTTTTCAAGGCTTTCCACATCCCCAACACAGGGGTACTAGTTTTCTATTTCAATGGTTTAGTATAAGTTTATCTTGGACTCATGCCACCACATCAGAGATGACCTTTCTGTAGAAGAAAGGACTCACAAAAGGAAAATGCTCAAGACTTTACAGGAAGAGCAGAGCTACAAATGCTGACCTTGCCAGGGCTGTGGCAAAACAGACATGGCTGCATCTGTGAAGGTCCTGAAAACACCCCCAAACCTGATCGTTTTTATAAAATACAGTGATAACCAATCTCTTTCAATTCCCAAGGAAAAAGAAACAAAACAAAATAAAAAATACATACCCTGACTTTTCCTACCAAACATTTACTCATAGATTAAGTATCCTGCAACTTTCGACATATCCACACACACACTCACACACACACACAGACAGGTATATGCTGCCTCTTCCTTTTATCTCTCAGTGTAGGGATTATGATTCTGAAATTGAAGTTAATGCTAATCCTTAGAAAATAACAATTAGAACATTATTAATTAGGGTCAGGTTCCAAAACCAAATCATGAAACATTTAGTGAAGTCAATTTTCGTGCAGTAAAGGCACATAGGACTCCATTTTATAAATATACTGCATATTATCTATTCCCCTGTGTTTCTGGTTATACCCCTTTTGATTCCTGAGTAGGCCCTTTTATCTTTTTATTCATTAGTCTTTCCAGAGGCCATCCTATCACTTGTCAATTTCATTCGCTCCTTCAACACATATTTAATGACCCCCTACATGAGCCAGATACAGTTTGAGGCACTGTTCTCTCATGTTCTGCCATGTGCCCGACTGTTCTAGGAGATTTCTGTGTATTTTTTTCCTTTCTATATTTTATTTTATTTATTTATTTTTGAGACGGAGTCTTGCTCTGTCACCCAGGCTGGAGTGCAGTGGCACCATCTCAGCTCACTGCAAGCTCTGCCTTCCGGGTTCATGCCATTCTCCTGCCTCAGCCTCCGAGTAGCTGGGACTACAGGTGCCCGCCACCATGCCCGGCTAATTTTTTGTATTTTTAATAGAGACAGGGTTTCACCGTGTTAGCCAGGATGGTCTCAATCTCCTGACCTCGTGATCTGCCCGCCTTGGCCTCCCAAAGTGCTGGGATTACAGGCATGAGCCACTGCGCCCAGCCCCTTTCTGTATTTTAATTAGTTTATTCTGTTCTCCTTTCATAGCTTTTCAAATTAAACAATTAACTCACTTATTTTTAATCCTTCTTGTCTTTTAAATAAATGCATTATATTTTTGAGTGCAGTTTTGGTTATTCCACAAATTTGATGTGCAGTACTTTTATAGCCATACAGTTTAAAATATTTTATAATTTTCATTATGATTATCTCTTTAATGCATGAGTAATAGGTACTCTATTTTTTTAAAATTTCCAACACATGGTTTTTTTTAAAAAACCTCTTTTTATTATTTCTAACTTAAGTACTTTGTGGTTGAAGAGTGTGAACCGTTTGATATTGATATTTTGAAGTGCATGGAGCCTTCATTTGTGACATAGTATGTGCCGAATTTTTAGAAACATTCCAGATATACTTGAATACCATTGAGTGCAGGAGTCTATGCATAACTGCAACTGCTTTTCAGGCTGTGAGCTACGATTCATAATTGGGCTGTAAAATGAATTTCGGGGCTCACTATCAGCATTAAAAAATAGAAGACAGTATTTTGTGAAATTTTAATTTCACATATACACATACATATAGATAGGTATTTTTACTGGGTTGTATATAAAATGTTTTTTCTTTTTTTAGATCATTTCGCCTATGACACAGCCCTCAGGAAGTCCTGAGAACATGTGCCCCTAAAATGTATTTTTTATTTTAAGTGCTGGTTCAAAAAGATGAAAAGCCTCTTATTAAAGCAAAATGTTAATTCTGTATATCAAATACTCAAGTCCTCAGTAATTTTTGAGTTATTTGTGACTGACAGAAGTAAATTCAAATAAATTACCCACTAATATTAATGATTTGCTAGTTTCTCCTTATAATTTTGTCAGCTTTTGATTTCTATAAGTTTATGATGTTAAGTGCATACAAGGGCTTTTCTTTATTCCTCTTAGTGATTTTTGCTTATATTTTATCTGATATTAACATTGCTATACCAGTTTTCCTTCTGATTAGTATTTCATAATTGATCTTTTCCCACCTTTTATTTTCTACTTTTTGTTCAGATTTTACTTTATGGATGTCTCTTTTATGTAGTGAATAACTCAACTTTTTAAAAAGATGCAATTTGATCATCTCTTTTTTAATGGAAGAGTTTAATCTGTCAACATTTATTTTGATTATGTGCATATTTGGACTCATTTCTATTATCTCAGTTTTTGTTTTCTATTTATCATCCTATTCCTTTGCTTCTTTTTTTTGAGACAGAGTCTCACTCTGTTGCACAGGCTGGAGTGCAGTGATGCATAAATTTGGCTCACTGCAACCTCAGCCTCCTGGGTTCAAGAGATTCTCCTGCCTCAGCCTCCCGAGTAGCTGGGATTACAGGCATGTGACACAACGCCTGGCTAATTTTTGTATTTTTAGTAGAGACGGGGATTCACCATGTTGGCCAGGCTGGTTTCGAACCCCTAACCTCAAGTGATCCACCTGCCTCGGCCTCCCAAAGTGCTAGGATTACAGGCGTAAGCCACCACACCCAGCCTCCTTTGCTTCTAATTTTCCTACCTCCCACTAAATTAATAAAGTATCTACATTTCCCTTTCCCTGCTCTGTTGGTTTGAAAACTACAGGCTACATCTTATTTAGCTATTTTTTCCTAAGTGTAAAGTCATTCAGTATTTCTGTCCTGACCTCAAAGTTGACACAGACCCTTATCAACTAAACACTCTAGATCCCTGTATCTTGTCTTTGTTATCTCTAAATGGTTTTTGTCTTCTTAAAGACCAATAATTATTTTTATAGTCATTACCATTTATCAACATTTTACAGACAGATTTGTTGTACTTTATTGTTTCTTGTTGCCTAATACTTCTGGATTCACTTCTATCTCTATACAGTCTTTACTATTTCCTAGTTTGAATTTCAGGTATACTCTTAGACTTTGAATGTCTCAAATCATTTTTATTTTGCCTTCACTTTTTTTTTTAGATGGAGTCTTGCTCTGTCACCCAGGCTGGAGTGCAGTGGCGCGATCTCGGCTTACTGCAAACTCTGCCTCCCAGGTTCAAGCAATTATCCTGCCTCAGCCTCCTGAGTGGCTGGGACTACAGGCGCTCTGCCACCCTGCCCAGCTAATTTTTGTATTTTTAGTAGAGATGGGGTTTCAACCTGTTAGCCAGGATGGTCTCAATCTCCTGACCTTGTGATCTGCCTGTTTTGACCTCCCAATGTGCTGGGATTACAGGCGTGAGCCACTGTGCCCAGCTGCCTTCACTCTTGAATGCCAGTTTAGCTATGTATGAAATTCTAGACTGAAAGTTTATTACCAACACTTTGACGTAATTGGCTATTGTTTTCTAGCACCTATTGCTGAGGAGAAGAATGCTGGTACTGTGTGTTCCTTTGTCATTTATGCAGATTTTCTCTCTGGTAATATTTAGACTTCTCTTTACGCTTAATGTTCTGGTTTCTTGCTACTCTGATGTGTCTAGAGGTACATTTATTTTGGTACATGAATGGATTTTTTAGCCGAGGACTCATGTCTTCTTCAATTCTGGAAAATTCTGTTATTTTCTAAAAGCATTGCTTGTCCAATTATCCCTTAGGTCTTTTTTGTGATACTCCTATCAGAGTCACATGTCATGTTCCACAAGATACTCCTATAAGACACATAATCTAACATGTCTGACTATTTTAAAGTATTAATTTATCTGTAAAGAATTCATGTTCCAGTTGTTGATTTTCCTGGCAATCCTTCTTAACATGAGATTTTTTCATGTGTTTTGGAATTTTGGTTTGCAGGCTTATTCTGAATGGGAATCATTCCCTGCCCTTGCCTCTGTGCTTGCTCATTCCTCCCTGTCTGAAGATTATATAGTTGCCTTCACCCAGACCCCTGGCACCAGCCCCAAACCAGGCATTATAGTGGCATTTTGGGGCCCTTGCCTCAGTGATATTTAGAAACCAAAGGCAGTTTTGAGACAGGAACAGTTGAAAGGGTATGTCATTGTCTTCCTGACTCTGTAGGCCCATAGTCTCATATAAAGATACAGCCTCAGTTAGTGGCTTCATGCCAGTTTTACTACTTTCCCATTAGGAGAGCACACTGCATCCTTTAGTGCAGGGTTTTCAACCTTGCCACTACGGACATGTTGGGCTGGATAATTCTTTGTAGTGGGAGACTGTTCTGTGCTTTGCGATGCTCAGCAGGATCCGTGGACTCTACCCACTAGATTCCAGTAGCACTCCCCCCGTTACGACAAGTATAAATGTCTCCAGACATTGCCAAATGTCTCTTGTGGGGGGGAACTGTCCCATGTTGAAAATCAATTATTTTCAAGTAATGAGCCTGGCTTTAGGTTCTCCTCTTGTAGGGCACTTTCAGGTCCCAATATGTCACAGGAGCTTGTCACTGCCTGCTTCAGAAAGCCTACAGCTTCAGCTTCATTCATTGATTCTCGTTTACTTTGGTACATTTTGGGGACAAGGAGATATGTGCCTTGTTTTGAAGCACAGCTAAGTCCCGTAGGTTTTCTTCTTTAAATGTTCATCCATCATAGCTATGTGTTTGCAGCAGAGGGGGGATGTGGATGTGAAACTGTGAACTTTGGGAGCCAACTGGACTGGAAGTCAGTAACTCCAAATCTAATTTTTTCTTTCGTTTGAAACTGAGCCTTTGCCTTCAATCGTCTTTAGAGTTATTAGTGTTCAGGAAATCAGAATATGTTTCAATTTCCACAGGCTCACCAGCAGAACCAAATCACACTTACAAATAACAACCTACCAACAACACAAATGTGATTTCTTTTAGTAGGGAACAGCAGCAGCTGCAGAATACAACTACACTGACCAGCAGACATTGGACGCCATATATGTCAGAGAAACACATTATCTCATTTAATCCTAAGAACAACTCCAAGACATCAGTAATATTTTATAGATAATGAAACAGAAGCTTAGAGTTATCTCTAGAAAAGTTAATTAAGCCAAGAAACCAGGACCCGAATCTCATTTCAAATTCCAGGCTGTTAACAACTGTACTCTACTGCCTCCCATACGCTACTCTACAATAATGAGATCATTGTTATTTAGTGATCCTTGATGCATACGACTTGACATAGAATACCATGTCACCACCACCACTGCCATCACTATCTCCTCCACCACTTCCATCTCCACCATCACCACTGCCATTTGCTGAGAACTTATGAATATAAGCTATCTCAGGCGCTGGGAATGAGCTTATCTCCTCTCAAAAACAAACCATGCAAGCAGAGATCTTATCTGTCTTGTCCACTGGTGTTATCACTGGTGTCTAGGGCAATGTTGAGCAAAATAGACATTCAATATATATGTGATGAAAGGGTGAAGACAAGGTATCTGTCTTTGAGGGAGCTACAGAAAGCAGAACATATGAAAAAAGGAAAAATAAAATAAGGAGGTAGATGGCAGAGTCAGCTGAGGAGGTGAGGAAGGGGCAGCTGGGAAGGATGCACCAAGGCGAGACACTAAAACCCAATCTTGAATGAAAGGCAGGACTTAGGTTCAAGAGGCCTAAGGGCACTCTGCAGAGATGGCATGGGTATGCAGGAACAAAGAATGGGAAGCATATGTGGAGCAGTCTGTGCAAAGCGGTGATAGAGTATGAAGAAGGCAGGAGACAGGAGAGAGGTCATATTGCAGAAGGCTTGAATGTCAGAGTCAGGACTCTCAATTTTATCTTGTGGGCACCTGGAAGCCTTCAAAGATTTCAGAAAAATGGGCAGGGTGCAGTGGCTCACGCCTGTAATACCAGCACTTTGGGAGGCCGAGGTGGACAGATCATGAGGTCAGGAAATCTAGACCATCCTGGCCAACATGGTGAAACCCCGTCTCTACTAAAAATACAAAAAATTAGCTGGGCATGGTGGCGGGCGCCTGTAGCCCCAGCTACTCAGGAGGCTGAAGCAGGGGTATCGCTTGAACCTGGGAGGCAGAGGTTGCAGTGAGCCGAGACCGCGCCACTGCACTCCAGCCTGGGTGACAGGGCGAGACTCTGTCTCAAAAAAAGGAAAAAGATTCCAGAAACATGGTTTAAAGAACTACTTTGGAGATGATTTTTAAAAGTTGTTTCCTGGGCCTACTCATGTATTCCTTTAAGAAGAACCAATTTAGACAGTTTGAAAATTTCCACTTGTTCTATGTTCTAGTTAAGTCTTCTTTTTCTTCAAGAACAACCAATTTATACTTGATATTTTTCAAAATATTATCTTTCATCTACTTTTTAAAATTGTACATAGTGTGCACAGTGTTCTCATAATTTTTCAGTCTCTCCTATATCTACTTTTAAAGTCTTTCTCTTATTTTTACTTCTCTTATTTTCTGGCAGAAGTATGTTTATTTTCTTCTTCTGGGTTCCCCTGACCCAAACTAAATAAGATTTTGAACTTCACGAATTTTATTGCTTGCTTTTCACTTTATATTACTTTTCTTCTTAATTTCCTTAAGTCTGTTTTCCTTAGCTTTGTTTTATGGTTCCTTTTCTAACTTCGTGTGATAAAAGCTTACTTCAATTATGACAAATATGTGGCCTATTCACCACTCTCAGCATCTTCCCTGCCTGTGGCAGATGCTACTAACCTATCAAAGCACTCTTTTTTGCTGAACTCAGGGAAGTCCTCACAGGTCTTTCCAAAACAACACCGGGCAATCAGCTGAAGCCAGCCAATTTACCATTTGTATCTTGGTTAATTTCTTTTTCATCTTTCAGTATTTTAGTAATGAAAATGATGAAGATTATGAATTTACCTTTGAGTACATCTTTGACTCCCTCCCTCCCTCCTTCCCTTCCTTGACAGATTACCTTTGAGTATATTTTTGCCTGACTTCCTGCCTCCCTCCCTCGCTTCTTCCCTTCCTTCCTTCTTTTTTTTGAAGAGTCTTGCTCTCTTGCCCAGGCTGGAGTGCAGTGGCGCAATCTTGGCTCACTGCAATCTCCACATCCCAGGCTTCAGTGATTCTCGTGCCTCAGCCTCTCGAGTAGCTGGGACCACAGGTGCCATGCCACCACGCCTGGCTAATTTTTGTATATTTTGGTAGAGACGGGGTTCGCCATGTTGGCCTGGTTGGTCTAGACCTGAACTCCTCACCTCCAGTGATCCCCACCTGCCTCGGCCTTCCAAAGTGCTGGGATTACAGGCATGAGCCACTGCGCCCAGCCTTTATATTTAATATCTCATTTTACTGGAAAGTGGTCTGAGAATGAGGCATGTATGATTTCTACTTTTTGAGGATTTAATTGAAACATTCCAGTTTAGAAAACTATTCCACAAGATCTCTGTAGGGCACAAAGTTATATATCTATTGATTTACTCTTATTAACTAATACCTTTTTGTCCTTATGTTGAGTCTTATTTGCCTAAACTACTGACTATTATTTCTATTCTCTTTTTGTAATTTGTTATTTTAGGTTGAAATCTGTCTTTTCTCTCATCATTTTCATCTTTGTATACTTCTTCCTCAAATTTTTGGCATTTGTCTTTTAGTTTGCAAATTCAGTTTATGCAGTGGCCAATTTCTATTTACTGTCTTCAGCCCAATTTTTCACTTAGGTAGTTCTCATCTCTGTGCAATCCTCCCTGACTGCAGGTCCCTTGCTCCTTCTATATGATAGCTTTGTCTAGTTCTCCACACAGATGCTCTCTACTCTTACATTTTGTTAAGAATACACATTAGGTATTTTCTAAAATGTTATTATTTCTTGCTTAAACTCATTCTAGAGGTAAGAAGCCTCTGAATCTTCTCCATGAAGACTTCTTTTTTTTTGGAGACAGAGTCTCTCTCTGTTGCCCAGGCTGGAGTGCAGTGGTGTGATCTTGGCTCACTGCAATCTCTGCCTCCCAGGTTCAAGCGATTCTCCAGCCTCAGCCTCCTGAGTAGCTGGGATTACAGACACGCACCACCACACCCGGCTAATTTTTTGTATTTTTAGCAGAGATGGGGTTTTACCATGTTGGCCAGGCTGGTCTCGAACTCCTGACCTCATGATCTGCCTGCCTCAGCCTCCCAAAGTGCTGGGATTACAGGCATGAGTCACCGTGCCCAACTGAAGCCTTCTTTTAAGCTATACTACCTATTCCCAGGCCCCAAGATTTTCCAGTATTTGCTCATCCTTAAAGAAGGTCTAAATCTGCCAAGGGCTTATATTTATGGAGAAACTGATGTGGATGGATTCTATCAGAGGTTAGCATAAATTCCTGCCAAAATCTTTTAAAAAGGGGTTTTCATACTCAGGTGAAGGAGGAGGGAAGTGAGGGGTGGGAAATATCCAGCAGTTATATTACCATTTCAACAACCATTTTAACATCCCAGGAGGCAGGCACGAGAAGTCAGATTTTAATTAAAATTATGCCAATGTGAATCAGCAAAGGAAGACCCATCATTCCATGGCTCTCATGTAGCTTTCCTCCCCACTAAGACACACACAATCATGCAGCTTTTGATTAGGTGTGGTTGTAGCACCCATGCCTCTGACTGATGTCACTGTCCACACCAAAAGCAACCCCTAGGACTTCCTAATGCACCACTGAGGTCCAAATGAGGAGGGTTAGTAGAAGACAGACAGTCTAAGTGGCAGAGCTCCTGACTGGCGCTCACGTCCTTTCTACCCTCAGGCCCTGCCCCTCAGAGCGAGGGGATATTATTGTCTGCGGTATTCCAGGTTTCCCTTTCATCTCCTAGACTGCACTCTCCCAGAAGATACTATACAAAAGCCCTCCATGTTGATCTTCAATCCAGTCTTCCTGTGCTGCATCTAACAGAAATTCCCCCAGCACCTCTAATATGAGTGGCATTAATTCTTCCTCCATTTAAGTGGTAAAACTGGTATGGAAAAAGAGAGGCGTGAGTGAGTTCCTAAGTGCATACATTGTATTTTCTTCAAAAGCAATATTTTAGGATAATTAATCTGCCATTTGCTGTACAGATAGATGTAGATAAATAGATTGGCAGGGACCTTTGAAATATGTGATGTACGGGGAAGAGTCTGAGGTAAGCACAGCGGGTGAAATGAGTTCCAGTTTGAGCTCGGCCACTGACCACCTGGGTACCTTGTTGTACTCATATCCCCACAACTATGCCTAGATCCCTTTATCTTCTACCACAAACATTTTATAATTACCTACCTTGGAAATGCATAATGTAGAGAATCCTACATTAAGGATGAATATGTTACAGATTCAACTATGCTTCTTGAAACTGCACATAATAAAAGGCTGGCAGAACATGGTTAACCCACAATATGGTATCTTACATGCTCACCTCAAGAACTTTTGGACAATTATTAAGCCCTAATTACTTTGCCCTGAAATCTTCTCACTTTAATGACTCATGTTAAAAAGATAACATTTTTAAGCTGATATTTATTTTCATATTGTTCTGACATTAATCTCTTAAACATCTTTTACCATATGGCTGACCTCACCAAATGTTCAGGTAACATTAATTGGGATTTGGTGCTACCAGGCTACCCAGTCCTGATGGCTTTCCTCCCTGCTAATCCCTAGCAGCCTTTAACAAACAACCACTGTCCTGGGTGCTGACTCAGAACAGTAGTTACCATCAACTTCCACTCAGGTCACCCTGATGAGAATCACCTAAGGCCTGGGTAAAGAAGGTCATCTCAGCTATTTAAGGAAGAGTACTGCAGTTCAGTCTGTGCTTCTTCAACAGTTTTCTTTCTTCAGAGAAATCTCCCAGGTTACAACAGCTTTGGTCCCACCCTTTCAAATTCATTCAGTCTGAGTTTTGCCCTTGTGCCTGGCAAACTTCAATCTCCTCAGGTTTCTTTCTCCATATTTCCTGGAGAGTATGATTCTGGCTCTGAAAAAAGGTCATTTATAAGGAAGAGACAGTTCAGATGCATGTAGTTGTGTGTAGGCTGTCGTCCTTCTCAGTTCAGCTGACTGCTTGGAAGAAATACCACAAATAGTTTTGAAAGGAGGATCTGAAGCGGGTACTAAATTATGAAGTGTTGCAAACATTGGAGAAGAAAATCAAGAAAGATTATTGGCACTATGAAAATGGTAAAAAAAAAAAAAAATCTAAATCATTCCCTTCACAACTGACAAATGAGGTTTAGCTAAATGAAATATAAGTGTATGAATTTGAGAACGACAACAAAGAACTGCTGGGACAAGAGAGGCTGAGGAAAATGGCTTGAAAGCATCAGGATTAAAGAGCAAATGTGCTCATAAAAAAGCTTTCAATGGAATAGACAGAAAACAAGTCATTTTGGTTAATTATTCAGTAGGGACACTGGGTTTTGTTTTACAGATGGGAAAATGAAACCTTTAGAGGGAAAGCAACTTGAGTATTATCATAAAGAAACAGGACCCCACTGTTCTGATTCTCAACTCCCTTTGCACCAAAATCCAAGTGACATTCCATCTTTAATGTTCTATTCTTCTCTAAACTCAAAACTCAACCCTCTAGGATGTGGAAACTTTGATGGTCTTGGAAATTGCTTCTATATTTGTCTAATGCCAACTTCTGTGCTAGAAGAAGTTTGAAGTTCAACCCAAAAACACACAGCTTGGCATGGTCCAAAGCTCATTACAACTTCTCATTAGTTGTGTCTCTTGAGGCGACTATGGCATTCCTGAGTGTGACTCAGTATCACCAGTCATAACTGAGGGTTCCTGATTAATCTGAACTGAGCCAGAGTAAAGGCCACAGTAAGATCCAAGCAAATGAAGCAACACATCTTGTAGGAAGAAAGTAAAAAATTTACATGAAAATTTCTTGAAATGCCATCTTGCTACTAAGCATAATAGTACCTAACACTGATTTAGCATGTATTACATACCAGGCACTGTATTTGTGCTTGACATTCATCAATTCATTTAATTATCTTAATAACCCTATGAGGCAGGTACTATTACTATTCCCATTTTAATAGGAAACTGAGTCACAGAGACGTTGAGTAACTTGCTATGCTGGCTAGGAACAAGAATTACTTTAGAACAGTGAGAATATATCAACTGATACTCAGGATCCTGATTTCGAGAGCCATGAGAACTTTCTCTAGATTAAAAAAATTACTTCATCAATCCAAATAAAGCATGGGGTTTAGTTCATAGTAATGTGCCAATGACAGTTTCCTAGTATGGTACATTCCTCAAATGCACCACGGCAATGTCAGATGTTAACAATGGAAAAAACACTGGGTAAGTGGTAGGTGGGAATTCTTTGTACTACCCTTACAACTTTTCTGTAAATCTAAAATTAATATAAAATACAGTTTGTTTGTTTGTTTAAAAAACTTTATCAGGATACTTCATAGGGGGAGCTTTTCATTGTTCAGATGAAAAGCCATGCTATTCTTTTTCCTAAAAGTTAGAAGAATATCTGAAAACACTGGGGTCCTTACAATGCTGTACATTTTACACATAAGTGAGAGAATGTTAAAGTCTTTATTAGTACTAACTTAGCTTCAGAGACTTGTCCTAGAGTTTTAAAGGCAAATTGGAAACTATTTCCTGGAACAACGCCTCACAGCATGCCTTTTGATACCTGGATTATATTACTTAAATTCTGAAGAAATCTCTGCTTTTTCCCCCCCTTCTGTGCATTTTTGATGTTGAGCTGTTTCCGGTTTTCCCACACTCTTGCCTGTCACAAAGAAGAAACCACAAAAATGCTGCAAAGCAAAGTCTGTCCAAAGAGCTGCAGTTCCATCTCAGGAGGCTGTGGAGTTCTCCTGCCAGCAGTGAGTTCAGGGCAGCAGCAAGCAGTGTCTTCAAATGCCCAGCCCTGCTGCCTGGGCCCACCTCTCCACCAGCTAGCCACACAGGCCACCAAGGGCCCTCTGAGGGTACTGGCAATAATCACAGAATCCACAAGGGGCACACTGGCAAACTCAACATTCACATTTGGCTCAAAAATTTTCCCAGTTAACTATGGGCTTTCCAAATCTATGAAGGAGAGTGTGGTTTTAGAATGCATATGATGGTGACCAAGGCTTACTGAGTTCTTACCTAGGCTGGGCCTTACTCTATGTACTTCACACATATTAACTCTGTTAACATTTAGCAACTGACCTAGGAGGTAGATACTCTTACTGTTTTATTTTTACAAATGGAAACATGAGGAAGCTGAGACTAAGAGATTAAGTAACTTGTAACTTGCAGAAGGTGTCAAATTAGTACAGTGTGGCCTGAGGATGTGAATCCGGGCAGTCTGGCTGCAGAGGCTGCACACCTAAGGATTTGACTCTACTCTTTCCAGGGTGAGAAGACACACAGTTTCCTTTCTATTTTGCTACTGGCATTCAACCACAAACTGCAGCCTTTCTACTGCCCCTTCCTACTACTCCAGAGAGTTCTGCAGTCATTACAATGCCAGCTCTTCCCAGAACAGGGCTTGGTACTTAGTGGGCACTGAATAAATATTTATTGGATAAATGAATAATGGCAGCAATATAATTAATACAGCCACAAGGGATTGTTTTCTACCTAAATCCAGAATTTGATTTACCATCCAAGGAGGAAAAAACAGTAATGACTTTTTCTATGTTTTAGGATTCTTCTCACAACTAACATTGATCTTCTGAAGGACAAATGAATGAGGAGCCTCAATGACAGCAAGAGAAATATACAAATGTCCACTACACAAAAACACAGCAGGCAATGCCTGCCTCTTCCAGACATCTCTGAAAGTTCCCCAAGTTTAACCTGAAGAAGTGCTGCTAGAACCAACGCTCTTCACCAATCTATTTCTAGTCCACTGGCTAAAAAGTGGCTGGAGGTAGCGTGAAGGATTTTGATGTACAAAAATTTGATTCAGGAAAGAAAACGTCCTTTTGGTGTAAACAGGTAGACTGCAAAAGGTATTAAAAACACCATTGCTACACAGAGCTTGCTGACTAATGTCAATAAGGTTATATCATCCTCCTAGATGAAATCGCAATCCTATATCTTCCAATTCAAATATCTAAAAGTGAACAAACCAAGGGGAAGCAGGGTGTTGAATTCTGTATGAAATTGAAAAGATCTGATTCTGCAGGGCCTGTCCCTCCCACAGGGTGGTGGCCATCTGCTTGTTTCAGTAGTTCCCCGGGAGATTCTAATCTGTAGCCTGCACTGAGAACTAGGGTTAGCCTTTATTTCCCAGCAGGTGTTCTTGTTTCCAGTACTTCAGTACGAATGGTCTTGAAGAGTAACAAATAAAGAGTACTGTTAGCTTAGAAATGATAAAACTCAGTAGAAATTGAACAGAAAAAAACTTACTTGGAAGCCCTCTGGGATGTTGCCCTTCTGAGCACTTGTTTGTGGTTGGGTGGGGGTTTGGGGACCAGGGAGGCGCAAGAACTTGGAGGTGGTACTGCTTTTTGTGGCAGAGTGGTTGGCTTCTGGCCACTAGCTGTGGCACTGGAAATTCTACAATCTGCACCATTATTCATTGTCCATAAATTGGAGTTAGGTAGTGTCTGGCTGCCAAAGATCGCCTACAAAAAAAAAAAAAAAAAAAAAGGAAAAAAAATGATCGATGGACATCACCTTCACAACCCATTTACTTTATTAACTAGTCTGTAATCCTGTCAAGGGGCAAAAAGAAAAGGAAAACTGTTATTTTTTTTTTTTAAAGGAAAAACTTCTCTAATGTTGCCAGTGCAGCTCTGGATTCACAGAAGGGGAATATTTTGAAGCAGAGAGCTGAAATGGTCTTGTTGAAAGTACACTGGGCTAGGAATCAGGGCACCTGGGACACTAACTGTTGGCCCACATGCGTGAATTAGAAAAGCATTTGATCTCTCTCATTGCAGTTTCCATAATTGTTAAATTCAACACGTTTTTAAATAATGTCTCTTTCGAGGCGTGAAGTACTAGAAATAGAGCACAGAATAAAACTGTCTTGCAGCTTAACTTGATTCTTGCCCACTTCAAAACTCTGAGCTCCTCTAGAAAGTTTGCAGGCAGGAGGCAAGGGGAGGAGTCAGCATGGCTAGGGCATGGTGAACAAATACAGAAAGATGAGGCTGCCACAGGAACCATGAGCCAGGCCTGGTTATAATCTTTAGGGCTAGTTTAGAATTCTAGCCTAGAAAAACTTTGTTGACCTAAAGATTAACATAAGATTTTACATTTGAAAGCACTTTCAAAGTAAAATTACTATACAAATGTTTGTTATATGAATACAATCGACACAAGGATATTTTTGCTCAGAGGGTAAGCCTATAAATAAATAAAGACCTAAATATCACCATCTAAACATCACAAATGCCAACATATATAATTAGGATGTAAAAGTATACTTCCTTCAAGTAGACGCTTAAAAAGTTCTTACAACTTATCTCATTAAAAATAGTCTTTTGGTGTCTCAATTTTGTTACTAGTCTTTCAATACTGCTTTCAACATGCATTGTAAAAACTTTAAATGAGAAATAATATTAAGAGAAAAATAACATCATTGACAAAATACCTAGTAATTTTTATTAAAGAAATTTCTGGCAATTGATTTCCATTTGTACATACAACATGTAAAGGACTCATGGCGAGGCATGATGAAATAATATGAGATGCTCTTAGGAAATATTCATCTTCTAGACAGAATTTGCTAGTATTATTTTTGCCCTTTATGAATTTTATTTTTTCAGATTTAAAAGATGAACTGGGTACCTTTAGTAAAATGTTAACCAACCCTTCTATACGCATGACTTAAAATGTCTCATTTTCAGGAAAATGTGTCAAAGGTCCTAGGCTAAGTAGATATGAGAGGGGGGTCCAGGGGTCTTGTGTGGAGTAAATGTGTTTGACTGAAATGCTTGACAAAGAACAAAGAGATTTCAGAGTTAAAGGGTCTGAGCACTTTCAATTGGACCAATCTGACTGAGATGTCCCCAACCTGTGTAAACCACCTGAGGGAGAAACTGAAGAGCTACAATTTTTCTCCATCTCTGATCCACAGAAGAGCAACAAAGACAAAGCCAGGTGCAGTGGCTCACGCCTGTAATCCTAGCACTTTGGGAGGCTGAGACATGTGGATCACTTGAGGTCAGGAGTTCGAGACCAGCATGGCCAACATGGCAAAACCCCGTCTTTACAAAAAATACAAAAATTAGCTACACGTGGTGGCGCACGCCTGTAGTCCCAGCAACTCAAGAGGCTGAGGTGGGAGAATCCTTTGAGCCAGGGAGGTGGAGGTTGCAATGGGTGAAGCATCACTGCACTCCAGCCTTGGTGACAGAGTGAGACCCTGTCTCAAAAAAGTGGGGGGGGAAGAGGAACAAAGACAGATCCAAGGCCGCAGGCAAAGCCAGGAAGGAAGCACTGTTGAGCGTGTACACATGGGGAGGTTTCCGGATGGTCCAAGAGAATCAAGGAGCCCTGACCCCGCTCACGCAGGCCTCCTCAGGACAAGCAACCAAAGCTTCCGGCAGGAGGCAGCCTTCTGGGACAGAGTCTACAACAAACCCTTTCTTTGCAGTTCCTGTTTCCATATTTGAGGGCCTTAAAATCTGTGCGAGAAACTCAACTGGAAGTAAAGAGGGACACAGGAACAGGCTGCCCCAGGCTTCTATTTTCACCACTACATCCTAATAATTGAGGTTAGGTGTAAGGAGTGTTTGAAAAGTGCCTCATTCAAGATGGGAAGAGACCAAAAATCAGAGTGAGGGCTGAAGAGTTCTACATTGAGCCATCCATAAAGAAATTCCCTGGGTGAGTAGTAGAGGAGGGGAAAAAAAATGTTAGTTAAGAGCTCTTGGAAATCAAAATATTCTTTATTAAATTATATATTTAATGTTGTAAGGGAACTGCCATTGAATAGAACATCTATTCAATAAATGTTGCCATGGTGACAACTATATTTTTTCAAATTCATCATTTTTCCCCCCAAATCTGGAACACGTAAATACAAATGAAATAATGAGTGAAAATAGCAGGTTCAGAACAGTTTTAGTGAGCTCCTATTTTTTTAAAAAAGAATACATACACACCATATCTATCTATCTATATGTATGTACACACACACTCTCCTAGTATCTGCACAAAACAATTCAAGAAGGATACACAAAAAAACTGGTAGCCTTCAGGGAGAATTGGTTAGCTAGGGGTCCAGGTAGGAGGGAGACTAACTTTTTACTGTATATCATTTGTATCTTTTGAATTTTATACTATGTGCATATAGTTATTTATTACAAAAGTAAACTGTTCAAAAGACAAAAGAAGTAATTCCGATAACATTTAAGGAGGTAATAAATTATCTGTAACTACAAATCAAGATACCCAAGTGACACCCAAGTTTTAACCAGCTGGGTATAGGATTCCTACTGGATTGGGCTAAAGAAGGAATTAACTGTTCAGCACTGGCTACAAAAGCAGATTAGGTCATCAGTGAAAGGCAGAGAGACCCAGAGTAAATGGAAAAGACATAGCTTGTGGTCAAATGTACCTCAGCTCAAATGTAGGCCTTGTCACTTAAAAGTGGGTGATCTTTTCAAGTTAACTTCTCAGCTTCAGCTTTCTCATAAGCTGTTGAAATTACTTCACCTTTAGAAGATGAGGAGCTTAATTAAAAAAAAAATTACTTCCTTGGATTTTTGGAAGTCAAATGAAGATCATGTAGGTAACCTTAGCCTAGGCATTCAATAAGAATTTCTTGAAATAAAGCAAAGACCTAGGCACACAGCAGGCACTCAACAAATGTTCCATTCCTTCCCAAACTTTCACCTACCTCAGTTCTACTGAGAAACTAAAGGAGGGAATGACGGGGAAGTCCACCTATCAGTAATCCTTGGTGAATAGTAGTTGCTTATGCATTTCTTCAACATATTTTTCCAGACTTATGACACTCACTAGTTGTGAAAGCAAATTCTTAAAACGAAAACATATGTTTAGGCTCCCCAGATCATATTTACTCAATTCTCTCTGGCAGAAATAATCTTTTCCTCTTCTGAATGCTTAGAAAAATGTATTTGTATGACTCATCACAGTACATTCGACTGTGTATTATAGCCATTTACGTGTGTACTTTTTCTCCCTTCTGGGTGATTCACACTGGAAATGGCTGAATTTATATATGATTAATTTTAGTTTCCCCTACAGTGACTAGTACAAAGATGCTTAATAAATGGGAAAAAACAAACAAACAAACAAACAAAAAAACCCAACCCCAACTATTCATCCTTGTTTAGCAAAAACTAAATTCTTACACAACAAAATAGGTAAATGTGTATTTAAATTCAGATGTAATCTTGTAAAAGGACCATTTTCTGGACTTCGAACAGTGCCTAGGGTGTTGTTTGTGTCCATCTCATACTCAACTACAAAATATGTTAGCCCTTCTGCAGATCTCCAACAAAAATAACTTCACACCTTCCTAAATGCAGAATCTGTGGTAGGACCTTAGATACTGATGTTTTATTAAGACTAGTTTTCACTTCAAACAATAAAATAAAATAATTTAGAAGAACTTACTGCCTAGGAAACTGCCACTTGCCTGGATACAACCGCTTCTTCCTTTCTTCTTAATATTACTACTCTGATTTTGTTTGGGTCATAATGTTTGCCCAGCTAAAGAAAACATATTTCTAAATCTCTCTTTTACCTAGGGATAACACATGATATACGTTCTGGACAATGAGATGGAAACAGAAGTTTCTGGTTTTGGGGAAACAGAAGTGTTTGGGAAAGCTCTTTAAAGGGCGGACTCAGCTGGTGCACATCTTGTGTCCTTCCATGTTCCCTGTTCTTCCCACCTAGAACACGGATATCTAGCAAGAGGTGGACAGGCATAGGGTGAAAGTTACTTGCTAAGGATTGCAGAGAATAAAGACAGAAGGAGCATGGGTTTCTGATGGCACCATGAAGTCTGCAAGAGCCTATTTCTAGATTTCTAACTATGTGGGAAAAAAGCCCCTCTAACTTAATTAAACTACTGGTGGGAGAGAGGGTCCTGTTACAAGCAGTCAAACGGAATCTTAACTGATACTAGAAATAATTCTCCATCTACCACAGATTCAAGCTTGCCTAAGCCTCAATACAACAAACATGTACTGCATCTCAGAAGGCAGATACTCTTTCCAAATGCAGTAAAAGGCCTCTAGGTTGTGACTTGTGGTTTAGTGATTATACTGTAATACACTGAACGGATAATGAAATGATTATAATTGCATACCATCTGAAACTCCAAAGAGTCGGTAATGTAGACAAGTCCCCAGGTGTTTCACCAAAGCCAGGGCTAAGTGGGATGGGATTAAAGCAATCAAAGCTGGTAAGAAGAAACCCAGGAACACACTCAGGCAATGTTAAAAGCAGACATAAAATGGTTGTGTGTAAACTAGCGGCAGAAATCAGCCTCTCCAGCACCCCGAGAGCCCTGTACTGGCCCCAATCCTACAGCCCCACCAACTGAATTGCTCCATCATGTGAATTGTTCTGTCCTGATATTCATTCATAAAAGGGCAGAAGAATTATATGAAGTTCTCTCTAACAATTTGTAAGAAACATGAGGTTTCGATACACAATATTAACAACAAAGGCATAGGAGCTGCACTATCATTAGTCAATGTCCTGGGAACGAGAAAGCTGTGTAAGCACTGGCCTCCACTCAAGACCTAGTCAACATACACTCAGCATATACATGACTCTTGCTTCTTTGCTGGGTGTGGGAAACAGCCATGCTACAGCAAGAAGACTCAGAGAAAAACCACAGTTTGAGGGTTGGCTTGGCCCCAGGCAAAAGACTGGAAAGGCCCTCCTTCTCCCACAACAGAAGGGTGCTCATGGGTGGGAAGGGAAAATTTCTGATGGACAGAACACAGACTGCAACTTGGAAGGTTCCGGGGAAGCAAGATCTGGGCTCTCTTACTAGAAAGATAATAGTGTTTAGACATTAAATTCTGGGAGGATTTTTTTTTTAATTCCTTCCAGAAAAACACTCCTTTTAGCCTTCACTCAGGCTTCTTGGTGATAAAGCAGAGCTGGATGCCTCTTCGTAGTGAAATAATTCTGTAAATTCATTTTTTTGAGAAAGAAGGGGGATAAAGTAGGCAAATGCTACTCTCTATTTGCGTAGGTTAATGTCTCTTTGTGACCCTTTTACTCTAATTTCAGACGAGCAAATATTTCTATGCAGTCTTCTCCCCACAGTAGATTGTGTCCCAATTTGAATAAAATTCCCATAACATATACAAAGACACTTATTGTCTGTTTCTCTCTGGAAGATAAACTATTGAGATGGTACATTTTCTTGAGCATGTAAGTTACTAATCACTCACCTTCCTACAATCAGGCCAAGACTGTTCAGAGCAAAGAACACACCCCGACTTTTATGCAACCCTGTGATGCTGTAAAAACCTTGGGGCCAAGGTGAGAATGAGAGTAACTGTTTCTATTTTGGCAAAAGTAAGCTTCCAAAAGGCCTTTGTCTCACACTGTATGGAGTTCTTGGCTGTCTTCCATTCACAATGTTTGTCAGCTGGGACAAGACTGGGGGCTGAGCAAGAGAAACAGTGCAACTTTTCTGGTGCTGTTATAAAGCACTGAGCAGTACTATGACCCCAGTAGGAATGGGGCAGCAATCCAGAAGTTGCTACTCTTCATATAGAGAGACCAAGTACACAAATACCTGAGACAGGACATGGAACTGTCAAAGACGTCGAAAGCCTTCCGACATATCCTCTCATTTCTAAAACCAATTACGAAGCTCCCCCTCCTTTAGTGAGTAGGAAAGGAGGTTCTTACTACCTCAAATGACCTACTCTTAAGGATAGAAAGACAGATGCTTACCTGGACAGAAAAATTTCGAAACTATTATTCACTAACCAACTGAGATCAGTGTGATTCTTCAGAGAGTCCCTAAACTAACTGTACTTGCCAATATTTAAGAAACAATGAAGATAATTACAACTAGATATTCAAATATACTCAAAATTGAGCTTGGACTGGTGTGTGACATGACCAGCATGGTGTAGCTATGACACAGCTGGCTAAGACTAGGGCTGCAGTTCATGACCACAAAAGCCAGTGAAACCAAATTGCCCTAAGACATCACATGGGTGACCTTCCCTCATTAGCAGTCACACCTTCATCTAGCCGCAAAACCAGTCAGACACTGATTGATGTTCTGATGCAAATTCAGACTCAGATGACCATAGATTCTGCTTTGCTTTACATTTCTTTCGTATCTCCTTCAATGCCCAGCACTGTTTGGTCACACACACATACATACAAAGGCTGACAGACTGACATTTTTCTTTTTGAAACAAATTTCTTTAATAAATGTTCATTAGAAGTGTTAAAAATGATTTATAATTCTGCTCTCAGAGGTTAGTAACCTGTTAACACTTAGATGTTTTTCTATGTATATACAAATGTATTTTCTATGTGTATGTGTGTTTTTCTGTGTGCTGACAAAAAATGGAATCATATGACACCTGATGTTTTGGAGCCTATTTTTATTTCATTCAAATACCTATTCTGAGCATTTTTCCCTAACTATAAAGGTAGACCTAGACTGCTGCTTTTAATGGCATTTTTCCTACTATGGTTTATTATACTTAACCAATCATCAATGCTATAAATTGACACACTGAGGTACATCTATATTTGAAGCTATGGAAATATGTAAATATGTTCACAATGATTCTTCTTTTTTTTTTTTTTTTGAGATGGAGTCTCACTCTGTCACCAGGCTGGAGTGCAATGGCGTGATCTCGGCTCACTGCAACCTCCGACTTCCCGGTTCAAACAATTCTCCTGCCTCAGCCTCCCAAGTAGCTGGGATTACAGGCATGCGCCACTATGCCCAGCTAATTTTTGTATTTTTTTTAGTAGAGACGGGGTTTCACCGTGTTGGCCAGGATGGTCTCAAACTCCTGACTTTGTGATCCGTCTGCCTTGGCCTCCCAAAGTGCTGGGATTACAGGCGTGAGCCACCACACCTGGCCCACAATAGATTTTTGAGTTAAAAAAAAAAATAGGCCGGGCACGGTGGCTCACACCTGTAATCCCAGCACTTTGGGAGGCTGAGGCAGGTGGGTCATGAGGTCAGGAGATCAAGACCATTCTGGCTAACACAGTGAAACCCTGTTTCTACTAAAAATACAAAAAATTAGCCGGGCGTTGTAGTGGGCACCTGTAGTCCCGGTTACTCGGGAGGCTGAGGCAGGAGAATGGTGTGAACCCGGGAGGCGGAGCTTTCAATGAGCCGAGATCACACCACTTACACTCCAGCCTGGGTGACAGAGTAAGACTCTGTCTCAAAAAAAAAAAAAATTGCCCCCCCATATCTTTTTATTTTTTTCTTTTTCTCCACAAATAGAAAAGCACCCCCAAAATCTTATACTTCCATTTTGAAACACCATGTGTATGTGTGCACGCACACACACACAGGCATATATATACACACACAATCAGGTTGTTACCAATTTATTTTGCTTTTTAAGAATAGTGTTGTGATAAACATCATGTTAGCTATACCTTTTCACATATGCTGGATCATTTCCTTAAAATAATTTCCTTAAAGTAAAATAGCTAGATCAGAAATCTCTTTATTCTTCTGTTTCAAAACTTTTTCATATATATTCCCAAATTGCTCTCAGGCAAGGTTGTACCAATTTATATTTCATCAGTATGTTTGAAAGGAATCAATTTACTTATCATTCCTTTGATTACTATGAGAAAAACAGCTTGCACCGGATGAAAAGCTAGCTCACAATTGATGCTAATGCTGTTTCTTGTCCTTTTTACGTTTGTAAGATATTTATGCCTTTGGACAAACATGTCAATAATCTACACAGAAATTATTCTAAAGAATAACCATTTAGGCCAGGCGTGGTGGCCCACACCTGTAATCCCAACACTTTGGGAGGCTGAGGTGGGCGGATCACGAGGTCAGGAGATCGAGACCATCCTGGCTAACACAGTGAAACCCCGTCTCTACTAAGTAATACAAAAAAATAGCTGGGCGTGGTGGCGCGCACCTGTAGTCCCAACTACTCAGGAGGCTGAGGCAGGAGAATGGTGTGAACTCGGGAGGCAGAGCTTGCAGTGAGCCCAGATCGAGCCACTGCACTCCAGCCTGGGCAACACAGTGAGACTCCGTCTTAAAAAAAAAAAAAATTTAATCCTAGTATTAATCATTCTTTTTATTCTTTCTTCTCATAGCTCTCTCTAGTAATTCTGAACAAATTAATTTGCATACCATATTTAATTGTTCAAGTATTAGTTTTAAAAATGTAGCTAATTAATACTTAATGAGCCTTGAGCTTCTCCTAAGATACTTTCTTTGATATCATTTTAATCAATTTGTTTCTGGCATGGGAGGTTTAAGTAAAATCCCCAAGTTGAAATCATAATGCTATGTATATTTACAGTTAAAAATAATACATAAGAGATATTTGCGTATCCATGTTCATTGATGTATTATTCACAATAGCCAAGATGTAAAAGGAACCTAAACGTCCATCAACGAATGAATGGAAAAAGAAAATGTGTTATGTAGTACCCACAAAAATTAAAAATAAAAAAGTAAAAAAAGAGAAAACGTGGTATGTATATGTGTACACACACACAATGAAATGCTATTCAGCCTTAAAAAAGAAGGGAATCCTGTCATATACATGGGTGAATCTTGAAGACATTATGCTAAGTAAAATAACCTAATCACAAAATCATTCCACTTAGCATGAGGTAGTGAAACTCACAGAAAGTAGAATGGTGATTGTCAGAGGCTGGATGGGAAAGAGGAAAACAGGGAGTTGTTCAACGAGTACGGTTTCAGTCATGCGACATGAAAAAGTTCTGGAGATCTGTGGTACAGTATGCATACAGTTAACAATACTATACTGTATACATAAAAATTGTTAAGAGGGTACATTTATATGTTTTCTACCTAAATGAAAAAAAAAAAAGGTGATACACAATTATAAGAGCAACAAACTTTTGACTTTTTTTTTTTTGAGATGGAGTTTTGCCCTTGTTGTGCAGGCTGGAGTGCAATGGCCGCAATCTTGGCTCACTGCAACCTCCGCCTCCCGCGTTCAAGTGATTCTCCTGCCTCGGCCTTCTGAGTAGCTGGGATTACAGGCATGCACCACCATGCCTGGCTAATTTTTTGTATTTTTAGTAGAGACGGGGTTTCTCCATGTTGGTCAGGCAGTTCTTGAACTCCCAACCTCAGGTGATTTGCCCGTCTCAGCCTCCCAAAGTGCTGGGATTGCAGGTGTGAGCCACCACACCTGGCCTTTTATTGGCCTTTTATTGACCTTTTACCATGGGTCTGGCATTGCTTTAAGTGCTTTATCTTATCTCATTTATCCCTCCCAATCATATGACCTGTGTCTCCTCATCATCACCATTTACAGAAGAAGAAACCAAGGCACAAAACATGTTAGGATATTTGTTCATAATTGAAGAGGTACTGAGTAGTAAGCTGGGATTCAAACCCATGGAGTATGATTTAAGAACCCCGCTATACTATGCTGCCTTTCTTATTTATGTTATACTGATTCCCTTTTAAAGCAAACATATCTAAAGCAAATTTATTTAAATCACATCTCTTTTCTAAAGAAACCTAGCAATGTGTCCAGTTTCCACCAGATGTATATAAAGGATAAATTTCATTCACCTTGCTCCAAGATCATTCTCTTTCTTGAGGAGGAAAGGAAAGGCTGAAAAAATATGACTGTCTGTAAACAAATGTTTGTCACTTATTGTTAAAGTGGAAGTGTGAGTATGCAGAAAGACAACCTCAAAGGATCAGCCATGACCCCAGATAGAAAGCTCAACTGGCTAAAGAAAGATAGTTCTGCTTCATTTTCAATTGTGTGTTTTATCTTTCATTTGTTAGTACTTATAATAAATTATTTGTATATCAGGGCCTCATTTTCCTAATGTGTCTGTATCTTACGTGTCCTGATTACTAAAATGAAATAATTAGTCAAAGGCAATCTCTAAGTTTCCTTTACAACTTTGAGGTTATAAACATCTAACTTGTCTCTGTCTTCAAATGTATAATTTGTTTTGTTTGGCCCAGGATCTCACATGGTTGGTCTACTGTGCATATCTTGCACAGACCTTACTGTCATGTATTCATTAAGTACTTTTCCCCTGGCTGCCACCATTTCAGATGGATGGATTGAAGTCTTTCATCATCTCACACAAAGTTACTGCTGAGAGTCCCTCATATACCTACAGACAAACAGAAACCAACCACAGGCCAAGGAGTGAGGGAAGAGAACGAAACTGGTCACCAGACGGCTGCAGCAAATTCACGGGATCACATTGCACAACAAACAAGATGAATCCTGAGCGGTTAATATGTGAACAGTTGCCTCTTCACACCCACAACCAAGCAGAGTTCTGAATCTTAATTGATTACACTGACCCTTTTTTTTTTTTTTTTTTTACAGATTTGTGTATACAAGAGTATATAGCAGTGCAGCAGCAATAATGCTGGAATGCCTTATCTGACTGGTAAGTGTGTAAACGAAAAAGAAAATGAAGAGTCAATTCTGTCGTGGGGGAGGACGGTAGAGTGGAAAGGGGCTTTGGAAGTCCTCTGACCTGGTATGAATATTATCTCCACAATTAGGCAGCTGTGTGATCTTGGCTAAGTTACTCAAACTCTTTGAACATGGATTTCCTCATCAGTGGAATGGAGATAAGACTACATCTGGTGCACAGGAAGCATTCACTGTATGTTCTTTTTCCTCTAAGATTCCAGAAGAATATTCCCCTAGCAGCAGCTTAGAAAGCAACATGATGATAACCAGGGGACTTATGTTACGATCAGTAATAACTTAACACAATGAACGAAAGTCAGTATTGAACAATACACTAAGACCAGACTTATATGGTATTGAAAAAGCAAGCATAGGCCGGAGGCAGTGGCTCATGCCTGTAATCCCAGCACTTTGGGAGGATGAGGAGGGCGGATCACGAGGTCAGGAGATCGAGACCATCCTGGCTAACACGGTGAGACCTCGTCTCTACTAAAAATACAAAAAATTAGCCAGGCATGGTGGCAGGCGCCTGTAGTCCCAGCTACTGGGGAGGCTGAGGCAGGGGAATGGCATGAACCGGGGAGGCAGAGCTTGCAGTGAGCAGAGATCACGCTACTGCACTCCAGTCTGGGTGACAGAGCAAGACTCTGTCTCAAAAAAAAAAAAAAAAAGAAAAAGAAAAAGCAAGCATAGTATGAATTAAGCGTTTAACATGTCATCTGTGGTAGTCACATTTGTAGACACCTGTCACGTTTCCTGGTGGTCTTCTGAAAAACACCTATCACAGAAATAAAATTAAAATAGTATTACCAGTAACAGTGTTGAAAGGACAAAATAATAATTAGAAAACTCATTCCTATATTATTAATAACACAGAATTAATAACAACCCATACAAATGCTCCTAATACCCAAACCTCTAGAACAAATGTCAGGATACTGACATGGGTTGTTAGGTGCTAATCCTATTACTTAATAAAAGTACAAGGGAGGATAAAGTATGGGCATTTCCAAGATTGTCAAGCCCAAGAACATCTTAGTAAGATATTTCTTTCATTAAGAATTGAGGTAATTGGGATAACATCTAGGCCTAAGTTCAGGAAAACTTCTCTTTTGAGATGGTGCTTATGAATAGTAGGAGACTAGTGAAGACACCTGAGAAGAACTTTTCAAACATAGTTTCATAGAAGTCAATAAATACTTGTTGGCTAGGTATGGTGGCTCATGCCTGTAATTCCAGCACTTTGGGAGGCCGAGATGGGTGGATCACAAGGTCAAGAGTTCAAGACTAGCCTGGCCACTATGGTGAAAACCCCATCTCTACTAAAAATACAAAAATTAGCCTGGCGTGGCAGCCTGTAGTCCTAGCTACTCAGGAGGCTGAGGCAGGAGAGAATCGCTTGAACCTGGGAGGCAGAGGCTGCAGTGAGCCAAGATTGCGCCATTATACTCCAGCCTGGGCAACAGAGTGAGACTCTGTTTTTTTCAAAAAAAAAAAAAAAAAAAAAGTACTTGTTGAATGTATAAATTGCAAGATAAAATTTATGTAATAGTACTTATAGTTGCTGTTTATTGAATGCCTTATTAGTAGGAGGCAGCATATAGCATAATAGCCAGGAGCTTGGATGCTGCAGGCTGACAGACCTGGGTTCAAATCCCAGTTCTACCAGTTATTACTTATGTGACATTGAGAAAGTTACATAAATGATACTATGCTTTTTCATCTGTGAAATGAGGCTAATAAGAGGGCAGCTTTTGTAAAGATCCACTGAGATAATACAAAAAAAAAAATGGCCACTTTGGTGCTTGACATATGGGAATATCAATATCACATCCTGAGAACTACAATCGTGATACCACACAGGTATATATCATCATCTCCAAATTAGAGATAAGGGAAATGAGGTTCTAAAAGTTTGAATAACCTGAGTCATGGACTAGATAGGGCCAAGACTTAAGCTGTGGGTTATCTGACTCCAAAGCCTGTCAAGAGTGGCCTATTTCCAAAACAACTGAATGCAGTATTATTTCATGTATTTTCTATGTATTTTCATTAAATAAGAATGAAACAGTTTGGCTTGGCAAAACCCACTAAATCAAGTGGTCCTAGGAAAATCAATAATAACTAAAAGCTAGACACTAAGTATGAGTTCCTGCTAAAAGTCAAGTGGAAAAATAAAATAGAACAAAAGAACCAACCAACCAACCAAAAAAACAAAGAAACAATAGGTTATGACATTAAGTTCTGGAGTCAATATGCTCCGGAACTTACACACACACACACACACACACACACACACACACACTCCTCCCCTCTCATGCCCCCAGTCCAATCTTCCTCTCTGATACACTATTATAAAGATGTATCAAGACACCTCCTGCATGGCTAGACTGGTCGCCTGCTCTTTGTGCCACACTGAGGAGCTAGCATGTTATTGCCGGATGCTTGGAAAAAGACAGAGTGCCTGCTGAATTTCTCTTTCTTTCCCCTCCTCCACAACACAAACACACAGCAGCTGAAGGCTTGGCGAAACAGAATTCATTCCTGCAGGAGGAGGCAGAATTTTTTTAGACAGATGCAATGAACTTTTAAGAGCGAAATAACAAGACACGGTTCGGTTTACATGGGAATCCTTTCCACACCTGTGGGATTGCACATATACACACATAGCATTAGCAAAAAGCTTGTTACACACTGCACTCAAGATGTTACCAGCAAACTGAAAGACCTCTTGATGTGAACACTGAGCTGCTCCCAGTCCTGCCTGTTATAGGAACATTAGTTTCTGCTAGGATTATTGAATCCAGATTAGTTTGGTAAACTTGGGCATGGTGGGGAGCGAGAAGTAAAGAACAGATGGGGCAGAAGGATGAGAGAAACTTAGGATGCACAGTTTTCTCCTACCTGGAGTTATTTACTAATGTTGAAAATTAAGTCTACTAAAAATTGAAGGGGTTTGGAAAAAGACCGGAACCAGTGAAGAATTAAGATGTATTTAAAATCTCTCCTTTCTCCCATTATTGTTAAAGGAAACTTCGGCAATTCTGTGTTGGCCGTCAAAATGTCCTTAATTTTTCTGCTTTTGGGGCTCCTTTTCACTGTGGATGAGGCAGAGAAGAGAGTGGGAGGGAAGGAAGCAGGGAGTGGGTTGGGAGCAGAAGTTTAACAAAGGATCACTTTAACAGAAACTACTGAGTAATCGCTCTGTCCTGCGCCAAGAATAACATCAGCTCAATGTCTGCAATTAGAATCAGGTCAGTCGGGCCTCACAGCCAGTGCAGCCCTCCTCACAGACCCCAGCATGGAGAGCTACTCATGCTGATGTCACCAGTAGTCACTGTTGCCCAAGAAAGTCCCCGACTCAGCTGAAAGAAAAGGTTTTTTTGCCTTCTCCTTCAGGGGCAGGAAGCCAGCAGGAGAAGGAAGATGGAATTAGACAGAAGACATGTATTGGGCTGTATCAATCTGTAACAGATTTGTTTGACCTTTCCTAACTCTTGAGATTCTGTACTTCCCGCAACTATCCTGAAATTCTTTTTTTTTTTTTTTTTTTTGAGACAGAGTCTCAATCTGTCATCCAGGCTGCAGTGCAGTGGCGCGATCTTGGCTCACTGCAACCTCCGCCTCCCGGGTTCAAGTGATTCTCCTGCCTCAGCCTCCTGAGTAGCTGGGATTATAGGCATGTGCTACCATGCCCGGCTAATTTTTGTATTTTTAGTAGAGACGGGGTTTCACCATATTGGTCAGGCTGGTCTCGAACTCCTGACCTCATGATCCACCCGCCTCGGCCTCCCAAAGTGCTGGGATTACAGCCACGCCTGGTGCTGAAATTCATTTTTAAATGAGTTAACATGTACAGAGAACCTGGAATAGTGCTTGGAACACAGCAAGTGCTTAAGTGGTGGCCATTATTAAAACAAAAAGGGAGAACTCTGCCTATTCATTAGGTTATTCCAAACCTAATGAATCAGAAATGGGATGGAGGAACAATTGTTTTAACAAGCGCTTCAAATGGTTCTGTTACTCTAGTCTAGGGGTCTGCACACTAGGACCTACAGGCTGTTGCCTGTTTTTGTACATAAAGTTTTGTTGAAAGACAGCCACACTCATTCATTTACATATTGTTTATGGCTGTTTTCACTCTATCATGGCAGAGCTGAGTAGTTGCAACAGAGATGCTATAGCCTGCAAGGCCTAAAATATTTACTATCTGGCTATTTACAGAAAAAGTTTGCTGACCTCTGCTCTGACTTAAAACAATGTTTTTCAAACTGCTGGTTTTACCATCAAGGTGTAAAAGCTCAATTTTGTCTTATTCTGTTTATTATGCCTTCTATCATATGGACTGGATCACACCAATTTTCTTATATCTCTGTTCCCGAAAACTTCTGGCATTGGCTCTGGGTGACTTTCCTCTCTCACTCCCATGTCACAGGATCAGTCTTTTGCAGGGGTGGATTAAGTGTATGACAACTGCTAGATTTATGAGTGCAGTGCTATACTGAGATGAAGATCAAAGCTCATTCCCCATGAATACTGAGAGATGTCCATTTCCAAACTCACATCTTGAATCAGAGTTTAAGCAGAAATTAACACCTTCAATAAGCTGGATATCTAAGTGTTCTGATTGGAGGGCAAAAAGAATGGAGAACTTCCTATGTATACAATGAGAGAAAGGCTGCATGAACTTTTCCCAGACATTAATAGGAGATTACTATGTTAAAGGTGCTGTTCATAAACATAATATAATATGATATAATATAAATACAAGGCCTCCTTTAACATCCTGTTCCATAAACAGGCCTCTTTTATGGATGAATGTTAGGTAAATCAGATTTCAATTCTATCCACTGCTTTCAAACAGGCAGTTAATCACACTGTTAGTTATACCAAAGGCTCCCTACGCTTTAGAAAAAGGAATCCAAAGTGCAAGGAGTTCATTAGAAAAGTACCATTGCTATCTAAAGGGTAACCCAAGGACAGAAATACAGAATACTGAGAATGTAAACCATGCTTCAATCAACAATTCAGTGACAATTATAACGGTCAGATCCAGCACAACTAAGCTACAAAGGCATAAAATCTAGTAGGGTTTTGCTTCCACTGTGGAATGATTCTAAGTACCCTCTGAAATAAAGTACTCTAAGTTTCTACTTATTCTTCCTGTTAGAATATTTAATATCTTATTTGTTATTTTATTACTTATAAACTCTTGAAGCTAATGGAATTTAGTTACTTTAGCTCTCTCCTATAGTCCCAGAAACTTCACCCTTACTCATTTTTCCCTAAATCAGCTGTGGTTTAGAAAAACAGGTTTGGGGTGTGGGGGAGAAGAAATAAAATAATGTTATACACATATATACAATTATAATGAATGATTTTCTGTTTGCTCTCCAGGAGAACGAGAGAACTTCCTTCTTGGGAGTTCTGCCTCCTCCCTAAAACAGATATCCTGACAGATTCTGAAAAACATAATTTCTATATACTTCATAATTCAGCGAAACTAAACCAGTATAATCCTCAGTGAAAAGAAATTCCACACAAGAACAGTAGTACAGTACTCTGAATTTTCAAAGGAATGTGAGTTGCTGGAAGCTAATCAAAAGTATGAGAGAGACTTAAAAATGAAGCAGTTTCTAAAAGTGAAAATCAACAAAACTGCCTCTCCTTCCCCAGTCATCCTCCATTTCAAGGTTCTGAAGCATGGTTTAAAGGGTATCAACTGTCCAGATTCATTAGAGCCAGAGATTTTTTTTTCTAACTTTTAGGCTCAGGGACACATGGTCAGGTTTGTTATAAAGGTAAATAGCGTGTTGCAGGGGATTGGTGCACAAATTATTTTGTCGCTCAGGTAATGAGCCAAGGACCTGATAAGTAGTTTTTTGATCCTCAGCCTATACAGTGATACTTCCACTATCCAGTATCTGATTAAGTTGGCATTCTCAAGTACTCTGAATGACAGGGAGTTTAAAGCTTAAAAAGCTTTCAGAAATTTAAGAACGCAGATTAAAAAACAACAACAATAACAACAACGAAGACACACATTTGTATCTGGAATTGTGAAAATGTAAACTGGCTTAAATGCTTCTGCTATCCCCAAGATTTTCAAAATGAAGAAAATTTTACATGACAGGAAGTGATGTGGTGATTACAATGAGATGCTATACTCTTATGCTTTCCAGATTAAGAAATCTTATTTTTCTCCAGTAAAAATGGTCTAAAGAACTACTTTGCAAACGCTGGCACTTACAATTTCTCAATTATGATGAATTAACATAATGTACAGAGTACTCTACCTCAGGTAAAGATGATCAAGTGATGAACTATGTTGAAATAATAAAATGACATTTTATTATGGGTGGTAGTTGAAAAGATAAGACAGAATATAATAATAATTGTTTTACTTAGAGGAAAAAACCTTTGGGAAATGCTGCTTTAGTCTTTGAGTAAATAATAATTTTGCACAAACTCATGCATACTATGTACTACATTTTTATAAGAAAAAAATGATCAGGAGATCAAACTGATAAAAAGTTATTTCTTCACATAACCAAATGTCAGAAAAGCTTATAGAATCAGTACTAATTCATTCCAATAACTCCACTGTAGAACATAGTAACTCTTCTTTTTTTTTTTTTTTTTTTTTGAGACGGAGTCTCGCTCTGTCGCCCAGGCTGGAGTGCAGTGGCGCAATCTCCACTCACTGCAAGCTCTGCCTCCCAGGTTCACGCCATTCTCCTGCCTCAGCCTCCCGTGTAGCTGGGACTACAGGCTCCCGCCACTGCACCCGGCTAATTTTTGTATTTTTAGTAGAGACGGGGTTTCTCCTTGTTAGCCAGGATGGTCTCGATTTCCTGACCTTGTGATTCCCCCGTCTCGGCCTCCCAAAGTGCTGGGATTACAGGCGTGAGCCACCGCGCCCGGCCCATAGTAACTATTCTAATGATGATCCTGAGTCACCAAGAAAAATTTAAATCCTGAAGTTTTGGTGAGATCATCCTTTCTCTACAATTGGGGCCATACTAATATATTAGTGCTATATACTTATATAGCTCCCTCATTCGGGAGTTTCTGGCATTTTATAGACAATGAGTAGCAAATCAACATCTCCCTACACATAAGTTCCACAACAGCGAGGATTTCTGTGTGTACAGTCACCTTATAGCCCCACTGTTTAAACAGTGCCTAGTACACAATACATACACAGTAAACATTTGTTGAATGAACAGCCATCATTTACAGATGACCTGCATGCTAACATATGTCCATTTCCATTTTCCAGAAGAACTTACAGCTTATTTATTCCTTGAAAATCTTGTTAGATAATGAGTAATATCACACATGTATGCCAAGTATATCAAGGCAAGAAAGTAGAACACTTAGAAATAAAGATGTTTAAAATGCTAGCTTTCAGGTATCTTAGAATCAGACCCCATGGGAGGTTACTAAACTAAGATCATGCAACAGAAAGGGTAAACACCACAATAGAGGTTTTTGGATAGGAGCATTCAAATGGAAAAAAAAAAAAAAAAAAAAACACATGTCAAACACTGGTTAAGCATCACTTTCAGGCAAAGCCAGTGTTATGGCTCCAGAACATTTTTTCCCCAAGAGTAGACTCCCCATGAGCTGTCCAAGCCAGGGTGGCACGGGGTTGGAAAACTAATCCTACATTTCTCATTCATTCACTTTTTTTTTTTTTTTTTTTAATCAACAGCAGGAAGATAGTAACACATGGAAAAGACTTATCTTGAATTACCTGGTGCCGGGCTCGACTCTGGTCCAGGAGCTGCCGGGACTGAAGTTTTTGTTGTTCAAGTTGCTGCAGGGCAAAATGGAGCTGATAGCTGCCTGCTGTGGGGTGATACTTGTGCTGGGGGACCACCCCTGTAGCCTTGCTGTACACGTTGTTTTCTACCTCTCCTTCCCAGGCAAACCCACCTGTCTGGAGGCTCCTGAAGAGAAAAGCAAGCAGGTTTCTTAGAGTGAGTGGTTGTATGAACAATCTGGAGGAAAGGAGAGAAATGTCTCGGGTATTTTTCCTGTATAGAACCAAGCACAGTTTGGAATTACAAATCTACTTGTGTAATATTACCTGACTCCCCCACTAAACCGTAGCTCCATGATGACAAGGACAGGGTCCTTGTTTTGCACTCTGTTCTTTTCCTAGCACGTATCATAAGGCCTGGCACATGGTCAATGTACAATAAATATTTGCTGGATGTAAAACAACTGCAATAGCAATTTCATTCCCCTGTGATTGCCAGAAGACCTACGAGAAGAGTCCAGAGAGCTTCCAATGCAGGATGGGGGGCTAACGTAAGGCAGGAACAGACGCATGATCATCTTCTCTAACGTCAACTTCAAAAGGAAAAGGGTTCATCGCACAGAATTCTTGCTTTTTCTCAATCACGCATCAGTTAAATATCTAAATATTTTTTAGAAGCTGTTTATATTTGAGCTTATGTCCCTATCACTGGCTAACATAAATGGTGTGGCAAGACACTTTTTTTCATTATTCCAAATTTACCTCATATGGTCCCCACTGAGGCTGACAATCTGTACACCTGAGGAAGGCAAAGGCCACAATAATCAGTACCTATGCTATATTATAGTATTTGTTAAATACTTTGACTATCTTCCTTGCCCAAATTATTTATTTATTTAGAGACAGGGTCTCAATCTGTAGCCCAGGATGGAGTGCAGTGGTGAAATCACAGCTCACTGCAGCCTCAACCTCCCCATGCTCAGGTGATCCTCCCACCTCAGCCTCCTGAGAAGCTGGGATTCTAGGTGCATGCCACCATGCCTGGCTAATTTTTGTATTTTTTTGTAGAGATGGGGGGTTTCACTACATTGCCCTGACTAGTCTCGAACTCCTGGGCTCAAGCAATCTGCCCACCTGAGCCTCCCAAAGTGCTTGGATTGCAGGTGTGAGCCACTGCACCCAGCCCCAAATTCTAGATTCTGGTGACCATGTCTGTGTAGTTCCTAGCAGAAGTCTTTACAACTATAGCCTCCTACATTTCCCCTCTCAGATCATTTTTCCCAGTAGAAAAGACCCCATTCATACTACTTCATTCCCATTTGGCTGGCTATTATTAAAACAAAACACCTGAAGACAACAAGGGCTGCTGAGGATGTGGAAAAACTGGAACCCTTGTGCAATGCTGGTGGGAAAGTAAAATGGTACAGCTACTGTGGAAAACACTTTAGGGGTTCCTCAAAGAGTGAAACCCAAAATAACCAGATGATCCAGCAATTTTTCTTGTAGATATATACAGAAAAGAATTGAAATCAAAACTAATAACCGTACACCAATGTTCATGGCAGCATTGTGCAAAATAGCCAAAAGGTGAAAACAACCCAAATGTCCATCAACAGATGAATCTACATACAATATTACTCAGGTTTAAAGAGTAAGGAAATTCTGCCATATGCTGCAGCACATGTACAGAACCTTGAAGATATGATGCTAAGTGAAATGAGTCAGTCACAAAAGAACAAATATTATATGATGCCACTTATGTGAGGTACCTAGAATAGGTACCTTTTAGAGACAGAAAGTAGAATGGTGATTATCGAGGGCTATGGAATTAGGGAATAGGAAGTCATTTTTCAGTGAGTACAGAGCTTCAGTCTGGGATGATGACAAAGTTCTGGAGACAGATGGTGGCTAATAGTTGCAAAACAGTATAAATGTACTAAATGCCACTGAATTGTACACTTAAAAATGGTTAAAATGGTAAATTTTATGCTAAATATATTTTAGTATGATTTTCTAAAGGTCTCATTTCTTTTGAGGACAGTCTTATCTGTCAGTCCTTCCATCTCCTTAACACTTTTGGTTATTCTTCTTGGGACTGTCTTTAATTACACTGTATTTCTTTTCCTTTTTAGGTACAGTGACAAGAAAATTGTACATAGAAGAAACATAAGACTTTCATAATGAACAACCTTGCTCCAAACCCTGGTTAAGGGGGCTTAGAAAAAAGAAAGGCTGCCTAAATTGAAAGAAGTATTCATAGTGATTTAAATCAGTGTTATTCTTTCCTTTGTCATTAAAGTCATTTCAATGACAGAGGTGTAGCAACCCTGGGGTGAGGCTACACAGACCTTCCTGAGTCCTGGCCTAAAAGCCACGTGGGGTTATTTATAGCCTGGGTCCTGATGACTCAACAGAGCACTGCGGGAGGGAGCAAAGTGAAATGTTTGCCAAGCTCAGAAGTCCATGCTCCTCTGTTGCCTGTGTCCTCTCTCACAACCTGGTCTTTTCAGGCCTCTGCTTTGGTTTCCCAACTCTCTTAGAGAGATTTCCAAATCTCTCGTTAAGGGTAAGTCTGCGAACGGTATTCTGAAGCCCGTGGATGAAAGGCTTTCTACCCCATAGTCTCACCTCTGATATGTCACATCCCTTACTCATCTCCTCCCACAGTTTGGCTCCCACAGTTCAGTTGCTCAACTGTATACCATCTACTAATCTTCTTGGGGAACACGCCAAAAAGCTCAGAGCTTATCTATTACGTTTTCTGAGTGTGACATTTGATCTTCAGTGATCCTTCTTGAAGTGCCTCTGTGTGCATGTTATCAGACAGTTAAAAGGGCATGATCTTTCCCAAGAGACTTCTAGAGGTATGGAGGAATATGGTGAGCACTGATCAAATATAAATAAATACTTCAATACATTAATGAAATGTTAACATTATTCACAAAGCAGGGTGCTGAGTGACAGTAAAACAGGATGACATGGTTAGGAAAGGAGGAGCCTGAGGAACCTATTATCTCTTTTCTCATTAGTGAGGGAAGAGAAAAGCTTACTGAAGATAAAACACCCAAAACTACTGAACAGCTAGCTACTGGCTCAGCTAAAGGAACAGTGAGCTGTGAACGGAAGGGGGAGCTGCCACGTATCTAGGTTCAAGGCAGGAGTGGGCTGATCCGGTGAACAAATGAATACAAAGGAAAGAAACAGGTGAAAAAGCAGAAACTGCTTTAGCTAGCTAACCTTGAGATTTCCACACCAATTAGGGTAGGTGCTGCTTTGAATCCAGAATGAAACTATTAGTTACAACAACTGGACTAAAGTTCAGAAAGCCCATCAACAGTGATTCTGCTTTCGTTCCTGCTTTGCTGGTTACAGAAGTTTCTAGCTACAGAAAGCAATCTAGATTCGGTGATAAATTTTACAGGATTTATATAACTATGAAGCTTACATCAGAATTCATCTCACTGGCTAGATCGGTTCATTTGCTAAAAGCTGTTTTAACAACAAATATCCCCAAGAGACATTCACTTTAATGCCTTCTTGTGTATCAGAAATCGAAGTCTGTAACCAGGCCCCTTTATTGTGGGGATGATCATGGACAGGTTTGCAGGTGTATGAATATGAGGTGTGGGTCTGTGGATGTATAAAGGGGTAGGACAGTGGGCAAGAGAAGATCAAATAAGGAATTATGGATAAGAAGGGATGTGTTCCTCCAACTCTACACAAATTGAATGGACTGGAACATCATAAACTTTTACAATGAAATCTGTTTTTAATCTCATCAGTAACATAAGCCCAGTCTACACATCACAAAAGGAAGTTTCTCAAGCAAGTAGAGGCTTTTAGCAAAGAGGCAGGAATTTTTACAGTGTAACACTGGGTGGGGGCAGAAATGCTCAGCTGTGTAATGTAATAAGTGCCACGAGAAACTTGCTTGCTTTGAGTTACAGTGGATGTTACTCAGCCCATGGTATCTCACACTTAAAGCACAAGCCTTGAGGTTTGCAGTATGCAAGTGCTATAATGATTGACACAGCGGAGGCCAGGTGTACTATAACTTGGCCTTTCCTTGATTTCTAGTGCCCAAGTTTATCTATCTAAATATTCCTTTCTAGGCATCTCATACTTTCCATTTCAATCCAAAATTCCATCCCATTCTTGAACCCTAACGAATTCTATTTTTCTAATAATGTTTCCTACTCCTATCAAAAATTTTGAGGTTCAATCATTCTTTCCAAAATTTAGTGTTTTTCCTTGCTCAATGCTAAAACATAATATTGTACACAGGCCCTGTAAATATCTTCTAACTGATTTACTTTACTTCTACAACAGAGTATACAGAGCCAAGAGAATTAGCTGTGGGAAGGCTCTGTGCTTAACATCTGATTCAAAGTGAATTATGCTGCATTTCCCCTTTACATATGTAGTGAATAGGCAACAATATTGCAAGTTTTTCTAAACACTACATTCTCTTATCAGTCTATCCATTTAGAACTTTATCTTACTTTCTATATTGTGCTGTGGCACTGCAGGATGAAACGTTTTTCTCTACAAGTGCCCTTCCTGCAGCATACCTGCAACCTCCAGCCAATAAACATTGAAGAGCTATACTTTTCCTCTGGTTTAATTTCTGTTCCATTAAATGGATACTGATTTTAGGGAACTTGGAGGGAATCTGAAAAATGTAAAGCCAAATCTCAACAGGAAGTTGCACTATCCATAAAGATATGCAGAGGACTGTGATACTTGTACAGACGGTGATTCCACGGTCCATTTTCCTAGCCTCCTCCACCTAGGTCCAGCCAAACACAAGCTACCACGTACAAGGATGTCCCTGCTCTTTTTGACGGTGCTTGCAACTGTGAGTGTGTTTTCAATCGTCACAGTGATGGGGGTGGAGGTGTCACTGACATTTAATAGGTGGAGGTCGGGGTGTTAAAATATCCAGAAATGAAAGGAATAGTCTTGTATTAAGAAAATGTGTGCTGCTTAAAATGCCAATGGTGCTTCTGATGAGATAAAACTATAAGGCCATGAAGGAGGTGCTTTCTGGGGAGAAATTATTTCTTTACAAGAAAGACTGTTCAAGTCAGTGGCACTTTGGGAAATGTACAGATATTTAAATCTTCTAGTATTAGGAAGATGTCAGACTCACAGTGGTGGATGCAAGTTTTCCAAAAGTGAAACTTTTCCTGAAAAGCTGTAATTTTATCATTGACAATAAATACTATCAGTTGTATTCTTTGAAGTGATAGGCTCACTGCTTACTTTTGAGGAAACGAAACGACTGCCAACTATCCAAATCCAAATAACCCTAGTTTCTTTTATCAGATGTTCTTTCAAGTCCAGTATCACAATGCCTTTCCTTGAGACAACTATCACATACTACGCAGCCGGACTGCTTTATGTGTACATCTCATTTTGTGAGACACAATATTAAGAAGATATACACTCCAGGGTTGAGTTTAAGAAAATAATTATTACTGCTTATCAAGGACACTCTTAAGTAGCACTGGCATTTCTTTTAAGTGAAAATGCTATGGTGGTCAAGAATACAGTGACTACTACTACAGTTTGGTGCCACTGCCTGGATCTGTGCTAAATAAGGCATGAGCAGTTTTTACAAAACCCACCATCGTTTTTGTACCATTGGTGCAAATGTCACCACAGTGAAAAAAGTAGAAATGTTTTAGTATCACTATGAAAATGTTTGACTCTATTGGGTTCCTCAAAGGGTCTTGAGGATCCCCACTCCTCCCAACCTCTCCATGGCCCCCAGGTCCACTCACAGCACTTTGAGAATCACAGACCTGCTACAATACATGTTTTAAAAATTTAATTTGTAACCAAACCTTTTTAAAAACCTTAAGATTTTCTTACAAAGAAGGAAAATTCTAAGCCCAGATGATTTCAAAATGAATTCTATGCCAGGCATGGTGGCTCACTCCTGTAATCCTAGCACTTTGGGAGGCCGAAGTGCACCAATCGCTTAAGTTCAGGAGTTCGAGACCAGCCTGGCCAACATGGTGAAACCCCATCTCTACTAAAAATGCCAAAATAGCTGGGAGTGGTGGCTGGTGCCTGTAATCCCAGCTACTCAGGAGGCTGAGGCAGGAGAATTGCTTGAACTTGGGAGGCGGAGGTTGCAATGAGCAGAGATTGTGCCACTGCTCTCCAGCCTGGGCGACAAAGTGAGACCCCCCCCACCCCCCAAAAAAACAATTCTATCAAACAAGAATAAATAATTCCACCCTTTCACAAACTCTTTCAAAAAAGAGCAGAGAAAAAAAAAATTTCCCAAATCATTTTATGAGGTTAGCATATCTCTAATACAGAAATCTGACAAAGATAGTACAAAAAAATATTACTTTCTTTTGGTCTTTTCAGACCAATATGCCTGATGAACACAGATACGTAAAAACCTTTAACACAATATCAACTAATAAAATCTATCTATCTATCTATCTATCTATCTATCTATCTATCTATCTAATCAACCAACCAATCAAACACACTAGGATAATATATCATGGCCAAGTGGCATTTACCATAGGAATGCAAGGGTAACATTAGAAAAAAAGTCAATCATATAATTCACCACATTGAGAGAATGAAGAAAAGTCATATATTAATACTGTTAACACAAGAAATGCATTTGACAAAATTCAACACCCATTCCTGACAGACGCTCTTAGTAAACTAGAAAACATTTCTATTCACCACCAGTAATGGATGACCTAGCCAGTTTAAGGCAAGGAAAAAATGATATTATTCATTGACAGATGATTGATTACATAGAAAACCTTATAAACTTTACAGAAATACTGCTAGAACTAATAAATAGATGTAGCAAAGTTGCAGTCATCATGGTCCATAAACAAAATACATAATCATATTTTTATATACTAGAAATACACAACTGGAAAATGAAATTTTAAAAAGCAATACAACTTGGCTGGGCACAGTGGCCCACGCCTGTAATCCCAGCACTTTGGGAGGCTGAGGTGGGCAGATCACAAGGTCACAGTTTGACACCAGCCTGGCCAATATGGTGAAACCACATCTCTACTAAAAATACAAAAATTAGCCAGGAGTGGTGGCGGGCGCCTGTAGTCCCAGCTACTCGGGAGGCTGAGGCAGGAGAATCACTTGAACCTGGGAGCCAGAGGTTGCAGTGAGCCGAGATCATGCCACTGCACTCCAGCCTGGGCAACAGACAGAGACTCTGTCTCAAAAAAAAAAAAAAAAAAAAAAAAAAAAAAGGAATACAACTTATAATATCATGAGAATACATCAAATACCTAAAAACAAATCTAACAGAAAATACATAAGGTCACTACACTGAATTGATAAAACATTAATGAAACATATTAAACAAAACCCTATGTAAGTACAAAGATATATCATGTTGACTCACTGGAAGACTCAAAATTGTTAGAATGTCTATTCTGTATTTCAGATATTGTTTTTCTCAGTTTCACAATTTCCATTTGGAAATCTTGTCTTGATTATTATTATTATTGTTTTTGAGACAGATTCTCACTCTTATACTCCAGAGGCTGGAGTGCAGTGGCATGATCTCGGCTTACTGCAACCTCCGCCTCCTGGGTTCAAGCAATTCTCCTGCCTCAGCATCCCGAGTAGCTGGGATTACAGGCATGTGCCAGCACACTTGGCTAATTTTTGTATTTTTAGTAGAGATGGGGTTTCGCCATGTTGGCCAGGCTGGTCTTGAACTCCTGACCTCAGGTGATCAGCCTGCCTTGGCCTCTCAAAGTGCTGGGATTACAGGCGTGAGCCACTGCGCTTGGTCAGTATTTTGTATTTTTCATTCATTAAAGCATATTTTCCTTTACATCCTTTTGCACAGTTATAACAGTCACTTTAAAATCCTTGTCTGTTAATTCTATCATCTGGGCCTTCTAAGGATTGGCCTTCACTGATTATCTTTTATTCTGATGATAGGTCAATAATTTCATATTGTATCCTGGATATTGTGAATGATATGCTGTAGAGACTGGATTGTATTACGTCACACTAAAGAATGTGTGTGTATGTGTTTTAAGTAGATGGTTAACCTGGAGAAACTCAAATTGCAATTCTTTCTTCTCCTCAATGGGCTGCAGCTCAGATCAGTTCTTTTTGTGTTACCTGCATGCTTTGAAGTATGTCTTGCATATGCATTAGTCAGGGGTCAGTCAGATATTTGGGAAAATTTTCTACCTAGAATTTAGGCTTCCCTTTTCTGGAGATGTCTCATTTCTAGAGTTCCCCTCTCCCTGTACAGCAGATGTGGTTGTCCTGAACTCCATCCTCCGGTTCATCAAGTCAGTTAGCCTGCAGATTCTGGGGCAAGTTTTATCTGCTCCATGTGATGCAAACTATGACTTGCCCTTAAGTGAAAAGGCAACAACAGAAAACAAACAAAAACCCAGAAAACTCACCCCTGGCAATTCCCTTCTTTCAAATGTTGATTCCTCTCCAGTATCAATCAGCTTTTGCTCACCCTCCAGTGCCTTTAAATAGTTGTTTTTTATATTTTATCAAGTAGGTTGATCAGATAAAGACATAGCCACTACCAGAACTGGAAACTACCCTCTAATTAATCTATAGATTAAATGCGATCACAATAAAAATTCCGGCAGGCTTTGTTTTTGTTGTTGAAGAAACTGACACGTTGATTTTTTTTCTTTTTTTTCCCTTCTAGCATACCTCTGGTGGCAGGAAAGGTTGATTTTAACATTGTAGAAAAACCAAAGAATCTACATTAATCAAAACAATCTTGAAAAAGAAGACTTACATCACCTGATTTCAAGACTACTATGAAACTACCATAATCAAGACATTTCTGCTCATCAAAAGACATCACTAAGAAAAAGAAAATGAATAAGCAAGACATGCCTTTGAGGAAAAATATCTGCAATATAGGTATGTATATGTGACAAAAGATTTCTAGTGATAAATATAAAAATGCACCATTGGTAACTGTTGATTTAAATAATAAAAATAATGAGATTTAAGAACATGTAAAAGATTGGAACATACAATTTACATAAGAAAATATGTGAATGGCTAACAAGCAAATGAAAAGTTCTCATCAGTACTCATCAGGGAAATGCAACTAACATCTTACATCTAAAATCAACTGGACAACAATATCAGATGTTGGTGAGCATGAAGAGGAACTAGAACTTTCATACATTGCTGATGGGGGTGTAAATGATACCATCGTTTCAGAAAACTACGCGTCAGTTTCTTATGAAGTTAAACATATATTTACACAACAGGACAATTCTACTTCTAGGTATTGACCCAAAAGAAATAAAAATGTGGCTAAAAATAATTGCATAAGAATTTTCATGGAATTTGTATATATAATTTTTGACTACTATAATTTGTATAGTAGTCAAAAACTGGAACCAATCCTAATGCCTATCATTAGAGAAATAAATTGTAGTATATTCATACAATGAAATATTGCTCAATAAAAACGAATGAACTGCTAATATAAGCAACAAAACAGATGAATCTCAAAAACACTGCATTAAATGAAAGAAGCCAAACACAAAAGAACAAATATTGTATGATTCCATTCATGAATAGGCACAACAAATCTACAGTGAGAGGAGTCAGAAGAGTGATTACTAGCGGGGAGGGGCAGTACGGACTGGAAAAAGACACAAGGGAATTCTGAAGCGTGATGGAAATGTTCTGTATGTTGTGTTGCATGGTGGTTACAAAGATATATAAAATTGCTGAAACTCATCAAATTGAACAGTTAAAATAGATTTTTTTTCTCTCTTTTTTTAAGAGACGGAGTCTTGCTCTGTCACCCAGGCTAGAGGGCAGTGGCATGGTCTTGGTTCACTGCAACCTCCGCCTCCAGGTTCAAGCGGTTTTCATGCCTCAGCCTCCTGAGCAGATGGGATTACAAGTGTGCGCCACCACGCCCAGCTAATTTTTGTATTTTTAGTAGAGATGGGGTTTCACTGTGTTGGTCAG